>NW_023494809.1:5089398-5724398 GCF_904425465.1 Colossoma macropomum
TACATGAAATGGTTATGAATTCACTGCCTGATGACTGAGACACTGTTTTATGATAGTTTTGAGAAGATTTTGGCCTTAAAATCCATTGGTGGAGGGATACATGCAGGGTGTTCTGAGGCCAAAGAAAACTTATTATTTCAGATTTTCCACTATTTTCCATCATCAACATTCCATATAAACTCAGAAGACTCGTGTAGGTTCACTGGTGGTTCTGGATAGTAAATAAAATGTCTATATTTGTGTTGTAGTCATGACGACCCCTGGTTCCTATCACCACCACTGTAAAGACATCTGAACCATTTCACACCAAACCACTCTGAATCTCTCTGTTTACATCTCACTCACTGAATTATGCAGAAATTTGGAAAAATCTTCATTAATTAGAATTTACCTTCTCAGTGAATCAGCAGTGGTTAGTCATTCTGTGTGATGATTAATTCAGTTCTCCTACACTCTTATAAAAAAAGGTTCTTCAAGGGTTCTTTAGTAAAGAAATGGTTCTATGTACAACCATAAACACTCAAAGAAGCCTTTGCATGATTAAAGGGTTCTTTGCATCATGAAAGCGTTCTTCTATGTAGAACCCTCTACAGCACATTCTCCATCAGTCTGAACCCTTTCATGGTGCAAAGTGAATAATTCTTTAAATGTTCACGGTTCTACATAAAACCATTTTTGTTTTTACTAAAGAACCCTTAAGGAACCTTTTTTAAGAGTGCACTGCTCTCCTCTGATGGACTGATTGACACTCATTTATACATTTCTTTTGCCACAAAGTTATTTTTCTTTCATAAAAGTCTTTTCTAAGGCTTCCACCTTTTTCTTTTCCTGTAAAGTATTTTGGAGTCTTTTAAAGATGCTCAGTTTGCTTGGCCTTTTTTAAACCTCGTAATAGTCAGAATAATCAGGATTGATGACTAATTTGATTGATTGTGACGGCGCTTATCTGTTATCTAATTCCTGAGCTCATCTGGATCGAACAGCCTTTCAGACTCAGAATTGTTGGGCTTTGTTTTGGTGAGATCTCTTTTCAGCCTCGTGGGCTTCTATTTTGAAACTCTTGCTCATCAAACAAGAATGAGTCTGAATTTTTTCTTTTTTTTTTAATGTTACTCTGGTTGCCGGGAGACGGTGGAGTTTGGGAAGCATGATGACGGAGTACTGGGAACGCCAGAGACGCCCTCATCCGTTTCACATGTGTCCAGTTTTCTAACACGGCCCCGCCCTTCTCCCAGTCTCAGAATGGCAACAAGGAGAGCTTTCACTGGTCAGCTTTTTGAGGAAATTCAGGGTGACCCCAGCGTTACTGCAGACTTTACTACAGTAATGTACAGGGTTACTGAGTCAAAACACTTCCTGTAAGTGGCTTCATCGCTCAGACAGTCGTTCTGAGTGATATATCACTGCTGTCGGGAGAAAACCTCGTATCTCCTAAATGGTAACTTTACAGGAGAAGGAAAAAACCTCCTTTAGTTATAATGTGAGTCAGTGGAACTTTTTTCCAGGTCATTTTGGGCTGTTTCTGTCGGTCCATTCATCATGACATTTATACACACCGTAAAGGGCAGCAAGTATTTTCCAATTATGTCAAAAACTGAAAAACAATAAAAATGGACATGCGAGGTTTTCTTCCAACATCAGCGATATTGTGTATATGGGCTTTACTGTGATATTAATCTTTCTGCCAGAATGGTTCAAAGTTCGAATTTAAAACCCATTTGGGACTTTTAACTGACTTAGACTTCAGATTAAAATCCTTTTGCTTTGAGTGACCCTGTACCTTTATTATGTTTCTTTTAGTTAGTTGAACGTTCCATTTTGTTAAACGTTGAATTTAATAAAAAAACACCCCCGAAACTTTACCAAATGTTTCAGTAGTGACCGGTTTGGTACACTGTGAGAAATAAAGGTTCTGTTCAGGTACATTTTCATTCATCAGGGTACAAACAGTGTAAATGTTCCCTCAAAGCTCCAACAGTGGTTTAAGGTCTGATTGTGAACCTTAAATAAGTTTTTCCAGGTGAAAAGTTCGTATTTGTACCTTTTCATAACCGAATGTTTTAAACAGAACAGTAAAATAAAAGCCTGGAGGCGAGACGGGGTGTGTGGAGTCAGTACAGCTTAGAACATATCATTTCAGTGGATTATGGTTCAGTTACAGTTTAGCACCTTTATTTCTGAGAGTGTGGTGACAATTTTAGCTCATTTTGAGCTCAAAAGCACAGCCAGTACATGGCCAGCAAACACAGCTTTCAACAGCTGTTCATTATATTTTCATTAAAAACACAAAAAGTTTCGTTACTGACAATTCTTAACCCTCCACAAATTTTCAGACTTTGGGTCACATTTCCTTCAAAACAATGGGATCTAACTGTTCTCCATGTGGCCATGAGGGACAGGGATGCAGTCTTAGCAGAGAACTTGTAGAGAGAAGAATTTCCACTCTATAATGTCTTCTGGGTTTCTCAAACACTAGAGGGCGCTCCCGAGCGAGTCCAGAATGAATGGGTTAATATGGAGCGTTTGAGCAAAATCATAGTTTATAAATACTTTAATATTTTTAATGTAAAAGACTACATTCATTTCCTGAACACAGAACAGCATAAAACATTCTAACACTGCTATTATATATTTAAGAGCTTTTAAACTCGAGTTATAGGAGTTTAAAACGGTGCCTTATGTACGTTCATGACGTCAGTGAGCGCGAACAGCCAATGAGCTGCTCCGCTCACCATCCAATCAGCACTCAGTAGCAGTAATGTTAGCGTCCTGCTGCCCAAAACCTGTTTACTGTAGAAAAAGGAAACATACAGGTGAGTTTTCTTTGCTTTTTTTAGTGAAATCCATCCTTCTACTCTCTAAAATTAAAGGAAAGTTCTGGGCGAGAGATTAGAAACTATTTTAACTTTTCGTTTTTAGCCGTTTAGCTCCTTTTACTCCCATTCATTGAAGACCCACTCGTGGGCGCCCTCTGCTGTTTTGCAGTCATGTTTTTGATATAATAAGGGAAATAGGAAGAGGCCAGACTCCTTATAAACCAGCTCTGGTCTTACTTTCTGCTTTAAAATGGAGGGCGTGGCTAAAATAAGGCTCCGCCTACAGACTCAGGGTGCGTTCAGACTTGGGAGTTTCAGTAGGATTTAAGCAAACCCTGGTGCGATTGCTCTGTCAGGACCCCCATGGACCCTCACAGAGCAGGTACTATTTGGTTGGTGGATCATTCTCAGCACTGCAGTAACACTGATGTGGTGGTGGTGTGTTAGTGTGTGTTGTGCTGGTACAAGTGGATCAGACACAGCAGTGCTGCCGGAGTTTTTAAACACTGTGTCCACTCACTGTCCACTCTATTAGACACTCCTACCTCGTCAGTCCACCTTGTAGATGTAAAGTCAGAGACGATAGCTCATCTGCTGCTGCACAGTTTGTGTTGGTCGTCCTCTAGTCCTTCATCAGTGGTCACAGGATGTTTCCCACAGGACACTGTTGGCTGGATATTTTTGGTTGGTGGACTATTCTCAGTCCAGCAGCGACACTGAGGTGTTTAAAAACTCCAGCAGCACTGCTGTGTCTGATCCACTCAGACCAGCACAACACACACTAACACACCACCACCACGTCAGTGTTACTGCAGTGCTGAGAATGACCCACCACCCAGATAATACCTGCTCTGAGGGTCCACGGGGGTCCTGACCACTGAAGAACAGGGTAAAAGGGGGCTAACAAAGTATCAGAGAAACAGATGGACTACAGTCTGTAACTGTAGAACTACAAAGTGCACCTATATAGTAAGTGGAGCTGATAAAATGGACAATGAGCGTAGAAACAAGGAGGTGGACAGAATGTTATGCCTGACCGGTGTGTATTAATATGCAAAGCATTTCTCTGTTCTGTAAAAGCATTGAGACACTCAGGATTCCACCCTGCTCTGCGTCTAAACCACTGTAACACAAGAAGGCTCAAGGTTTATTGCTCTAATATCACAAGACAGATAAAACAAGACATAAATAAAGGAGCCCAGATAGAAAGGAGAGCAGCACGATTCAGAAAGTTTGGTGGACATTATCACAGATATTATACGTCATAAAATCTGCCCCATCAGTTGTGACCTATTACTTATTTGTGTTTTGTTTACATTTTTCGGTTCCTTGTTAAATATGTTGGTGTGAACGCTGAGCAGACCAGAACTTACATGCAGTGATGTATCATTTTCTGCTTTGGTCCAGACCAAAAGAACCCAACTACAAGTATAAACACACCCTTAAATCAGTTTAACCCTTTAAAATCTCAGGCTCCTTACATACTAAGGCTTATTATTCAGTAACAACAGGGATTATAGAAGTGTGTAATGAAACTTTGGGCCTGCCGACAGGCCTTGGCCTTTTAAAGGGGAACTCCACAGATTTTTCAAAAATTCTACATAATTAAATGGTTGAGATGTAAATAGAGTCATTCAGAGTGGTTTGGTGTGAAACGCTCTGTTCTAGAGAAACTTACTGAGTCAGAACTGTTCACAGTGGTGGTGATAGGAACCAGACGTCCACCTCTAAAAGCTCTCTCACATGAAATGGTTATGAATTCGCTGCCTGATGACTGAGACACTGTTTTATGGTAGTTTTTTGATTAAATTTTGGCCTAAAATGTATTTTAATCAATGTATTTTAACCCATTCACAGTAGAGGGAAACATGAAGGGTGTTCTAAGGTAAAATAGTCCCAAAAGAAAAGTTATTTTCTCAGATTTACCATCATAAACTCAGAAGACTCGTGTAGGTTCACTGGTGGGTTTGGGTAGGAAATAAAATGTCTATATCTGTGTTGTAGTCATGGCAACCCCTGGTTCCTATCACCACCACTGTAAAGACATCTGAACCATTTCACACCAAACCTCTCTGAATCTCTCTGTTTACATTTTCAACACTGTATTATACAAAATTTGTGAAAAATTGGTGGAGTTCCCCTTTAAAGGCTTAAAGGGGAAACATAAACATCATTCACTGTTGAGAAGTTGGGTATGTTAGGGTTAATCCTAGTGGCCTGTTTTATGGAGGTGTGTGTGTGCATGTGTGTGTGTGTGTGTGTGTGTTCAGCTACAGAAACAGATCTAGAGACAGCCCCTCACCCCAACACCCCCCCCGCCCACCACCACCATGTGAGAGGGGATTCCCTCATTTAAACACAATAGACCCTGAAAGGCCAGGAGCTCTTTGGAGAAAACACCGCATTCTGTAAGCTGAGAGACGTCTGAAAGTGAGCTGAGTGCTGCTGTGATTGATGGATCTTCCATGCTGGGTCCAATGATGCAGTGCTGAGATGGCAGTTTGAGGAGAGACGGAATGAAATGATGCACGACAAACAACAAATTCTCTCCTGTTTAATTAATAACGTTATCAATAAGAAAAGCCTGCTGTGAATTAATATGAATTATTTCTGACTCACAGCTCATAGAAACAAGTGGAGAAACTGTGTGGAAAGAGCAGATCCTAAACTTGCACTCCAAACCACATTAGGGTTTGTAAGTAAAAAAGGAGACATTTTATTGTTATTATTATTATTATTATTATATTAATAATGAAAAAGTGTTGTTTTGAGTGCAGTCTTGCTTTGTGAGAGGAGGAAACAGTTTTGTTTTTGCTATTTTTTGACCTCAAAACAAATGCAGATGCAGGTTTGGACCTGCTGACGCAGAATGTAAATTTAATTAATTGTGTAACTGTAAATAATTATGTAATTATACCTTAAAAAGTGTAGCAGAACAGTCGGTAACTTTATGTAGTTAACAGCGATTACATAAATGAAGCTCACAGCAACAATATAGTGCAGTCAAAGTCATAAAAAAGTTAGAGATCAGCATTTGGACACATATTTAACCAAAAATTACCCAGAAGCCTCAACAACTAAATCTAATATCAGCTGTCTGAGTGTTCAGTGAGTCTCTCTTCACCTTCATTACAGCTTCCGTTCTTTTCAGGAGACTCACTTTCAGTTCCTCAAAGAATCTGCTGACTCACCTCCAAAGTCTTAGAAGCTGGTTTAGCATTTAACACATTCAGTGGTGTTGAGGTCTGGACTCTGGGGTGGTCAGTCCATTGTTCAGCTTCTTTGTTTGATGTGTCCGTCTCCTTTTCTCAGTGAGGTTCTTCTTGATCAGCTACACATCCTTTCAGACCCACAGCGCTGAGTCGTCTTCTCACAGTGGAAGGATGGACAGAAACACCTGTGGATGTTTTCAGATCTGAAGCAGCTTGATTTTCTCCTCTCTCTCAGAGATGAAAGCTTTAAGTGCTGTTTATCTGATGGGGGCAGTTTTGGTGTCGACCAGGTCTTCCGGGTGGTTGTTAGGAGCCCCATTTTCTCTGTAGCTTGTAATCCGTTTTAGAAAGTCCTGGATTATCTTCTATCTAATCTCCTCACAAATATCTCCTGAAAAATGAATGAAATAAGTTTAGCTGGACATAAAAACGTTCTGCAACAGTGAATCTGTTTCTGTTTTTATTTCCCGTGTAAATGAACATGCTAATAGCCGGTTATTAGACGTGTATGTTCCAGATGCATATAAAGGAGTGGGAGAGAAATAATAGGCCTGGTTTTTGGATGGAGTGATAATTACAGTTTGGAAGGGCAGGTCGCTTCCTCTTTGGCTCAGTGAGCTGATGGTGTTTTCTTCATGTTTGCCATTTGGAGGGAGTGTGTTAGGAATTTGAAGGGTGGTCGTAAACCATTCAGAGAGCAGAAGAGTCTCAGTGCGGCTGAAACATCTGCCTGATTTCTGCTTTCAATAACCGTCACTGCAGCAAACAACATATCGGCGTTTCTCAGGTTTTAAAGAAATGTACTTTTTTATTTCTTTGCATTTTTGCTCCATTGAGGTCTAGAGCAGAGTCATTCTCCATTTGTACTGGGAAACCACGTCACAAAGGCTGCAGGGCTTAAAAAGATGCTTAAAATATCAGACACGGCTCCAAAAGTCAGTATGTACGTTTACACAGCTGACGTGAGATTAAATAACACTTTTCCTTATGATTCTCTGATTTTTCTTCTTTGATTCTGTTTCATAGTCGCTCTGTATATGTAAAACAGCTCATCACAAAACCAGATTTTAAACCATTTTCTATATAAAACAATATTTTTAAGAGGTTTAATTTAGGAATTTGTATAAAACAGATTCATGTTTACTTTTCACTTCTGAATAATTTTACCACGGTATTTTCAGCTCTATTAAACTGCCTCTTTGGGTCGAGGCTCATCAGAGAGGAAGCGTCTCAAGGCAGGAGAAGGCGAGTCACACTCGCTCACTGTATTTCATTAATTTATTAATAATTCAGTTTATCAGGCTCATAACTTCTATGTGTCACTGGTGTTTTGTGCTTTAATGGCTGGGTAATAAAATTTTGCCAAAATAATGCCGTATATCATTTTTATTACTGATATTAAACAGTTGCGCATGGTCACCTGATCAGCCAGTGAGTCAGCCAATTTACAAAATCCTCAGTTTACCCAGAATGTCACTGGAGTCACCATCACTGGTGTTACACCATAGTCATACAACACCAGTGACTGTAGAATATGTTTGGAATTAAGCTCTCCTGTCTGCTTGTATGATAGTAGGAGATGTTAATGGACGTATTAAGATTGTTTAAAAATGTATCCACCTGAATTCCCACTGCAAATGGAGTCAGAATAGAGCTAGAGATTCAAATATTGTTCAAACCCAAATGTAGAAACGTCCATTTAGATGTTTAAAGCTGCCCCTGCTGCAGCTTCTTATACCCTCCAGGCCTGTTAGCAACCAATAACCGCTGCCATGGGAAGAGAGGAACGTGCCATGGCTGACCACAAACAAGCAAAGCAAGGATTTACTTTGGCTTTAGAGTTTCATTTGTGTGCTGATGATTCCAGATGTCTGACGGCTCTTCAGCAGCTCAGTGACTCTGAACAGAGTGAAGTGTTTATGAACTGAATGACACAAATATGCAGAACTATGTTGTCATAACCAAAAGATCTGCTTCGTATTGAGTCTGGAAGACCCATAAAATCTGTTGTGCAGCTCTAGAACACATTCAGTTTCTCTCTTTCTCTTTCAGCCATGAGTGAAAATTATAGGTGGCGCACTGGCACAAATAGTGAAACCTCCAGGGTTTGTTTATTTATTTATTTATTTATTTATTTGTTTGGAGCTGTCAGGCTGTGAGCAGTGGAGAGGGGTTCTCCTCCCCGAGGCAGCGGCGTTCGTATGTTGGCTGTGTGTGTCAGAGAGAACGGGCTGTGTGTAGGAACACGTCTGTAATCATGTGTGGCAGTTCTGTGTCAGATGAGCCGTATTTGTTCATATATGTCCTTTACGTCATACGTTCAGAGATGAACGGCGCTGTGGAGGCTGTAAATCTGTGAGCTCAGAACGATCTGATCACGAATCTTGAACATGAAAAATCAAATTTCCTCACAATTCAGTTGTTTAGGTATCGTTGTTATTTTTATTTTATTTTACAGTAGACCAGGCTTTTTATTTTAGTGTTAACCTCTTAAACTCCTTGAGACCGCTGGTGGTTCCAAAACGCACTTTGTCATATTCTTCATAACTTTCATATTTCATTAGCTTCATTCTAAAGGTGGGGGTCGTATGAGAGCTGTAACTGTCTTCTTTCCAGTCAAATAGATGGGTGATGTAATTTTAAACCCTTATAATAAAAGAAGCTGAACGCTCTGTAAACATTATTTTTATAAAATAATACAAAGAGTGTCTAAGATTTTTGTCTTTCAGCAGTAAATTGTAAGCATATAGCAACATGTGTGATCATAAAACACATGTTCTGTTAATTTGATGGGAGCTTTTACAAAAAAAAATATAATAAAAAAATAAAATAAAACTTTACACTTATTTCCTGCAGTTACTGAATAATTTGCCTTGGTCATGTGGTCAATAACCTTTTTAATAGTTTAATAGTTTAATGTTCTCCAAAACATAAACCAAAAGTAGTGCAGGCTTTTATTTAATTGTAAATACAATTTTATGAAGTGTTTTCTTGCCAAACACATTGTAGACTACTTGAAGAATTTTTTTTCAGTTTTTGCAAAATGTGAAAATACCTGTCGTCCTTTATATTGTCTGTAAATTTCTTGATGAATGGACCAAAAGGAACGACCCAAAATTACTTGGAAAAATTCTGGTTCCATTGACTTACATTAAAAGTAAAGTATGTTTTTTCCTTCTCCTGTAAAGTTACCATTTTGGAGATACGAGGTTTTCTTCCGACAACAGTGATATGCATTGTTGAGAGTGGGCTTTAACGTACAAGAAATACCAGTGCTATATTATAATTAAAACCCCTTTTATTAGAGAAATAAAAATGTGTTTATATTCCTTTCAAAAACTCGTGATACCCAAATTTGTTACAACGCACAATATTTCAGAATGAAGCTCTTCATATATTGGTTGGAGTCCGATTAATAGATTGAATGGCCAGTAATAGGATGCAGATATGAAAATGTTGCAGATGTTGATATTGATCTTAGGAGACTAAAATTCATGTAACTGATTTGCCGATATAATTTTACATTTTGTATTTTACATTTTAATACTGCAACAGTTTTAGTTACACACTGGCTGATTTGATCAGTGTTCAAAACTCAGAAACTCAGTCTTTAATAATATACCATACTGTCCTGTGGGCGGAGCTTTGTTGGGTTTCTGTTTATCATCTCTTATTTTTCATTCGTTTTTTTCATCAAAACGTTTTTATACTAAAGTAGCATTTTACATTTTTATGTTTTTGTATTACTTACCAAAAAATCGGGCCCCAGCCCACCTGCAGGCTTTTCTGTATCAGTGAAAAAATTACTGTTGTGCCAATAATTACCGACTCGTATAGCATGTTTTAAAGAATTCTTCATAGCCCCATTTAAGGTGGCGCTGCCCCCAACATTAATTCATAACGTTAATTGAGAATCAGTTAAGCTACTGGAGTATAAATGTAGAATTAAAATGGCATAATTTATGGGAATTTTTAGCTTTTTGAAATCAGTATTTGTTTTCATATCAGTTGAACCCTAATACTGATATACGATTACAATATTATAGTCATAATTGATTCTACATTTCAGAGCCGACTTTTTTATTTTTACATGGTTTTTACCACTTTTTTTACCACTGGTATTAGGCCCAATCCCATTTCACCCCTCACCTCTACCACTCAGCCCTTAGCCTCCTGTTTCGTGCGTTCACGTATAGGGGTAGGGTGTCCCGATTCTTGTTGAGATAGAGGGGTAGGACGAAGTGTTGGGGCTACATGACCCTCCAAACGGAGGTTTTTCAGAGACTCCAAACAGAGAGTTATGAGAAAAAAAGAAAAACCGGCGAGATGGAGAACAAGAGACCAAAGAAACCCACAAATGTGAGAATTTTCTCTGTTAAAAAATTACGATAACCACTGTATTTTCTTAGTTGTTTCAGTGTATTATGGTCGTTTTCTTCATAACAAGCGTAAAAAATTGCTAATACTGTGCTAACGTCTCAGTAGCTAGTTAGCTAAATTTCTCGTTCCACCTTAAATAGTCCAGCAGTTCTGACGCCTGAAGCTCCAGAATGTTACTGCTGCTCCATTTAAGGTGGAACGGGAAAATTAGAAAGAGAAGCTGGTGAATATCTGACTTCAGCTTCATATCACTGAAGAATTAGGGGTGGGTGATAATAAATAATTGCCCCCCTCTTTGAATGATGCCCTAAATGTAACTAAAGCCCAGCAGTGAGGAGCTGAACTTTACCCCCCTCTGCTGTCACTGCAGACTGGCAGGGTCGCCTACAGAGCAGCGCTGGTAGCTGTTAATGAAGTAATGCTCTTTTTATTTGAGGGTCCCATTTCAGAGGGAGGATTTCAACCACAACTACACGTTGTGACTCAGTTCCGAGGGGCAAGGAGACACTCGAAAACAAGGGGTAGGAGTAAAAATGAGAGATGGGATCGGGCCTTGGGGCGTGTTTCTGAGCATATCATGGATATTGTCTGCACTTCTGTGAAATAGTGAATAATAATCATTGCATTTAATTATAGCAGCTTTTTAAAGGGGACGTATTGTGCTTTTCCAGTTCTTCTCTTTCCTTTAATGTGTTGCAGCTTTTTGTGGGTGTAAACGTTCTTTAAAGTCCCAAAGCTCAGCGTTCCCTCCAGAGGGAGAAACTCTCTCCTTTGTTACAGGGTGACATCATTTTGTAACACAGTTCTTACTGCCCGCCTACTGGCGAGCTCGGCCCCCTCACGCAGCCCACGGTGGCTACCGGAGGAGGAAGATTGAGTTCAGTGTTGTAGTGTGTGGAGAAAATTCTGATTGGACTTTCAGGATCCACTCTGGATCAAACTGATACGGCAGAACTGATGCCACTGGACAAACAGCCACAGTGGAGTTTACAGGGTCTGTCTGCAGACTGCAGGACAGCAGCGGACCGTGAAGGGGTGGAACCGCTCTGGAGGCTGACCAATCAGAACAGAGTGGGCGAGCTGACCAATCAGAGCACACCGGGCCGGGGCGGGAGGCGGGACTTAAAGACACAGGAGCTCTAACAGAGTTTCAGGGTGAATAGAGATGAACAGTTGTTTCTGGAACACTGAAGCTGTAAATCTGATCTAGACCCCAAAAATAAAGCAATGAACAGTGGAAATGAGCATAATGGGTCCCTTTTAGATGTTTTTAATGTGACACTGCTGCCTTATTTTGCGAAATGTATCGCGTATCATAAATATTTCTCTAAGTGTCGTGATAAATTCTATAACACTACACTGAAATACAGCTGTGCATCCTATGTGTATCTTTACTGCTTAGCAAATTGAGTGTAGCTGTTCTCATTCCCAGTGTAATATAACCTGTAATGCTACATCCTGATGCTGCGCTAATGGAAACTGTATATGTCGCATTAGCAGGTAGATGCTTTTTTGCTGGTGCAGCAGTGAGACGTCCAACTGCAGGGAAATTAGAGATGTAAACATGGAAATGCCTGAATTCATCCTTCCAGACTGTGCTGTCACGTTGCTATGCTTTTAAAATCGAATTACTTTATTACATGTGCAGTTAATTAGATTTAAACTTTATTTAAATTCTGTATCATCAGGTTTGAGACTGAGACTTTTCTGTTTCGGTGTCAAAAAACAACAAAAACACAACAAAAATACAGGATCAGTGTTTTTTTTCTGCAAATTAAGATGTACAGTAATTACATGCACTCAGTAACCCGATAACTGCAGAAAATCTGATTTTGTCAGTTATCCATTCAACGCATTTACATGAACTTGAGTAATCAGATAATGAGGAAACTCAAGGTCTACATGAGTCAGACAGTAATCACATTTCTGCTTTACAACCAGCCAATAAACTCACAGAAGACGACGTGACATAAACATAAAACTCAAACTTCTGCGGCTTTTTTAAAAAAAGAGACCACTTTACCTGAAATATGAACAAACATCATCTAGAAGATGAAGAATTTTAAATCCTTCATTTCATTAAGCATGTATTTGGTTTCAGCGTCGCTCCAAAAGTGCTTTGCTGCGTCTCGCGGCGACGCTGCTCACTTATTTCCAGTACCGCGGTCTGTTTTACACGTGTGCAGACTGAGAAACCTGAAAGAAATCAGAGTAAGAGTTCACGGCACTGAGAAATCTGATTACTGAGCTAAAATCCAGCCTCTTTATCGGATTTCTTAATCGGATTTCTAGACCTTACTCTGATCTAAGAAATCAGAGTGTGTTTACAGGACGATTTGAATAATCAGATAACTGCAGAAATCTGATTATGATCGGATTCTTGAGTGCATGTAAACACACTCAATAACTTCTCATCAGATTCAACTCTCGATAAAATTCTTCCTCTTCTACTTAGAGACACAAATTTGGTTTGGATTGAAAATGTAGAATCTGCACTTTCCACAGTTTCTCCACTTGTTTCTAAGATATTATTCATACCAAGATTAAGGATATTAATAATTACAGAATTCATGATTGGGTTGAGTATGATGATGATGGTGTCTCGATTTGATGCATTGTGACGCAGCAGTGATGAAGAGTAATTTAATTTGAAATTTGCCGTTTATTAAACCTTCCATTTTCAGTTTTTTAGAACATTCAAAATGATAAATGTAGAGTGTTTTATAATGATGTTCTAGCCAGAAGCTAATATGCTTATGAGGAGGGACCTTTTCCTCCCCGCGCTTGAGTTGAAGCAATGTTTTCAGAGGACGGTCTGGTCTTAGTGGACTTAGTGGTTTATTTTTTGTTATACTTACAGCTGTAAAATCAGTATTAACGTTTATTTATTTGCTGTATTATTGAATTGGACAAAACAATATGATATGTTTCATTTTTACCTTGTAATAAAATTATCACAGACCATAACTACAACTTCTAAGGGTTAACCTTCAGCTCTCGCGTTGTGGGTGCAGTGCAGTTAATTGTGAGTAACTGCAGCCTGAGGTTGCTTTAAGTGCTCAGCGCTACCAGCTGGTTCCATGTGTAACAGCTGTATTTACTGTGTTGTCTTCAGGGCAGATGAGGCAGGTAGCAGCTCAGGATGTGATTCATTTAATGTGATTCGCAGATTAAGCTTTTCATAAAGAGTTCACCCCCCTCTCTTTCTCTCTCTCTCTCTCTCTCTCTCTCTCTGTCTCTCTCTCTCTCTGTCTCGCTGTTTTCTCCACGGTCATCCAGGACACTACAGCTCTCTGCAGTGTCTGTATGGCTGCAGTGGGCAGAATTAATCCCCCTCACACTTTCTGCAGTGACAGCTTGTAGTATAACAGCACTAAGCTGTGTCTGTGGTCTACTTATTTTAGTGGACTGGATATATATATATATATATATATATGTATATAGTGCTGTATCATACTGTACTAAAATATACTGCATATTGCATTATAATCATACTATATCATGTCATACTGTAGGTTTTCATATTATTCGGGATCGTGCTGTGCCATATCATTCTGTAGGGTATCATATATACATATATGTAATGTATCGTATTGTAGAGTATCATATTGTACCATATCATATAGAGATGGAAGGATTGATCAGCTATGTATCGGTTGATTTCCAGCCCAAATATGCGGTTGATTAAGTTAGAGAAATATTGGCATATTGATCCTGAGAGCTGATCAGTGACATAAAACAAATGAGCCATAATTTGCTTGAGGTGCAACAATGTAACAGCTGCACCATTTAAGGTGGACCGGGAACATTCAGTCAGAGAGATCAGAGAGATCGGATTTGAACAAAAAATTGGATTTGAGAAATGGCTTGTGTGAACATAGGTAAAAAGGGATTAAAAGGGAGCAGTTGCTCTGTTTCTGCTTGACAGGTCAGCAACATTAACTTACTTTGGCTGTTTCACAGAATCAATAGGTCAGTATTGTTTTGTTTGCTAATGTTTGTGATCAGCTTCACAGTAGCAGTTGTAGTGACAGTTTGCTACAACCCGGCTAATGTTAGTTACATTACTGGCTGTGTTGTTGTTCGCTTTATCATTATATCACAGCGTCTGTCTGTACGATGTTTGCAAAGGGTTTTATGACCATGAAGATCTAGAAAAGTGTCGTTTGCCGTCTGCGCATCCAGCCCCACCCTCGATCGGTTTCGGCTATCAGCTGATCACGCTGAAAGGCAATCGGGGACCAGTATCGGCCCCAAAAACACTGAACGATCCATTTCTAATATCGTGCTGTACTGTATCTTCACATATTGTATTGTGACTTATCGTTACTGTGTCATATCATATAGCAATTTATAGAATACCATATCATACTGTATCATATTTAAGCAATAGAACTCTACAGGCAGTGTGTTATCGCGAAATAACATCACGGCTGTGATTTGGTCGCCGTAGATCATCACAGCCGTGATGTTATTGGTGATAACACACTCCTCGAGTGTTCTATTGCTTTTATACAACAGTTAAATAAATACAGTAATAAATTAATAAACTGGGCCGTGAACGCGGCGTTTAATATGTTTTAATGTTCGCAGTTCCTTCACCAAATTATAGTTCCTTAACGAGCAGCTTGTTGCTACATCAGAGTAACGAGCTCCGCCCACTCGCTGCACAGTCTGCTGTAAGCCTCGCCTTTTGAAGTACAGACTGAACCAACTGCCACAATATCAGGTTCAGCTCAGTTTTGTCAGGTTTTGCCAGATCAGTATTAATGTTGTTTTGTTCCAGCCAGTCTGTAAAGCATCTTACAGCCCATTTAGTTTGGCGAATGGTGTTGGGTTCATTTCTGGCTGATTCCAGGTTGTTTAGCTGTTCTTCTGTCACAGCTGCCGACTGAAAAGCTGCTCAGTGGTGATGACAGTTTGGGAATTTAGTGTCGTCTCATCTTCAGAGTCTGACCAAATCGGCTGTCGGTCAAATGTGATCTTAAAAGTGTCCATTTCCTGTTTGTGGCGAAGTAAGAAGTAAAATGGCTTGAGCGTCTCCCACAGCTGTCAAAGTCGTTGCTTAGCAACAGTGTCTCAGTGGAGTGATACAGTGTTTGTGAAAAACCCGTGATGTTATGGTGAAATAACAGCACGGTTAGAACGCCTCTCAACCAATCAGCTTGCGTGGCCGAAACTAACTGTTGTATAATTTATTCACGTTGTACTGTATCGTCCCATACTGTACTGTATCATATCATACTGTACTGTATCGTCCCATACTGTACTGTATCATATCATACTGTACTGTATTGTGAGACACTGTCTGTTTTTTATTTGAATGCACTGTTAAGTAAACTAACGGTAAACGTTCTCAGAAATCCATGTATTCGAATTAGTGCGTCTGTTTGTATTAACCAGTGCGACGCATCACATCATAGAAGTATGTAAGTGGCACTGGTTCACAGGGAGCCATGGCAGTGCCCGGAGAGATGCCCTGTGGGTGGGTGAGTGTGTGGTGAGTGAGGGGCCGGCCGGCTCTGTCATCTCTCATTAGGGTTTGGATGCTACGTTGCGCTGGTTAGTGGCCCAGATTCTCTCTTAAGCTCTCAGTATTTCTCTGCCGGTCTCCTCGTGCGCTCTAATGAGGGGTCGGAAGCACAATGGCCCGGTCAGCCTAAATCCAGACCGACTGTGGCACACAAAAATGTGCCATCCGGCGACAGATGAACAGAAAAATGAGCTTGGCAAATCCCAGAGGACGACAGAGTAGCATGTGTTCATATTCGTGTTCCTGAAGAGCATTAAAAACGCATCATCTGCAAACACTTTAATGCACAGTTACTGTTTAGACCGATCAGACACTGAGGTGTTTAAAAACTCCAGCAGCACTGCTGTGTCTGATCCACTCAGACCAGCACAACACACACTAACACACCACCACCGCATCAGTGTTACTGCAGTGCTGAGAATGATCCACCACCCAAATAGTACCTGCTCTGTGAGGGTCCATGGGGGTCCTGACCACTGAAGAACAGGGTAAAAGGGGGCTAACAAAGTATCAGAGAAACAGATGGACTACAGTCTGTAACTGTAGAACTACAAAGTGCACCTATATAGTAAGTGGAGCTGATAAAATGGACAATGAGCACAGAGACAAGGAGGTGGTCAGAATGTTATGCCTGATCTGTGTATCTGCTGAATGTAACATTTTAGGGAAAAAACTAAGAATATAATGGTCAGTAAGGTTTGAAATGTGAAAATACGTGAGCAGATCCTCTAAAGAGAACACACATCTGCACATTTTAATGCAATATTTACTAAATTTAATGTAGTGGAACCTAAAATGTGCCCTGTGCTAAAGTTATGGCACATTTTGTGTTTTAGGTTTATTTTTTTCCATTATGTTGATCTCAGTAAATACATAGAAATTGTGCACTAAAATGGGTGGAAGAATTCCATATTTAAGTTTGTTTTAGGTTATTTTCACCTTTCACAAAACCTAATGACTGTAGGTAAGTAGGAAGAGCAGCAGGCTGAACAGGCAGGACAGTAAAAAACATAAAAGCACCATAAATTAAGGAACAAAGCATAATGAGTTGGGAAGTTTCAGCCACCAAAAGAGAAAAGGGACTAAAGTTTTGACAGAAAGTAAAAGATTAAATGGGTTTTTGATGAAGTTGTGAACATTTTAATGGTAATGGTAGCTGTTTTGTTCTGCGCTGGTCAGCACAGATGCGTTCGAACAGTTTGAGCCGCAGTAGATGGAGTACCGTTGCGCCACAAGGTCCTATTTGCATCGTAATGGAAAACATTTGCGAGGAAACCCAATGTCATTAACTTTTTTTTTTTAACCATGGGCCTTTAGGGGCTCCGTAAAATATTACATGAATACATGAAATATTCCAAATTTAAATGCCCCCAGGAGCTCAGTCTTTTAAACCGGCCTACTTGCTTGATCCAGACCCCTGGCATCCTTTCTCTGCTGTAAGTTCATTAATACTCAGTGTCTGAGCTGCTGAGCTGACGTTTGGTGTTTATTTTGACTGAACTCCAGATCAGGCCCACGACACAATCCTGTCCGGCCCGTGGGCCTTGTGTTTGACTCATGGGGTCCACATCGTACTTATCTGCATGGTTCTGAAACTGTATCAGCTCTAATGTGGCCTGTAGCTGTTTCAGAGCAAACCAAGACACCAAGTTTCACAAACACTATTTACTTCCGGTAGAGACATTCAGTGCCGTCTGTTTGTAGGTGGGGTAGTTATGATCTTATCAACATGCTCATCATTGTTTATCTATAATAAGCTGCAGTTTCATTTTGGTGTTCTTAACTGTTCTAATCACATGATTCATCCAGATGATCTAAAAATATCCTGCGTCTGGGAAAGTCGTCCGCGTGACTCGTGGTCTTTAGGAATATCGGTGAGAAAATGCCAAGCGTGAGAAAGTTCAGAGCTCCACAGAGATTTCAGCTGCGTGGGAGTGTTGAGTTCTCACACCTGAGCGCAGCCGCTGCTCTGTTTGACTTCCGTGTAATGATTGCTGCGCGAATCTCTGACCTCAGCAATCCCGTCAGTATCCGTATTGTGCCGACACCGGTGCTGGATCAGATACTGTAGGAAACTGTTTAGCCTGTAGCACGACATAATGTGAGGCTAAGTAAGGGGGCATTCAGGTAACGCCTGCTTAAGTGCTCTTACAGTGCCCTCCACAAATCTTGGCACCCCTGGTAAACATGAGCAAAACAGGCTGGAAAAAATTCTTTGTTGCTCATCCTTTTGATCTGTCACTGTCTGTGTTTACATGCAAAGATTTTCTCCAATCTGATTGAATACATTCTGGTTATAGATTAAGACGGAGGTGTTTATTCTCACTCTACTCAACACTCTGATAAATCTCCGTTTACATGCGCACTACAAGTAATCCGATCCAAAATTATGCGCATGTGTAGAGGACCGCTTAGTGTAGACGTTACCATGACAACCAGCATCACGTGAGTCCAGTCAGAGTGAGATGAGCAGCAGTGAGCAGCGCTTGTGTTTTTAATTACTTTAAAACGATGTCAGACTCAGGAAAACGTCCTTCACGTGTCCTTATTAAAGAAGGCCGAGAGGAAGACGTCGTGTTCTGAGACACATAAGCTGGACGTCCGTCCCACCGCCGTCTTTTAAAGATCAGAGCATGAACTTCGTCTCCTCTGCAGACCAGTTTCTGCTCCGCCATGTTGAACGGTATAAACTCTCGCTATGACGTGACGAACATGATCAGAACGTACTTAAACTTTCCGATAGGGAATGTAATCAGATACAGGCGTTTACACGGATATTATTCTTCTATTTAACGGATTATTTACAGGATTACCCACCTCGATCAGTCGGATAGAAACTGTATTCTGAATGGCCTCAATCAGACTAGACTATTCTGATTGAGGTGTTTACATGGACGGATTCTATTCCAATTGAGCTATTCGTTGGATTATTAATGGATTATTAGGCTGCATGTAAATGTGGCTATTCACAATATTAAAAACAATTACCTTTATTTGCAGTGCAGTGTTAGAAAAAATAACCTAAATCTTGTTATAAAATAGTCTAGATTTTTTCTTAAATTTTCTCTAATCTTTCTTAATAAAAGAGTGTTTGTTACAGCCCGTTTTGCCCATATTTACCAGGGGTGCGAGTATTTGTGGAGCCATTTTGTCCCTTTAGCAAAAATCAAACCACCTTGGGAGCCACAACATTATATGTCCATTTTACTTGTCTGTAAATCTGTCTCAGTATGTGCTGATGTGCTAATATAGACTAAAAAATATAATATAAATGAAAAACTCAGACTTACTTTGCTCTGCTTTAAACTTTAGCTCAGCTGTAGCTGCTTTTCTCGCATCTCCAGCAGGAAACTTTTCCACAAAAGTAGAACAGTTTCTTGTAAAATGTCCCTCAACGTTCGACTTTTTACGAGGCTAAAGTCGCTTCTCGTTCGCCAGCTTCTTGTTCTGATTTTCCCATTCCACCTTAAATGGTGCCTGAGGGGCCAGAATGTAACTGCAGGACCATTTAAGGTGGAACAGTACAATTAGACGAGAAGCTGATGAATGAGAAACTGACTTCAGCTTTGCGACTTTTTAGTGTTTCAGTTTCTCGTTGCAGATTAAACGTATCAGGAAACCAGCTGGAGTGATTATAAACACAAATAAGTTCAACAAATGATCAGTGTTCGTCTTAAATCTTTCTTGTTAGCTACTAGCTAGGCGAGACTGTTGTCTGTGTTGCTATGGTGACCAGCAGTCTGCGCTGATCTTCAGGGTTAAAGGGTGAATTAGCAGTTCTACATTAACTCCAGAGTTTAAGACCATTTACTGTTAAACTGTGTTGAACGATCAGCAGAGCTTTATTTACTGTAAAGGAGGATTATTTTATTATTACCTACAAATCTGATTCAGCTGTGGAGCCACAACAGGGCAGTAAAAGAGCTGCATGTTCCGACCCCCAGACTAGTCAGTCACTAGTGAGGAGCAGATAGTATCGACTGTTTTTGAACACTCAGAGCTGAACATCACTCCTCACAGTGATGAGTTCTGTGGCCCTGAGCCCTTTGATTTCAGCGTCTCGATATTCCAGGTTTTGGTATCGCTGTCATTCTTGGTTAAATGCATCATGAAATCTTCTAAAGTCCACCGGCCTTATTGAAGTTTACACAACAGAGCCAGCGGGACGTCCAGCTCTAAATCTGCTTCCGCCCTCACGCTACAGCGGCCAAATTACAAGAGCGTCCACACCCCCCCCAGCCCCACCAAAGACCCTCAGGAAATACCCCCCAGGATGTGAGGAAAGCGCACCAGTGAAAGGAAAGAATGAAAGTAATGAAAAGAAAATAAATATGTTTGATTAATAAGTGAATTAAAACCCTGTAGCTGTGAAATGGTCACTTCATAGGAAAATGAAAAAAAGTCCGACTGTTAAACGGCCCATATCAGTGTTTCCTTTAGGATTTTTTTAGCAGCAGAGTTTTGTGATTGAATATAATTATTATATATATATATATTCACCGATCAGGGCATAACATTATGACCACCTCCTTGTTTCTACACTCATTGTCCATTTTATCAGCTCCACTTACTATATAGGTGCACTTTGTAGTTCTACAGTTACAGACTGTAGTCCATCTGTTTCTCTGATACTTTGTTAGCCCCCTTTTACCCTGTTCTTCAGTGGTCAGGACCCCCATGGACCCTCACAGAGCAGGTACTGTTTGAGTGGTGGTTCATTCTCAGCACTGCAGTAACACTGACGTGGTGGTGTGTTAGTGTGTGTTGTGCTTGTCTGAGTGGATCAGACACAGCAGTGCTGCTGGAGTTTTTAAACACTGTGTCCACTCACTGTCCACTCTATTAGACACTCCTACCTTGTCGGTCCACCTTGTAGATGTAAAGTCAGAGACGATAGCTCATCTGCTGCTGCACAGTTTGTGTTGGTCGTCCTCTAGACCTTCATCAGTGGTCACAGGACGCTGCCCACAGGACGCTGTTGGCTGGATGTTTTTGGTTGGTGGACTATTCTCAGTCCAGCAGTGACACTGAGGTGTTTAAAAACTCCAGCAGCACTGCTGTGTCTGATCCACTGACCCACCACCCAAATAGTACCTGCTCTGTGAGGGTCCATGGGGGTCCTGACCACTGAAGAACAGGGTAAAAGGGGGCTAACAAAGTATCAGAGAAACAGATGGACTACAGTCTGTAACTGTAGAACTACAAAGTGCACCTATATAGTAAGTGGAGCTGATAAAATGGAAAATGAGTGTAGAAACAAGGAGGTGGTCAGAATGTTATGCCTGATCGGTGTATATATAGTGGAAACACTGCGTATCATAGAACTTTTTAAAATAAAAAAAGTTTGTTTTATGTTAAACATTGTTTCAAATGTGTAGTTTACTCTTACAAACAGTCCATATATGGAAACTAAGCTGCCAAAACAGCCTGTTTTGAATGCGTTGTTTTTTTTTGTGATGTCACTAAAACCCAGCATGTTTGCATATATCCACCTATTCAGCCTACAGCAGATTTGCTCCACCCATTCCCACTGAGTGACACACTATACAGCAGCCGATCAGAACAGAGGGCATTACATATGTATTGTCATATGCATAAGTTTGTGCGCCCCTGGTCAATAAAGGCTTTGTTGATGTTTTTAAATAAGTGAACACGTCCACTACAGACACTTCTGCACACTTTAATGAACGATTACTGTTTATTTACTGAATTTAATATAGTGGAACATAAAATGTGGCCTGTGCAAAAGTTGTGGCACATTTTATATTTTTGGTTTCACGTTTGTTAAGAGATCCTGCACTGACATTTGCAGACTGCATCTCTGCTTTTAGCCTTCATATTATAAACAAAGGGCTTTCAGTTTACACTGATTTTGAGTATTAAAAATATCTGATATTAGATATGCAGCTGAATTTGTAATTAAAAAGAAACCCTGTCAAAATGATTGTGCTTTCAGCTCACAGACACTCCAGACTAACAGTTTCTGAAAAGATAACTACTATTGTTGTTTTCAAGATCTCTATAATTAAAAAAATACAAAATTTAGCAGGCGCTGGGTAAATCTTTGATCAGAAATGACCCAAATTCATAAAGATATCACATGTCTGTTAGCGTTTACATGTCAAACAATGGCATATCTGAGTAGCCCAGGATCTTCTGAAAATAAACAGCATGTGTCTTGTGTGACTTTCACATGTGAATACTTTATAATTGAAATTGTAATTGGCCCAAAAAATACCAAAAAAATTTTTTTAATAAGTGAACACTTCCCCCCAGAGACACACTTCTGCACACTTTAATGCAAGATTACCATTTATTTACTGAATTTAATATAGTGAAACATATAAAGTGGCCTGTGCAAAAGTTATGGCACATTTTATATTTTGGGTTTCATGTTTTTCCAGGCGGCACGGTGGCGCAGCACCGTCGCCTCACAGCAAGAAGGGCCTGGGTCCTCTCTGTGTGGAGCTGTGTAGCATGTTCTCCCTGTGTCTGCGTGGGTTTCCTCCGGGTACTCCGGTTTCCTCCCACAGTCCAAAAACATGCAGTCAGGCCGATTGGACACGCTAAATTGCCCCTAGGTGTGACTGTGTATGTCTGCCCTGTGATGGACTGGCGACCTGTCCAGGGTGTATCCTACCTTCCGCCCAATGACAGCTGGGATAGGCTCCAGCACCCCACCAGGACCCAGAAGGATAAGCGGTTTAGATGATGTGTGTGTGTGTTTTTCCAGTTTGTTAAATTTTAGCTAATAAATAAAGATTGTGCACTGACATTTGCGGAAATATTAGATATTCATGAGTGTGAAGGATGTGTTCACTTATTTACACTATTAACCAAACTTCAGTTAGACTGTTCAAACTTCTGCATGTTGCAGCTCAGTCAGTCTTAAAGGCACAGTTATTCTAAGTGTAATTCTAGTTTTGTTCCAAGGGATACAGAGAAAGATCATGTAAACATGAATGATGATTGTATTTGGTACATAAAACCACAAAAACATTACAAATAGACTTTAGGAGAAAAATGTAAGCTACAAGAAGAATGTAGGATATGGGCCCTTTACTGTAATTACATTTATTCAAGTCATTTTAAACTGTTTCTGTTGATCCGTTCATCACAAAATGTACCAGCTGGTGTTTTAAATGGTAAAAAACGCTGTACATTCGGTCTGTGTTGTGTTTGTTGTGCCTGCTGAGGGAAAACCCATCGTATTTCTGAAATGAGTCACCCGAGCGCTCTGTGAGGTTGATGGACTGATCTGAAGAGCGATGTGAACGTCTCGTTTGGATGAGTGAGAAGAAAGCAGGGCTGATTTTTATTCTTTCAGGCCTGAAGCTGGTGGTGACTCAGTGTAGGGAGTGACTGAGTGGAGGGGAACAGATCAAAGCTTTGCTGACTTTTACAGGCTCCTTTTGTGGTTAACTCATTTTAAAGTTAATTCGTTTTGTTAACTCGTGTTTTTTTCCTCTCTCCCTGCGCCCCTGTTGTTGGGATGACCTCGGGTGACCTCTCCACTGCTCTGGACCTTTCTTCTGTCTGTGTGCCATCAGGAAACAGCCAAAGGTAGGAACCCCTCACAGAGTTATTAGTGATCGATTAATGAAGAGAGTATTGAGTGAAGTACTCAGAGTAGGGCTGAGCAATTAATCGAAAAGTAATCGACACCGACGTTCAGATCCTTTAACCGACGTAATCTTGCCCGTGACGGTTTTCCGATTTTTTTAATTCTGTTGATCCTTTTCCTGACTCTGTGTGTTCATGTACTGTCCCCTTAAAAACTTAGTACATCGCATGTGGTCATGTGACTCCGCCACGTCCACTCTGCATCATGGAAGCTAAGGCTTCGTTCACACAGCAGGTAAAAGTGGCCCAAATCTGATTTTCTCACCAAATCTGATTTTTATTTGGCTGTTCAGATTATCTTTTAAATGTGATCTGTATGCGACATCAGTCTGAACAGATCAGCTCCTAAACTGACCCACATGCACTAAAGATCAGAGTGTCACGCTGCTTCACGACTCATCCAGAGGGAAACAATCACGACCGCCAACGAGTGCCAGTCGCTCCCGGAGGATCAGCTTCATCTTCACCAGCATCACAGGAGCCATCATGAAGCTTCACTGACTGACAGCTGGGCTCATCACCCAGAATGCGTTCGAGCCGTAAAAAGGGCGCGGTCACTTCTTTGGTTCGCGTCCTCGGATTCTTTAAACTTTGCTTTCAGACTTTTAACTGTTCTCTGACGCTGCAGCCTCGTTCTCCTGCGGCCGCGTTCGGACATTTCTTTCAAAACCTCTTTGAACACGGAGGATTCTGGATTCGTCTCTTATAATTTTTGTACAGAAATATCACCACAAATGTTTGAGTCTCATCAGCGCGAAATGACGAATGTGAATTTGGATTGACGTAAAAGTCGCGTAAATTCTGGTCATATCGCCCAGCCCTAACTCAGATTTATAAAAATAGGAGAAACAGTAAAGCAGTAATAAACAATGCTTAGTCATTCACAGGCTTGAGTACCTCAGTGAAAAAACATTTTTTGAAATGCATCTATGCTGTTATTAATAAAGGTTCAGGTACGTTTCTCGTTCATCAGGGTACAAACAGTGTAAATGTTCCCTCAAAGCTCCAACAGTGGTTTTAAGGTCTGATTGTGAACCTTAAATAAGTTTTTCCAGGTGAAAAGTTCGTATTTGTACCTTTTCATAACCGAATGTTTAAAACAGAACAGTAAAATAAAAGCCTGGAGACGAGACGGGGTGTGTGGAGTCAGTACAGCTTAGAACATATCATTTCAGTGGATTATGGTTCAGTTATGTTCCCTGACTAAAGGTACTGAGATGACCTCTTGAGGGTCCCACCCCAGCGACAAGAGGGGAACTGATCCAGAGACAGTTTAGTACCTTTATTTCTGAGAGTGTAGTTGTGCGTGTATAAATTAAGACGTGTGTTTACCTTCACAAATTACATGAATACATGAAGTAAATGGCCCAGAACTGTACTGAACGCAAAATAAGTGTAGTAATATGCAAAAGTTTGAACACCCCGGTCAAATGACATTTTGTTGATTTTCTTAGTGTAAACAAGTTAAGACATACTCTACAGAGACGCACTTCAATATGACACGCTTCTGCAAATTTCACTGCACAATTTCTGTTCATTTGATTTCATGGTTTTGGTTCGGTTTACGTTTTATGTTTTATTTGTTATTTTTATGTTTTAAGCGAATAAACAGTACTTGTGCATTAAAATGTGCAGAGGTGTTCTCTCTGTGGAGGATGTGTAACTTACTTTCACCTAGAAAATCAACAAAACATGTCGTTTGACCAGGGCACCCAAAATTCTGCATATGATGTAATCAACAGTGACAGCTCTGAACTTATTAGTGCTTTATAAATGTCTGATTTCATGATAACAATAATGTGGCTGGTGCAGCGTTTAATGGTACAGTATGTTGGTGCTGGCAGATATAGACGTATTTTATATGAACATGCTGTGCAAAAGTCCGTTTCTACGCTGGAGTCTCCAAAACTGGAGTTCAGCAAACTGATTAGAAGTTACAGAGAAAACGGGGCTCCTAACAACCACCTGGAAGACCTGGTAGACACCAAAACTGCCCCCATCAGATAAACAGCACTTAAAGCTTTCATCTCTGAGAGAGAGGAGAAAATCAAGCTGCTTCAGATCTGAAAACATCCACAGGTGTTTCTGTCCATCCTTCCACTGTGAGAAGACGACTCAGCGCTGTGGGTCTGAAAGGATGTGTAGCTGATCAAGAAGAACCTCACTGAGAAAAGGAGACGGACACATCAAACAAAGAAGCTGAACGATGGACTGACCACCCCAGAGTCCAGACCTCAACACCACTGAATGTGTTAAATGCTAAACCAACTACTAAGACTGAACTTTGGAGGTGAGTCAGCAGATTCTTTGAGGAACTGAAAGTGAGTCTCCTGAAAAGAATGGAAGCTTTAATAAAGGGAAAGAGTGACTCACTGAGACTCAGACAGCTGATATTAGATTTAGTTACTAAGGCTTCTGGGTAATTTTCTGTGCCAAAGGATAAACAGGGTGGTCTCAGACTTTTGCACAGCGCTGAATGCAGCATAAACCTATACTGGTTATTTACATCATCCCAAAAACGATGCATCCGTGCATCATTGCTCATTACTGCTCTCAGAGCTGCGCTGCAAGCGTCCCGTCTGCCAGGGCCGGGTCGTGTGTGTGTGTGTGTGTGTGTGTGTGTGTGTGTGTGTGTGAGTGTGTGAGTGAGTTTCAACAATGCAGCTTTCAACAGACACACACTGGCTCACTGTCTGTGCTCATCCCCTCACACATTGTGGGCTTTGTGTGTGTTTCGCGAGATCTCTGAGCGCCGACACTTTCTCACACACGACAGGAAGCAGGAGGAGAAACAATCGCTCCTAAAATACTCCTTTTTTTTTTTAGAAAATCTCTGAAGGAAGTACAGAATACACAGAGAAAGCATTACACAGTTCAGTGGAGAATCATTTCCGACTGAATCTCTATTTACATACGTTAAAGGGCCGATATCATACATTTTCTTGTATTTCATCTCCACTCCAAACATCTGTGAGGTCTTGTGTACCAAAAAAATGAGTTATTATTCGGTTTTACCTGAGCTTTCCAGCCATTTTTTAATTCCTTAGTATTAAACAGGTACTCAGTCCTGTGTAATCGATCTTCAGGTTAATGAATACACAAAAAAACACAAATGTGATTCAGGAGGCTTGAATCAGCCGTGTTGAAGCTATGAGGCTTAGGATGTGAATAATAATAGCTGAGAGTCTGATATGGGCTGATATGTGAAGTCGTAGTTGTAGTTCTTGGTATAATTAAGCGAACAGTTGAATAGATGTATATATGTAAATGAGTTGGTTCTTGTGACATCACAGAAACAGTGTATCCAGCTGTTTAGTTCCCACATATGGACTGTGTGGACTGGGCAGTGAACGGTATACTGTGAAACTTTACATATTACTTTAAACTCCTTTATTTGTAAAAAAGTTTCCAGTTCCCATGATATGGGCCCTTTAATACTGCTTCATTTACTGTATTTGCTTACTGTAACTTTGAGACTATCTAACCTAACATATTGTCTACAGTCTAGTTCATATATGTCACCTTTAATTGGTTAAAATCCACCCCCAGTGTAGTTTGGTGAGCATACATTTCCACGTCGGTCAGGAAAATGGATCAGCATATGGAAACTGGAGCTTTCTGTGTGCTACCGTGAAGCTCCAGGCTGCCCTCATCTAGCATTATTACCTCAGTTTTAACAGTGCGTCCTTGGCACTGTGGTCATTTTAAAGGGGAATTCACTGATTTTTCAGAAATTCCTGCATAATTGAGTGTGTGAGGTGTAATCAGAGAGATTCAGAGAGGTTTGGTGTGAAATGGTTCAGATGTCTTTACAGTGGTGGTGATAGGAACCAGGGGTCGCCATGACTACAACACAAATATAGACATTTTATTTACTATCCAGAACCACCAGTGAACCTACACGAGTCTTCTGAGTTTATATGGAATGTTTATGATGGAAAATAGTGGAAAATCTGAAATAAGAAGTTTTCTTTGGGTATTTTTCCACCCATCACGTACCTCTCCACAATGAATGAATTTAAAAACATTTTTAGAATGTTTTAGTTTAAAGCATATTTTTAAAATTACGTTTCAGACCAAAATATTCTGAAAACAATCCTAAGCTTAGATAAAATACACGACTTCTAAAGTCCTAACAGATTAAAAAAAGACTGGGCAGTCACAAAAAATTGGGGATCACACTCTGCTCAGTCTTCAGGTTGTTGCTGAACCGAACTCACCAAACTCGAGCAAACTCACACGAACTCGCGCGTTTTCCCGTTACTAGGCGACGCAGATGAACAGATGTGGAGCAGCTGCTGCTGCTGCTGCTGTTTTCTCTGCCGTTTGCGCCGACACAGTGAAGAAGCAGCAGGTAAACATGTTTAAGTGAGGATCATGGATGTAAAGATGTGATTAGTGTGGTAGTTTTTAGTTTTAGATTTACATGAATGTGTGTTCCTGCCTTACGCTCTGTTGGGTAAAAAAGTTCTGTACACACTTTTCTTTATTTCTTTTCTTTATTTCTTTTTTATTATTTACTGTGTCTTCCTTCGTGCTCCCAGTTTTGTCTGGCTGTTGGAGGAGTCTGTTCAGACTGAGTCGCTGACCAGTATCGAAAAAATCGTTTGATGTTCTCCGACTGCTCTGAAACGCAATTGGTAGACAAAAAAATCAGTCTGTGTCCTTCACACATTACTCAGTTCACTCTCCGACTGTCGACTCCAACTGACCCAAAATCTGCAGACAAGAGCTGACCAGCACAGGCTCAGCCAGACTGAGAATCGGGGCTAAAATCAGGGCAAAAGCCATGCAGTGTAACTCTGCCTTTAGACACAAGGCACCATTTCATGTAACAGCGTTCTGTGAGGGAGCTTTTAGAGGTGGACGTCTGGTTCCTATCACCACCACTGTGAACAGTTCTGACTCTGTAAGTTTCTCTAGAACAGAGCGTTTCACACCAAACCACTCTGAACGACTCTGTTTACATCTTAACCACTTAATTATGCAAAAATTTTGAAAAATCTTTTTAACTCCCCTTTAACTGAGTTCATCCCTAGTAGTGTTGTGGGTCCCTGATGTCAGTCGAGGCTGAAAGCCCACTGGAGTGAAAAGTTCAGCGCTGCCCGGCGGAAACGTCTCCTGTCAGCTGTGAACGAGCTCTGATTAAACAGATACACAGTCGGCTAGAATGTGGAGGGTTAACACGGCCTTTCACTCGTTTTCCTCCTGAGTAAACTCTCCACGGACACACACTGACCACCAAAAGAGAGAGAGACAGAGATACTGTTAGTGCTTTAATACATACAGCAAGACCTGCACTGTTGCATACACACTGTGGGTTTACACTGATGGTGTGCTGGTTGTGTGATCAGAAGTCTGGAGCTGTTGAGATTTTGCAAGGAAAAGTTGATTGAAAATAAAGATTGTCTCAAAGAAATAAAGCAGATTTCAATCTGGTATCAGTGCGGGATCACTGACTTCTGAATCCTTTCTCCTGAACCCTCTTCAGGAGAAAAGAGAAGGTTATCTGCTGCATTTCATTGTAAGAAGTTCTGGTGATGAAGGAGAGAAACATTCTCAGAAATGAAGCACAAATTCACAGACAGAGTTCTGTGATACGCAATAGAGTGATATTTTTTTCTTATTAATTCTCATTGTTCAGCTCAGACTAGGGGGAAATGAATCAGATGCAAGTGAATTAATTCGTGTGTGTGACGATATTTCCATCAAAGTAAAAAAAATCTGATTCTTAGGAGACAAATCTCAGAAATAAGCAGTGGTGGACGAAGTACACAAACCATGTACTTGAGTTAAAGTAGAGAGACCCAAGGTAAAATATTACTCCAGTAAAAGTAGAAGTTCCTCCCTTTAGACCTCCACTTGAGTAAAAGTACAAAAGTATTTGCCTTCAAATGTACTTAAGTACCAAAAGTAAAAGTACTCGAAGATTAATTATGACTCTAATGTCCTATTATCATTACTGTAACCAGACTCGCTTCATTAACTCATTTTAGGTGAAAATACTCCAGAGTCACTCTTGGTAAACCAGTCTTTTAATAGAGTCATTAATTAGTGACGCTGATGTCTATTAAAATTATCATCAGCACAAAACACTGAAGGCAAACAGTTTCCATCAGGTAGAACTGAGTGGCTCTGAAATCACTTTTTACAAACAAGCAAAGTTTCAGTTTAAGATTTATTTGAACTTAGTTACAAGTTTAAGTTTAATAAAAACTTTAAACTCAGATTCACAAATGAGTTTCCTTACTAAACTGCATCTGTAGGTCTCTGTTCATAAACACAAACTAGCCAAAACTAATTCACTATAAAATGAATGTGTTTGTATAAATTCAGAAAAAAGACACGTCAGTCACAACTGCATATGAGTACATATTTCTATATTGTGGTCTGTTTACACAAAGTTAGGTTAGTTCATCATTTATGTTGAATAGACTCTCCCAAAATTTTACGCTGCTGCACTGATGTTGAACCGTGTGCTGCACTGGGTCGGTATGACCAACAGGTCAAAACAAGCTCAAAACAAAGTGACCGCTGTGCCCTGATTGGTGTTCTTACTTTGTGCTTCTTTCATTTTGATGTTACGTTTTTATACACACATAAACCAAAAGGAACGACAGATTTCTCATAATGTAGAGGAGTAAAAAGTGAGATATTTGACTTTGAAATGTAGTGGAGTGAAAGTAAAAAGTCGCCCAGACTGGAAAAACTTCAGTAAAGTACAGATACAGGAAAAACTACTTAAGTACAGAAACGAATTACATTTACTTAGTTACTGTCCACCACTGGAAATAAGTCGTGTTGCGCTGATACTGTATCCGTCTCAGCGCTGATACTGGCACTTAAACACAGTATCAGTATCATTAAGGAGATACCGATATATATGACCGACACCACGAAGCAGTTTCGGACGCGTGCATGCGCACCAGTACACAGAATGGGGGACGACCAGCAGGGGTAAAAATGCTCATGGCAGAATCTGTAACGGCAGTTTTTGGTGTTAAGAACACGCTGAAGGAGCCGCTGACCTGAACGGCTGAGCCACTGTGTGGTCACTCACTCAGGATTAATAATAAATAAAGCCTTTAGCCTTTTGTCCTTCATCACCAGAACTTCTCACAATAAAACGCTGATGTTAATCTCCTCTTTTCTCCCGAGGGAGATTCAGGAGAAAGAATTCAGAAGTCAGTGGTCCTTCACTGATACCGTACTGAGATCTGCCGTGTTTCTTGAGACAAAGACATTTTTCTTCTTTTTTTCTTGAACTTTCTTTTTTTTTATTTTTGTAATGTTCAACAATGACAACACAGTACAGTATAAACTAATAGAAGACAACTCCTTATTTGGTTTCCTACACACTTTTCCCTAAAGACCCATCCTGGTCTCTCCACTCCGCTCAAAGTAATATAATAAAACAGTGATAATAAACATGAAGTACAAATACAAATAGGAAATAGATAAAATACCTTGATGTATAGAAAATAAAATCGGCAGAACCTGCAAAAAATAAAATACTAAAATAAAAAAATAAAAAAAAATATATGCACGTACACATACCCATATACTTACACATATACAGATATATACACATACATATACATACATAGACATGTACATACATACCTACATACATACACACATAGTACCAATCCATATTAATAATGTTAGTAATTAACTCCATTATAGTATCATTAATACACCTTTTCTAGATCAGTCATATTATTTTTATTATTATTTTTTTTAATAGTCACCCCAAAGGGGCCTGAGCCAGTCCAGCCTCAACCCTTAAGTTATAGACCTGATACCAGGGCAGTAGGTAGTGTTAAGCGTCACATAGAAATCATATGATGTATTATAAAGAAACAGGTCAGGGGTCTCTTCAGTCAGATGTACTCTGTCCTCAGAGTATGTTGTAAAAGGTAACCAGGTATCAAAAAACTTTTCTTTGAGACATTTTTCTTCTGAGTTGGACCGAAAGTCTAGAATCTTGACTTTCCACACAGTTTCTCTCTTGTTTTATGGAGAGACGAATCAGAAATGATTCAGCAAAGCGTAAGAGCGTGAAAGAGGCGGACTGTACCTTTTGTTTTTGCGAAATGCAATTGACTGACCTCCTCGCGTACACAGCTGCCTGCTCGGCGAGGCCTCGGTCCAGCCTGTTACCCTGGAGACGGACATTGCCAAAAGCAGGAATTTTATATGGCCTTTCTCAGATTTATGTATTCAATTAAAGGCGCCGTCCCGAAGCGCCTGAGCTTCATCACAGACGGTCAGTGCTTTACAGGCCTTCGCTAAAGCAGCGCCGCACTGGCTCTTCTGTACCGCTGGCTTTTCAGCTGAATCATTGCTTATTATTCAGTCAGTCACAGTTAAAATTCTCTGTGAAGGACCCCTAATATGAAAATCATAATTACTAATAATGAGTGTTATTATTGTGTTATAGTAGCATTATGGAAACTGTGTTATGATAATTGGTCTCTGATCTGATTCAGTCGCTAGCAGGCCGTCTGTCTTTAACTGAGGATTCCTGATAGAATGAAGTAGCTGTTATTGTGCAGCATGTTATACCGTCTGATGTCACTGTGATGATTTTATGCATCTGTGCTTCCCAAATTAATATGCTTTGGAAATTATTAATAATTCATTTGAATTGAACTGAATCCAAAAATACAGAGCCTGTTAACGAGTGGGCTACATATATTATTTAACATATATTATATATATTAGCAGTCTTGACTTAGCTAGTGGACAGTGTTTATTAATAAGTTAGCTAGTGTACAGTGATTATTAGCACTGGTGAGTTAGCCAGTGTACAGTGAGTATTAGCAGTGATGAGTTAGCCAGTGTACAGTGGTTATTAGCAGTGATGAGTTAGCTAGTGTACAGTGGTTATTAGCAGTGATGAGTTAGCTAGTGTACAGTGGTTATATATGTACAGTGAGTATGAGCAGTATGTTTAGCTAGTGTACAGTGGTTATTAGCAGTGATGAGTTAGCTAGTGTACAGTGAGTATTAGCAGTGATGTGTTAGCTAGTGTACAGTGGTTATTAGCAGTGGTGAGTTAGCCAGTGTACAGTGAGTATTAGCAGTGATGAGTTAGCTAGTGTACAGTGATTATTAGCAGTGATGAGTTAGCTAGTGTACAGTGGTTATTAGCAGTGATGAGTAGCTAGTGTACAGTGATTATTAGCAGTGATGAGTTAGCTAGTGTACAGTGGTTGTTAGCAGTGATGTGTTAGCTAGTGTACAGTGGTTAGTAGCAGTGATGTGTTAGCTAGTGTACAGTGGTTATTAGCAGTGATGAGTTAGCTAGTGTACAGTGAGTATTAGCAGTGATGTGTTAGCTAGTGTACAGTGGTTATTAGCAGTGATGAGTTAGCTAGTGTACAGTGGTTATTAGCAGTGATGAGTTAGCTAGTGTACAGTGGTTATTAGCAGTGATGAGTTAGCTAGTGTACAGTGGTTATTAGCAGTGATGAGTTAGCTAGTGTACAGTGATTATTAGCAGTGATGAGTTAGCTAGTGTACAGTGGTTATTAGCAGTGATGAGTTAGCTAGTGTACAGTGATTATTAGCAGTGATGAGTTAGCTAGTGTACAGTGGTTGTTAGCAGTGATGTGTTAGCTAGTGTACAGTGGTTATTAGCAGTGATGTGTTAGCTACTGTACAGTGGTTAGTAGCAGTGATGTGTTAGCTACTGTACAGTGGTTATTAGCAGTGACCAGTTAGCTAGTGCACCGTGATTAGCAGTGATGAGTTAGCTACTGTACAGTGGTTATTAGCAGTGATGAGTTAGCTAGTGTACAGTGAGTATTAGCAGTGATGAGTTAGCTAGTGTACAGTGGTTATTAGTACTAGTGTACAGTGAGTATTAGCAGTGATGAGTTAGCTAGTGCACAGTGATTAGTAGCAGTGATGAGTTAGCTAGTGTACAGTGAGTATTAGCAGTGATGAGTTAGCTAGTGTACAGTGGTTATTAGCAGTGATGAGTTAGCTAGTGTACAGTGAGTATTAGCAGTGATGAGTTAGCTAGTGTACAGTGAGTATTAGCAGTGATGAGTTAGCTAGTGTACAGTGAGTATTAGCAGTGATGAGTTAGCCAGTGTACAGTGATTATTAGCAATGATCATTTAGCTACTGTACAGTGGTTATTAGCAGTGACCAATTAGCTAGTGATCAGTTAGGTGACACACATTGATCTGATGAATTAGCTACTGTACAGTGATTATTGGAAGTGATAATAGACACTGTACAGTGATTATTAGAAGTGATAATTAGACTACTGTACAGTGATTATTAGCAGTGATGGGTTAGCTAGTGTAGTAATTAGTGAAGTGATTAGCTCAGTGTTGTACAGTGATAAGTAGCAGTTACTGCGCTGCAGTGATACTTTGAGAAAAGTGGTCTGGTTCTCTGACTGTAGTCTGGATTCAGTGCGTGTAGCGTCATGCAGCATCACACAGTGCGGTTAATCTCTCGTTGTGCGCTGGTCTCATGACCCAAGTGGAGCGTTGAGGCAACATTAGCGATGGGTTAGCCCAGCGTTAGCCGAGACACGCCTGAGCACGCCGTCGTTCACATTCCTGTCTCTTCCTTTCTCTTGTTTGCAGGTGTTCGCCTTTGACCACTGTTTCTGGTCTATGGATGAGGCCAACATCCCGAAATACGCAGGTGAGTCAGCTTCAGCATGTCTCAACACCAACACGCACACACACACACACACACACACACACACACACACACACACACACACACACACACACACACACAGCTGCTTTCTCACCGCTGTGGGGGTGAAGAAGCGCCCAGGTGATAATTGCTTCTCGTACAGTGTGTAAATGTTGTGGTACGCAAAGCCCCAAATGAGTGTTTTCCACAGACCACATCTATTGTGCTTTACAGTTTTACAGCCAAACAGTGACGGTAAAGAAGATTCCAGCATTAATCGCTTCCCACCAGTGCTGTCTTAAAGTGATAGTTGGGTGAACAATTATGTTTACACCATTTAGGGGTGATTATTAGTGTAATAAATGACGTTTCAATTGGGGATGGGCGATATGACCAGTAAAATTAGATCACGATACTTTAAGATATTTTTACGATACACAATATGTATTACAATATTTAGTTTTTTCTGAAATTTAAAAAGTTGGGACAGACAAAATAGTAGTGCCGCATTTAAAAAATACTGTAATAATAATAATAATAATAATAACCACAACAATAATAATAATAATAATAATAAACATGCATTGTTTTACAAACAGCTCTAAATCCAGTTAAACAGGCCTAATTATGCTCACTTTTTATTGTAGCATAATTTATCATAGTAGTCATAAAATCCTGTCGTATTGCCCAGCCCTAGTCTCAAAGTTTTTGAGAATTTTGTAAAATAAACTGTGTTTTATGAATACAGTACACTACAGTACTACTACAGAAAAAGCTGTGTTAATAGTTTTTGATAGTATTCTTAAATGTTGCACTACTGGAGCTTTTTTCTGTTACAACTTACCAAACTTCAATAAAGTTTTGTGGTGCGTTTTGAATATCAGCAACATGCATGTGAAATGTTGAATGCAAATAAATGATTTCATAGCTTTTGATAGCATTTTTAAGTTGTGGCACTACTTTGTCTCTTCAAACTCATGAAATGTCAGAAAAAATAAATATATTGTGTATTATAAAAACTTGTCGTAATATTAAATTTGGCCATTTTGCCCAGCTCTAGCAGAAGGCCCGCTCGTCCAACATCAGCGTCTGACCTCACAAATGCTCTTCTGGATGAATGGGCAGAAATTCCCACAGACTCTCTCCAACATCTTGTAGAAGCTTCCCAGAAGAATCTAAGCTGTTAGAGCTGCAAAGGGGGATCAACTCCATATTAATGCCTATGGATTAGAATGGGAGTCATAAGAGCTCCTGTGGGTGTGGTGTGTAGGTGTCCCAATACTTTTGTCCATATAGAGTAACAGTGAGTCATACAGTGTCAGAAAGCACATAATCAAGCCTGTCTAATCGTGTATCATAAAACCTGGTCATAATATTAAATTTGGCCATTTTGCCCACTAACTGTGCTTATAGACTTGATTCAGGTACTGGGACTGTTTCAGGTCGTTTCAGTGCTGTGATTGTTCTGAAGTCTCTCTGACGCAGGTCTGTGTGTTCGGTGGCCGATGGTTTCATGGCTGTTGGACAGAGAATCACTCGTTGCACAATTAGGCATGACTCAGTTCTGCTCAGACATTTCTCTTTTCCGCAACCGAGCATTTTCACTGGCTTTCCTCTCCTGTGTTAGAATTTCTCTGAATTTCTCAGCAGCAGTGTGTGTGTGTGTGTGTGTGTGTGTGTGTCTGTGTGTGTGTGTGTGTGTGTCTGTGTGTGTGCGTGTGTGTGTGTGTGTCTGTGTGTGTCTGTGTGTGTGTGTGTGTGTGTCTGTGTCTGTGTGTGTGTGTGTCTGTGTGTGTGTGTGTGGGTGTGTGTGTCTGTGTGTGTGTCTGTGTGTGTGTCTGTGTGTGTGTGTGTGTGTGTGTGCGTGTGTGTGTGTGTCTGTGTGTGTCTGTGTGTGTGTCTGTATGTCTGTGTGTGTGTCTGTGTGTGTGTGTCTGTGTGTGTGTGTCTGTGTGTGTGTGTGTGTCTCTGTGTGTGTGTGTGTGTGTGTGTGTGTGTCTGTGTGTGTGTGTGTGTCTGTGTGTGTCTGAGTGTGTGTGTGTGTGTGTGTGTCTGTGTGTGTCTGTGTGTGTCTGTGTGTGTGTGTGTGTGTGAGTGTCTGTGTGTGTGTGTGTGTGTGTGTGTGTCTGTGTGTGTCTGTGTGTGTGTGTGTGTGTGTGTGAGTGTCTGTGTGGTGTGTGTGTGTGTGTGTGTGTGTCTGTGTGTGTCTGTGTGTGTGTGTGTGTGTGTGTGTGTGTGTGTCTGTGTGTGTGTGTGTGTCTGTGTGTCTGTGTGTGTGTGTGTGTGTCTGTGTGTCTGTGTGTGTGTGTGTGTGTGTGTGTGTGTGTGTCTGTGTGTCTGTGTGTGTGTGTGTCTGTGTGTGTGTGTCTGTGTGTGTGTGTGTGTGTGTGTGTGTGTGTGTGTCTGTGTGTCTGTGTGTGTGTGTGTGTGTCTGTGTGTGTGTGTGTGTGTGTGTGTGTGTGTGTGTCTGTGTGTCTGTGTGTGTGTGTGGGTGTGTGGTGTGTGTGTGTGTGTGTGTGTGTGTCTGTGTGTCTGTGTGTGTGTGTGGGTGTGTGGGTGTGTCTGTGTGTGGGTGTGTGTGTGTGTGTGTGTGTCTGTCTGTGTGTGTGTGTGTGTGTGTGCCTGGGGTGTGTCTGTTTTTAGCTCCTCAGCTGTCTGAATCACGTTACAGAATAGAGAACACTCCTCACGTTTACATTTTCGTTTCCTGCTTTTCATATTTTCCTTTATTTGTTTATATTTACACGAGAGTCCAAAAGTTTGTAATCACTCTTTTTAATAAAATTTGCAGATGAACATATGAAAGGGTTCTAATTCAATGATACTAGCTGTAAAAAAATGAAGAAAAGACTTGTCCAGAATAATGAAGAAGATTCTACAATAAAAAATAAAAAAAACAACCCAGTTGGGTTCATATCTATAACCCACCACTGGGTCATTAGAGTTACCCTAAAATACAGTTACCTTGACCCAGCACTGGGTCATTAGAGTTACCCTAAAGTACAGTTACCTTGACCCAGCACTGGGTCATTAGAGTTACCCTAAAATACAGTTACCTTGACCCAGCACTGGGTCATTAGAGTTACCCTAAAGTACAGTTACCTTGACCCAGCACTGGGTCATTAGAGTTACCCTAAAATACAGTTACCTTGACCCAGCACTGGGTCATTAGAGTTACCCTAAAGTACAGTTACCTTGACCCAGCACTGGGTCATTAGAGTTACCCTAAAGTACAGTTACCTTGACCCAGCACTGGGTCATTAGAGTTACCCTAAAGTACAGTTACTTTGACCCAGCACTGGGTCATTAGAGTTACCCTAAAAGTACAGTTACCTTGACCCAGCACTGGGTCATTGGAGTTACCCTAAAATACAGTTACCTTGACCCAGCACTGGGTCATTAGAGTTACCCTAAAATACAGTTACCTTGACCCAGCACTGGGTCATTGGAGTTACCCTAAAGTACAGTTACCTTGACCCAGCACTGGGTCATTAGAGTTACCCTAAAATACAGTTACCTTGACCCAGCACTGGGTCATTAGAGTTACCCTAAAGAGTTCTGACCAGCACTGGGTCATTAGAGTTACCCTAAAGTGCTTTGACCCAGCACTGGGTCATTAGAGTTACCCTAAAGTGCAGTTATCTTGACCCAGCACTGGGTCATTAGAGTTACCCTAAAGTGCAGTTACCTTAACCCAGCACTGGGTCATTAGAGTTACCCTAAAGTACAGTTACTTTGACCCAGCAGTGGGTCATTAGAGTTACCCTAAAGTACAGTTACCTTGACCCAGCACTGGGTCATTAGAGTTACCCTAAAGTACAGTTACTTTGACCCAGCAGTGGAGCATTAGAGTTACCCTAAAGTACAGTTACCTTGACCCAGCACTGGGTCACTAGAGTTACCCTAAAATATAGTTACCTTGACCCAGCACTGGGTCATTAGAGTTACCCTAAAGTACAGTTACCTTGACCCAGCACTGGGTCATTAGATTTACCCTAAAGTACAGTTACTTTGATCCCAGGACTGGGTTAATATTTAGCACTGGGTTTGTTTTAACGCTTTTGTTGGGCCCCTGTCTGATTTTTTGTTTGCTTGTTTTTATTTAGCATTTTTTTACATAGTATAATTATCCACCTCTTAATAAAATCAACATACAATCAAAATCAAATGTTTAGAAACTGCAAAATTTTAGTCTTTATTAATATTTAATCTTCTTTATTAATTTCCTGAAGATGCTCTGTTTGTTTCCACCTGAGAAAAGTAAATCCAAATTCAGAAAAAAAACTTTGACACAACAAAACATAGCAGGCAGGAGATCATTCAGTGTTGTGGAACCAGCGACGAACGCTCTGAGCTGTTGGAGCTTCACTGACCACGAAAATCACACTGCACAGTTAAGATGAATTCACTCTTATTACAACTGGTATGTGATTGGTTCCTAGGCACCTCACGTTTGTATAAATATGGCGTTTGAAATCGGATGAATCTTTTTGAATCACCCTGTATTACGAAGAAGAAGAAATTTATTTGTATCGCTGTTGTTGGGAGAAAACCTCGTATCTCCAAAATGGTAACTTTACAGGAGAAGGAAAAAACCTACTTTACTTTTAATGTAAGTCAATGGAACCAGAATTTTTTCCAAGTCATTCTGGGTCGTTTCTTTTGGTCCATTCTTCATGAAATTTACACACAATGTAAAGGAAAACATGTTTTTTCAAATTATGTCAAAAACTGAAAAATGTCAAAAATGGAGATACAAGGTTTTCTTCCGACGACAGCGATAAGCACCTTTAAAGATACCCAGTGACACTGTACACAGATGATGTTAATGTTTACTTAAACATGACCAAATATTCAGCTGTAAATATTCACAGATGTCATAAAAAGGGCTGCAGCTCTAATAAGACAGTGGAAACAAACATTATCAGGATAGTCCTGTCAGTCTGTAGTGACTGAGAAAACTGAAGAACATCACGATGAATAAATGAATATATTTATTGTTTATGTGTTTATTGTGTTCTTTGTTCTGCAGGTCAGGAGGTCGTGTTCAAGTGCCTTGGCGAGGGAATCCTGCAGAACGCTTTTCAAGGATACAACGCCTGCATTTTCGCTTATGGACAAACAGGTACAGCTGTGCATTATGCATTCATTAAATCCTTCACCCTGAAATACATTATTAATGTCAGCAGTTAGTTTCAGTGGTTGTAACTGTAAAATGTTGTAATTATTTCTGATAATAGCAGTTTTTTTGTTTACAATAACTGAACACCGGTCGCTACGTAACGGCAGCTTTGCAGCTGACCGTTACTAAATTGCAACTTCAGCACATACAATAACAGAAAATGGACACATTAGATGATTTGATATTTATTGTAACGTAGGAGGCTTGAGGGTTGGTTGATTGAGCCAGGTGGCTTTATTTGGGCTGGTCCAATACTCAGGAGTCCACAGAACATGCTGGGGTCAAAACACAATCAGGCAGCATCAGATCCATGTTCACGACACCAGGACACAAAGTGAGGGTCAAAACAGGACAACAGTACGAAGAAGAACAACAACTTGTACTCAGCTTTAAAACACAGAGACTTCGCAAGTACTGAACCAGACTAAGGGGTATTTAGAGGCAGCAGATGAGTCCAGGATCACTGCAGGTGTGCAAGTGGGTGGAGCCAGAGAGAGTCAGAGTAAAGTTTTCCCAAAGAGGGGTGAGACTACAAGACATTTATTGTGTGTATGGAGGGTCACACGGTTTGGGTTAGTCAGGTAGGTCAGGTTAGTCCAGCTCAGCAGCATGGCTGAAAACTCAGAGCCAATGTAAGGGAAGCTTGGTCACTTCCTTTTCCCCCATTATGCCAAAAACATGACTGTGAGTCCTCACTGAATAGATATTTGACCTGTTTGGTCAGATTCCAAATAAAAGAGTGACTATATTTCAGAACCTAACTCTGATTCTAAGAGAGCTTTTCAGTCAACAACTGGACAACTAAACAAACTGGACTTACAAACAAACAGACAATTCAGCAAACAAGACGGGCTGTAAAACGCTTTACAGACTGACTGGAACAAAACCAGATTCAGCTTCATCTGAAAAGCACTGAAAAAGCTCAGCTCAACCTGATATTCACACAGATCTGTCGCACAAAGGTGCTGCTTTTTTGGTGGGAGGATTTGACAGTCTTAGGACACGTTAGATGCAATATTTAGGGCTTCTTTACTTTGTTCTTATTTTAGCAGAAGTGTTGTGTGTTTTGCTGAATAACATCACGGCTGTGATGATCTCAGTGCTCATATTCAGCTTATACCTGAGACCGAATCAGAGCCATGATATCAGACGCGATACACACTCACTCTCGTGATCTGCTGCTTAAACACGGCTTCACTGTTGAGCAGTTATTGTTGAATTTTGTAACAATTAATGTAACAATTCTGGATTACAAATTTGGGCTTTAAGATTGAGTTTACATGCGCTTAATAATCCGATAACTGCAGAAAATCAGATTTTGTCAGTAATCTGATCAACGCGTTGACATGCACTTGAGTAATCAGATAAGGGGGAAACTCCAGGTCTACATGAGTCAGACAGTAATCAGATTTCTGCTTTACAACCAGCCAAAAACTCACAGAAGAAGACGTGGCATAAACGTAACGTAAAACTCAAACTTCATGCTGCGCCACTTTACATTTCGTCAAGCATATATTTGGTTTCAGCGTCGCTCCAAAGGTGTTTTGCTGTGTTCTGAATCAACAGTGCTTCATTATTTCTGGTGCTGCCGTCTGTTTCCCACATGCTCAGACTGGGAAATACGAAAGAAATCAGAGTAAGAGTTCACATGCACTGAGAAATCTGATTACTGAGCTAAAATCCAGCTCTCTTTGTCAGATTTCTTAATTAGATTTCTAGACCTTCCTCTGATTTAAGAAATCAGAGTGAGCTGTTTACATGACCATTTGAATAATCAGATAACTACAGAAATCTGATTATGATCGGATTATTGCATGTAAACACACTCAGTACTGATTTTCTTTATAGGACTTGATTTTAATTTGCTGGTCTTGGCAGAATTTGTAGTGGTCAAACACTGATGTTCACCTTCTAACAGAAACCCTGTGCTTTCATTACTTGTTAGCTACATTAGCCTTGTAGCTCCACTACAAACACAAGCTTCACACACCGGATGTGTCTTGGCTGATCGACTTCTCTTGGTCAGAGGGAACTGTATATATTTTTTACTGAACCGTCCCTTTAAGCAGAGCAGAGCTGAGGCGGTTTGTGTTAAACCAGTGTTGAGGTTTAGTCGCGTCTGCTGCTCTCTTAATCACTCCTGGCAGGTAGATGAACAGGAAGCTCCTGTGTTTCTCATTGCTCTGCTCAATCGCTCAGCCGCCTGACACACATACAAACACCAGACAGACTTCTTTATCATCCTGTTTCCTGTCCTGGACCACCACCCACCTCCTCACACCTCCTATAAAACAACAATCACGGCTAACCTCCTCCCACACAGCCACCCACGGCTGACCTTCAGACTGTGTACAAAAGCCAGAGAAAAGCTTAAAAGTAGGAGGACAAAAACATTTCTTATAGTTCTTCTTACATTTCTCAACATTTCATATACTTATTACACATACAGTACTGTGCAGAAGTCTTTACCTGCTCATAGTAAAGAGATATAATCTGTAGGTGTTATATACACAACACAGTGGGCAGAAGTCAGAGCCCGCTCTTCATTTCTTCCTGTGAAAACAGTCATTAAGAACAAGTTAATCATTTTTAGATAATCCATACAGAGAACACAGAGAAAATGGGGCTCCTAACAACCACCTGGAAGACCTGGCAGACACCAAAACTGTCCCCATCAGATAAACAGCACTTAACCTGTGGTCAGGACCCCCATGGACCCTCACAGAGCAGGTACTATTTGTGTGATGGGTCATTCTCAGCACTGCAGTAACACTGACATGGTGGTGGTGTGTTAGTGTGTGTTGCGCTGGTCTGAGTGGATCAGACACAGCACTTCTGCTGGAGTTTTTAAACACCTCAGTGTCACTGCTGGACTGAGAATAGTCCACCAACCAAAAATATCCAGCCAACAGTGTCCTGTGGGCAGCGTCCTGTGACCACTGATGAAGGACTAGAGGATGACCAGCAAACTATGCTGACACACATGAGCTGCTGTCTCTGACTTTACATCTACAAGGTGGACCAACAAGGTAATAGAGTGGACAGCGAGTGGACACAGTGTTTAAAAACTCCAGCAGCACTGCTGTGTCTGATCCACTCAGACCATCACAACACACACTAACACATCACCACCACATCAGTGTTACTGCAGTGCTGAGAATAATCCCACCACCCAAATAGTACCTGCTCTGTGAGGGTCCATGGGGGTCCTGACCACTGAAGAACAGGGTAAAAGGGGGCTAACAAAGTATCAGAGAAACAGATGGACTACAGTCTGTAACTGTAGAACTACAAAGTGCACCTATATAGTAAGTGGAGCTGATAAAATGGACAATGAGCGTAGAAACAAGGATATATATATATATATATATATATATATATATGTATATTGGACATATGTGGGACAATTTATGATGCATAAATAATCCATTTGGGACGTATACATTCTGACACTATACAAAAACAACCCTCTGTGTTTGTGTGTTTCCTGTAGGTTCTGGTAAGTCGTACTCGATGATGGGCAGTGTGGATCAGCCCGGTTTAATCCCGCGCCTGTGCTGCTCCCTATTTGAGCGGGTCGGCCGAGAGGAGAACGAAACGCACTCCTTTAAGGTGGAAGTGTCCTACATGGAGATTTACAACGAGAAGGTGCGCGACCTTCTGGACCCCAAAGGGTGAGCAAATACAGACCAAACACCAAACTCAGCACAGTGCGCTGTTTATAGTGTTTCACTGACCACCTGACTCAGCTCATCAGCTTCGCTGCCAGCAGTCAGGCTGAAGTGTTCTGTTCTTTTAGTCACATTCCAGCATTTCTTGTGTTACCCGTGTCTCGAAGGCTGACTTTACACGGTAAAACTTTCGTGCAACTTTAGTTGCTCGTAACCTACATGAAACTAAATTGCACTTGAGTTTCCTGATGTAAAACCTCCTGCAACTCGCTTGGAACTGAGCAGCAACAGTTGTTAGCTGTATGACGACAGTTAGATTTTCTAAATTTTATCGATAACTGTGACACACTGTTATCTTCAGAATCTACGGCTGCTAATAGTGTTTCATACTTTGACGTAGGAGATGAAGAAGCTGGATGCAAGTGCGAGTTGCTTTTATTTAAATCAGACTTAACAGAGAAACTCAGTAGCAAAGGTTCGTAAAACAGATCAATCCATGATGAGACAAAGGAAAACAGAACTACACCAGAAATAAAACCTAAGACCAGAGAAAACAGGCAACAGCGTATATAGACAATGCAAGACAAAGGGACTGAGAGGAAGCAAGAAACACCTGAGACTAATAAGAGGGCGGGGCTACAGACTACATGCAGGTGGAGCAGGTGACAAGGGGGCAGGACCAGGGAGGAGACAGACCGAAACAACAACAAAGGCACGTGGCAGACAAACAAAAACACATGGCAGAAACCAGAAAACCAAGAAAGCGAAACAGAAAGACAGAGTGACACATACGTAATCCAGTGTATTTTCCTTAATAATATATACTCATAATCAAGTTTATTTTATTATTATATACACATAATCAGGTCTATTATATTATTATACACATAATTAAGCCTGTTATATTATTATATACTCATAATCAAGTCTGTTTTATTATTATATACACATAATCAAGTCTATTATATTATTATACACATAATTAAGCCTGTTATATTATTATATACTCATAATCAAGTTTGTTTCATCATTATATACACATAATCAAGTCTATTATATTATTATACACATAATTAAGCCTGTTATATTATTATATACTCATAATCAAGTCTGTTTTATTATTATATACACGTAATTAAGCCTATTATATTATTATACACATAATTAAGCCTATTATTTTATTATATACACATAATCAAGTCTGTTTTATTATTATATACACATAATTAAGTCTATTATATTATTATACACATAATTAAGCCTATTATATTATTATATATACCAGCAATAATCAAGTAGTCTGTTTTATTATTGTATACACATAATTAAGTCTATTATATTATTATACACATAATTAAGCCTGTTATATTATTATATACTCATAATCAAGTCTGTTGTATCATTATATACACATAATTAAGCCTATTATATTATTATATACACATAATCAAGTCTGTTTTATTATTATACACATATAAGCCGATTTTATTATTACACTACGCTTAATGTAATCTGTTTTAGAACCCAACACAGTTTGAAGCGAATGTGTGGTGACTCAGTTAGCTAATGCAGTTATCATGATAAATAATGCAGAGCCAAACTAAAGGAGCAGACGTGTGCAGCCTCTGGTAGGTGTGTGTGAGCGGTCAGTGGTGGGGACTCGCTCACCCGTGCACTACAGCTCCATTATTTATCTACTAGGCATTTTAATTATCTGGTCCAGACGTTACAGCATCAAATTAGATATCAAATTATTTATCTTATTTTTCCCCACTGTATTTCTTTTGCGTCGGACAGAGTGTGTGTGTTTTGGCAGCTGGACTGCGGACGTCAGGGTGGCCAGTGTTTTTATACCTATGATACTGATCCAGAGTCAGCTTCTCTTCACTCATACAGATGCCGACATGTGTGTGTATATATATATATATATATATGTATACACGTTAAAACTAGTTTGTGGTGCAGCTCGTTCTGACTTAGTGATGATAAACCTGAACTCAGTAAACACTAACATTACAACTAGCCTACGTTTGAACTTAAACACAGCTGGTCGCCATGACTACAACACAAATATAGACATTTTATTTACTATCCAAAACCACCAGTGAACCTACACGAGTCTTCTGAGTTTATATGGAATGATGATGATGGAAAATAGTGGAAAATCTAAATTAATAAGTTTCCTTTAGGGGACTAGTTTTGCCTCACAGCACCCTGCATATTATGTATCCCTCCACCATGAATGGATTATAAGGCCAGAATCTGTTCAAAACTATCATAAAACAGTGTTTCAGTCATCGGGCAGTGAATTCATAACCATTTCCTGTAGTAACTTTCTGTGAGGGAGCTTTTAGAGGTGGACGTCTGGTTCCTATCACCACCACTGTGAACAGTTCTGACTCTGTAAGTTTCTCTAGAACAGAGCGTTTCACACCAAACCACTCTGAATGACTCTGTTTACATCTTAACCACTTAATTATACAGAAGTTTTAAAAAATCAGTGACATTCCCCTTTAAAACTGGTGTTGGATTCACCTCACTCAGTGCTACGCTGGAGCTGTATCAGATCTGCACGGTACCGCGGCTGGAATCAGGGTTTTATGAGCCCACAGTCCATCTCCGTCTGCACTGACTCCTCTTTACTGTTCCCACGCTGCTCTCTCTGTAGCCTGGCACTCCGTCAGCGCTCCTGTCCGCAGGTCAGCGGGGGTCGAATTGTCTGGAGCTGAGAGTCGACTAACTCTGAATCCTTTCCCCAGCATAAATCAGCAGTGCCGTCGTTTAAGGGGGCACTGAAAATAAAGGTTCCTGAATGGTTCTTGGCTTGGATGTGTAGCTTTAGGAAGACCTTAAACTGGTGTAGAACCTTTACACGGTGTGTTCATCACACTCACACACATAATTCACAAAAACAGTACTTTAAAGAACCTCACAATGGAAGGTTCTTTGCTGAGCCAACAGTTGTTCTTCTATGGCAGTGGTCTTCAAACTGGTTATTGTGAGTTAGATTGGAGTCGAATGGACCGTGTATGACCAGTTTGGGAAACACAGTTCTATGGCATTGCTGAGCAGAACCATTTTTGGCACCTTTATGTTCTATGAGTACAGATGCTTCATTAGTGTTACTGATTTTTATTCAGTCTCATAATGAGCTCTGTTTTACTGTGGGGTATTTGAGGAGGTGCTTCTTCTTTTATTCTTCTTTATCCTCTAAATGCTGTAAATACACCGATCAGGCGTAACATTCTGACCACCTCCTTGTTTCTACGCTCATTGTCCATTTTATCAGCTCCACTTACTATATAGGTGCACTTTGTAGTTCTACAGTTACAGACTGTAGTCCATCTGTTTCTCTGATACTTTGTTAGCCCCCTTTACCCTGTTCTTCAGTGGTCAGGACCCCCATGGACCCTCACAGAACAGGTACTATTTGGGTGGTGGATCATTCTCAGCACTGCAGTAACACTGATGTGGTGGTGGTGTGTTAGTGTGTGTTGTACTGGTCTGAGTGGATCAGACACAGCAGGAGTTTTTAAACACCTCAGTGTCACTGCTGGACTGAGAATAGTCCACCAATCCAGCCAACAGTGTCCTGTGACCACTGATGAAGGACTAGAGGATGACCAACACAAACTGTGCAGCAGCAGATGAGCTATCGTCTCTGACTTTACAGCTACAAGGTGGACTGACAAGGTAATAGAGTGGACAGTGAGTGGACACAGTGTTTAAAAACTCCAGCAGCACTGCTGTGTCTGATCCACTTGCACCAGCACAACACACACTAACACACCACCACCACGTCAGTGTTACTGCAGTGCTGAGAATGACCCACCACCCAAATAGTACCTGCTCTGTGAGGGTCCACGGAGGTCCTGACCACTGAAGAACAGGGTAAAAGGGGGCTAACAAAGTATCAGAGAAACAGATGGACTACAGTCTGTAACTGTAGAACTACAAAGTGCACCTATATAGTAAGTGGAGCTGATAAAATGGACAATGAGCGTAGAAACAAGGAGGTGGTCAGAATGTTATGCCTGTTTGGTGTATAAACCCACTACCAACTATTCAAACCAGATCCTGGCCCATTAGCACCCTCTAGTGTAAGGCTGGAGTCCTGCATCAGCTGAGATTGTTTGCACTCTGCCTTTCTCACACTGGGCTGTGAGCTGTTTTCCGTTTGCGGAGGGAATTCATCTGCACTCGAGCAAATAAGGAATGCAGCAGGGAGTTCTGCCTGGAAGCTGGTGCTGATGGAAGTTGTTTTGTTGTTTTTTTGAGCTGTTTTTCCTTCAGTTGTAGCTCATAATCATGGCAGACGGTGGACGGATCCTTGTGGGGTTCTTTATTGACATACCATCTGTTTATTGTTGCTGTCAAAAAAATAATAATCTAAAATGGAAAAATTACAGGAAAATGCTTCACTTTTACTGTATGTTAATGTGAAGAGATTTTATTTCAAGCAGTTTTTTAGCCTTGCTGTCGGTCCGTTCATCAGTCGTCCGTACTTAAACAACAGTGACCAGCAGCCAAAGAGAGCATGATTAGGCCTGTTTAATTGACTTTAGTGCACTGCAGTGTGTTAAAGGTCTGCACGGAACTGTTTCTTCAGTCCTGCCCCTGCCCGCTCCCGCAAGATATCATCCCGCTCCCACCCGTCCAGCTCTGTCAAAGAACTGACGTCCAATATCTGACACAGTCTATTCACAAACACATTATCCTCTGCTGAAATAACATGGCAGTCGTGGTCATCAGGCTGACTGTGAAGTAGCTTCACCAAACGCCATTTATTCACCATTGAAACACAAAGCAGGAATTAAACCACAGAGTGGTTATTTTCGGTGTTTTGCTGGGCAGCTGTGGCCGTCGGACTGAAGGCTCCACCGTCTCTGTGAGCTACGAGAATTTGTGTGCTGTTCAGGATTGTTCGGGATTTCTCTTCATGCATGCTTTGTCCCGCTCCTGCCTGCAGTGGGCTGGTTTGCCCGCCCGCTCCCACACACAACAAATTAGTCCCGCACCGCAAGATATTGTGATGATTTTGAGTGCAGACAATGTGTCAAACGTCAAATAAGAATCATTGTATTCATAGGTTTTATAGTGATTTTTTAAATGCAGCATTACTGGCTCTTTTTTGTTTGTTCCAACTTATCGATCTCAGAAAAGAAATAAATATCATGGTCCATATTATTTATCATGACAGTGTCAAGTATCATGATATATTGTTGTCATATCGCCCAGCTTTAATTATATTCCTCATCATCATCGTTCTTTATTCAAACTCAGGTTTACATTGAGAAGAATCAGTTTTTAGTGCAGGGAAAGCAACACGGCAATAACGGACTAAGAAATAGACTTGAACTCAGTCATGAACAGCAAACTAAACAATATGATTAAATTAATGATAAAATAATAAAAAAAGGCTTTAAAATAAAATACAAGAAAATAATAAAAGAAGGTAATAAAATAACTTAAAAAACTAAAAAATGAAGAAAACAAACCGATAAAAACAATAAACTAAACAAGCGCAAACAGAGGAAGAGGAAGAGTGAGCCGAGCTTTAGTGTGCACCCCGCCTAAAAGCAGGTTTGCCCTCAGACTCAGATCCCAGACCCAAATCACTGGAGCGGGTTCGGTCCGTTATTCGCACTGAACATGGAAGGCATATTTAAAAAAATATGTTTGTGTACTCTATGACCAGTCCATTAAAATAAATAAATAAGTCCATAAAATAAATACATAAAACAGTAAAAATGTCATTCATGTGGGGTCACTATGTCAGGCAGTAGGGGGCAGTGTGGAGGTCACTGTGGTCACTGTAGCTCTGCTGTCCGGTTGCCATGGCTAGCTGATGTGGAGCTGAAGGACGCGCAGGGCTGACTGGGCCGCTGAAGGTTCTGCTGTAGCAGTGCAGAGGCTGCAGTGTTCGAACAACAGCAGGACCACTAAAACTGCCTGTGTCCAGACTTATTTCATGGAAAGAGCGCCGTCCTTTACAGTTTTAACACGTTTCTCTATGTTTTTGACGATGAAACAAACAGAAAAACATCAACAAACCTGAATCTAATAATGCAGAATGTAAATCTAAGGTCAATAAGAGCCTGACCAGTGTGATTATTATACACATAACTGATGATGCTCTGGTCTTTAAAAGACGGCGGTGGGATGGACGTCCAGCTTATGTGTCTCATGTGGACATGTGAAGGGCGTTTTCCTGAGTCTGACATCATTTTAAAGCAATTAAAAACACAAGCGCTGCTCACTGCTGCTCATCTCACTCTGACTGGACTCCCGGGATGCTGGTTGTCATGGTAACGTCTACACTAAGTGGTTCTATACGAATGTGGGTGATTTTGGATCTGATTACTTGCAGTGAGCATGTAAACGGAGATTTTCATCAGATTGAGTAGAGTGAGAATAAACACCTCAGTCTGAATCTGTAATCAGGATGTATTCAGTCAGTCAGTCAGAATCACTGACCCATGATCCCTCACAGCTGTGAGACCTGTGTGGTGTTTGTTTCTCTCTGTACAGGAGCCGGCAGTCTCTGAAGGTCCGGGAGCATAAGGTGCTCGGCCCGTACGTGGACGGCCTGTCCCAGCTCGCCGTGACCTGCTTTGAGGTAACAGTGTAAATGTGGCTTATTCACTTAGATGAGCAGTAAACTGAGTGCTGAAGGTAAATTACAGCTATTTTATGCTAAGAATTACTTAAAGGGCCCAAATCCTGCATTTTTTCCTGTTTAAAGTTCCACATTTAACATTTGTGTGGTTTTATGTAAAACATTCACATTTTCCAGCCTCCTACAGGTAAACAGGCTGTGTTTGTTACTGTGCCTTTAAGACTGATATACAGTTCTACACGTTTTATTGGCCAGTTATTTTCTGAATTTAGCATATTGGAAAAAAATCTATATATAAACAATAAAATGTGTCATACTTGTTTCATAAAGACAGTATACGTTTTGTTTTTTCCCAATATGTTAAATTCGGCAAACAAACAGTAATGTGCATTAAAATGTGTCATCAAGTATGTTCTCTCTAGAAGATACAACCCCCCCCCACCAAAAAAAACTCATTTACATACAGTCATATGCAAAGGGGGTGCACAAACTTTTTCAGATGGCTGGATATGTAAATGAGCACTGCTCTGATTGGCTGACCTGTGTTGTGCCTCAATCAAAAGCAATCCGAGTTGAAACACTCCTTATAAGCTCCACACGGTGGGTGGATGTGTGTAAATTTGTTGGTTTTTGTGACATCACAAAAACAGTGAACTAACGCAGCTGTTTTTGCAGCTTCGTTTTCGTAAGTGGACTGGAGAGCAAACTGCATGTCTCGAAAATTTATATAGTGTTTATATACAGCATTTTTCCTGAAAGGCTCTTTAGTTAAAAAGTTGCATTAAGAGCGTTCAGCTGCTGAAAGGCGAGGTTCTCCCAGACTGTCTGATGGGCTGTGTGTGTTAAGGCCTGGCTGACTGACTTCAGTGCAGTTTTTCCACCCTGTAAAGAGACCTCGGCCCCGCGGGGTCCGTATAAATCTGTCTGAGGGGTCTCACACGTACTGAATAATGTTTGGTCATTGTGCAGCAGGCGGAGTTAGAGCTGCGCCGCTTTTACATGCAGGCCACACATTAACTGTTTGCACTCTTACACATGCAGATACAGACTGAGTTAAATGTGGATTCAGAAATACCCAATTTAACTGTTCCTCGATATGAACATTCTTTGCCGAAATTCAGGACAAACTGGGCTGAAAACTAAAACTGAAAACCGAAAAAAAACCTCAAATAAATGAACAGATAATGAACAGAATCTAAGCTACACTGTGTGTCATGAAATCCAGAGCTATAGTGTAGAAGTTCTTGGGTGCTGCACTAGGGCTGGAAGATTAATCAAGTTCAACGAATCATCAAAGATTAAAGAGTTTTTAAGAGGGTAAATAACTCAGAGCTCGTGAATCGTCCATAGATGAGTTAGATGAATCAGAAACAACCAAACACCCATTAGCAGGCAGTCTAGAACACCACGTTCAGCACTCCAGCTTTTCTCTTTGCCCCGTCGTCTAGTCTGAGCGCCTCACGACAAAAAGACAGGAAGTTCTGTGACAAACTGACGTTAAGTTTATGATAAGATTTTAAGATTAAGTGATACGATGGAGTCTGTTAAGATTTTAAACGTCGTGTAGATTTTGGCCCTTCGTCGTAGACCCATTAAGTCTTACTTTTTGTTTTTTGTTTTTTGTTTTTTTGGTGATTTTTTTTGGTCATTTTTCTCTTTCAGCTAAAAACCAAGAGTACAAATGCACCCCTAGTAAATTGATTCTAACGGTACTTCCACATGTTAGAAACCCTTTACACAGATTTATTATGCCGATATTTTCCATGAGTTTACTGTTAAATCACTACTGAAGGGGTTCATTTCTAATCTATAACTCTTGTCCATCTCTCTCTCTCTCTCTTTTCCCTCTCCCCTCTCTCTCTCTCTCTTTCCCTCTCCCCCTCTCTCTCTCTCTCTCTCTCTCTCTCTCCTCTCTCCCCCTCTCCCCCTCTCTCTCTCTCTCTCCCTCACTCTCTCTCTCTTTCCCTTTCCCCCCCCTCTCTCTCTCTCTCTCCGTTTCTCTCTCTCTCTCTCTCCCTCTCTCTCTTTCTCTCTCCCTCTCCCCCTCTCCCTCTCCCCCTCTCTCTCTCTCTCTCTCTCCTCTCTCCCTCTCTCTCTCTCCCTCTCTCCCTCCCTCTCCCCCTGTCTCTCTCTGTCTCCCTCACCCCCTCTCTCTCGCTCTCTCTCTCTCTCTCTCTCTCTCTCTCTGTAGGATATTGAGTCTCTGATGTCGGAGGGTAATAAATCTCGGACGGTTGCAGCCACCAACATGAACGAAGAGAGCAGCCGCTCGCATGCCGTCTTCAGCATCATCATCACACAGACACTCTATGACCTGCAGTCAGGGGTCAGCACCGCACCGCACACGCGTAGTAAATATGTAGTATAATATGGATAATATTAGTATGTAGAATTAAAAGCTCGTCAGATTAAGGCAAGAGGACCCATAACCAGGTATAAGAGACAAAATGCAGCGCCTAAAGTTTTGTCCAGTGAGCTCATGTCATCTGGAGTTCAGACACTGTAGTGCACATTGTATCTGCTCTAGCATGCTACAGTATCTACTGTGTTAATGAGGTCGATTAGCTATTTAGGCTTTGTTTACACTGCAGGGCAAATCGGGTTTGCTTCTCAGATTTTAAGTTACAAGTGACTAAATCTGATTTGAGCAGACTGTAGTGACATTTGCTTACCTACCCACATTGGTTGTCATGGTAATGACGCCAGCATGCATACACTAACCAGGTAGGGGCAAAACTTAGAAAACCTAAAGACAAGAACTAGCTGATAGAAAGATCACGCTGAGCTTCACCACACCGTTTCACTTTTTATCAACTACAGCATAAACAGAGGGTGATATTAGTGCAGGTCGACCTGGTCAGCAGACTGCTGACCAGCTACAGGCCAGAGTCAAAGTGAACTTTATTGTCATTCAGATTATACAACAAGGAGTGCACAGCTGAACGAGATGGTGTTTCTCCAGCTCTGATGTGCGAATATAAAATAATATGACATAAAGGCAAATGCACATAAACATACTAGACAGCATAGACAGACATAAAATATATAAGTGTGTGTGTTTATATATATATATATATATACACCGATCAGGCATCACATTCTGACCACCTCCTTGTTTCTACGCTCATTGTCCATTTTATCAGCTCCACTTACTGTATAGGTGCACTTTGTAGTTCTACAACTTTTTCAGAGACAGGCTTGAAGTTCAGATCTTTTTATGATGAAATGACTGCAAACTACAACGTACAGAGTAAAAAATATGTTGCCTAAATGTTACCAAATTGATTCACATATGTAGAAATACATACAAGTGTGGCTTGAATCTGCCTGGGAAAAGATTTTTGCCGTTCAGGTAAATCTGTCCTGCTCAAATCAGATATGCCGAAAAATCAGATTGGAGCTGCCTTTCAGAACAAGGCTTTAAAGTTTTTAACTGCGTTCTAAAATCTGTTAATTAGGCTAATTTAAAAACAGTTCTTTGCTAAATATGTCATTAATTAAAATTCTACACAAGGGGGCGCTGTGTAATCGCTGATCAGTCAGTGAGACGCTTCTACATTTGTCTGCTGTATCTCTCTGAGTACTGTAGTGTGAGCTTTGTCTCAGTGCAGGAGTTGCGGTGAGTATTGACACCGTGCTGATGTGTTTCTGTGTGCAGAACTCGGGCGAGAAGGTCAGTAAGGTGAGTTTGGTGGACCTGGCGGGGAGCGAACGAGTGTCTAAAACAGGAGCAGCAGGAGAGAGACTGAAGGAGGGCAGCAACATCAACAAGTGAGACTCACAAAACAGACACTTTCTCACGTCACACAGTCACGGCTGCTTTTCTCGGTCAGTGTTGTGCTCTGAGTCAAAAACAGAGGTACGAGTGGGTGAGTTGACCCCTGTGTGGTGTTGATGTGTGTGTTACTCAGGGGTCAGCTGGGTTCTCCATTAGCAGCTGTAGCCAGTCAGCAGCCTGTCCATGTTGTCCACCCTCACACACACACACACACACACACACACTAACAGCAGGCCATGTAGGAGGAGAACAGAGTGAAGGACACAGCACCTCCACACTTTTACTCCCCGCAGGTTCACCCAACACCACATGTGTAGTATAAATGTGTGGGGGGTGAACAGAGTGAAGACACTGAAAATGGGTTATTTTATATGTTCTTCACAGAAAATGAGCAAAGACCAAGAATCTGAGGTTGAAATAATAATAAATCATAATTTCTTATTTTGGTAAAAATTGAAAATGGGTCCCACAGACCTGAACACCACACAGGGTTAAGACACGAGCACTGATGGCTCAGGCTGTTCGATTATAAAGATGCCATCGTACTCATCTAAAGATTATATCATGATATTTTCTAAAAAATGTGTTAATGTTGGTATTTGACACAAAGTTGCACCACATCGCAACCAATCAGGAAAGCTGATGATTCTACCAAACTGGTTCAAAGTCAGAGCTGAAACACATTTCAGACTTTAGACTACAGTCCTTTTGCTTAGAGTGACCCCTTACGTTAATTATGTTTATTTTATTAAAATAAATGACTGAACTTTCCATTTTGTCACTACCAAAACATCATAACACGACCCAAACTTTACCAAATGTTTCAGTAGTGACTGTTTCTGTAGTGACAATTTTAGCTCCTTTTGAGCAGAACTCAAAATTGAACAAAGCTCTTCGTTTGAAAATTGAACTCATGATAAATCTTTAAAAGAAATCAAAATCAAAAAGATCTGAAAAATTGAAGGATTATATTCATGAGTGTAAATTTTGGGGTTATGGTTTGGGAAACACACCTCCCAAAAAAAAAAAAAGACTTTAAATGATTTTATGTATATTTAACTTAGTAACATCTCAGTTAATACCTTGGGTTTAAATAGATAGCAGCATAATCTTTGCAAGTAAAAGGTGTGAATGTCATTCTTGTCATTTTTATTTTTTATTTTAATTAGTTTTTTACTGTGCGACTGCAGTTTGAACTAACTCACTAGAATGACTCTAATACAAAAAGATAACGATGCAATACATTATTGTACAAAGCATTAATATTCAGCTGTTGTTGCTGTGTGTGTGTGTGTGTGTGTGTGTGTGTGTGTGTGTGTGTGTGTGTGTGTGTGTGTGTTCAGGTCTCTGACCACGCTGGGGTGTGTAATCTCAGCTCTGGCGGACCAGTCAGCCGGGAAAGGCAAAAACAAGTTTGTCCCGTACAGAGACTCAGTTCTAACTTGGCTGCTAAAGGTGAGGTCACTGACACTAGGCTGTCCTCGGCCCTTTACTCTTCATCTACATTTTACCCCTTGGTCAGATTGTCTGTGGTCATGGACTTTATTTCTGCTGTCATGCTGATGATATTCAGATCCATGTCAGCACCAACACTGCCACCAACCTGCCACCCCCTGCCCTAATATCCTGTATTCAGGACTTCAGACAGCGGATGCAGAGCAACTTTCTGAAACTAAACACTAATAGAACTGAAATTTTACTCGTTGGCCCAAAGTCTGTTATTGCAAAACTTTTTGATCCTGTCCTACTTTCCAACCGTATATTAGGGCTTTGGTCAAAACATCTTTTTTCCATCTCCGTAATATTGTTTGCCTTTGCCCCCAGTCCGAACACATAGGTCCTCTGACACAGGCAGCTGTCCCAAAATTTAGTTTTGGGGGCAGATCTTTCAGCATCATCCCCCCAAACTATGGAACACTTTACTGCAATCTCTCCGTGACTGTCCCTCACTTTCCTCCTTAAGCTCAGCTTAAAACCCACCTCCTTTCTCAGCACTTTCATTCTTCTCCTTAATGATGGCTCCCCCCTAAATGCACTATATAAATTGATCTTTATTTTTGTTACTATTATTATTACCATTATCATTGTATTAGGGTTGGACCACTTGGTTTTTGAGTGGGATTAGAATATTTTCTGAAAACCAGGGCCCTGTCGTGTCAAGCATGTTCAGCTTAAGCCTTATTCAGATTGGATTAGTTTATCAGGGGACACCTTTAAAAAAAATCCACAACTTATCCTGTTAGCCCCCAAGGTGTCCCCTGATAAACTAATCCAATCTGAATAAGGCTTAAGCTGAACATGCTTGACGAGACAGGGCCCTGATTTAGTTTATCAGGGGACACCTTTAAAAAAAGACAACAACTTTACCTGTTAACTCAGGTTTAGGTTGGGATGGACTGATACTTTTTCCCTTCCGATGCCGATACCTCATCCTTAAGTATCGGCCGATACCGAGTACCGATATTGATACTTGTTCTGTCTAACCTAACTAACTTATAATTCCTAATATTTATACAGTTACACTTTTTATTTTTATTTTGGTAAAAGTTCTGTCCTGTGTCACAAATAAAATAAACCAAGCTTGAATTAATTTACTTTTACTTCTGGATATAACCAGTTTCAGATGTTTAAGGACACCCATTTTTGTTAATTTACTATATGTAAATAATATGTATTATTATATGAACAGTACTAAGAACCATATTTAACAACTGAAGTAAATCACGCAAAATAGTTTCCGTGCTGTGGCGCAGTGATACACAGTTCAGTAGTTGTGAGGTGGTCATAGGTGTGAGTAAATCATGGAAAGGCTTTGAACTCAGCTCAGCCAATCAGATTTTAGGACCAGAACCATCCGTTTTATAAATGCATTGAACGCCTGTTAAGCCATTGTTTGGGTCTTTTCCTGTGTGTGTTATTCAGGATAATCTCGGTGGGAACAGTAAGACAGCGATGATCGCCACGGTCAGTCCGGCAGCGGACAACTATGAGGAGACTCTGTCCACCCTGCGCTACGCAGACCGAGCTAAACGGATAGTAAACCACGCCGTGGTCAACGAGGACCCAAACGCACGCATCATCCGCGAGCTCAGAGAGGAGGTGGAGAAACTGAGGGAGCAGCTGTCGCAGGCTGAGGTCAGAGGAGAGACTGACCATTTCTGACCAATTCTGTCACAAATGTCTGAATATCAGCCCATATATATTTTTATATGACCAGAAATAATTAAGCAAGAAAAGTTTTGTTGTGTGTATATATGTGTGTATGTGTATTCATGTAGTGTGTGTGTGTGTGTGTGTGTGTGTGTGTGTGTGTGTGTGTGTGTGTCAGTCTCTGAAAGCTCCGGAGCTGCAGGAGAAACTGCAGGAGTCGGAGAAGCTCATCCAGGAAATGACCGTCACCTGGGAGGAAAAACTCAGGAAGACAGAGGAAATCGCACAGGTACTCTGTACACACAGGGACCAGTATGTGGACTTGCCATATGTAGTGCACCTGCTGTCAGAACAAACATTCCAAATTGGTGACTTTGCAGAAGAAGGAACAAACATTCTTAACATGGAAGTTAATGGAATTTTTTTCCAAAAAATTTCAGATTCGTTATGAAATTTTAACACAGTGCAAAAGGTGATAACCTTCAGTTCGCCTCCTTGTTTCTACGCTCATTGTCCATTTTATCAGCTCCACTTACTATATAGGAGCACTTTGTAGTTCTACAGTTACAGACTGTAGTCCATCTGTTTCTCTGATACTTTGTGTCTGATCCACTCAGACCAGCACAACACACACTAACACACCACCACCACGTCAGTGTTACTGCAGTGCTGAGAATGACCCACCACCCAAACAGTACCTGCTCTGTGAGGGTCCATGGGGGTCCTGACCACTGAAGAACAGGGTAAAAGGGGGCTAACAAAGTATCAGAGAAACAGATGGACTACAGTCTGTAACTGTAGAACTACAAAGTGCACCTATATAGTAAGTGGAGCTGATAAAATGGACAATGAGCATCGTTGCTGTCTGGACGAAACCTGTTACCTCCACTTTTGTCCCTTTTTATTTTTTGAGATAATTTGAAAAGTGCATTTGCCCTTTATGACGTTTCGTGATGAAAAGACCAACAAAAACGGTCCAAAATATTTCACCTTTGACTTCCATTAAAAGTTGAGAATGTTTTACCTTCTCCTGTAAAGTTACCTTTCTGGAGATACGAGGTTTCCTTCCAACAGCAGTGATATATATATACACACATACATACACATACATATATATATGTTTAAGTATGTATGTGTTACATATATGTACTATCTGTACATATTACTATAGATAATCTTATGTATACGTATGTAAGTATGTGTGTATGTATGTATGTATATGTTTATACATGTACATATGTAGGTATATATGTGTGGGAATATATATATAGACACATTTGGCTGCCAGTCTTGCCATCTCAGCTTCTTCTCCTAGAACAGCTCAGAGTCTGATAGAGAAGAGACGCATTATTTATTGTTTCTTTTTTTAATTTTCTCTTATTAATTGATATGTTGGGCAGTGTAATAGAAAATGTGGTTCATCCTCTATTTCTCGTTTTCTCTCTCTCTCTCTCTGTCCGTGTAGGAGAGGCAGAGGCAGTTGGAGAGTATGGGTATTTCTCTGGAATCCTCAGGGATTAAAGTAGGTGAGGACAAGTGTTTCCTGGTCAACCTGAACGCTGACCCCGCCCTCAACGAGCTGCTCGTCTATTACCTGAAGGTACGACACCTTTTATCAGCTAATAATAGAACAGATCCAGCACACAGTGGCCTCAGTATGTTGTACAGTATGTTGGTAATAGATCTGCTGAGCACTTCAGGACATTAGAGGGTAAATATGATATCATAAAAATTTCTCGACTTGACCGCTGTAATGCTTTGTTCATAGGACATCCAGCAAGTACAACCAACAAATTACAACTTGTGCAAAACGCAGCAGTAAGAATATTAACACAGACTAGAAAACAGGATCATATTAGAGCAGTTTTGGCTTCACTGCACTGGCTGCCTGTTTCCTTTAGAATCGACTATAAAATTTTAATACTAGTTTTTAAATCTCTTAATGCTTCACCTTCGAACGTTTCTGAGTGCTGTTAGATGATGATCCAAATCCAGCTTTAAGATCATCCAGTGCAGGATCGCGTCACGGGCCTAATCTGGTCTTGTGTTTGGCACATGGGGGTTTTGTCAACATTATTGCAGTGATAGAAAAGAATACATTAGTGTATGGAGAACGACTCGGTCGGTTGGGCCTGGAACATCGAGAATTCGTCCTCCCTGTTAGTAACTGTGCTTGTGTGTTTGCGTTCAGGAGCACACGCTCGTGGGAGCGGACACGTCTCAGGACATCCAGCTGTTTGGAATTGGGATCCAGCCGGAGCACTGTGTTATTGATATCGCTCCGGACGGAGACGTCGCGCTCTCCCCCGTAGAGAACGCCAGGTAGAACACAGGCTCTGAGAAAAGGACGTAAACATTTTTGGGAGATTTCAACACATAATACTGTGAAACGTCCATTTTTCCCACAGAACCTGTGTGAACGGAACTATAGTTTACTCCTTGGTTCATCTTTGGCACGGAGACCGCATCTTATGGGGCAACAATCATTTTTTCAGGTGGGTTTGTGATAAAGCATTTAGTATTTTATAGTAATATAGTAATAGTAATATAGTAATATTTTGCTTATGTTTATAAAATAATCCTTATAGTTACTCAGATGAAGCTGAAATGTTGTGTCAGTACCTGGTGAGTCCGCTGTATCGGTTTTAGTTGTTTCTTTTAAAGTTGAAAGATTTTAATTTATTCTGAGTTTAATTCAAAAATGCCGTCCCACTCTTTCATGTCAGTACCAAAACACAAAGAGTTTCAGTCTGTAGGCGGAGCCCTGTTTTAGCCACGCCCCTGCATTTTAGAGCAGGAAGTGAGGCTGCATCCCTGGCCCTCATGGCCACATGGTGAGCAGTTAGATCCCGTTGTGTCCCAAAGTGTAAAAATCAGTGTGGAACATTTAGAATTGTCACTACTGAAACACATTTTCTGCAATTTGTTTTGTGTTTTAGTGAAAAATATGATGATTTTCTGTGTGAACAGCTGTTCAAAGCTGTGTTTGCTGGTCATGTACTGGCCACGTTTTTGAGTTCTGCTTAAAATGAGCTAAAATTGTCACCGAAACAGTCACTACTGAAACATTTGGGAAAGTTTGAGTAGTGCTAGGGTTGTTTTGGTAGTGACAGACTGAAATGTTGAATCATTTTAAAAAAAAACTAAGCATAATTGAGGTATAGGATCTCTCACTGACTTTAAACCAGTTTGGTAGGATCATCCATCTATTGCTGGGAGTTAAAGCGGAATGTGAGTAGAGGAACTAGTGCAAACATGGTCAGCTGTAAACTGTAAGAAAGATTGGGGTCCCACAGCAGCAAAGAATGAAAGAATATAAAGTGCAGGTGAGCAGTGGAGGAAAAGGGGCGTGTGATCAGTCTATGGTGGATGTTGGAAAGGGTCTAGATTAGTCCAGGTGGATGTTGGAAAGGGTCTAGATTAGTCTAGGTGGATGTTGGAAAGGGTCTAGATTAGTCCAGGTGGATGTTGGGGGCCTCAGGGAAGAAGCTGTTGCAGAGTCTGGAGGTGATGGAACAGACGCTCCGGTGCCTTCTGCCACATTGCAGATGGGTAAAGAGTCCGTGGAAGGGGTGGGAGGGGACATCCACAATGCTGGTGGCGATGATTGATAGAAGATAGAAAGGTAGAAGGTGTTGATGATGGGTAGAAAGACCCTGGTGGTCTTCTGAGCTGGTCAGAGGTTTGTTCAGGCGTGTCTCCCGTATTCAATAACGTGTGAGTATGCGTCTCACCCCCAGAGTGAACTTGCCGAAGAGAAAGCGGCGGGACCGTTTGAAGGATCTGGATCGCGAGTCTCCGCGGGAGAGCTTTGTGGAGGCGGACGTGGAGACGGCCAGCGAGGCTTCGTCTGAGCAGGACTACAGCTATGAGTTTGCCCAGATGGAGGTCATGATGAAAACATTAGGGAGCAACGGTGAGCACTTATTTAATCCCCTCATTTCCTGCCCTTCTGCCACTGCGCATCAGTTAGAACAAAAAAAGTGTGTTACATAGCTAATGGCAGTGTGCATGGGTACTTGAGTAGTTGGTTTACTGATCCAGGAGGCAGAATTTGCATAGATTCGCAACAGAGAGATTCAGAGTGGTTTGGTGTGAAATGGTTCAGATGTCTTTACAGTGGTGGTGATGGGAACCAGGGGTCGCCATGACTACAACACAGATATAGACATTTTATTTACTATCCAGAACCACCAGTGAACCTACACGAGTCTTCTGAGTTTATATGGAATGATGATGATGGAAAATAGTGGAAAATCTATGTGCTGTTTTTCCTTACATTATCCTGCATGTATCCCTCCACCATGAATGGATTAAACAATGTGACAAAGACAAAACCTTTGCAAAACAACAGCAAAACAGTGTCTCAGACATCAGGCAGTGAATTCATAACCATTTCCTGTAGTAACTTTCTGTGAGGGAGCTTTTAGAGGTGGACGTCTGGTTCCTATCACCACCACTGTGAACAGTTCTGACTCTGTAAGTTTATCTAGAGCAGAGCGTTTCACACCAAACCACTCTGAACCGCTCTGTTTACATCTTAACCACTTAATTATGTAGAAAGTGTAAAAAAACGTATGGAATTCCTGATGGAAGTATGTTTTTTCCTTTTCCTGTAATGTTACCATTCTGGAGATACGAAGTTTTCTTCCAACAACAGCGATATATACGTCTAATATATATGCATAATTCAATTATCAGTAATAATTATTAATAATCAAGTGATGATTTAGGCAGTGCAGTTTGCACAGTGCAGTCGGTGGGGTATAATCCTCTATTACTTGTTAGCTACATTAGCCATGTAGCTCCTGTGCTAAACTAATGAAGCACTCTGAAAGAAAACTGATCCAGTATATTTAGGACAAATTTTTCACTGTAGGTAACTATATTTATATTTATTTATTTATAATATATATCTGTATATATTTAACATGTTCCTCTGCAGACCCAATGCAGAACGTGGTGCAGGTTCTGGAGAAGCAGTATCTGGAGGAGAAGCGCACGGCTCTGGAGGAGCAGAAGCTGCGGTATGAGCGTGAACTGGACCTGCTCCGCCAGCAGCTCTCTCCTGAGAGAGTCTCTCAGCACCAGCGCAGCAACAGCCTGGCCTTCCCCACACACACCACTCACAACAAGCTACGCCTGTGGACTGAGGAGAGGTAAACAGAGGTCTTTGGGGAGAGTTGAGTGGATTTCACTGTTTTAGGTTTTGTTTTGTTTCTGATGGAGATGGTTTGGGCTGTCTGTCTGTATGTATACTCTTATTTCTTATTGGTGTAGAGCAGGGGGCATCAGGTCCAGTCCTGGAGGGCCATCCAGCACACTTTGATTAATCTGGTCATGCATACCAGCTGGTAATTAACTATTGAGTTTAATTAGGTGTGTTTGAGCAAGAACATCCCCAAGCTGGACTGAGGCCCTCCAGGATTGATGACCCCTGGTGAAGAGAATAGACTATAAGGCTTCGTTCACACAGCAGGTAAAAGTGGCCCAAATCTGATTTTCTCACCAAAATCCAATTTTTTTGTTTGGCTGTTCAGATTATCTTTTAAATATGATTTGTATGTGACATCAGTCTGAACAGATCAGCTCCTAAACTGACCACATGCACAAAAGAACAGAGCGTCACGCTGCTTCACGGCTCATCCAGAGGTGAACAATCACGACTGCCAACGATGCCAGTCGCTCCCGGAGGATCAGCTTCATCTTCACCAGCATCACAGGAGCCATCATGAAGCTTCACTGACTGACAGCTGGGCTCATCACCCAGAATGTGTTCTAGCCATAAAAAGGGCGCAGTCACTTCTTTGGTTCGCGTCCTCGGATTCTTTAAACTCTGCTTTCAGACTTTTAACTGTTCTCTGATGCTGCAGCCTCGTTCTCCTGCGGCCGCGTTCGGACATTTCCTTCAAAATCTCTTCAAACACGGAGGATTTTGGATGAGTTTCTTCTAATTTTTTCTACGGAAACCTCAGCCTAAATGTTTGAGTCTCAGCAGCGCAGAATTATGACGAATGTGGAGTTGGATTGACGTAAAAGTCGCATGAATTCCAATCTGGCAGTTTAGAATGAGTTACACTGCTGCAGATCGGATACGGATCAGATTCCAGTACCACATACGAAAGCGTCTCAAATCTGAATTGAAAATGTCTGATTCAGTGTGTTTATCTGTTCACACTGACACTCAGACACACATCTGTGTCACATATAAAGAAAAAGATCAGATTTGGGCCACTTTTACCTGCTGTGTGAATAAAGCCCATTGATAAGTGAATGGAGGTCTGAGATTGTGTGTGTTTGCACTCAGGGACGAGTTGTTCCGTCAGAGTCTGTCTCGGCTGAGGGAGCAGGTGGTTCGCGCTAACACTCTGGTCAGGGAGGCCAACTTTCTGTCGGAGGAGATGGGCAAACAAACAGATTATCAGGTCACCTTACAGATCCCTGCGGCCAACCTGAGCGCCAACCGCAAGGTGGGAGTTCACCTGGACACAACTGTCACGAGGAGAATGAGTTATAATTCCACATTCGTGTTGACCTTTCTGTGTTTTTATCCAGCGTGGGGCGATCGTCAGCGAGCCGGCCATTCAGGTGCGTCGGAAAGGTAAAGGCACACAGGTGTGGACTATCGAGAAGCTGGAGAACAAGCTGGTGGACATGAGAGACCACTACAGGGAGTGGAAGGAAGGAGCGCAGGATGGGGTGAGAAACCAGCAGCAGTCACAGACTCACAGGACGGCAGAGAAACATCCGCACGAGTATTTTTATTATCAGGAATTGATAATAATTAATCACTTTGGACTAATCAGAACACATTCTCTGTAAAATTTAGTTGTTGGACATCAATTGGTTGAAATAATTTAGTGCAATTTGAGGTTGGAAGCAGTTATTTTCCAATATTATATAATATTCTTCTATTGTTATCTAAATCCTATGTGCTTGTTTGGTCAGCACTCTCTTTGAAATAGATTATCGTCTCAATTAGATTTGATTAATGTATGAATCGTGAAACTATTCACTATTCTTAGGGAAGAACAAAAGAAATATCAAGTTTTTTTCATAGTAGAACTTTAGCTGCTGTCCAGCAGAAGACAAAATTTTGCATATTATTTGTGCAATATTCTTGTGTTTTGACTAAATCCTGTCCCTTATGTGGCTTTTTTGGTCAGCACATCCCTTGAAATGTTTTATTAACCTCTGTACCCACAGTGGAGGCTTTTAGATGTTTAGTGTGTCTCAACTAAATATCTCTTGAATGCAGCTGAACTTTTTAGTTTAATGTAATATATTCTATTAAATTTTATCCCTAAACCAAATCTAAACTTAACGCCTAATCCTAATCCTAAACACAATCCTGGCCCAAACACTGTTGATAATCAGCTGAGTTTCACCAGTTTGTTCACAATTTGAGCCTCTGTAGATAATCTAAGAGTTAAAATAAAGGATAACGAACTGTAAGTAAAAGGAGAATTTAGCACCTACTGCAGGGGTCGAAAACCCAAATGTTAAGAAGAGCCATTTTGTCCTTTCAACAGAAGTCAAACCACCTCGGGAGTCACAACATTTTATGTTCAGTTTTATTCAAGTAACGTTTTTCCGTCTCAGTATGTGCTGATGTACTAGTTTAGGATAAAAATATAATATAAATGAAAATTCAGACTCACTTTGCTCTGTGTTAATCTTTAGCTCAGCTAAGGCTGCTTTTCTCGCATCTCCAGCAGGAAACTTTTCCATAAGTAGAACAGTTTCTTCTAAAATGTCTCTCAACATTCGACTTTTTACACGGCTGAAGTCGCTTCTCGCTCACCAGCTTCTCATTTGAATTTTCCCGTTCCACCTTAAATGGCACCTGAGGCGCCAGAATGTAACTGCAGCTCCATTTAAGGTGGAACGGAACAATTAGAACGAGAAGCTGATGAATGAGAAGCATCTTCAGCTTTGTGACTTTTTAGTGTTTGTCAGTTTCTCGTTGCAGATTAAACGTATCAGGAAACCAGCTGGAGTGACTATAAACACAAATCAGTCCATTAGTCTCCAAATCATTGATGTTCATCTTAAATCTCTCTCTTTGCCGTTTCGTTAGCTACTAGCTAGGTGAGACTGTTGTCTGTGTTGCTATGGTAACCAGCAGTCTGCGCTGATCTTCAGGGTTAAAGGGTGAATTAGCAGTTCTACATTAACTCCAGAGTTTAAGACCATTTATTGTTAAACTGTGTTGAACGATCAGCAGAGCTTTATTTTACTGTAAAGGAGGATTATTTTACCTAAAAATCTAATTCTGCCATGGAGCCACAACAGGGCCGTAACAGAGCCGCATGTTGCCGACCCCTGGCCTAATAAATAAGGGCCGGTTATACCTTGTGTGTATTTTCTCATCTCTTTTTTACTTGTTGTTCTTATTTGTTTGTCTGTGTTCATTCTTCTTCCAGGCTACGAAGCTGCAGAATAAGCAGGGTGATCCGTTCTATGAAGCGCAGGAGAACCACAACCTCATCGGTGTCGCTAACGTTTTCCTGGAGTGCCTTTTTCATGATGTCAAGCTTCAGTATGCAGTTCCTATCATCAGCCAACAGGGGGAGGTACTGTGTCAGAATGTCTTCTGCTAGTCTGGAGAGTTTATAGAATGATGATAAAATCAGTCTGTAGATGTGTGTCTTATGGCTCCAAGTCTTTTGATGTCAATAGTATAAGCATGCTTTTACATATTAAAGCGATAAGCAAAAAGTCAAATCTGTACGATTTCCACTCCTGACCCAGGTGTAGTTGAGCAGCCAAGACATATTTGGTGTCTGATATTTGCTTCTTTAGCTTTGCGTTGGAGCTATGAGACTAATGTAGCTTACAAGCAGTGGAAAATCCACCAGTTAGCCTCACAAACTCGCATCGAACTGTGTGGAGGTGTTCAGTGTCTGTAATAGACATGATTATGTGGTTTCTTATGCTGCATGACGCACTGTTATCTGTAAACACGGACTAAAGTACATTCCATAGCTAGAAGTCTGTATTTGGTCCAGTCTTTTATCCAGTTTTATAGAGAACAGTGTTAGAAACCTGTAAGTGAGTGTGTTTGGTGCATGCTTGGGTCTGTGTGTGTGTTTCAGGTAGCAGGCAGGCTGCATGTAGAGCTGATGCGCGTGAGCGGGGCGGTGCCCGAGCGGCTGGTGGGCGGAGACGACTCGTCGGAGAATTCGAGCGAGAGCAGCAGCTACGAGGTCATGGATACCAACGGAGAAATCGTCCACATGGCCAAGAAACTCACCTGCAGGGTAAACACACACCTGGTTCAGGACGCTTCACTGTCAGAGCTTTACTGCAGCCTCCACACAATAAGCAGTGGATTTGTCTGGGTTGGCAAACTAGGATTTACTCTTTGTTGAAGGGTTCATGTTGGAGAACTGAGTTTCTTTTGCTTCTGTGAAATAAAAGAGAGTTTGATGTAATATGTAAACATGGTTAAAGTCGAAGGGAACTCAGTGTAGCATATTTAAAAAGTTTGTTTGATACTAAAATTTTGTGTTATATTAATGTTTAAATGAAAAAAACAAGACAGAAGTATAATAAAACAAGTAAAAGTACCAGTTATTTGAATTTCACTTAATTTTCATAATTAAATATTTTAAGTATAAGATTTTGTTGAGTATTTGTTGCAGCTCTGCATTTCATCAGTTTGTTTATATTGTTTTAAATAATTAAATAACATGAGCACCCACCAAAGACAAATGACAGAAATGACCAGTGTGGTGTGTTAAAGTTGCTGTGACAGCAGTGGCAAGTCTTTTTTCATATATGAGATGCAGGTGTTTACTGTTTGTGTGCACTCGTGTGTTTGCGTTGCAGGTGCGGATCCGTGAGGCGACCGGTCTGCCGTTAAATCTGTCCAATTTCGTCTTCTGTCAGTACACGTTCTGGGAGCAGGCTGAGCCGGCCGTGGCTCCGCCCATGGTCAGCCCGGACAAGCCATCAACTCGCACCACAGACGCACAATTCACCGTACTGTTCAACCACTGCAAGGTCAGAGAACACACACACACGCACACACACACACACACGCACACACACACACACACGCTATTTACACTCAAATCGTCTTTAATGCACATACATACTGACCTGTACACACACACACACACACACATACACAGACACACATACACTTCCATACGTATGAAGTGTGTGAATCTCTAACCTCACACTGAGTGCATTTACATGCACTCCAGTAATCAGATAATGGGGAAACTCCAGGTCTACATGAGTCAGACAGTAATCAGACTTCTGCTTTACAACCAGCCAATGAACTCACAGAAGAAGACGAGACGTAAACGTAATGTAAACCTCAAATTTCATGCCGTGGCTATTTTTTTAAAAATCAAACCACTTTAAATGAAAATATGAATATAAATCATACATCCGATTTCTAGATCAGAGTGTGGAGTTTACATACCCATTTGAATAATCAGATAACTGCAGAAATTTGATTATGATTGGATTATTGAGTGCATGTAAACGCACTCAGTGACTAAATGAAATCTCACATTTCACTCAGTTTGAGTAAGTTACATTTTTTGGTATGAACTGTTTGTTTTTATAAAATAAAACTAAATACATAATGAGATTGGATGAGCTGTTTACGTAGTGGAATATAGACAGTTAAAAACAGTACACTAAGCTTTCTTTATGTTGGATCTTTGCACCGTGTGGAACCGGCTAACTCAATCACATTTAACAGGCTGAGAATTCGCCTTTGGCTGTCAAATAGCCTTTGATTCTTCCTAAGAGCAGAGCTTGGCATCGGTGACACTGTGGGCTTGTTTTTGTCCAAAAATGAGCACATTCACTACTGAATATTATTGTGTTTGATTAGAATCGGTTCTAAAATTGAAAGTTAGATCACCACCTTTAGATCTGTGTATTTGTTGCTTACCTGAAATATAACTATTCTGAAAATTCTCTCCCACAAAAACTTATCATTACACAGCAAAGGAACTCTCACTTCTCAGCCATGTTCAGTCGGACCTGAGTTTTGTGTGGCCTCCTTAAAGCCGTATTAGATTTTTTTTATTAAAATTGAAAGAAGTGTGATTACTCAGTGAAAAGAAATGCTAAAATATAGTGAGCTTGCGCTGCTGTGAGTTGCCCTGTGAAGTCCGAAATAGTCATTTAAAAGTCAGAGGCGTAGAGTTGGGAGTTTTTCACACCACGTCGTACATCTTTACGTTATACTGATGAAGACGTGATGCCTGTAGTAGATAATTCTCTCACATCCTCAGAAGACGCTCCTTCACCATGTTTTGACTCTCTTTGAATTCTCTTTCAGTCATCAGACTGATCCGCTCGGGGAAGGGGCCGAAACACAACCCATGTTATAAAATGTTCTTCTGAGTGCAATTACACATTTCCACCAGGGAGGTCGCCAAATCCCCGAAACTTAAGTAGTGAAGCTTTAACTGTAATGTATTATTTTCTGCCTCTCCCATGCAGGACTTTGTAGTTCAGGTCACTGAGGAGTTTCTGGAGTTTATCTCAGATGGTGCGCTGGCTATAGAGGTGTGGGGTCACCGCTGCGCTGGAAACGGGCACTCTGGCTGGGAGCTGGACACACTGCAGGCCAAAACACGCACACTCCGGGACAGGTCAGCACACCTGCGTATGAGTGTGTGTGGGCGTGTGTGTGTGTGTCAACTATAAAATCAGTGATACAAATCAGTTTTTGAGTATGTGTAGGTGCTGTGAATATAAAATATTGTAGATACTGTTTTGTTGATTTTCTAAGTAAAACTGTCAACACATCCTCTACAGAGAACACAGAACATTTTAATGCACAGTTGCTGTTTATTTGCTGATTTAAACATATTGGGAGCGAACAATGTAGGTGTTTCTAAAATAGATTTATTAATAACAAGGAAAACACTGACAATAAAAAATAACGGTGCACACATGGACTAAGCCAACATAGAGAACTTAAAGGAATACTCAACACCACACAAGCAGCACTGCAATAAGAGGGCCAGTTATACATAGACTGGGAACAACACACAGCTGGGCAGGCTCACAAGGGGAGGAGTAAGAAACTGGGAGCAGGTAGGAGGCGGTAACATGAGGGAAAAGCAAAAAACAAGCCAAAAAGCTCATTGACAGAGACAGGAGGGATGGTAAACCAAAAGGGAAGACATGACAAGGACAGAGCTGAGACGGGATAAATTACACCTGTGCAGAATTACTGATTATGAGTGCAAAGTCCTGGTCCTGCAGATCCACAGAGTTCAGATCCAACAACCCAGGCTCTAATATTCTTATGCTCCTCAAGATCTTCATTATGTGGGTCAGGTGTGTTAGATTAGAGCAGAAGCTAAACCAGGATCAGGACTGAGCAGCCCTGCTGTATATTTTTCAATAGAAAATCAGCAAAACATGATTTGATCAGTTTGTTCAGACTTTTCCGTCTGACTGTATAAACCTGCTCGTCTCAGGTGGAGTGAGGTGTCCCGCAGGATTGAGCTGTGGGTGTCCATCCAGGAGCTGAATGAACAGGGCGTTTATTCACCTGTGGAGCTTCACCCCAGCAGAGACACCAGCACTGGAGGAGTGTTTCAGCTCCGACAGGTCAGACATGCACAAACACCGGAGGTGTAGCGATGGGGGGGCTGGGGGGATTTATGACCATTGAAAAAATCTATAATGCCAATGAAAAATATTAGAAAATGTAATATCGTCACGGGCGTAGACGCTGAGTTCATGCATCCTTGTGCCTTTTAGAGTCTTACATAAGTGAAGGAGAGTAGCCACGTTTACGTGCAGCCTAATAATCCGTCAGTAATCTGACTAATAGCTCAGTCAGAATAGAATACGTCCATGTAAACACCTAAATTGGAACAGATAGTCATTCGAAATGACATTTCTATCCGACTGAACGAGGTGAGTAATCCTGTAAATAATCCATTAAATAAAACAATAATATCCTCTTAATTCTCTTAGCCAGTAACTCACACTAGGTAACTCACACTAACTCACACTAGGTAACTCACACTAACTCACACTAGGTGAGTTACTGGCTAGGACCAGTTTATCATTGATGGCTTCTTTTTTTTGATTTGCAATATTTTTGTCCATTTCATCTCATCAAAGTTTTAAGTGCTGTTTGTCTGATGGGGCAGTTTTGGTGTCTACCAGGTCTTCCAGGTGGTTGTTAGGAGTCTCATTTTCTCTGTAGCTTTTAATCAGTTTTTAAACTGCAGTTTTGGAAACTCCTGTTTTTCACTTTAACTTTCTTCTTCTTCGTTCAAGTCCATTATCTCATATCCAGTCTCCACAGAAATATCTCCTAAAAAATGAATAGCTTGTACTTAACGGCTGTTTTGACTGGAAATGAAATAAATGGACTCTCACTGTTGCAAAGTACTGTACATATTAAAACAATCCTGTGTGTGTGTCTGTGTGTGTGTGTGTGTGTCTGTGTCTGTGTGTGTGTGTGTGTGTGTGTCTGTGTCTGTGTCTGTGTGTGTGTGTGTGTGTGTCTGTGTCTGTGTGTGTGTGTGTGTGTGTGTGTCTGTGTCTGTGTGTGTGTGTGTGTGTGCAGGGTCACTCTCGGAGGCTGCAGGTGTGTGTAAAGCCAGCTCAGCAGTCCGGGACTCTGCCGCTATTGGTGGAGGCCATTCTCTCCGTCTCCATTGGCTGTGTGTCCGCTCGGTCCACTAAATTACAGAGACCCCTGGACAGCTACCAGGTCAGTCTGTGAGTGTGTGTGTGTGTGTGTGTTTGAGACCTACAGCTCCACCTCAGCAGCATCAAGAGTGTTTTAGTTTGGTTCAGTTTGTTTATTTTATTAATAAAATTTTGGACAAAAAGAAAAGAAATACAGTTTTCACTAAGGATGTACATCCAGACTTACTTCATACTGAGTATACATATAAGTTTATGAAGGGACGTCCGGTTAACTGCAGAAAAGAACCAAAAAAAAACACAGACTTTGGCAGAAACTAGTGTAGAGCTGTGGATCACAGCTTTAGCTGGCAGCACTGGTGTTGCACAAAAATACAGCAGCACCCAGAGGAACATGTTTTTTGCCGTTCAAAACCAGCCGAGGACGTTAGAAGGTTTCCGCGTTGGATGAGTAACAGAGGCTGCCTCTTCAGATGAGCTGATGAGCTAACAGAGCTGACCAGTGTCATGTTGGGTGCTGATGAGGACTCGTTCTGATTTTTTGTCTGGGAGCTTATTTCTAAGTAGAAAACACTGTTATACTGTTTTTTTTCAGTTTGAGTAAGTAGCTGTGATCTGAAGGTAAACAGTTGCTTCCTGAGTTGACGTCTGAGTCGGTTGAGTTGTTGAGTTGTTTCGTCTAGCCAAGCGAGTGTGTGTGTGATGGAGTGTGTGTTCTCTCCTGGCAGAAGGAGGAGGATGACGATATGGATAGTTATCAGGTACCCTGTCTCTCTGTCTCTCTCTCTCTCTCTCTCTCTCTCTCTCTCTCTCTCTCTCTCTCTCTCTCTGCCTGCTCCTGCTCGCTGACCAAACAGGCATGTTGCCAATGAGCTGCTGCTCACTCACTTTCAGCCAGGGGGCGCCACAGAGTGAAACAGGGGCTGGAGTAAATAGTGTGAAGAGGAAGTACACAGATTTGTTATTTAATTCTGCATAATTTAGATGTGATAGGAACCAGACATCTGAAGAGTTTAATGCCCCTAAATGCTGCCTAACAAAATCTAATTCATGAAGTTGTTGTGACCGCAGTGCCTCACTGAGATGTTTTATAAAGTTGTTGTAAAGTTACTTTTTTAAAACCCATCGTGTGTGACTTTAAACGTCAAGTGCGACTTTCTTCTCAGTGACTGAATTTTACGGAAATGTTGACAATTTGGTGAAATTCCACTTTTAAGAGCAACCCCAATAAAATTACAGAGAATTCTAAACAGTCATTTATGAAATAGTTTGTTCCAGAGAGGCTTACCAAGCCAGAGTTGTTCACAGTGGTGCTAATAGGAACCAGATGTCCACCTCTAAAAGTTCCCTCACAGAAAGTTACGACATGAAATGGTCATGAATTCACTGTCAGATGACTGAGACACTGTTTAGTGATGAGCTTTTGGCCAGAACCGTATTTTTTCTGACAAATTAGTCCCCAAAGAAAACTCATTTTCAGATTTTCCACTATTTTCCATCATCAACATTCCACATAAACTCAGAAGACTCGTGTAGGTTCACTGGTGGTTCTGGATAGTAAATAAAATGTCTATATTTGTGTTGTAGTCATGGTGACCCCTGGTTCCTATCACCACCACTGTACAGACATCTGAACCATTTCACACCAAACCTCTCTGAATCACTCTGTTTACATCTCACACACTCAGTTATGCAAAAATTTTGAAAAATCGGTGGGATTCCCTTTTAAAGAGCACCTTACCCCCTAAAAAAGTGCTGTATTGGCTAAGAGTGAATGTAAGCCTGTGGGAATCAGTTAGCCTGATACTGTCGGCTATTAGCTTTCACTCGTTTTTATCCAGCGGGACGGTTAGAGAGAGTTAGCTGGCTGGCTTTTTTCAGAGTTGAAATTATGGAAAGTAGAAAAAAGAGTTTGATGAAGATGTCTCAGAGGAAGAGGAGACCGTGGCAGAAACAGGCCACACATGCAGCCACATGGAAGTAATTAATCAGATGTAGCTCAGAGCAAGAAAGGAAGTCCTTTATTTTCTTCAGGGTTGAAAACACTATTCAGGCTTAAAATGAGAAAATGCATAAAATAGTTATATCATTATTATTGTAGTTATGTGGGAAAATCTCAGCCATAGGTTGTACCTAGTCTTTAGTGACCCTGTGCCCCTTCACTAACGCATCGCTAGCCACCACGGATGAGCCGCAGGGAATGAGCTTCACTCAGTCACATGATCGCTGCATGAACGGCTGCATGACTCACTGCATGGGAGGGTATGTGTGGAAATGATGCGTCACGGTGCTTTTACTAAAGGGGGTGAGCTGGTCTGAGCTCATAAATGGGCATATTGGTGCTCAGCTGCTTTTTGTGTGTTTTATTAAATAACTTAGCCATTTGTGGGATGGTAAAGGTTTAGAGGTTCACTCCATCTACAGTAGTTTGCAAAAGTTTAATCACCCCTAGTCAGATGTTTTCTAAAGTCTTGGGTTCACTACACGACTTTCAAAGTCTCAACAGATCATAACAGACTTTTTTTGCAGTTTTTTGGGGATCACACACTAAACGATTGGAGATCACAGACTACTGAACTTTTAAGCTGATGCTGAACCAAACGGAACTCGCTGAACTCTCGCAAACTCTCGCAAACTCTTGCATTCTCCCATTACTAGGAGACGCAAGTAAACAAACATGAGCTGCTGCTGCTGTTTTCTCTGCAGTTTGCGCTGACGCAGTAAAGAAGCAGCAGGTAAACGTGTTTCAGTGAGAATCACAGATTTAAAAATGTGATCAGTTTGGGATTTTTAGAGTTTTAAATGTACTCAAATGTAACTCAAATGTGCCTTAAACTCAGCTCATTAAAAAGCTTCGCTCCACACGTGAGAGACTTTTCACCATTTTTCTTTGTTTACTTGCTGTATTTTCTTCTTTCGTGCTCTCAGTTTTCGTTGGCTGTTGCAGGAATCCATTCAGATTGAGTCGTTGATCAGTTTACACTAGATTTCACTCAGTCGGGTCAAAAAAATCAAACATTTGATAAACTGTGACTGGTCTGAAACGCGATCGGGAGGCCAAAAATCTGAGTCTACAACTCGACTCTCTCTCCAACTGTCGACTCCAGCTGACCCAAAAATCTGCAGATTAGAGCCGACCCACTCAGACTTAACCAGACTGAGAGTCGGGGCTGAAATCAGGGTAAAAGTCGTGCAGTGTAACTAAATAAGTTAGCACATCCTCTACAGAGAAAACACTTAAATATGTCATTTTTCTGCACATTTTAGTGTTTTTACAATAAAAACATACAATATAAAATGTGCTGTAACTTGTGCACAGGACATTTTGTGTCTAAAATACAGGAAATAAATAGTACTCGTGCATAAAAATGTGCACAAGTGTGTCTCTGTGGAGAATCTGTTCACTTATTTTTACTTAGAACATCAACAACACATGGGGCGCCCAAGCTTTTGCACACAGCTGTATCTGTTTTGAGGGGATATCGCTGGTTTCTATCCCAGAATTGGGGATTAATGCAGTTTTGACTCACACTTAAAGAAATACAATCACCCAAAAATGCCATAGTAGGTAAAAAAAATTTAGCATAATGCTAAACGGCCTCATCTTGCTTTAATTAATTATTATGCTTTTATTGTATTAGCATTTTTAGGTGCAGTATTCCTTTAAGGGGTTTAAAGATGCTAATGGATACAGGCCCTGATATGCCGAAGTGCGCGAGCCACAGTTAAAGTGTTTTAAAGTGTCTTTCTCTGATGTCTGTGTGTCTCTGTGCAGGAGGAGGATCTAAACTGTTTACGAGAACGCTGGTCCGACGCCCTCATCAAACGCCGCGAGTATCTGGACGAACAGATCAAAAAGATCATCCACAAATCAGGTATGTTTTCAGTTTATGGAAAAGTGTGAATGTGATTCTTTAGGAAACGATTCAGTGCGTTATGAAGTCTGGGAATTAATCATGTATGTATGTATTATTATTTTTTTTAAATAAAAGAATTATCATTGTATTTAAACCTCATAGGTATTGCAGTAATACTCTCATTTCATTGTTAATTTCATTGGATTATATTCTCTGTAGTATCTACATAGATACAGCCAAGCGAGCTCTCCCATTGGTCAGGACTTCAGGAGCTGAACTGAAGGCCTTGCACGCTAGAATAACCATCAGCGTAATTACGATTAAAATCATGTTTTCAGGGTTACAGTGAGACCAATTTCCGAAAGAGGAAAACGTCACTCTAGTCTTTCTGATACATCACTGGCTGTGAATATGAGTTGTAGTCTAAGCAGGTTTGGTTAGTTGTTAGGAATGTAAAACAGCGGCGGCAGCTCTGTGTCAGAACTCTTTACTGAAAGAGTCACTGTAGACCTGATACAGAGCAAGCTCAGATATATGATAATGTTTATTACATGCTTCTAATAAAACACATGGAATGTCTTTACAAGCTCCGAATGTCTGTGTTTAATCTAAAACAGACAAAAAAACGTTCATAGGCACCACCGCTAGCTTGGCACAAACGTACTATTAAAAATCCCGTAGAGGCGCTAACAAAATTAGTATAATTGTAGACACATATAGTATAGACAATAAAAGACCTGTACACCAAGTTTTACGTCCTCAGTGCAAATATTTTTAAGATTTGCCATATTTTAATAAAAAATTAATAAACCATACTATATTTAGTTTATAACCATAATTATGACTCTTATGATTATAACTAATTCTTATATTCCCCAGTTGATGCAGTTTGATGGCCACCTTCGCTTCATCTTTCTACCATTTCATCACTTTACATTTTGTTATGTATACATATCTTTCCCTCTGTTATTCTCTCTCTGTCTCTCTCTCTCTCTCTCTCTCTCTCTCTCTCTCTTTCTCTCTCTCTGTATAGAGAAGTCAGAGGAGGATGTGGAGAGGGAGGCGCGGTTAGTGGAACAGTGGGTGGGGCTAACTGAAGAGAGAAATGCTGTGTTAGTCCCAGCGCCGGGCAGCGGTATCCCCGGAGCTCCTGCACAGTGGTAAGTGCAGGGGTCACAACCCAAATGTTAAGAGCCATTTTTTCCTTTCAGCAAAAATCAAACCACCTTGGGAGCCACAACATTTTATCGTCTTGGCTGTAAATATGTTTCAGTATGTGCTGATGTACTAGAATAGGCTAAAAAATATAATAAATAAAAAAATAAACAAAAACACAGACTAACTTTGCTCTGCTTTGAGCTTTAGCTCAGCTATAGCTGCTTTTCTCGCATCTCCAGCAGGAAACATTTCCTCAAAAGTAGAACAGTTTCTTGTAAAATGTGTCTCAGTGATCGATTTTTTATGAGGCTGAAGTTGCTTCTCATTCACCAGCTTCCTGTTCAAATTTTCCCGTTCCACCTTAAATGGTGCCTGAGATGCCAGAATGTAACTGCTGCACTATTTAAGGTGGAACTGGAAAATTTGAACAAGAAGCTGACGAAAGAGAAGCGACTTCAGCCTCGCAACTTTTTAGTGTTTGCTTTTCATGAAGTTATTCTGAACCTGACAGTTTTATTTTTTTTCCCACTTTGCTCTAGGGCGCCCTCTCCTGGCATGGAAGCTCACATCCCTGTTCTGTTTCTGGACCTGAATGGTAAAAAAAAATCACCATTAAAATTTGAAATAAATACATTTGGAATTTTCAAAAACTCATTTTGTATATTGTACATTATTATATAACGATGCAAAGGCAGTTTGTTTTGTTTTAGACCGATATGAGTGTAATTGATGATTGTGTTTTGTTGTCCAGCTGATAATCTAACTGTGAGTGAGCAGCTGACCGGTCCACACGCTGCAGGCGTCAACTCCATCCTTCCGAAAGAGCACGGCAGCCAGTTCTTTTACCTGCCCATCATCAGACACAGCGATGACGAGGTACACCATAAAAGTCACATCTGAGTGCAAACTTAGTTTAGTTCCATACATTAAAGTGATAAAGCAGTAAAGTGGCCAGAGCATAAACTTCGTCTCCTCTGCAGACCAGTTTCTGCTCCGCCATGTTGAACGGTATAAACTTTCACTATGACGCGACGAACATGATCAGAACGGACTTAAACTTTCAGATAGGGAATGTAATCAGATACAGGCGTTTACACGGTTATTATTCTTCTGTTTAACAGATTATTTACAGGATTACCCTCCTCGTTAAATCAGATAGGAATTGTTTTTCGAATGGCCTTAATCAGACTAGTCTATTCCCGATTGAGCTATTAGTCAGATTACTAAGGGATTATCAGGCTGTATGTAAACGTGGCTGGTGTGTCTTACAGTATCAGAAACCACATAATCAAGTCTGTTAGAGATTACTGAACAACTTCACACTGTCGTAGGCAAAGTGTGATGATGTATGGTTGTAGTAAGCACCACGCTGATTGGTAGGTTATAAACCCCCATTATGTTTTAGCTACAGCCTCCTAGCTCCAGTGTAAAGCTAAGGAAGCAAAATTAGGACACCAAACATGTCTTGGCTGATCGACTAAGGCTGTACATTGTGTAAATAGCTTTTTTCACCTAATTATCACTTTAAGACACCACTGAACGGATAGATCAGACTAGCTGCGTCTCTTTGGAGCTGATTTCCGAAGGTCGAGCTGAGCTGTTGAGTTTTTTTTAAGTGTTGTTGTTTCTCGTGCAGGTGTGTGCGACCTGCTCGTGGGATTCCTCCATCCACGACTCCATCTACCTTAACCGTGTGACGGCCCCCACTGAGCGAATCTATCTGATCATTAAAGCGACGGTGCAGCTCAGCCACCCCGCCTCCATGGAGCTCGTTCTCCGCAAGAGAATCGCCGTCAACATCTACAACAAACAGGTCAGCATTACACTTCATTCACTTCAGAAGGTCCGCACTGATCTTTCTGAGGCAGGATCGGATGATACTTGAAGCTTTTTTACTACACTCTTAAAAAAGATGGTTCTGTGAGGGTTCTTTAGTAAAGAAAGTGGTTCTATAATGAACCATGAACACTCAAAGGCAATTAGACCTCCTCAGACCTCCACAGTGATGAGTGGAAGAAGCACCTCATCGTCTCAAACTGGTTTCTTGAGACAGAGGACATCACCACCGAACTGGGTAAAGAAAAACAGGTTCAATTAGAAGTGAATGTAAGTACATAGATAAATAAAGTTTTGAATTCAAAACTATAAGCACTTCTACCAGACAGAGAGAGAGAGAGAGAGAGAGAGAGAGGTCAGCACAGTCCAGTCTATAGTAATTTGTTCATGTATGTACAGTTTGTGCTTTTGTTTGTGCTTTGCCTGATCTTATTCTTCACCAAGCACTGATGTTATGATTTTATGTTTGCACGTTTTTGTGCTTTCCTGCAGAGTTTCACTCAGAGTCTGAAGCGGAGGATGTCACTGAAGAACGTGCTGCACTCCTGCGGGGTCACTTACGAAATCGTCTCCAACATACCGAAGGTACCGAGCGCCGGTTCTTATGTAGTGTGTCCCAATTCAGGGTCTGCATCCTTCATCCTACGAAGGCTACTTAGACCCGCGAAGGCTGAACTGAAATGAGACGGTCTGCCCTACGGCGGATTTCATGTGTGCGTCGTAGCACCGCTGTTCCCACCCTTAAACGCCGCTCCTGTCAAGTTCTTTTAAAGTTCTTTAAAGAAACTTTGATTATAGTTTTATTTGTTCCTTTATTACAGCTGGAGATGCTTCACCGCCGGCTACTGATGAGATCTTTTTTTTTTTAAACATCTGTATTATTTGCTATTCGACTCAGTTTAAACCCAATAATTGCATATAAAGTGTCTCCTCAGCCGCCGTTCGCTCCTCTGTTGACGCTGCCATGTTCTCGAATCCTCACCAGCATGCAGTGAACCTCGGGATATGCTGGCTGGCGGAGGATCCACCCGTTGGATCCTTCATTGCCATTTCTTGGCCAAATATGAAGGACCTTAGAAATGGGACGGCCTAGTCGACCTTCAAATGCAGCCTCCGAAGGATGCAGCCCCTGAACTGGGATGCAGCTATTTACTGAGACTAAGTGGGATGGACCAAGCTGGGGGAACCTGTGTGTTTTATATGCGTTCTCTTATTACTGTCCTCTTTCACATGGAACCACATACACACACGTGCAGGCGTCAGAGGAGCCGGAGGAGAGGGAGACGTTGGCCTTGATGGCGGCTCGAGGGGAAGCAGAGGAGACGCGGGACGGAGAGACTTACATCGAAAAGTACACCAGAGGAGTTCTGGAGGTGGCCAATATCCTGTGTCTAGAGAGACTGCGGCAGGTACAGAACACACATACGCACACGGTCCTCAGCGTCTCCTAGATACAGATGGTGGATCTGAAGGTGCTGAATCAGCTCATTTTGAAACTACATGTAATAGGTTATGATAATATTCACTGAATTGTTTTGCTAAAATAAAAAATACCCGGAATTTTTTCACATGGAAATGTAAAGAAAGATTGCTGTACTGTTTTTTATTGTCTGTGTCCCACTACTGTATAATTAGTTCCTTTAGTCACGTTTGTGTGTTCGATATATGTTTAGAAGCAGATCAGAATTGTACCAAAATTTGGCAAAAAAAGAGGCACCTAGTGGGTTTCTGAAATATGATTCACACCGCTGTGTTATTCACTGGTGTGCATAATCAACTGAAAAGTGGTCCTTGTGACAGATGGCACTAATGATGGTGTGTTTGTGTGTGTGTTTGTGTGTGTGTGTGTGTGTGTGTGTGTGTGTGTGTGTGTGTGTGTGTGTGTGTCTGACAGGCGGTGACAGTGAAAGAAGCACTTTCAGTTAAAAGCAGACACATCCGGAGAAGCCTGAGCACTCCTAACGTCCAGCACGTAAGAGACACCTCACTCTCTCACACACTCACTCAATATATACAACCCAAGAGGAGGTAGAAAGATCGATGGATGGATGGATAGATAGACAGATAGATGGATATGTGGATGGATGGATGGATGGATGGATGGATGAATGTAGGGATGGATGGATGAATGGATAGACAGGAACAGATGGATGAATGGGTGATAGGTGGATGGATAGAGGGATAGACTGATGGATAGATGATAGACGTATAGTGGACTGATGGATAGATGGATGAATGGATGGATGGTAAAAAGACAGATGGTTGAACAGATAGATGGATAGGTAGATATGTGGATGGATAGATAGAAGGATGGGTGAATACACAAATGGATGAAAACAATTATAGGTAGATGGATGAATAAATAGACGGACAGACGGATGAATAGATGGATAGTGGACTGATGAATGGATGGATGATATAAAAACAGATGGTTGAACGAATAGGTAGATGGATAAATAGATGGACGGATGGATGGATGGATGGATGAATTACAGTTCAGAGAATAACACTGTGGTGTTTTTATCACAGACGTCCTGCTGTAAATCAGAAGCGCCAGGCTGTGAGGATGAAGACCCAAAGGTCTGTAACTCGTCCTCTCTTGAAGGACTGGTCACTCTCTCTTCTGGCTGCAGATGTGTGTGTTATGTGTGTCGTTCCTGTGTGCAGGGTCACTGTGAGGTCCAGCAGGATGTGTTGGACTGTCCTTTCCACGAGACTCTCTCTACAACTCCGGCGAAAGACACACCTGTTAAAAACAAGGAGAATCACGGTACGTCAGCACAGCCGGAGGGCCCATATCAGCATGACATTTACATGGCCACCCATTCAGCCTACAGCAGTTTAGCCCCGCCCATTCAGCCTACAGCAGTTTAGCCCCACCCATTCAGCCTACAGCAGTTTAGCCCCACCCATTCAGCCTACAGCACTTTAGCTCCACCATTCAGCTACAGCAGTTTAGCCCCACCCATTCAGCCTACAGCAGTTTAGCCCCACCCATTCAGCCTACAGCAGTTTAGCCCCACCCATTCAGCTACAGCAGTTTAGCCCCACCCATTCAGCCTACAGCAGTTTAGCCCCACCATTCAGCTACAGCGGTTTAGCTCCACCATTCAGCTACAGCAGTTTAGCCCCACCATTGAGCTACAGCGGTTTAGCCCCACCCATTCAGCTACAGCGGTTTAGCCCCACCGTTCAGCTACAGCGGTTTAGCCCCACCATTGAGCTACAGCGGTTTAGCCCCGCCCATTAAGCTACAGCAGTTTAGCCCCACCATTCAGCTACAGTGGTTTAGCCCCACCCATTCAGCCTACAGCAGTTTAGCCCCACCCATTCAGTCTACAGCAGTTTAGCCCCACCATTGAGCTACAGCGGTTTAGCCCCACCGTTCAGCTACAGCGGTTTAGCCCCACCATTGAGCTACAGCGGTTTAGCCCCGCCCATTAAGCTACAGCAGTTTAGCCCCACCATTCAGCTACAGTGGTTTAGCCCCACCCATTCAGCCTACAGCAGTTTAGCCCCACCCATTCAGTCTACAGCAGTTTAGCTCCACCCATTGAGCCTACAGCAGTTTAGCCCCACCCATTCAGCCACCAGCAGGTTAGCCCCACCCAGTCAGCCTACAGCAGTTTAGCCCCACCCATTCAGCCTACAGCAGTTTAGCCCCGCCCATTCAGTCTACAGCAGTTTAGCTCCACCCATTGAGCCTACAGCAGTTTAGCCCCACCCATTCAGCCACCAGCAGTTTAGCCCCACCCATTCAGCCTACAGCAGTTTAGCCCCACCCAGTCAGTCTACAGCAGTTTAGCCCCACCCAGTCAGTCTACAGCAGTTTAGCCCCACCCATTCAGTTGCATTTTGTATATCTTCTACAGGTTGTGTACCGGAGAGCCCCACGTTCTTCAGCGCGAGTCCGTTTAAAGCCCTCTCCCCCCAGCCACCTAAATTCCTCAAGTCCCTGATGCCGGTGAGAGAGGAGAGTAAAGCGAAGCGCTCTCTGGAGGCTCGTCCACTGCTGGGACAGGAGGTAAAACTCACTCACACTCTCTGAGACACATAATCATACACATACAGACTCGCTTTCTGTCTCCATCCACCTTAGATACTCCACCTTAAGCCCCTCACCCATCCTGCACACTCCTTCACACCTCAATCCATAAACCACACCACGTCATTCCTTATTGGTAAACAGCTACCACGACCTGAAGCTGCAGAAAGATGAATGTGTTGCCTTGTGTGATGTCATCACACCCACAGCCAGTCGGCTGGTTCCTGCAGGCACAGTCACAAGCTCATCACAACCGATTATCTAGACCTCTGAAGTTATGTTGTTATTCTGTAGTTGGTGTCACGGCCATATTAGAAACTCTGGGTCTAAGCTGGTTTTCCATATGAGAAAAATGAACATTGGCTTCGCTCCTGTTTTCTCCTGAGGTAAACAAAAAGCACTAAAGCAGATACGTTTTACGTACGTTTTCCTCAGAATATCACTGGATCCTGAGTCAAAAGACAAGTTTACTTTAGATTAGATTCAGCTTTATTGTCTGTATTGTGCAGAGTGCAGGTACAGAGCCAATGAAATGCAGTTAGCATCTAACCAGAAGTGCAAAATACAGTATTATTTACATATAAAGTGCAAGAAAGTAACCAACAATTGACAGTATGTACAAATAAGGATGGTAGAGCGGTAAAAAAATATAGATGTTTATAATGTACATATATACAGAGTGAGTGGAGAGAATATAATGTAGGTAGTATGTACTGTCAGAGCAGCATATCACTGCTGTCAGACCAAAACCTCGTATCTCCAAAATGGTAACTTTACAGGAGAAGGAAAAAACATACATTACTTTTAATGTAAGTCAATGGAACCAGACATTTTTCCAAGACATTTTGGGCCGTTTCTTTTGGTCCATTCATCTTGAAATTTACACCCTAACATAAAGGACAGTAGGTTTTTTCAAATTATGTCAAAAACTGAGGAACAACAAAAATGGAGACAGCAGACAGCAGCGATATGTAAAAAGTATGCAGAGTAGAAAAATGTGCAGTAACTGTCTGTGCAAATATCCATAGTGCAGTAATATTGCAGCGTGACCAAACCCTGCTATGCGTTCAGTTGATGAGACTGACATCACTAATATACCCCACACAAACGAGCAGGCTTTGCCAAATGTGATAGTTGAGTTGCTTTGGCAGTTTTAGGCTGCAGTTTGAGGAGCTGGTGTTGGTATAAAACAGTGTTGAAGTTTAATAGTAGACTTACTTTCATGCAGTGTCATTTCAGTGTGTAGGAACATTAGCTTGTTTGTAGCGTGTGTGTAGCATTATGGCGCATGACTTCAGAGGTCTATTAACACTGCAGGGACAAAAAGCGTTATAGAGATATAGAAATCCTTTGCCCAAGAATCACTTACCCCGAATGTCCATTCCAAAAAAGTGGACAAAATTCAAGCTGTTGCTACTGTTTTTACCTACGAGAGGTACACTGTATGGACAAAAGTATTGGGACACCTGCACGTTACACCCACAGGAGCTTTTATGACTCCCATTGTAAACCCATAGGCATTAATATGGAGTTGGTCCCCCTTTGCAGCTACAACAGCTTCCACTCTTCTGGGAAGCTTCCTACAAGATGTTGGAGAGAGTCTGTGGGAATTTCTGCCCATTCAGTCAGAAGAGCATTTGTGAGGTCAGACGCTGATGTTGGACGAGAGGGTCTGGCTCACAATCTACGTTCTAGTTCATCCCAAAGGTGTGTGATGGGGTTGAGGTCAGGGCTCTGTGAGGGCCAGTCAAGTTCTTCCACACCAAACTCACCCAGTCAGGCCTTTATGGAGCTGCTTTGTGCTCTGGGGCTCAGTCATGCTGGAACAGGAAAGGTTCTTCCCCAAACTGTTCCCACAAATTTGGAAGTGTACAACTGTCCAAAATGTCTTGTTCTGCTGAAGCATTAAGATTCCCCTTCACTGGAACTGAGGGTTCTAGACCAACCCCTGAAAAACAGCCCCATATCATCATCCCTCCTCCACCAAACTCTACAGCTGGCACAGTGCAGTCAGGCAGGTAACGTTCTCCTGGCATTCGCCAGACCCAGCTCGTCCATCAGACTGACAGCTAGAGAAGTGTGATTCGTCACTCCGCAGAATGCGTTTCCACTGATTAAGAGTCTGGTGTCGCTTTACTCCATCTGACGCTTGGCTTTGGGCATTTTGATCTTAGGCTTGTGTGCAGCTGCTCAGCCATGGGAACCCATTTAGTAAACTTGTAATGCGCAGTCCTTTGGCTGATTTTGCTTCCAAAGGCAATTTGGAACTCATTAGTAAGAGATTCAACAGAGAATAGGCACTGGGGGCTTCAGCACTCGGCAGCCCACTCTGTGAGTTTGGTGGTCTACCGCTTCGTGGCTGAGCTGTTGTTGCTCCTTGATGCTTCTATTTCACAACAGTAGCACTTACAGGTGACCGGAGCAGATCTAGCAGGACAGAAATTTCACAGCCTGACTTGTGGCAGAGGTGGCATCCTATCAGTACGACCCTCTACTGCCAGTGTTTGTCTATGGAGACTGCAAGACTATGTGCTTAATTTTATCCACCTGTTAGCAATAAGTGTGGCTGAAACAGCTGAACTCAATATTTAGGAGGGGTGTCCCAATACTTTTGTCCATATAGTGTACTTTAACCTATGTTTATAGATAACAGTGTGTCATGCAGTGTCAGAAACCACATAAAATCTGTTATGAATCACTAAATAACTCCACACAGATGAGTGCAAGATTATTTACGCCTGCGGTTGAAACTAACAACAAAATAAATAAAAAAGCAGGTGAATTTTCATTGTTTGAACATTTAAGAGACTCTTTACCCCTTTAAACACCTGTAAATTATAACTGGGGGTTTGCAAGCTGTTTTTTTTCTCTGTTGCGATAATCACCTCAGCTTATCGTACTAAGCTGAATTTCATTTTGGAACTAAAGCAGGAATGTTTGCATGCTTAAGCCCACCCAGGCTCACCCCTAACTCCACAGCCACCAACTGCCGACTGCATCTGCCTGTTTGCGCTGTTTTGCATGCCGTATGTGTGTTTTTGCAGAGCATGCGCTGGTTAGTGGAAGGCTCCGTGTTGCCCCGCCCCCGGGCCCGGAGTGAAGGCCACAGCAGCACAACAAACCACACACCTCTCAGAGTCACACACACCGCTGTAAGTCTTCCACACACATCAGAGTCACTCCCACACACTGCATTAAAGGGCCATATCATAGAAAACCGGATTTTGATATTTGACATGCATGTGTTTCTAAACATACAGTCACTCTAAGCTGCATAAAACAACACCGTGTTGAATTCATATAACATTATGTATGCCCACCCATTCAGCCTATAGCAGTTTAGCCCCACCCATTCAGTCTACAGCAGTTTAGCCCCACCCATTCAGTCTACAGCAGTTTAGCTCCACCCGTTGAGCCTACAGCAGTTTAGCCCCACCCATTCAGCTTACAGCTGTGCAGCCCCGCCCATTCAGCCTACAGCAGTTTAGCCCCACCCATTCAGCCTACAGCAGTTTAGCCCCACCCATTCAGCCTACAGCAGTTTAGCCCCACCCATTCAGCCTACAGTTGTTTAGCCCCGCCCATTCAGCTACAGCTTAGCCCCCCCATTCAGCTACAGCATTTAGGCCCCACCACACCCATTCAGCCTACAGCAGTTTAGCCCCACCCATTCAGCCTACAGTTGTTTAGCCCCGCCCATTCAGCCTACAGCAGTTTAGCCCCACCCATTTAGCCTACAGCGTTTAGCCCCACCCATTCAGCCTACAGCACTTTAGCCCCACCCATTCACCCATTAAGTCTACAGCAGTTTAGCTCCACCCATTCAGCCTACAGCAGTTTAGCCCCACCCATTCAGCCTACTGCAGTTTAACCCCACCTAGTCTGCTTACAGCAGTGCAGCCCCACCCGTTCATCTTAAAGCAGTTTAGACTTATTAGAATCACTTGGAGCGTCGTTCCTGCTGATGGTCTGTAGAGTTATTGGAGTGGAATATGTGGGAAGTGATTAAACGAAAGGAGCAGCTGAAGTTTATTTTTTCCTTACGGCCCTGAGGACTTTCAGAAGTTACCATCAGAACACAAATACACAAATGTTATAAGTGCACTACAGGAGAACAAAATAAAATACCCGAAACGTAGAATATGGGCCCTTCAGGTATCACTCTCACTTGCAAAAATGCAGTCCTCTCTCTCAACATCTACAACAAATAACAACACATAAGACAGATTACGTTTAAAATGAGTTCTTTGGTGAATCCTGAGGAGTGGAATGACGTCTGTGAGCAGAGGTCTCTGTGAAAAACCAGCTTCTGTATACTGAGCGCATTTAAACTGTAGATGTTTTAGTCGGAGTCTGTTCTAAACGTCTACATGTAGAATCGACTGCGTGGAACACACAGAACCCCCTTTTCACAGAAGACTTCATGATCTTCAGAGTAATGTTACAGTCTCCAAACTTCAAAGCAGCATGATTCTTCGTCTAGTTCAAACAGTTTTTTGGTTTGTTTGTTTTTTTGAGTTCATAACACCGTCCATTACTTCAGTGCCATTTCAGTCTCCTAATTCCTCCATTCAGTTCTTTACTGCATGCATTGCAACTGACACAATACTTAACCTCCTAATATTAAAACACATGTATCAGATGTATCTAATGTGATTCTGCCAGCAGATCTCAGGTAGTTATTCCATGGAAAATAAACTATGTAGACAATGGCTGAATTATGATAATAATTAATTTAAAATTAGGTTAATTTGTTGAGAAATCTGGAGAGATTGAATGAAGGCATTTTAAGCTTTTGCCACTAGAGGACAGCAAATTCCCCCAGTCTACTGTGATCATTCATTTGCAAATCCAGAAACAGCAGCAGTTTTAGATGTGCTGTTTCAGTGTGTGCTGTGGTTAGTTTTGCGCTCCCTACACTGTTAGAAATAAAGGTTCTGTTCAGGTACATTTTTGTTCATCAAGGTACAAACAGTGTAAATGTTCCCTCAAAGGTTCAACAGTGGTTTTAAGGTCTGATTGTGAACCTTAAATAAGTTTTTCCAGGACGGCTCAGTTAAAACCACATGAAAATTCGAATCAGTCACGTCCACGTCTCTGTTTGTTACAAAAACGTAATTTTAGTAAGTTCAACCGGAGGTTTCTGTGTGCCACCATGTTTCCTATCACTGTGTTAAACACATCAGGCTTCAGTCCTCGCGGGCCGAAGCTCTGCAGACCTCAGCACACTGCCTCATTAAAGACACCTGATTCGGCTCATCAGCTAATTGGCAAGGCCTTCATGAACTGAATTCATAGCATTAGATGAGCGTAAACACTAAACTCTGCAGCACTTTGGCCTGGAAGGTCCCCAGTTTGACATGCCTGGTATAAAAGGTGCACAAGGCTTTTATTTAATGCTGGGTGCACCGTGTCTTTTCCAAAGCGAGCGTGTGAATTTGTTCAGAGTGCGGTTCTGACCAGTAAGAGCTTATTATTGAAACGTTCAGTCGGAGTAACGATAAAGCACAACTGTTGTGTGACTTATATTCCTCTTTATTTGACCACAAAGGCAGTTTTTAACACAAACTAAATAAAAATCTCATAATTTTTGACATTGTTAGGCCACGTTCTTTGCATATCACATAAGTGCATCAACACCTTTCAGAAATGATGGTATTAACAGAGAAGAGCAGATTAAACAGCAGAAAGAAAACTGCCCTCTTGTGGCAAAAGTTTCAAATGTCTACAACCATTTATCTGTAGTGTCTATCAGCCATAGTCAACACAGTTTATTTACCATGTAATAAGTAACTGAGAACTGCTCTTGCGTCTGGCCACATGTGACTCCAATTGGTCAGGATTCAGAGGAGGAGGAGCCCGAGTTGGATCCAGCAGCCGGTCTGGGTTCTCTTCCAAACTTCCAGCCGTACGTTCCTGAGGACTTCGCCAACTTTGAGGTGTACAACGCCAGTCTGGAGACCCAGGAGGCTACTCTATGTGGAGGCATGGCCTCTTACCCAGGGAACAAAGGGGCTGAGAAGGAAGTGTCCCGCAGCCCCACGTCCAGCAGCTGCACGAGTGGATACTTCTCCCACAGCGCCTCGAACGCCACGCTGTCCGACGCTCTGTTCACGGGCAGCGAAAGCTCGGACCAGCTCAGCTCCGGCTCCAGAGACCCAGCGGAGTTCCTGCTCAATAAAAGCTCCTTCGGCGAAGCCGGGCACTGCCATCCTGGCCCTGTCCACTCCTCTTTGAACTGCACAGGCCAGTCCTGTTCACCCAAGGCCAACCAGTGCATCCTGAGTGTCAGCCAAGAGTTCACTGACTTCAAAGGTGCTGGTGATGGTTTCAGTTTCAGTTTCGAGTCCGAATGGCAGACGGAGACGCCCGAGTCACTGAGACAAGCTAAAAGTGACCAAAGTCCCCCCAGAAATACAGAGGGCATCAGCCAGAGTCTCTGTGCCAACGTCCAAGCAACACCGTGCCACCTCCACAATGGGAAAGACTCTCCGTCCTCTTCTTCATCCAGTACCACACCCACACAGCCTGAAGGCAGCAGCCTAGAAGATCATATTGTCATTAAAACCACAGTAGAAACTGGCTCCTCTGCTCCTGAGGAAGAAGAGGGTGCACCTGTGGCCCAGCTGCCAGACTGGATGGCCCCTGGAGAGCAGGTGTGGGTGGGCACCCGGAGCGGGACGGTGCACTATGTGGGCGGGGTGGAGTTTGCCCAGGGCATCTGGGTAGGAGTGGAGCTGGACCATGCTGTAGGTACGTAACTTTAAGGTGTTTTCACAAATCAAAAGTACACATTTGATCCCTTACTCCAGATCAGCCAAGACAACTGCATGGCTAAAGCATCACACACTTGCCTCCAACCATGTGGAGACTTGATTAGGTGCTTTCTGACGCTGTTTGACTTACTGTTGTCTATAAACATGGACAAGAGTGCATCACACAGGGGCTTGACAGAGTTGTCATAGGGAGGTTTCGAAATCGCTCCCCAGCGATGCCACAGCCATCCGTAATCACTCAAGTCAAAGCTTATTTATATAACGCTTTTTACAACAGGCATTGTCACAAAGCAGCTTTACAGAAAAGTGGCAAGGAAAAACACCCCTAAGAGCAAGAGGAAGAAACCTTGAGAGGAACCAAGACTCAAAAGAGAACCCAAAGCTTCCATTACTTCATTAGCCTTTCGGCTTCAGTGCAATAATAATAATAAAGAGGCAAACTTGAGAGACCGAATGTGTCTTGGTTGATGGACAACTTTTGGAGTGAGGCGGAAAACTGTCTGATTTTGCCATTGTTTGAAATACATTTTAGAGCAAAACATTTTTAAAGGCACAATGTGTTTAGAATGAGAAAGTGGGTATCTATAAATACGACAGCGCCACAGAAAAATGTCCATTTTCTGTAAACGAAATGGACAATATAGGCCCAATCCCATTTCAACCCTTGCCACTATCACTTAGCCCCAACTGTCAGTTTGGTGTGTTCATGTCTAGGGGGTAGGGTGTCCTGATTCTTGTTGAGATAGAGGGGTAGGGCGAAGTGTTGGAGCTACATGACCCTCCAAACAGAGGTTTTTCAGAGACACTCCAAACAGAGTGATATGAGAAAAAAGAAAAACGCACAAATGTGGGAATTTTCTCTCTTAAAAACGACAACCATTGTATTATCTTAGTTTAATGTCGTTTCAGTGTATTACGGTTCTTTTCTTCATAACAAGCACAAAAGTTTGCTAATAGTTTGCTGATGTCTCAGTAGCTAGTTAAAGTTCCTGTTCCGCCTTAAATGGTGCAGCAGTTACATTCTGGCGCCTCAGGCATCAGAACTGCTAATCCATTTAAGGTGGAACGGGAAAACTCAAACAAGAAGCTGTTGAATATCTGACTTTGTATCACTGAAGAATTAGGGGTGGGTGATAATAAATAATTGCCCCCCTCTTTGAAGTCATATGATGCCCTAAATGTAACTAAAGCCCAGCAGTGAGGAGCTGAACTTTACCCTCCTCTGCTGTCACTGCAGACTGGCAGGGTCGCCTACAGAGCAGCACTGGTAGCTGTTAATGAAGTGATGCTCTTTTTATTTGAGGGTCCCATTTCAGAGGGAAGATTTCAACCAGTAACCATTGTAACTCAGTTCCAAGGGGCAAGGAGACACTTGAAAACAAGGGGTAGGGGTAAAAATGAGAAATGGGATTAGGCCTAAATATTCTGATTCTAATTCAGTAATTTTAATGTTGCTAATAAAGAGCTAAAGCCTTGCTGGTGTGCTCTCACCAGCAGATCCCCATTATTTCTTATATGTGTTAGCCACATCAGCATGTTTGTAGCATGTGTGTCTTCTCTCGTGCAGGTAAACACAACGGCACGGTGCAGGGCCGAGTGTACTTCCGCTGTGCTTCGGGCCACGGGCGTGTTCGTGAGGCCGGCGTTGCTCAGCAGGGTCCCTCCAGCCGTGGACACGGATCCACCACCACAGCCTGTGCTGCTATAGAGAAGCAATACACTCTTGTTATGGGACGGAAAGGTGGCTGACCCCGGAGAAGAGGACTCAGCGTTCTGTTCAAAATCCTGGAGAGGGAATTTGGTGGTTGTGTTGTCCTCCTTGAATACGTTGCTGTCTCTGTCATTCTCTCTGTATTGATGGACAAATCTGTGTATTTTTTAAACTACAGGACCGTTTCATCGTCATCCTTTTTTGAATGTCAAATGCACAGTTGCACAAATTTTATATCATCTTCTCTGTTGATTTTAGGCTCAAACTTCAAGCAAACTTCCATCGTTTTGGCTTATTTACCACTTCTAACACGACTGAATCTATAAATCGCGATATTTAGCTGATGATAGTGTCCCTTTAGGCTACGTTCACATTACCAGGTCGATCACATCCAATTTTTTGCCCTAATGTGACTCAGATCTGATGTTTTCAGAGCTGTGTGGACACAAATCTGATCTTTTCAAATCCTACCTGAGCCACTTTCATATGTGGTCCTAGATCGGATCCATATCCCATTCGTGGCCATGTGACCTTAATGTGATGCTCAGATCGGAATTCGTGTGCTTTTTTCTCCACTGCGCTGCACCATCATTCGGCGTTACCATGGCAGCAGCGCCGAACAGAAGTTAAAGCCTGTAAACGGTGGAGAAGCAGCTCATCTCACCTTTTTCTCCTTCGTCTCGCTCTAATAATGAAGCTGAGAGCTGATCAGAGTTAATTATCTTCTCAGCGAAGCTCGTTCTGCTCGTTAGTTTGTGCTGATGATGCACGTGATTCATTCACGTGACGTTACTGAGTAGGATGTGCTCATGTGGGTCATTTCAGGACACTGGTTCATCACATTAATGACAGATTTGAATCACTTACCTAAACGAGTGTGAACCATCGTGTCAGAGAGATCGGATTTGAGCAAAAAATCAGATTTGAGCAACGAGGCTCGTAATGTGAACGTAGCTTTAGTGAGGCTAAATATGGAAATCTATTGAAGTTGAGAATGTACTACTGTTATAATGTTCTTCGATCTTTGCGTGATTATATCAGGTGTTACCAAAGACATAGCATTTCAGATCTGCTGTTAAAACTGAACTATTTTGTACTATGTAGTGTAGAGTGTGTGTGTGTGTGTACAGGGTGAGTGGGACTGATTCTCGCTAAGTGCCATATCTCTGATTTAATGGCCACAAATGCATTGGAACTTTTAAGATTGTGGTAGATTTGGGGTTGTGATGCCTTTTAACAGCAAGCTGCCTTGGTTTCTGTTGCATTTTACCTGCTTTCTGAGTACTGTATCTGTACAGAGCCGAGCTTTTGGAGCTGTTTTCTTAACGCTTGCACTGGAGTGACTCGTCCTGGATGCACAATGAGTTCGTCAGACTCGCGGACGCCGAGTTTCGCGCCTTTTGAAACGCTCTGCCATGAGGCTTTTTCACACAGGTTTACATGAAGAGACCCAGACTGTGCGCTGTGGGAGGTAAAGCACCTTGGTGTCTGTTGAAGCCGAGGCAGTGAGATGCCTTAGGGGGGATCACACTGTACACTTGTTTTGCGGAACGAGGCGCTTAAAAAAGGCTTCGGTTTTATTTGAGGAATGAAAGAGATGCGTTTTGCTTTTTTGTGCTTTTTTACTGTATTAGCCTGTGTTAGATGTTAGTACGTTCTAGCAACAAGGAATCAAGTTAACATAAAGGTAGGATTCAGCAGCAGAACATCCCAGAAATCACTGCAGTCTGACATGATTCAGCTCTTAAACACAAAAGACGTTGAACAGAGTTCTTTATATGCCTTATTCAATATTTTTACATACTTAATATCTCAGAACTATAAAATTCAGTTCAAACTCACTCTTAAAAAAGATGATTTTTGTAAAGAAATGGTTCCAGATAGAACCATGAACGCTCAAAGAACTCTTTGCACGACTAAATGGTTCTTTGCATCATAAAAGAGTTCTTTAGATTGATGGTAAATTTGCATGAATGTGCGGTAGACGGTTCTATATAGAACCTTTTTGAAAAGGTTTCTAAATAGCACAGAAAAGGGTTCTTCTATTGTTACAAGCTTGGGTGCTATATAGAACCAATTTCAAAAAGGTTCTATATAGATCCATCTAAAGCACATTCTCTGTCAACCTGCAGAACCCTTTCATGATGCAAAGAACCCTTTAATCATGCAAAGGGTTCTATGAGTGTTCATGACTCTAACCACTTTCTTTATTAAAGAACCCTTGAAGAACCATCTTTTTGTGCCCTTTATGTAGCAAACTGCTACAGGACTACTGTTAGCTTCATTACTTTACTCTGCTAGCTTCCTAACTAGCATGCTAAGGGCAACTTAGCTAGCAACAACAGAAACAAGGGCCGTGCTCCGCTCCTCTCTGTCTGAAGGCGAAGATTTAGAGAGGCCGTTATTCATGTGACGCTCAGACTCGTCAAAAAATGGTCTGATGAAGTTTGTTTAGCTAGCTAGCTTACTTAGCTCACTGAGGCTAACAAAAACTATGCACCAGAGCTTATTAGCGTTCCGTCTGAGCGGAGTCCGACCAGCAAAGATCAAAATGATTATAACATAACCAGCAGAAGACTTGGAGTCTCGTCAGTCACAACTGCATATGAGTACATATTTCTATATTGTGGTCTGTTTACACAAAGTTAGGTTAGTTCATCATTTATGTTGAATTTATGTTGAAATTTTACGCTGCTGCACTGATGTTGAACCGTGTGCTGCACTGGGTCGGTATGACCAACAGGTCAAAACAAGCTCAAAACAAAGTGACCGCTGGGCCTGATTGGTGTTCTTGCTTTGTGCTTCTTTCATTTTGACATGTTACGTTTTTATACACACATAAACCAAAAGGAGCGACAGATTTCTCATAATGTAGTGGAGTAAAAAGTGAGATATTTGACTGTGAAATGTAGTGGAGTGAAAGTAAAAAGTCGCCCAAAATGGAAAAACTTCAGTAAAGTACAGATACAGGGAAAACTACTTAAGTACAGAAACGAATTACATTTACTTAGCTACTGTCCACCTCTGTGCATATCAGAACGATAGCTAGCTAGCTGTGCTAAAACAACCAATTAGCATTATAGTTGCTGAAAATTGTCCTAGGTGGACAGTAATGATGGTATTGTTGCTGAGCAACAAGGAGAGAGTAGTACAACCAATAGCAACCTTGTGTGGAGACCCAACATATTGTCATTTTTTTCTTTTTTATATATATTTTTTTTTCTTAGAGGTTGTGACCGCTAAATAGCGCGAGACCCATTTTATATGTTATAATCTTCATCGCTCTGCAATGATTTCTTGCGTATACATTTTGAAATGATAGCTGTGCCTCATGTTTTGTTCAACTAACTCGGAATTTCCCATCTCTGACTAGGAAAAGCAAGGAGAAAACCCCTCTTGAGAGGGAATTCCTACACGGAAAGTCAGGATGGAGTTTTTACTTAGCATATAAGGCCATTATCAACACAGCTGCTCACATCGTCATCAGTACTAGAACAGCTCTTCTCTACTGTTAAGTGAGATTGTAGTAGTATTTGACACTGTAACGCTCACGGTATTGAGATGATAAAATCATCATGAAGTTATCACTCATCACTAGCATTAGCTGGCTAGCTTGATGCAACACTCGCTTTCAAGGAGGCATCTGTGATTTTTCCCTCTTGGTAGCTGGAAAATGACATAATTCCGAGCTTCAGCTTCCCACTTTAGAGTTAAACCAAACAACAGTTAACAACATTGACCAACTAGCTTTATAGATGCTGAATTGACAGTTACCCTTGGCAAATGGGCAAAGTACAAGACACGGATTCAATACTGGTTTTAACAGGTCAGCATCTCATCCTTTCTCCGCAGGGGAATCCCTGACTCCATCATAAGAGCCATTCCATAACTTTATTAAGGGTGTTAGATGAGCCCCCAGAGAGGTGAGGAACCGACTGAACACAAGTGTCGACTGGAGAAATGATGCGTTTCCCTTTTCAAACCCGAAAATAACGAAACTAATAATAATCTGCACTAAAATGCCAAACATTGCTGAGCTTTAGGTAGCAAACTACACACTTAAAAAGATGGTTCTTTAAGGGTTCTTTATTAAAGAAAATGGTTGTATATGTAACCATGAACACTCACAGAACCCTTTGCATGATTAAAGGGTTCTTTGCATCGTGAAAACGTTCGTCAGATTAATGTAGAATGTGCTGTGAATTGTACTCTATTGCGCCCTTTTGAAATGGGTTCTATTTAGCACTAAAAAGGGTTCTTCTGTTGTTACAGGCTAACACCGTAACAGTAGAAGAAGCCTTTTTGGTGCTATATAGAACCCTTATCAAAAATCTGAAGAACGTTTTCACAATGCAAAGAACCCTTTAATCATGGAATCATGGAAAACCATTTTCTTTAATAAAGAACCCTGGTAGAACCATCTTTTTGAAGAGTGTACTCTGTTATACGTGACTGCTGATACAACTCGGCCACTTTAGTTAGCATGCTAATAGCACTGTTTAGCTATATGGCTAACAACAACAAAAAAGACTTTCCACCAATTCATATTCAGACAAAGCAGTTATTCAAAAATAAATATGTATGAAATGTTCAAACTTCTCAAAAAACATTTGGCATTGCAAAGTTTGCATGGCTAACAGGTTAGCTCACTGAGGCTAAGCTAACTGGGGTCTGTCCTGTTTGAGTAATCCGCTCCTCACTGTCCCCTCCTCCCCTTCTGGACATGTTGTGCTGTTGGATTGTAAGAGTGCACTGGATATTATCTGCAATGTGGTCAGATATCAAAAGTGGCAAAGGTCGCAAAGTGTCTGTATCCTCTGTAGTGAACAGAGCTTGATTTGAGACGGAGCCGAGAAACGGCAGTGCAGTGCCTGTATTTCAGCCCTCAGACAAATACAGTGTGATCCCCTTTTATTCCTGTTACTGAATCATGGGGCTTGCTCGGACTGCTCTATGCGTTTGGCCACTTTGCCAAGAAAATACTGTGCTGACCAGGACCCAAAACCCTGTGTATGACCGGCAGAACCATTTTAGTCTGTCAGTCCCTTTAAACTGTCACTCTTCTTCAACATCGCTGACTGCATTTCTTTTTTACCTGTGCGTGTGACTAATGAGTAATGTTTTGCTAGTTTGAGATACTCATGCAAATAAATGATTATATTTTCTATAACGGTTGGAAATAAGACGAACCGGGGGGACGGGCAACATCAGGGACCGCCAGAGACACACACTTCTGTTGTTCTGCTTCTGTTGCCTGAATAACTGTGGATGACTGAAGTGTATTTTAATGCTGTAATTGTGTGTGGAAGGAAAGAGACCCAGGCCCTTACTTTATAAAGACAACCAAGCTGCTCTCCTTCATGAGGAGTTGTACATAGAAATGTATTTGAACAAATATAATGTACAGAACTGTATTTATATTGTATCTCTACGAAATGTACAAAAAAATGGGTACAAAGATGTCCTAGAATACAGAACGTTTACAGTATGAAGGCGTCTCCTTTGGTGTCTGTGTTGTGTTTGCATGAGTCATCATTTTACAATAAGCTGAAATTACAAAGAGCAGTGAGCGGAAGCGCAGAGTGTCTAATAAAGTGGCCAGTTAGTGGAAGCTCAAGGTTGGTGTTTCTAATAAAGTGGCCAGTAAGATAAAGCACAAGGTGTGTTTCTAATAAAGTTATGTTTCTAATAAAGTGGCCAGTTAGTGGAAGCTCAAGGTGGGTGTTTCTAATAAAGTGGCCAGTTAGTGGAAGCTCAATGTGGGTGTTTCTAATAAAGTGGCCAATGGGTGGAAGCACTGGGGAGGTGTTTCTAATAAAGTGGCCAGATAGTGGAAGCACAGGGTGGGTGTTTCTAATAAAGTGGCCAGTTAGTGGAAGCTCAATGTGGTTGTTTCTAATAAAGTGGCCAGTTAGTGGAAGCACTGGGGAGGTGTTTCTAATAAAGTGGCCAGATAGTGGAAGCACACGGTGGGTGTTTCTAATAAAGTGGCCAGTGAGTGGAAGCACAGGGTGGGTGTTTCTAATAAAGTGGCCAGTTAGCGGAAGCTCAAGGTGGGTGTTTCTAATAAAGTGGCCAGATAGTGGAAGCATAGGGTGGGTGTTTCTAATAAAGTGGCCAGATAGTGGAAGCACGGGGTGGGTGTTTCTAATAAAGTGGTCAGTGAGTGTAAGCACAGGGGAGGTGTTTCTAATAAAGTGGCCAGTGAGTGGAAGCTCAAGGTAGGTGTTTCTAATAAAGTGGCCAGATAGTGGAAGCATAGGGTGGGTGTTTCTAATAAAGTGGCCAGATAGTCGAAGCTCAAGATAGGTATTTCTAATGAGTGGAAGCACTGGGGAGGTGTTTCTGAAAAGTGGCCAGTGAGTGGAAACACTGGGGAGGTGTTTCTAATAAAGTGGCCAGTCATTTTGCAGCGATAGCACAGGGGGGCGGGGCCTTAACACATTGCGGCAGAGCCAAACTGTCAAAGCAGTTGGCATGAAGTTTCACTGGTCTCACTTTCCGCACGCAGCTGCTTCAGAACAAGGCGTTTGTTGGTCTGCATGCCAGTTTGGTCACCAGAAGTCCGCGTGAGCTCAGCTTTTACCTCTAGGGTTTTGTCGGCTGGAGAAGTTTGAAGTTTGAAGCCTCTGTGGTCTGAGTGTGAAGATGCACTCGAACCAGAAGGACACGACCTACACCAAGCTCTTCGTTGGAGGCCTGCCGTACCACACCACTGACTCGAGCCTCAGGAAGTATTTCGAGGTGTTTGGGGACATTGATGAGGCTGTGGTCATCACGGACAGACAGACTGGGAAGTCCAGGGGCTACGGGTTTGTAAGTGGAGTTTTATTCCCGGCTCGAAAGAGCCATGAACTGTTCATGAACAATGATATAACTGTTAAGTAAAGCATTTAGGCTGAAGTAGACTAGACTGTACTAAATAACTTGAGTAAAGTAATGACTTAAGTAGCTACTTACAACAAACTTAAGTTAAAGAGTGAATCTCAGGTCCAAAAACTTAGGTACTGAGTGTAAAACTGCAGGAGAAATGACAATCTCCAGCTTCTAATTCGAATTTTCCGTTCCACCTTAAATGGTGCAGCAGTTACATTCTGGCGCCTCAGTCGTCAGACTATAACTGCTGCACCATTTAAGGTGGAGCGGAAAATTCGAATTAGAAGCTAACGAGTCAAATGCTAAAGGAGCAACAGTGGAAAATACTTAGGTAATTGTACTTTTCTACTATACTTAAACATTATTTTGGAGGATTTGCACTTTACTCGAGTATTATTTCCATTAAAAAACATACTTTTTACTTTTTATTTTTAATTTTACATTTTTATTCAGACCTGCTAGATACTTGTTTGAAACCTCAAAGACCAGATATTTGTCTTTTTTTATTTATCTCGTCACATTTTTCTGTTTTCAAATTAATATTCGTGTAAACATTTAATAATGATAAGGATTTTGACACAGCATAGTTTCTTTTAAAGGGACACTCCACCAAAATGAAAAATCTAACCATGGCTATGTCTGTTCTAAGCATGCTTGCTCGCCTCCTTCAGCGATTATAAAGTGATGTCTGAAAGTAGATTCTCCCCTTTTAAAGACTAGAAACCCCCTTCTGATGATGCGTATTGAAGGTGCAAGAAGCTACAATCATATTTGAGGTTCTTTTGGAAATGAATAAGGAGAAGATGCCGCTTTATTGACTCACCAGTGGGTTTTCATGTAACGGTGTAAACACAGAACTGGTTATTTGTGTTGCTCTGTTGTTTATGGACTATTCCACCAAATTATTTCACAAAAAAATACGATTTAAAAAAATAGTGAAGTGTTCAATGCGTAGATATGTACAATGATTGTGTTGTAGTAGTCTATTTAAACCCAAGGCATTAATAGAGATATTAATAAGCTAAATATATACAAAATCATCATTTATAGGGTGGTTTTTATAGATTTATCAAGGGTTTAATTTTTAAATAAGAAATTAGCAAAAAGTGCTGTGTCATATTTTCATGTCATTACCAAAACACAGAGTTAATGGGCGGAGCCTATTAACTATTGCATTTTAGAGCAGGAAGTGAGGCTGCATCCCTGTCCCTCGTGGCCACATGGTGAGCAGTTAGATCCCATTGTTTTGAAGCAAATGTGTCCCAAAGTCTGAAAATCAGTGTGGAACATTAAGAATCGTCATATTTTCTGCAGTTCAGCACTTTTTAGAGTTTTAATGTAAAATATGATGATTTTCTGTGTGAACAGCTGTTCAAAGCTGTGTTTGCTGAGTTTTTGAGGTCAAAATGAGCGAAATTTGTCATCGAAACAGTCACTACTGAAACAGTCACTACTGAAACAGTCACTACTGACACATTTGGTAAAGTTTACTAATGTTATGATTGTTTTACTAGTGAAAGGAATTTTCAGTCATTAATTTTAATAAAATAAACATAATTAAGGTTTAGGGTCACTCAGAGTCCAAGTCAGTTAAAAGTCCCAAATGTGTTTTTAACTCTGACCTGATTCGATTAAATGGCCCTTATATGAGCTGCACTGCTTCAAATTCCTCACAGTTGTACTGATAAATGAGATGATAAGTGTCTCTGTCCTGTTTGTGTGATCAGGTGACCATGGCTGACCGGCCTGCTGCAGAGAGAGCCTGTAAAGACCCCAACCCCATCATAGACGGCAGGAAAGCCAACGTTAACCTGGCCTACCTGGGGGCAAAGCCACGGATCCTACAGCCAGGTATCAGACGTTTGTTTAATGTTTGTTTTGGAAATAAATTCATTTGTAAGCAGAGAGATGTGCAGCCTGAAGACATACACCCTTAAAAATTGGTTCTTCAAGGGTTCTTTCGTAAACACAGTGGTTCTATATAGAGCCTTGGACAGTCGAGGAAACATTTGCATGATTGAAGGGGTCTTTGCACGGTGAAATCGTTCTTCACATTGACTGAAAAAATGTGTTGTACATGGTTCTATATAGAACATTTTTGGAAAGTGTTCTATGTAGCACCAAAAAGGGTTCTTCCATTGTTATTATGTTAAACTTGTAACAGTAGAAGAACCCTTTTTGGGGCTATACAGAACCATATACAACACATTCTCCATCCCATCAATCTGAAGAACGATTTCACCATGTAAAGAACCGTTTAATCATGCAAATTGTTCTTTGAGTGTTCTTAGTTCTATATAGAACCACTGTGTTTACTAAAGAACCTTTGAAGAACCAGCTTTTTAAGTGTACTCAGGTAATCTTATTGCTGCCTCATTGCAATAACGACAGCATCTAAAGTAGCAGCTCAAAAAACAACTATAATATCCTACATTTGATATCTGATATATGTAAATGAGCTCTGTTTTTATTGGCTGCTGTGTTGTGCCTTATTCAGAAAGCACTCGGAGTTGAAACACTGTTTAGAACCTCAGTGTTAGTGTGCCTCACAGCAACAGTGAATTAAAAACAGGCTGTTGTTTGCAGCTTAGTTTCCATATATGGACTGTACAGACTAGCTGTTCCATAAATTGGACAGCGTTTAAATATTACTTCAAACTCCTTTATTTCAGAAAAGTGATGGAAATTTGGTTTTCCATGATAAGAGGCCTTCAAATATGGCATTGTTCTGGAAATTTTAATGCTTAATTTCTGTTTACCTAGGTTAACATATTGGAAAAATACTTAATAATAATATACTAAAATATACAGTTTGCTCGAACTTTTTCACATTTTATGTTTAATTTTTTCCCCAAATATATCAAATTCAGTAAATGAGCAGTAACTGTGCATTAAAATGTGCAGAAGCGGTTTCTCTGTAGAGGGTGTGTTTACTTATTTTCATTTAGAAAATCAGCAGATGTATGTCATTTCACCAGGGGCGCCCAAACTTTTGCATAAGACTGTATATGTAAATAAGCTCTGTTATGATTGGCTTGTCTTGTTCAAAAAGCAATCCGAGTGGTAGCACTACTTCGATGTGAGTGGGTGGGGCTAAACTACTGTACTCTTTTATTTAAAGGAAATTTGGGCACTTTTAATGAATGTAACTGATGTGATTATAATAGTAAAGCTTTGTTTTTTGCCATTAAAATGTTCATAGAGTAAATTTATGTCAGTCTGAATGATCCAATTATTACTCACTTTAGTATTCATATTTTCCCTGGTAACAAATTTGAAGCATTTGTGAATAAATCTTTAGATCAGCTTTTCACTGACACTGTAAATCAGACATAATACACAGCGCAGTCATCACTGAGTGCTACTGTATTATCATTATTATGATTATTATTATTACGAGATGAATCCGTTTTTTGTGTGCTTTTCTCAGGTTTCTCATTCAGCGTCCCTCAGATACATCCAGCTTTTCTCCAAAGGCCTTATGGGTAAGCAGCATCACTATTCAAATACACATCAGTGCTGCAAATGGATATTTACTGCTTTATCATTCATGTTTTAATGTAATATTATTCTGCAAAAGGCTTTGTGTCACTCAGCCTTTCAGACTGTATCTCAAAACATTAAAGGAAATTTACGAGTCTCCAAACATTCTGCAAGCATCCAGTGACAGTAGAGAGAGAGAGAGAGAGAGAGAGAGAGAGCCTTCTCTTTAATTGAGGCCACACCTTACAGTCATTTTACCACAGTTAAAGGGGAATTCCACCAGTTTTTGCAAATTTTCTGCATAATTCAGTGTGTAAGGTGTAATCAGAGAGATTCAGAGTGGTTTGGTGTGAAATGGTTCAGATGTCTTTACAGTGGTGGTGATAGGAACCAGGGGTCGCCATGACGACAATACAAATATAGACATTTTAACCTACACGAGTCTTCTGAGTTTATATGGAATGTTGATGATGGGGAAAAAAAATATATATTTTCTTTGGGGACTACTTTGCTTCACAACAACCTGCAGGTAAAAATATTTTAGGCCAAAATATTCCAAACTACTGTAAAACAGTGTCTCAGACCTCAGGCAGTGAATTCATAACCACTTTATGTAATAACTATGTGTCATCATGTCATTTACACGTCATTGTGTGACTCAGAAAATGGATATTTATGTGGTTTAACGTTCATATTTATTCCTGTTTCATGTGACATGAAGTCTTCTGCATTTTCATGATAAACTGTCTCAAACTGCTTCACCTGAATGTCTTTGAATAGAGAAAACTGTACAGCTCTGCTAATTTAATAAAATGCCGTTGTTTTCTTTGTGTTGTAGAGACAGTGATGATGATCAGACCCCATTACAGTTACAGTACACCGCCCCATTCCGCCAGCTCACAAGGTGTGTGTATGTGGGTGTGTGTGTGTTTGGTTTGGTTTGTTTTTTTTGCTGTTTTTAGTTTATAAGGGTGGGACATTATTGTTATTGTGATACATAACATGACAATACGCTTTTCTGATGGATGTCATCAGTACTTCCATAGAAATAGCAGATTCAGACCAATGATGGTGATGGTGGCCGACTCCATGATTTGGGGTGCCATTTAGCTCTGGTATCTCTTAAATTAAACTCATGATGATTTTTTTTTTAATCATTTTTCAACATTGAATCTAGCTTTTTTTGGCAGGTGGGGAAGCGAGGGGGTGTCATCAAAATATACGTAAGATATCAATCAGTCAGTCCATCAATAAATGCATGAATCTAGTTTATTTCCTGCAGTTAAATTAATATAGCAGTTATTAAAGCTAAGAGCTGAAACTGACTGTTATTTCTTGGCATTTCTTTACATCCGGGTCACCAACCTTATTTGAAAAAGCTGAAAGACTGAAAATGATCTCAGGAATATGGTTTCTTTGCTGATAGTGGCTTGAAGGAATTTTTCACCATCCATACTTATCACAAGAGGACTTTAAGGGCACTAATGATTTACTTATAGCTGCACTATGTACGTTTTGGGGATTTGGAGACCCCTCTGGTGGAAACTTGTAACTGCGTGCAACATGCAGAAGAACCTTTAGTAGTGTGGGTTGTGCCTCTGACCCCTTCCTCGAGTCGATTAATCTGCTAATTGTGTAAGAATTCAAAGAGAACTCAGTGTAAACTTGGTGAAGGAGCGTCTTCTGAGGATGTGACTGAATTATCCACTATTGTCATCATATCTTCATCAGTATGTTTGAGATAATTTGAGGTCCAAACATCGAGCTGGACCCTTCTTTTTGAATGTGTGTGATGTTAAAGCGTAAAGACGTACGATGTGGTGTGAAAAACTCCCGACCCTGACGCCTCTGACTTTTAAATGATTATGTCAGGCTTTACAGGCCGACTCACAGCATTGGAACATTTGTTGTTAAAACTGACCCTCTGATGGTCCGGTGTGTGACTGTGTGTGAGCAGCTGTGGCTCAAACTCTGCTTTTTCTCGCGCCACAGAGCGACAGGTGGGCTGGAGGCTGAAGGATCACAAAGCCGCTTTATTTAGCCCTGAACTTTAAACACCGTGGATTGTTCAGGTCACCTCTGAGAAAAGAGAGGGAGACAGAGTGAAAATGCATTTTAATGACCTAAATATAATTATAATATAAATAAATATGATTCAACTGCGTAAATATTAAATTATTTTACTATATTATTTTTTTGTTTTTGTCAAAGTAAAATTTTACGTTGAATCTTTTCCTGAAGAATTATAATAAAATCAGGGTCAGATTTCGAGGTCTGTAACACTGCTGTTCTGGATTAAGTTTGGAAACACTCATCATATTATATATTATATATATTATTAACTTATTTTATATACAGTTTTATATGAATTACATTTAACTTTTACCAATTCTAAAAAGGTATTTATTTTTCAATCATAAAATTTAAAAATATTTTGGAACAAAAAGTTACTATGTAATGTATGTAAATATGAGGCATCCTGGATATAAATTTTACTGTATATGTATATAATTTCACTGTATATGACCATTTATAAATGTTCTTGATATAAGTTCATACTTGATTCGGGATGTTAATTTTATTAGAACTTCATTCTGGATATTAATTTTATTGGAAATTTATGTTTGGATATTGTTTATTAGAACCTCACTCTGGATATTAATTTTATTAAGACTAATTCTGGGGGTCAATTTCATAAGAACCTCATTCTGAACATAAATTTTATTAGAACTTAATTTTTGATGTTTTACAGCTTTCTCAGTTATATTAATCTTCCACAGGCCTGTTCATCATTCTGCAGATATCAAACTCTTTCTTTTTTCATTTTACTGGTCTGACCTGTGTGCAGTTACGGGGTGAAGGCGTTAGAGTCTGTACAGTGTGTATATGGAGCTCAGTATGGGGGGGTATTTTTAACCCTGGAATGCACAGATGGGATTTGGGTTTCTGTTATTGCACATTAGAGTTCAGCCCCGAACTCCACAACACACTGTTACTCATGTGGAGGCTTTCAGTCTGCCGCTGTTTATGAGTTGTGCTGCTTTCGCATGTTTGTGTCGAAAAAAAAATAATTTTGCCCCTCGTAGTGGTTTATGGGCAACGGTGACATGAAGCCATGGAAATGTTGGCACGGTGAACTGGTAAAAACGGATGATTATTAGAGGAGAACTTTATCAGTGTTGATTGTTTAAAGGTGGAGAAAGTCAAGACAACACTTTACTCTTTTATTTTGTTGCATAGTCCTGAGTTTGTCTGGAATTTGAGATGTTTGGTATGCATGGCTCCCAAAAAAATATTTTTTTATTACACCACTGTGGTTGATCTCAAAAGTTGGGAAAATTGACCTCTTTACAGATCATTCTGTTTACTGTTGCGGTCTGCGGAACGTTGCCACTTGCAGTAGCAGAATTTTCTGTCTCTCCTCCATTGAAAACAATGGAATATCCGATTTGCCATCATCCGTCTACCATTTACACACATGAACTCAGCACGAATAATGCTGTAGTTATATACTGAATTATTGAAATATCCTGTGCAGTATTTAATTCACGTGAATTCAGACAGATCTAGACTGGAATTAGAATGTTTTAGGGTAGTGAATGTATCCAATCTAAGCCAGCAGAGAAAAAACATGGTCAGCGCTGGATAGTTTAATTAAAATTACTAAAAATGTTTAGCTCCCTTAGTCAAATGGTTGAGAAAAGCCAGCAGAACGAGCCTCAGAGCTTCACCCCAGGGAATAAAGAGAGGCCAGCAGTGTTCTTTAAATTAATGTTTCTGTTTGGAGCTGCACTATGTAAGTTTTGGGGATTTAGAGACATCTCTGGTGGAAATATGTAATTGCATGCAACGTCCAGTAGAATCATTTGTAACTTGGTTTATGCTTCACAGCACTTCTACATACAGATGAATGTAATGAATGAGGGCGTTGAAAGAGAATTCAAAGAGAACTCAGTAAAGGATGCGTCTTTTGAGGATGTACCCCCTGGGAAACCATAGCAACTGCTCAGCAACAACCTAGAAACCCCTGGGATACCATAACAACTGCCTAGCAACACCATAGCAACCCCCTGGGATACCATAGCAACTACCCAGCAACACCCTAGCAACTACCTGGGATACCATAGTGACTGCCCAGCAACACCCTAGCCACCCCCTGGGATACCTTAGCACCCACCTAGCAACAATCTTGGCAACTACTTGGGATAGCATAGCAATGACCTAGCTACACTTTTGTAACCACCTGGGATACCATAACAACCACCTAGCAACACATTAGCAACCACCTAACAACCACCAAGCAATGCCTTAACAACAAGCTAAAATACCATAGCAACCTCGTAGCAATACCATAGCAACCTGGAATCACTACATAAACCTGAAGGTGTTGTCAAAAACAATCTACACTGTTCTGCAACTGCCTTAACTCTTTAAGCGCTATTAGCTGGTTTTGTCAAGCCAACTTAAAGTTCGCTCACGTTTCTAATCTACTGTTGTCGTATCTTCATCAGTATAGTGTTGTTTTTCAGATCATTTGAGACGTAAACATCGAGCTTCTTTTTGAGTCTGTGTGTGATTTTAACGTATAAAGACGTACGACGTGGTGTAAAAACTGACCCGACGTCTCTGACTTGAATATTTCGAGCGTTACAGGGCGACTCGTAGCAGGGCAAACTCACCATATCTTAGAGTTTTCTTTTTTCCTCCGACTCAGTGAGTGTGTTTACATGCATTCAGTAATCCGATCAGTTATTCAAATGGTCATGTTAACACCATACTCCGATCTAGAAATCCAACTAAGAAATCTGATAAAGAGGCTGGATTTTAGCTCAGTAATCAGATTTCTCAGTGCATGTGAACTCTTACTCTGATTTCTTTCGCGAGATGCAGCAAAACACTTTTGGAGTGACGCTGAAACCAAATACCTGCTTGATGAAATGAAGAATTTAAATTTTCTTCATCTTCTAGATGATGTTTGTTCATATTTTCAGGTAAAGTGTCGCGATGTTAAAAAAAAGAAGCTGCGGCCTGAAGTTTGAGTTTTACATCATGTCTTCTTCTGTGAGTTTATTGGCTGGTTGCAAAGCAGAAATCTGATGACTGTCTGACTCATGTCGACCCGTAGTTTCCCCATTATCTGATTACTCAAAGGCATGTAAATGTTTTCATCGGATTACTGACAAAATCTGATTTCCTGCAGTTATCGGATTATTAAGTGCATCTAAACGCACTCCGCAATGAAACTTCTTTCAATTAAAAAAAAACAGATAGTGCAGCTTTAAAACCAAGTAAAATAACAATGGGGTGAGTTTGTGCTGTTAAGTCTTCAGAGAAGATAATAAAGGAGGTCAGATCACACTGCAGCCCACCCTGCCGCTCACACAGAGAGTGTAGAGAGTGTGTTCCAGTCCACTGTGAGCTCCTCCACCTGTCGCCCTGCTCTGAGTGTTACACTGACGCTCAGCTGTTCTGATGAGGTGAGACGTGCTGAAATGTGAGTCTGCGTGTGTGTGTTGGCGGGGTGGGGGTGGTGGGGGGGCCGTCTGTGCATTTTTTTATTGAACTCCATTTGTACGTTAATATACAAACATGCATTTTAGTAGGTTTTTTGGGCCTAAAACTTTAAATCAAAGCTACCCAGTGTGCTGTGCTTCACGTACAGGATATGTAAATCACAGAGTTGGCCTGTAAAGATGTTTGATTGGGCTCATCAGATACCCCATCACCCATTGGCCCTTGTTAATTAAAGTTATCGCTGCTGTCGGAAGAAAACCTCGTATCTCCAAAATGGTAACTTTATAGGAGAAGGAAAAAACATACTTTACTTTTAATGTAAGTCAATGGAACCAGAGTTATTTCCGAGCAGTTTTGGGCCGTTTCTTTTCGTCCATTTATCCTGAAATTTACACACAATATAAAGGACAGGCATTTTCAAATTATGATAAAAACAGAAAACAACAAAAATGGAGATGCAAGGTTTCCTTCTGACACCTGCGATATATAAAATGTGCAGATTTAACCACCTTTACAACTACTTTACGTCTGATTCATGAAATTTTCATACAACGTGGAAACAACAGCGATTTTCGTGCCCTAATTCATGCAGTTGTTTCTGTAGCGAGCCAATAAAACAACAGTATCAGCAGCTTGTGAGCCAGTGGCTGTGCTGGTAGGTGGAGTTTGAGGTCAGGGAGTGCAGTGCTCCCCCTACTGACCAACCTTTGTGTTCAAATTGTGACGACTGGAAAGAGTAAAATGTGAAATAAACAAAACGTTGTTAGTGTTTTTAAGACAGTAGAATTATATCATTGTGTAAAATGACGTATTTAATTGCTATGTTATTGCAGTTTATGACACTAGCTGTGTTTTGTGTTGTTTATTTTGTGGGCGGAGTCAGTATTATAAAACGAGCTCAGTGTTAAAATGTCTTTAAATGGAACACGGAATAGTTGCAGCATTTGCTTAGTTTCTATTTACATTCTTATTAATGTTATTATAGATGTTTTGGTTATTTAACCATAAAATCAAACATTTTTTTTTCCAGATTGTTAAACTATTACACTCAAATTTACATGCACTACTACCAGTTATGAGTCTGATCGTACAGATACGGTTGAAATTGATTAATATCAAAATTGGCATGTGCTCATTTTGTGATGAGATTCAGAACCATTAGCCTACTGTGTTTTGCACACAGAGGAATTAGACCTCCACATTTAACCCATCCGTGCAGTGAAACACCCACGTACATGCACACTAGTGAACACACACACTGGGGGGCAGTGAGCACACTTGCCCGGAGCGGTGGGCAGCCCTATCCGCCGTGCCCGGGGAGCAATCGGGGGGGTTAGGTGCCTTGCTCAAGGGCACTTCGGTCACGTACTGTCGGCTGAGGGGAGCAAACCGGCGACCTTCCGGTCACAAGGCTGGTTCCCTAACCTCCAGCCTACGACTGCCCGTTAGATATCTAATATCTAGATATCTAATAGCATGCTAGCTTAGCCGTACAAATATATAATTATAGAGTATGAGGTATTTAGGTAAATGAACAGTAGCATTTTTGTATTTCCAGCATATATGTACTGTAGAAATTTGCACTCTGGAGGAAGTGTCTGCACTGTTACAATAATGCTAACATCAACTAGCTATGGGATCCAGTCTCTATGGGATGTGCAGTGTCTTGTTAGCATAATGCCAACATTGTCCACGTTGAGTTTAATGCCATACAGCCTGAGCTTGAACACTGACTTTCAGAGCTTGTAAGACATTCATGTAACATATTTTTACTTTGTATATTGCAGCTTAAATCTTTTAGTAAATACTTTAACTTACAATCAAAATTTGAGTATTTATTGAAGTCCTTGTAGGAAAGTCTGTCCCCTTGATGGCCATCTTGGCAACAACTCTTCCACTTACACAAGGCTCGGCTTCCCTCTCTTTAAATGGGGGGAAAACTTTAAATCCTGAGCTAAAAGCCAAATCATCGTTTCAAAAGCAGATCACTGTCCAAATCTGACCAAGACAGCTCACAAAAATAGTTTGTAGTGTTTGGTTCAAAGACCCAGAGAACTTGTAGAGAGGAGAATTACCACTCTGTAATGTCTTCCGGGTTTCTCAAACACTAGAGGGCGCTCCCGAGCAAGTCCAAAATGCATGGGTTAATAATGAGCATTTGAGCAAAACCACAGTTTATAAATGCTTAAACATTTTTAATGTAGAAGAATACAATAATTTCCTGAACACTGAACAACATAAAACATTTGAACACTGCTGTTATATTTTAATGAGCTTTTAAACTCGAGTTCTAAACATTTAAAATGGCGCCTTATGTACGTTCATGATGTCAGTGAGCGCGAACAGCCAATGAGCTGCTCCGCTCGCCAGCCAATCAGCACTCAGTAGCAGTAATGTTAGCGTCCTGCTGCCCAAAACCCGTTTGCTGTAGAATAAAGGAAACATACAGGTGAGTTTTCTTTACTTTTTTAGTGAAATCCATCCTTCTGCTTTCTAAAACTAAAGGAAAGTTCTGGGCGAGAGATTAGAAACTATTTTAACTTTTCGTTTTTAGCTGTTTAGCTCCATTCACTCCCATTCACTGGGGACTCACTCGCAGGCGCCCTCTGCTGTTTTGCAGTCCTGTTTTTGATATAATAAGGGAAATAGGAAGTGGCCAGACTCCTTGTAAACTGGCTCTGCAAATAACACATCGCATTCACAGATCTCCGCAGCGGGGGAGGGATTTTCCCATTTGAGGTTTAACCAGCTAACGGATCGGCTCATTTATTGAAGGGTGGGAATTTCTGCATATACAGACGCCATGTTGAGCGTGACAGACTTTCCCACTCATTGTCCAACCAGTGACCCGTCTCCTCCTTTAGAACGTCTCTGCTATTATTAGAGCAGCCTGTCAGCCCTGGAAAGAATATGTGTTTGTATTTTTAAAAAACTGAAATGAAACATTTGATTCATTTATGAATTTCAACTATTTAAAATGTACTTAAAATGCAAATATGCAGAATTTTAAAACTGCTGTTATAATGCTCTTATTTCCTATGATGTGTATATAATATTCAGAAAAGAGGATATTATTGATTAGTAATACGCTGCTGTCTTATGTAGTCTTGTAAAAATATGACTGCTGTAAATAATCTGGCAACCCTGCTGCCTGTAAATTACTGTAAAGTAAAGTGATTTTTTTTACAGTGTGCTTGTTTAGTGAGTGGACAAATCATGAGTATGTTTGTGAAACTGTGTTACATTCCTGACCCCTGTGTTTGTATATTTCCCAGGATTCCTGCTCATTATGTATATCCTCAGGCCTTCGTCCAGCCCAGTGTGGTCATCCCTAACGTCCAACCTTCTGCTGCGTCCACCACCGCTGCTGCTGCGTCTCCGTTTCTGGACTACACAAGTGCTGCTGCTTACGCTCAGTACTCCACAGCCTATGACCAGTACCCGTACGCCGCCTCTCCTGCCGCAGGCTACCTCACCACGGCCGGCTACGGCTACGTCCAGCAGCCTGTAGCATCACCCGCACCAGCAGCAGCAGCAGTAGCAACGGCAGCGGCTGCAGCTTTTAGCCAATACCAACCACAGCAGCTACAGACTGACCGCATACAGTAGTGGAGAGAAGAGTCGGGCAGTTAAAGTGCATATAAAGTAAAAAGTGTCCCAGTTTCCACTCAAACCAAGATATCGAGCAGCCAAATGAGCTTTTTTAGTTTAGCGTTGGAGCTACAAGGCCAGTGTAGGTAACAAGTAATGGGAATTTATAGCTGTATACACCATGCTAACTGCATTAGCCTCAAACCATGTGCATTTATTAAGTAGTCTTGATTATGTGGTGTTTATAACAGTGATTTAGCCCATGCTGCTGTTTTTAGCTATGCTAATATACTTCAGTCCATGTTTATAGTGTTTACAGTGTTTAATACAGTATCAGGAACCACATAATCAGGTCTGTTAGCGATCACTGAACAGCTCCACACAGTTAGAGACAAATGCCGTTAGTTAGCGTGATGCTAATGTGTGGCTGTGAGCTGTTCATTATCTGTTAGCTACATTAGCCTCGTAGCTCCAGCACCAAACTAAAGAGGTAACTAACTTCAGACACCAAACACGTCTCGGCTGACCGACGACATTGGAGGTAAAAGGGTGAAACTGTGTTAATTCGATTTTGCGCTGTTTCGTCCTGCAGCCGGCGCTGAGTATGAAGGAAGGCTGCAGTCCAGCCAGAGAGCAGTGATGCTCACCGTGAAGAGAAATAAGCTTTTATCGGTAGCTGTTGTCTTTTGTGTTTGTGTTATTTAAAGTGTATTTAATAAGGCTAAATCTGCAAAACAGTAACTCGCATCATCCTCAACCGTGTCACCTCAGTGTGCTCTTTAAATCCAGTGCTGTGCAAACGTCTCAGGCCAAAATGATGATAATGATACGTACAGCCGTTTATCTGGGCAGTAAACATTCGGGTCATTCTACAGAAACGTCCATTTTTGTGTCCCTAGCGTTTACAGATATATGACACTTGAAAAACATGTTAGGGTTTCAGTTTATTAATATAAATAAATAATATAACTTATATAAGTTATTTTAACAATTACACCTTATTGAGCCTCAATTTAGCAGTATTGGTTTGTAAATCAATTATCTAGAATTCCAATCACCACAGAAGAGCTCGTCCCCACAGTCATGTGTGAAGGCTGAGGCCATATTTTGAAGTAAAAAACACATTTTTCTGCCATTTTAACTACAATAATCTGTACATGACTATGAAATATATGATTTAAATGACAAAGAAAACAAATAACAAATAAATATTATAAAATATATAATGAAAGTTCTCCAGGAGTCGTGTCACTGGTGTTACTGCGTAACAAAAAATCTCTTATTTTGAAATAAAAGTCACACTGATGACATCACTCGACTTCCTTTTACCTGTTTTCTGAGGATCTATGAAGAAAAGCTCATGGTGAGTCCACTGTGTCTCTCAGTTATCAGAGATTTTCTCATTTAGCTCATGATTTCATATGAAGCTTTTAGCTGAAGTCACTGGTGTGACTGACTTTATTCTGAGGTAACTGTGGAAAAATAGAATACAAATGGATTAAATGACATATTTTAGTGGATATTCTGTGATTGACAACATGTGGTTTGATGCTCTGTAGCAGTTATTTAGTAAAATGCATTTTTCATTATAAGTGTCTCTGGTGTAATAAAGGATTATGTGTAACACCAATGAGGATCAGTAACACCAGTGACTCCTATGGAGAGATAGAAAAGTGGACGTTTCTGTAGAATGACCCTTAAGAAGACACTAATATTAGAATAAATGGAAATAAAAATATATTGTGATTTGATGTAATTGTTTTAGCTTAGCATGTCCAGATCTTTCCTGGAGGAAGTCCAGTATTTACTGTTACTTGGTTTATCTCATCAGATCTTCATTGAATTAAGTCAGGTGATGGAATTGAACAAATCCATGTGATGCTGGAGCGCAGTGAGAAGTCAGGAGCCAAACCTGTGTTTCTATTAACCTGCACAACTTTACGGAAAACAGAACAATCTTATTCCTTTTTACTCTGTTTATATTTACATTTATTCTAATGTTATATAGTGTTTTTACAGGACCCAGATAGCGAGTATATATCGGTCCTCTGGATTGATAAGGTTGGCACCCCGCTGACTGTTTGCCACTGCAGGTCCACCCTCGGACCACCCAGATTACGGTCCTGCATACAAACTCTACCTAGTTTAATCTTCTCAAACAGATTTGAAATGCTCAGAGACTTTTATTTTGGAAAATAAGACAAATATTACAAACAACCAAGAGAAAAAATAATATAAGTGTCCTTATATAAAATGATTTTACATTAAATATTGTTGTAAAATTATTTACTAAACTAATTTACAGAGTATTATTAAAGAAAGGAAGGAAGGAAAAATAAGAAAATTAGACTGTGAGCAGATAATAAGCAATGATAAGTGAAATTTGGTCAAATATTCCACTTTACCGCAGGTGGGCCGCCCAGAAAATGCTGAGCAAAACACCAGTGGACCAGCAGCTTTGCCGTCAGCAGGCCAACAGTGGCCCAATATCCTCTTGCTATCAGGGGAAAACAGACTATAGCTTTGTCTTGTTTTTTTTTTTTTCACAGCCTAAGACTTTTGCACTGTATATTGTAAGATACATTACATTTAATATGCAGTACAGTAATCGCAATATAGTATTTTGTCCATACAGCCCTACTGTATACATCTAGGGTCGTCTAATGCTGCTGTGTGAGCAACACTAAAAAAAAGAGTAATTTTGCATTGTACATAAACAGCGTCCACACTCTGTGCTTTGTACTCACTTTATATCTTTGCGCTCAGAGTTTTAATACTGTATTTTATAGTTCATATTGCACACTGTTAGAGTTTTCACACTCTTTACCCACTTGCTCCCTGGCTGGTGTGCAGGTAGAGACTGTAGTTCATCTGTTGATGCACAGTTTGTGTTATTCAACAGTTAGTCCTTCATCAGTGGTCAGTTTCTGACCACAGAGCTGCTCTTGGCTGGATTTTTTTTGGGTGGTGGTCCACTCTCAACCTTGCAGAAACGTGGCTGTGTCTGATACACTCATACCAGCACCACACATGCTACCATGTCAGTGTTGCTGCTGTGCTGAGAATGGAGCATCAGCCAAGTGGTCAGAAACTGACCAGTGATAAATGGGGTAGAGGGTGGTAGTTTCTAATAAAGTGGCCAGTGAGTAGAAGCACGAAGTAGATGTTTCTAATAAAGTGGCCAGTTAGTGGAAGCACACGGTAGGTGTTTCTAATAAAGTGGCCTGTTAGTGGAAGTACAAGGTGGGTGTTTCTAATAAAGTGGCCAGTTAGTGGAAGTACAAGGTGGGTGTTTCTAATAAAGTGGCCAGTGAGTGTATGAACTGTATTAATATTTTAAATATTATAGTAGTGGATTAATTGGGTCTCTGAAATACACATTGAGTTCTGATGAGTTTGTGTATGGTCATGTCTTTTATACTACAGTACCTCTTGCTTTCAGGTTAAAGAAATATTAGCAGCCCTGATCACTGTCAGTATTAACGTTCTTGTACGTCTGTGTGCTGTTTGTCTCCAGTGTGTGATGAAGGTGGTTATGCTTTACAAATGCTGTTCAATTTTTATACCTGAACTTGAATTTATTATAAGATGAAGCTCTGGAAATAAAACTACATGTCGTTGTCTTGGAATCACATTTTTTCTGAGGATCCCATTTTTCAACATACTATTCTCTTTTATAGTTTACACAGAAATGAAAGACTAAATTATGGCTGTGATTCATTAAAATAAAAAGATAAACTGGAATTCATCCTTGTGTGGGTGGGAAATGTTTGGAATCCACCAAGATGTTTTTATTTCCAGAAATTTGTGAGGATTACTGTCCACCTCAGGTGTTCAGCCCTCCTTCACTTCCCCAACACTACCACTCGTCCACTTGGAATTGTACGTGCTGTAGGGGGCGCAGTTTTCACTTTTAAAATGCTCTTTTAGTTTACGTTGACCTAGTTTAAAGTAACGAGTTCAGTTAAATCAGTTACACAAAATGAAGTAAGATTTTGATGGATATCTCATTTTAAATGATGATACTTTCACCACTAGTGTATATTAGTGAGTACAGTAATCTGTTTCCCTCAGTTCCTTCTTAGTCATTAATGCTGAGCTTCTAATTCCTTTTTTAGGTTTAATATCATTCTGCTGTGCTGGTTCAGCTCCTGTTCTGCTTTGCTGTTGATCACTTGTCTCACTTTGCAGCTTTAGCATCTTATTTTAGACCAAAAATATCCCAAAAGAGAAGCATAGAGTCTAATAAACTTCCTGTACTGAGAGAAGCTGGATGGACTAAGAAGTTCCACTGCAGTTCTAGAGCACATTGTTGCTAGCCCACTTACACATTAAGGCCCAATCCCATTTCATCCCTTGCCCCTTACCCCACTCTAGAGGTAGGGTGTCCCGATTCTTGTTGAGATAGAGGGGTAGGGCGAAGTGTTGGGGCTACATGACCCTCCAAACGGAGGTTTTTCAGAGACTCCAAACAGAGAGTTATGAGAAAAAAAGAAAAACAGGCGAGACGGAGAACAAGAGACCAAAGAAACACACAAATGTGAGAATTTTCTCCATTAAAAATTACAATAATCACTGTATTATCTTAGTTTAATGTCATTTCAATGTATTTTGGTTCTTTTCTTCATAACAAGCGTAAATAGTATGCTAATAGTATGCTAATTTCCCGTTCCACCTTAAATAGTTCAGTAGTTCTGACGCCTGAAGCGCCAGAATGTAACTGCTGCACTATTTAAGGTGGAACGGGGAAATCTGAACAAGAATCTGGTGAATATCTGACTTCAGCTTCATATCACTGAAGAATTAGGGGTGGGTGATAATAAATAATTGCCCCCCTCTTTGAAGGCATATGATGTCCTAAATGTAACTAAAGCCCAGCAGTGAGGAGCTGAACTTTACCCTCCTCTGCTGTCACTGCAGACTGGCAGGGTCGCCTACAGAGCAGCGCTGGTAGCTGTTAATGAAGTAATGCTGTTTTTATTTGAGGGTCCCATATCAAAGGGAAGATTTCAACGTTGTAAGATGGCACTTGAAAACAAGCAGTAGGAGTAAAAATAAGAAATGGGACTGGGCCTAAATTTGCAATGAGAAGGCCTTTATTTGCCATTACATTCATAAAAAGTCATTTTTGTCTGGTTTTTCGGGGAAATTGGGCCCCAGAACTCTGTTCTTTTTCATCTATTTGACATTTACATCACAAAACATGGCCATATTAGTTATACCGAGTAGCACTGAATGCTAATGTGCGCTGTGAATACAACTACTGGTTCCAATTCTCTCTTAAATTTGAGCACTTTTAGTGGTTATTTCATCATGTCTGTGCCCTGAAATGGCTTTCTAGTGTTCTGAGATTTCAGGTGCATTTGAAATGTGTGCTAGTATTCATACTAACACTAAAGTGTAGTCTTAAAGGGCCCATATCCTACATTTTTCTTGCATTTTATCCCCAACCTGTAATTAAATTTTACATTACCCTTTTATAGCCTCTGTTTATCCCTTAGAACTAAACAGGCTGTTTTTGTGCCTTTAAGAGTGTTATATGTAAATGACCCCTGTTTTGATTGGCTGACCTGTATTGAGCCTCATTTGAAAAGCAGACTGAAGCTGAAACACTCCTTGTAACTTCAGCCTAAGGGGGTGGGGCTAAATTGCTGTAGGTTGGGTAGGTGGATATATGTAAATGTGTTGTTTTTTGTGACATCACAGAAACAGTGATTTCAAACCAGGCTGTTTTTGCAGCTTAGTTTCCATATATGGACTGGGAAGTGAACGATATTACATCAGACTCTTTTATTTTACAAAAGATAAAAAAGAAAATCAGTTTTCCGTGATATGGGCCCTTTAAAGCAGGACATTTTTAAATATGACAGTCATAGAAAATTCATATGAGATGCCATAATATGACTGTCCTATTTGGGTCAGCTGGCCTACAGAAACACCACACACAAGCATCAGTGTATTAAATATTGCTCTATTACTCAATTCTGTAGGGAGAGAGTCGGCATGTTTACAACAGATGTAGTGAGGGATACATTTTTAATTTTGGCTGGAGTTTCCCTTTAACCTTAGTGTCTCTCAGTCCTGCCCTTAGATCCCCCCTGCATAGTTTCCTTTATTTTGCTGCTCTAACACTCAATTTAAACCTTATTAAAAGCTTGAAATGAATAGCAAACGGCTTTCTACGGAGCCCCGCTGGTGACATCCTGTATAAATAAAAATAATACGTGGCCACGACTTAGTAAAGCGCGAGAACGAGATCCTAATGCGTGGACACGACTTAGTAAGCCGTGATCTTGTCCCCATACCTTACTAAATTATGGTCACGACTTAATCATCTCATTCCCATTCCTTACCAAGTCGTAGCCACGCATTAGGATCTCGTTCCCACGCATTATTTTTTTTTTATACGGTATGTCATCATCAGGCCTCCGTAGGCTTTCTATTGTACATAAGCGCGTTATTCTTTCATGCCCTATGTAGTGCACTACGTAGGGAGCACTTTCAAAGGATTGTCGCTAGAGGGCGCTGATTTGCGCTGCGAAGGACTGTTCGATTCCAGAAAATTTAGAGTCGACCCCGATTCTGATTCCGAGTGCCGGAGTCGATTCAATACAATAATAATGTTTCAATATAACTATCAGACAAAAATAAAGCTGAAATATTAAGCATATTTGATCTTTAACGAAGGAGATTTGTATAGCTAACGCTAGATAAATTAACCTTTACATTTTACGTCGTTTCCGCTTTTTCAGTTGTGGAAGGATTGGAGTCGACTCGCGATGAATCGATTTCTTTGGGCAGTCGACTCTAAGCTCTTGAGCTGTAGCGAATGAACGGTAGCGACGGTACTTTCTTATCAACATCCGAGCACCTGGAACGCGCTTTTAATCTCGTTTTTAATGTGAGGGACGATACGACTCTTCTTCTCCGGCTCCAGATAAAGCGAAAGTAGTAAGTTGTGCTCTAATAACGGCTTTCCTGGACGAAATAAACGCGCGTTTGCGCTCGAGCTGCGCTGTTTTGTGGCCGTAGGTTAGCCTTAGCTAACTTTTGTTATGAAGCTGAAGCTAAGCTTAGCTGAGGCCACGGCTCCGGGTGAAGGCGTAAACTAAACAAGATTACTGTTCAAATATGATTTTTTACGAGGATTAAACCTTTTAATATGTTTTAGGATAAGCCTAGGTTACCAAATGTGGCTGTATTGTTGGAAAAAAACGCATTTCTGATGAATTATTCTGACGAAGATTAAGTCAGCTTGTTCGAATTTTTCCGTTCCACCTTAAACGGTGCAGCAGTTACATTCGGGCGCCTGAGGTGGATTTTTTCCGTTCCACCTTAAACGGTGCAGCAGTTACATTCGGGCGCCTGAGGTGGAATGTTTTCGTTCCACCTTAAATGGTGCAGTGGTTACATTCGGGCGTCTGAGGTGGATTTTTTCCGTTCCACCTTAAATGGTGCAGCAGTTACATTCGGGCGCCTCAGCTGGCGGATAAAACTGTAACGTCACTCTGACGTTAGCTGATATGCTGGTTGGGTTTCACTCGTGTAACGTTATAGTGTAAACTGAGGCTCCTGGCCCGGCTCTTCGTTTTTGGGTCCAGTTTCCAAAAAGTACCGTCTGTTTTTTAAAAATTAGAAGACATAAAGTTTCTGTAAACACGGTATTTTTCTTGCTATGACTGTTATTATTTAAACTACCTTGCTCTCCCCTTATTTAAAGGGCCCATATTGTGGTAAACTGACTTTCCGTCACGCTTTTGTTGATGTGAAAGTGTTTCAGGTGGTACTGTTAAAGTTTCTGAACCTGCCCTTGAGTCTCTACACGGTACATGGAAGCTGAGCTGCAGAAACAACCCATTGTGTTTGTGATGTTTCTACACTCATTGTCAATTTTATCAGCTCCACTTACTATATAGGTGCACTTTGTAGTTCTACAGTTACAGACTGTAGTCCATCTGTTTCTCTGATACTTTGTTAGCCCCCTTTTACCCTGTTCTTCAGTGGTCAGGACCCCCATGGACCCTCACAGAGCAGGTACTATTTGGGTGGTGGATCATTCTCAGCACTGCAGTAACACTGATGTGGTGGTGGTGGTGGTGTGTTAGTGTGTGTTGTGCTGGTCTGAGTGGATCAGACACAGCAGTGCTTCTGGAGTTTTTAAACACTGTGTCCACTCACTGTCCACTCTATTAGACACTCCTACCTTGTCGGTCCACCTTGTAGATGTAAAGTCAGAGACGATAGCTCATCTGCTGCTGCACAGTTTGTGTTGGTCATCCTCTAGTCCTTCATCAGTGGTCACAGGATGCTGCCCACAGGACGCTGTTGGCTGGATGTGTTTGGTTCGCAGTCCAGCAGCACTGCTGTGTCTGATCCACTTGTACCAGCACAACACACACTAACGCACCACCACGTCAGTGTTACTGCAGTGCTGAGAATGATCCACCACCCAAATAGTACCTGCTCTGTGAGGGTCCATGGGGGTCCTGACCACTGAAGAACAGGGTAAAAGGGGGCTAACAAAGTATCAGAGAAACAGATGGACTACAGTCTGTAACTGTAGAACTGCACCGTGCTCCTATGTGGTCAGTGGAGCTGATAAAATGGATAGTGAGTGTAAAAGCAAGGATCGATGTATCCGCCTATTAAAGCCTACAGCCGTTTAGCTCCGCCCACACTGGGCTGCTTGAATGATGTACATTACAGGGCAGCCAATCAGGACAGCGCTTGTTTGCATATTTTTATCTTGAAGGCACAACTTCTATGAAAAGTTCAATAAGTTATGACTGTTTTTCGGTGCATGAAATGACACAAATATCACAAGTGGGCTTCATATAAAATAAGAAAATGCAGGAAAAATGCAGCACATGTTAAAATATTCATGAAGATTGTGTTTGGATTTAAGTATGCATTATTAATTAGTTGCAGTTTGTGGGAAAACAGATTGTTATGCAATATAATACAGTAATAAAGTTCTTAACCCCCCTGTGATCCTCAAATTTACTCACATCTATTATTCTTGAGGTCAGTGTGACCCCGGCAGGAGGGATGTTTTTTGAAGATTATAAAATTGCATGTTATACTGACCTCAATATCATCCACAAACCAAAACAAATGTGTGTAAAATGTTAATATTTCTTATGTTTTATGCAGTTTGAACAGTCTGAGGTCAAACTGACCCCAAAGAACACGGATGCATATAAAATGTGTGCAGAACACTGAAAACATATCATGTTAATTTTATCTTTACCCATTTTTTTCCCCATTAAAATAGAAAAAAAAATTTGACCCCAAATATAATAGGAGGGTTAAATCTAAATAAACAGAAGCAGAAACTCTTAGCTGGTCACATGGATCACCAAATCCAGTAAGGCTTTGTCGCTGTGTTGTACATTATTAATCTTGTATTTATTTATTTTTTAATATAGACTGAGCCATGGCGCAGGACAAAAGCGGCTATGTTCCAATAACTGACCACAGCCCACAGCAAGGCTCAGGCTTCGGCCAGCCCAGTCCACCTGGATTTGTCCTTCCTCCTCCGGATTACGCGGGGATGCCGATGGGTCCCGGGGCTCCTGGGGGGCTTCCCTTTCCACCTCCTGGTGCGTTCGGCCAGCCCATGTATGGCCAGGGTGGGCCAGGCTTTCCACAAGCACCTTTTCCACATGCGGCTCCCTACGGTCAGCCTTCCAACCAGAGACCCTACCAGTACGAGCCTAACGGTGAGTAACGTCCACTGAGCGATCACACTGGCTACGCTCACATAACCAGGTTGATCCGATTTTTTGCCCTAATGTGACTCAGATCTGATGTTTTCAGAGCTGTGTGGACAAAATCCGACCTGAGCCACTTTCATATGTGCTCCTAGATCGGATACATATCCGATTCGTGGCCATGCAGCCTTAATGTGATGCTCAGATCAGAATTCATGTGCTTTTTTTTTCACTGCGCGTGCGCCATCATTCAGCGTTACCATGGCAACAGCGCCGAACTGAAGTTAAACTCTGTAAACGGAAAAGCAGCTCATCTCACCTTTTTCTCCTTCGTCTCGCTCTAATAATGAAGCTGAGAGCTGATCAGAGTTAATGATCTTCTCAGCGAAGCTCGTTCTGCTCGTTAGTTTGTGCTGATGATGCAGAGATTCATTAACGTGACGTTACTGAGTAGGATGAGCTCATGAGGGTCATTTCAGGACACCGGTTCGTCACATTAATGATAGATTTGAATCACTTACCTAAACGAGCGTGAACCATCGTGTCAGAGAGATCGGATTTGAACAAAAAATCGGATTCGAGCAACGAGGCTTGTGATGTGAACGTAGCTTAGGTCAAGGATGCTTTTCCAGGCCTCGGCTGAGTTAAGGCAAGTTCAGACCTGCACGCTCTGATTTGGTCATGGTAAACTGTCAGGGACAGAAACTGCAAAGGAATTTTTCAGTCTCGAGATAAAATTTGCAGCCTTTGAACACTTAAAGCGACAGTATGACTAAAAAACAGTTACTCCCCTTAGTCCAAATGTAGTCGATCAGACATGTTTTGGTGTTCAGTTCTGAATTGTCGCACTTGTTCTTTAACTCAGATAAACAACAGAAACAGTCTTAAATTGTATGTATTAAGATAATAATAATAATAATAATAACAACAATATAATTCATGTACCTCTTATTTTTCTTGTTTATATTTTTTTGCATGCCATATTGTTACCCTCATTCTAAAGATGAAGTCCGGGTACACTTTTACACGTATTTGTTATTTCAGTCATGCTGGTGTTTTTTCAGATTTTCCAGTTTAGTTAAACAGGGAGTGACTTTAATTGGGCTCCCCAGTCCTGTCAGTGTCTCTGTAAGTTTGTACTTATCAGCAATATTTTCACTGATACAGATAAAATCACAGGTTGTTAGTATTGGTTAATAATGAGTGTGTTTACATGCATTTAATAATTCATTAACTGCAGAAAATCAGATTTTGTCAGTAATCTGATCAATGCCTTTTCATGCACCTGAGTAATCAGATAATGGGGGAAACTCCGGGTCTACATGATTCAGACAGTAATCAGATTTCTGCTTTGCAACCAGCCAATAAACTCACAGAAGATGACGAGACGTAAACGTAACGTAAAACTCAAACTTTAGGCCGCGGCTTGTTTTAATAAACTTTGCGCCACTTTACCTGAAAATATGAACAAACATCATCTAGAAGATGAAGAATATTTAAGTCCTTCATTTCGTAAAGCATGTAAAAAGTGTTTTGCTGCGTCTCGCGGCGACGCTGCTCACTTATTTCCGGTGCTGCCATCTGTTTTCGCTCATGCTCAGACTGAGAAACCCGAAAGAAAGAGTTCACAACACTGAGAAATCTGATTACAGTTAGTGAGTTAAATCCAGCCTCTTCATCAGATTTCTTAATTTGATTCCTAGACCTTACTCCTATCTAAGAAAGCAGAGTGTGCTGTTTACATGACCATTTGCATAATGAGATAACTGCAGAAATCTGATTATGATCGGATTATTGAGTGCATGTAAACGCACTCATTTTGGCTGATTTTGAGCTTGATTTTCATCGCAGGCGCAGTTTATTTATTCTGGTCATACATGGCAGAAGCTCAGTGACATCACCGTTCTGTTGATTATTTATATCGGCTGGTCGTCGGTTCAGGTCTGGTTCAAGCCAAGATGATTATTATTATTTTTTTTTAAGGTTTATGATTTTTGTCTATAGTTTTTCTCACCTATTTCCCCTATTTTGCTGTGTTTTTGTTGATTTATCACAATGCTTGCTTTAATGCTTTGTCTTTAATCTAGATTAACTCTAAGCACCTAGGGATGAGCAGTATGACAGTTTATCAGTGTTGTGATAAATTGTCACAGCACGCTTTTCTGAGCATATTGCGGATATCGTCAGTACTTAAAGAACACTGACTAACTACGTTTCATTACAATATGAGCACAATTAGGCCTGTTTAATTGGATTTAAAACAGTGCAGTTTGTGAAATATCGAGCCAAATCATTGTAATTGTAGGTTTATTATTATTATTAACATTATTATTATTGTTGTTGTTGTTATTATTATTATTATTATTATTGTTATTATTGTTTTCTACATGGCCCTACAGTTTCTATTTTGTCTATTGCCAACTTACTAAATCTCAACTAACAAGTATCAATTAAGTACAGTGATGCATTATGTGTATCATCTCTGCCGTATCACCCATCCCTCCAAGCAGCTACATCGTTTTATCAGATTATTTTTCCGTGCCTGAACAAGTTAGGTTTAAAATCATGCTTGGCAGTTGTTTGACACAAGACCTGGAGCGTAAATCACCGTCTCAGTATTGTGATCTGCCCCAGAGTTTGTCTGAGATGATTTTATTGCCATTCTCTCACAGTGTGACATGCAGTAAACCTATAAACCAGCTGCACAGTTCACAGCTGGCTTTAACCTTTCTGTTTTCTTAAAACAGATCCGATGAGCGATCCTTACCAAAGCAACGATCCTCCTCCGTCTTACGACAACGAGGACATCGTCATCTCAGGGCTGGACGACAAATCGATCAGACGAGCCTTCATTCGAAAGGTATGCATTTTGTACATAAAAAGTTTGCGTGGTGAAATGGTTCTTCAGACTGATGGATAATGGGCCGTAGATGGTTCTATGTAGAACATTCCATATAGCACCCAAAAGGGTTCTGCTATTGTTGCGATGTCAAGCTTGTAACAATAGAAGATCTCATTTTGGTGCTATATAGAATCCTTTTCTGTGTAGAACCATGTACAGTACACTTTCCATCAATCTCAAGAACCTTTTCATGATGCAAAGAACTCTTTAATCATGCAGAAGGTTCTTTGAACATTAGTGGTTCCATGTAGAACTGTTTTCTTTACTAGACCCTTGAAGAACCATCTTGTATAGAACCATTTCTGTTTAAAGGGTAAAAAAAATGGTTCTATTTAGCACCAAAATTGGTTCAGTTGTTACAGTGTCAAGCATCATGTACAAGCATAATATACAACACATTCTCCATCAATCTGAAGAACCTTTTCACGGTGCAAAGAACCCTTTAAGGATGAAATGGCTCTATACAGACCTCATGGTTCTTAATAGACCCATTGCCTGTACTAAAGAACCCCTGAAGAACCATCTTTTTTGAGAATGTAGCAGAGTAAAGTTTGAAGGCGCATCAGTCGGCGTGTCTAACAGACGGAGCAGTTTTAAACATAAACTCCAGGAAATCAGACGCTGCGGTTCTGAAATGAGACATGTTTTAAAGTAGTTTAGAGCTGTGGCTCATAAACAGCTTTGTGGTTAAAAATTTGGGTTTGAAAAAGGAAATACTGAAGTAGACACTTCCGTTCACTCAGTTCCTCGACTCTTTGAGGGCTCTTATACAACAGTAAGTTCCAGCCACGCAAGCTGATTGGTTGAGAAGCCTTTTTTTTCACAAACACTATCATTCCGCTGAGACGCTGTTGCTAAGCAATGACTGTCAGCTGTAGGAGACGCTCAAGCCATATGAACGTTTTTACTTCTTACTTTGCCACAAACAGGAAATGGAGACTTTCAAGATCACATTTGACCGACAGCCGATTTGGTCAGACTCTGAAGATGAGACGACACTAAATTCCCAAACTGTCATCACCACTGAGCAGCTTTTCAGTCGGCAGCTGTGACAGAAGAACAGCTGAACAACCTGGAATCAGCCAGAAATGAACCCAATACCATTCGCCAAACGTGTAGTCTGATCTTCAGAGTCTGACCAAATCAGACTGAGCCATAAAACTGCCGCAATATCAAGTTCAGCTCAGTTTTGTCAGTTTTTGCCAGATCAGTATTAATGTTGTTTTGTTCCAGCCAGTCTGTAAAGCATCTTACAGCCCATTTAGTTTGGCGAATGGTGTTGGGTTCATTTCTGGCTGATTCCAGGTTGTTCAGCTGTTCTTCTGTCACAGCTGCCGACTGAAAAGCTGCTCAGTGGTGATGACAGTTTGGGAATTTAGTGTAAAAAGCTGGAGAACGAACTGCCGGCTGTGCAGCGAGTGGGCGGAGCTCGTTACTCTGACGTAGCAACAAGCTGCGGCCCAGTTTATTTATTTCTTACTTTATTTATTTAACTGCTGTATAAAAGCAGTAGAACACTCGAGGAGTGTGTTATCGCCAATAACGTCACGGCTGTGATGATCTATGGCGACCAAATCACAGCCGTGATGTTATTTTGCGATACACACTTCCTCTGTGTTCTATTGCTTAAATCTAACAAATTTCGCTTGAGCTAGAACAGATTGGAACGACCCATTAAGGTGGAGTCGGGGACAGATAATGAGACCAAGCGGATGAAGGCCGCTTGAATCGTTAAACTGTTAATGGGGTTTTTCCTTTCAGAACACAAACATTGTGACTTGGGTGGTTCCCTCAAGGGAGCATGTTCAGTGTTTTTAGTTAGGAAACATTCCACTGCGCACAGAAGTAAATCACTGTGTACAAAACCTTGTATCTTCAAAACGGTAACTTTACAGGAAAAAGGTAAAACCACTATTAACATGTAATGGAAATTTTCTCCAAGTAATTTTGGACCATTTCTGTTGGCCTGTTTATCATGAAATTTTAACACAATGCAAAGAGTTAACTTTTTAAATTATTCAAAAAAAGATTATATGCACTTTTAATAAGATAAGATAATCCTTTATTAGTCCCACCACAGGGGAAATTCACAGTGCTACAGCAGCAAAGGAACAGCAAGGGTAACAAGAAGAGATTTAACAGAAAGAGTATTAACCTCATTAATTTCTTAATTATAAGGTGTCTTTAAAAAAAATGAAAAACTATTGTCTTTAAAACTCATTTAAGGTGCATAAATTTACATTGTGCCTTGGGAGGCAAAAATCTACAGTACAGTACCCGCTTTTCTCAACGATAGTACTTTTGAAATATACTGTATACTTAAAAAAACAGTGTTTGGATGTAGTTATGTTATGTCTGAGGTTTGGGGGAGGAGCATGGCTTAAACCCCTCCTTCTTTCAATCTAACTCCCTATAAATTCACATCCTCACCTTTACGCTCCCGTGACAGTGTTTGTGATCACCAAGTGGATCAGACACAGCAGTGCTGCTGGAGTTTTTAAACACTGTGTCCACTCACTGTCCACTCTATTACCTTGTTGGTCCACCTTGTAGATGTAAAGTGAGAGAGAGCAGCTCATGTGTGTCAGCATAGTTTGTGTTGGTCATCCTCTAGTCCATCATCAGTGGTCACAGGACACTGTTGGCTGGATATTTTTGGTTGGTGGACTATTCTCAGTCCAGCAGTGACACAGAGGTGTTTAAAAACTCTGCTGTGTCTGATCCACTCGCACCAGCGCAACACACCACCACCACGTCAGTGTTACTGCAGTGCTGAGAATGACCCACCACCCAAATAGTACCTGCTCTGTGAGGGTCCATGGGGGTCCTGACCACTGAAGAACAGGGTAAAAGGGGGCTAACAAAGTATCAGAGAAACAGATAGACTACAGTCTGTAACTGTAGAACTACAAAGTGCACCTATATAGTAAGTGGAGCTGATAAAATGGACAATGAGCATAGAAACAAGGAGGTGGTCAGAATGTTATGCCTGACCGGTGTAAGCTTTTTTGAGCAGTATATCAGCAGTACTTAAACCCTGACTAACTGCACAGTCAGTCCTGTTTAGTTGGATTGGGAATGCACCACAGTGAATGAAATACTGAACAGGAATCACTGTATTCATAGTTTCTAACATTACTGCTTTAAATCTGGGATTATTGTTCTGTTTTGTTCCAACTTATCAGACTTTAGGAAAACTGAGCATCGTTATTTGTAAGCTGCATTGTGAAAATATCTTCCTGTATAGTGAAATTAAGCCCACCACCAAATATTATCGTAACATAACTTTTTATAAGAGATTTTACCAAATGAGTCCCTCATTTAATTTGTGTTTTCTGTTTCTGTCCATTTTCAGGTCTTTCTCGTTCTGACGGCCCAGCTCCTCGTCACCTTCTCCTTCGTGGCTCTCTTCACCTTTGAGAAGAACGTCAAAAAATTTGTGCAACAGAACGTTTGGACGTATTACGTCTCCTATGCTGTTTTCCTCATCCCGCTCATCGCCATCAGCTGCTGTGGGGAATTCCGCCGTAAACACCCGTGGAACCTGGTGGCTCTGGTGAGATTCCAGTTGCAGATACTAGTTAGCCACACTAAAGAGGCTAACTTCAGACACCAGACATGTTGGCTGAGCGACTACATTTGTGGTAATCATAACTGAAAGCGTAAATTTGAACTTTATGGCCAAATTATTCCGTAATCTTATTCCCCAGGGTATATTTCGGTTTTTCCATCTGAATTTACAAGCCCAAGTCTTCAGGCAAATCATTCAGAAACTGCTTAAAATAAATGTAAAGTGTTGGTGTTTTTTGTAAAAGCTCCCCTCAAATTAACAGAACATGTGTTTTATGATCATAAACATAATACAGCATGCTTACAATTTACTGCTGAAAGCCAAAAATCTTAGACGCTCTTTGTATTATTTTATAAAAATCATTTTTACAGAGCAGATCACTGAAGAGACGCCATCTGTTTATAGTTTATAGCCCAGATTTGTGGAAAAATGGGTCGACTTTCAACAGAAAAAAACTTGAGTTCAGCTTCTTTTATTATAAGGGTTTAAAATTACATCACCCATCTATTTGACTGGAAAGAAGACAGTTACAGCTCTCATACGACCCCCACCTTTAGAATGTAGCTTATGAAATATGAAAGTTATGAAGAATATGACGAAGTGTGTTTTGGAACCACTGGAGTTAAAGAGGTTAAAACTACTGTAATATTTTGCGCTCATACCCTACATATAAAGTATTATAAGTAAATTGGCTAAATTAATTTAACAGACATCCTCATATTATTACATGAAAACAGTATTTAAATTAGAAGCATTTTTATATATGTGTTTTATCATACATGCTTCACTCTCAGGACTTTCACATTCATGTCAGTAAGCTCTTGTGCTGTGATGCATTGCACTTGTATTTTCATTCATTTTCTTGCACTACAATGAGAAACTTAATGAATTAAAGAAATAAACAAAAATAAACAAAAAAACTAAACTTTTAAACAAGTTTTATGAAGTTGTAACTGGTGAAATTGTCCTTATTGTAAATTTGCAGCTTTTTAAAGTTTTGCTTTCTGTTTATGACTCTGTTTCAGTCGATTCTGACTCTAAGCATGTCCTACATGACGGGGATGATCGCCAGCTTCTACGACACGGATACGGTCGTCATGGCCGTCGGCATTACTGTGGTGGTTTGCTTTACGGTGGTCCTCTTCTCTATGCAGGTCAGTGAGTGCTCCGAATCACCTCTCGCATTTTAAATAGGGGAATTAAAAAAAAAAAACTAGTGCACCGATCGAAAGTGCTAAAATTGTAGTTGATTATAGGAATAATCAGTATGGAATCTTTTTTTTTAAGCCAAAATAAAAGTTTGGTTGTTCGTGTTTCACTACTGTGTGAGCATTTTGTGTGGTCGGTGTATTTTTGAAAGTAGTTCAATCAGTCAGTGTTGAAATTAGTTTACTAGTTAAAGCGTATTTATTACCTGTGCATTGTCCTGTCTGTTTTCCCTCCAGACCAAATACGACTTCACCTCCTGCATGGGTGTGCTGTTTGTGTGTGTGATCGTGCTGTTCGTCTTCGGGATCCTCTGCATCTTCATCCGAAACAGGATCCTGGACATCGTTTATGCTTCACTGGGTGCCCTGGTCTTCACCTGCGTAAGAACTGACCCTAGACCTTATTTAGCTGTGCTTTCTTAACTCCAGATACACACCCTGCACAAGTGTGCAAAGGCAAATGACAACACTTGGATAGTGCACTGCAAATTTATGTGCTTGTTTTGTATATTTACGGGGGCCAGACGTGATCTTGTAACAACAACATCTGAGCACCACCGTGAGAAATTGTGGGCTAAATGTTGGGGGAACTTTGGCCTCTTTTCCACCGCAGGGCCAAATGGTTCTGGTTAACCGTTCCAGTGGCGTTTCCATGTGGACACGGTTTGAGATGGAACGCTTAAAAACCGGGCTCAGCATGTTATTTTTCCGCAGGGTTAGCTAACGGTACTCGGGGCCACAGAATTGCAACGTCGTTGCTTTTTGCAGATTGGTTCTATGTTTATGTCGGTATTGTGCCACTATATCCTGCTGCGCTATTTCAAACTTGAAAACAATCAAATAAGTTCAGTTCCTTCACACGGACGGCAAATAAATGAAATCAGTGCACGATTTTAAATCTACCATTTAATAAACGTCAGCGCTTCAATCTAACACCGCTTTCTACATATTAAACGATGCTGATAACCAGGAGAGAGTAACTGGTTAGTGTTAGTTTCACTAGCATGCTGCCAGCTCTGCTCACCACAGAACAGGTTTGATTCTGACTAACAAAAGCTTAACTGGCACAGATTTAGATGATAATGACTCAAATCTGAGGAAGCGAAGTCGAGTGTCTGATGTCAGAGGGACAGAAAGCCGAAAATAACCTGTTCTGGTGTTTGGAGCTGGAGCCCCCTAGCTAAGCTAGTGCTAACCAGTTCCTCTTTCCCAGCTGATAGATATTCAGGTCTTTTGCAGTGCGAACAATTTGGTGAAATTGAAATTCTATGATGTGAAAAAATTGTCTGAATATTTCACAAATTAGTTTATTCGTGTCATGTTCGGTGCAAATTGTGCATTAGATTGTGCTGAAATCGATTCATGTTTGTTTACTTGCGTGGGTTATGTATTCACTCTAATGAGATTTATTCTTTGCTGCTATCTGTGAATCATTGTTATTCATTTCGTTTGCAGTTTTTGGCCGTGGACACTCAGCTGCTCCTGGGAAATAAGCAGCTGTCTCTGAGCCCTGAGGAGTACATTTTCGCCGCACTCAACCTCTACCTGGACATCATCAACATCTTTTTGTACATCTTACAGATTGTCGGCAGAAGCCGTAACTAACGCAGGGGAGGAGAAGGTTGTGTATAAAGTTCTGTACAAGCCTTACAACATTCCTGGATAGTTGCTGTTCTAAACCCAGCACTCTGTGATTTAAGCCTGTTTGGTGGACCTGCTCTGTGAACACCCTTTTATCCTGAGCCTAAATCGTCTAATCCAAGCAAATGCAAAAATCTGAAGTTTCAAATCGTGCATAGCCTCCTTTAAGGGGTGGATCAGGTCACCAAACGGTCATCTTAAAATCAGAGTTTAAATGTTCCATTTCTCCAACTGTATCGCTGCTTTGACTGTAAATATAGATCATGCTAATACTGTTTTTCTTTCTCTATTTAGTTCATATCTGCTGTGATTTAGGTTTTCGAATCAGGTGAAAAGTGCAAGAAAAGTTATAATTAGATTAAAATGCTCTTCACTTCTGTTACTAATGTTTGGATAGTATGGTATGTTTCCTTAAACATATTTATGATTTATGTTATGCCTTATGGTTTGACTGACATTGTTTTAGTAATAAGTTGCACTGCTGTAGTTTTAGAAGGTTGATATTAATCTTTTGATTAGTTTCCAGCACTGTGTTCCACATAATGTAGAAGATGAGCTTTAATCTGCTAAAAAATGTGGAATAAACAGATTTTTTGGCACCTCCTCAGCCAAGTTTGTTCATGAGTTGTTTATTTTTTGATCGGAGATGTGTTTATAGTATTCGATTACGTCATTAAGAAGACCACGTCGCCAATTTGGAAGGCAAGCTGTAACCAGAGAACTTGTAGAGAGGAGAATTTCCACTCTGTCATGTCTTCCGGGTTTCTCAAACACTAGAGGGCGCTCCTGAGTGAGTCCAAAATGAACGGGTTAAGATAGAGTGAAATCATAGTTTATAAATGCTTAAACATTTTAATATAAAAGAATACAATCATTTCCTGAACACAGAACAGCATAAAACATTTTAACACTGCTGTTTTATTTTTAGGAGCTTTTAAACTCGAGTTATAGGAGTTTAAAGTGGCGTCTCATGTACGTTGATGACGCCAACCAATCAGCACTCAGTAGCAGTAATGTTAGCGTCCTGCTGCCCAAAACCCTGTTTACTGTAGAATAAAGGAAACATACAGGTGAGATTTCTTTGCTTTTTTAGTGAAATCCATCCTTCTACTGTCTAAACATTAAAGGAAAGTTCTGGGCGAGAGATTAGAAACTATTTTAACTTTTCGTTTTTAGTCGTTGAGCTTAATTTTCACCCGTTCATTGAGGACTCTCTCGTGGGCGCCCTCTGCTGTTTTGCAGTCCTGTTTTTGATATAACGGGCGAAATAGGAAGAGGCCAGGCTCCTCGTAAACTGGCTCTGCTGTAACTCTGACTGTGCTCTGATAGAGCTCGTCTCATCACCTTTACCAGAATGACCACTAAAAAGATTTAAAGACATGTAGACGCTTCTCCAGAAAACGCTACGAGGAGAAGATTAGCTAGATTGGCGGATCCGTATATCCTGCACATCTTAAGAGTTCAGAACATTCCAGTGCATGATATTTTATAAAAGTAATAAAAATGGCTACTAAAGCTGTCAAATCTCTTAAATAATAAACTCATACATAAATATTAAGCTCAAGTCAGCTTCTTATTCACCAGCTTCTCATTTGAATTTTCCGTTCCACCTTAAAAGGTGCTGCAGTTTCACTGAGGCACCTTAAACTTAGAACGAATTTCGTAGGTTGGAGAAAACGAAGCCGACATCGGCTTACCTCAAATACATTAATTTACCTCAACAAATACATCAATTTACACCAATAAAGGATATTTAATCATCAAATACCTCAGTTCTGCTTGGATATGTTTATCTGTTACTGAGCAGCTGACGAGCAGCACAGCGAAGCTAATCAGCCGTTGGAGCTGCTGATCGCGTCTCACTCACATCTAACGCCGCATCCCAAACCACACACTACTGTACTTCACCTACTGCGCTAATGAGTGCACTTCTAATGATATATGTGCCATTTTTTGTATATTATTTAGTGTGCTGGTATGCGGATTTGAACGTGAAAATAACGCAGCGGGAAATCTCAGCTGTTTAGATCGATTTAGATTAGGTTGTTGCAACAACAAATCAAAAGAAATCAAGTCAGTCCACTCAAACACACTGTATATAATGTGCTTTACAAATTTAAAAAGGGTTAATAACGTGTTTTTTCTGCCTTTGCTGGATCAGTTACAGCTTTATTATCTCACTACACACAGCCTGAAGTTGCCGTCCAAAATGGTGGCAGCGCAATTGTGACGTCATCAGAATACTATCAGTTCCCAAGTCGTTATGAACGGGGCCTTATGACGTCATGCCAACCAGTGTGACGTCACAACGGAACGTTCTGCAATGCCTTAAGTGACTCTCCGAAGCGAGCGCTTGTTCACAGCCCCCTTGTTTGTCGTCCCGATGGCCGAAGAGCAGAATAAAGACCCGCTGCGCGTTCAGAACGAAATGCTTCAGCGGGAGGTCGATGACCTCAGGAGCATGCTGAGCCTGATGAAGGAAAACATGGAGCTTCGCACCGAACTTCACAGCTTCTCATCGGCCATTGAGAGCGCAGGAACGTCGGGCGCAGCAGGTGAGTGTCAGATTGAGGCCTAAAGGTCTACAAAGTGAGCCGCTATTTCGGAAGTAAAAAGCGGGTGAGCTTATAATGAAGATCTGCCAGGACTTTAGTTATTTTATGCAGCCTGCAAGATGAACTGGATCTACCAGCTCAGAAAAAGTGCTGCACAACATACGATATTCAATATATCGAACAATCTGTTTTGTAGTCATTGTCCAAAAACAGCCCAGAAGAGCAACAGCAACAACTTAGGACATCCCAAAATGCAAAGAATTGTCCAAACAGTGGTCATCAAAGTTGAACTTACGATTACAGCTTTTTTTGGTCATTTATAAATTTTTTTTTTAAACGTTTCTTCAGTTTTGCAACAATGCACTGACCAAATGCATCATCGCCACCTCGACGTATGAAAGTGTGAATATACAATGAACATAATCAGTGCGTATAACTACGAATAACTAAATCTATGACAGAGTTTTTCCAGGATTTATTTATTTCTTCCTTTAAATCCATACAGTACAACAGAATAAGGGGAGCTTACATTCTACATATACACACTCCCATGCAAAAAAGGCCCAAAATGGCAAAAGCTTTTAATGGTCTTAACAACAAATTATCAGTTAGTAAAGGAGCAAAAATTAAACAAATAGATGCAGTGAGTTAGTGCAGGAGAGAATTTCCATTGATTTCTTTAAATATTGAAGTTTTATGTGTAATTTTTTTCAGTCCATCTTTTACAGAAAGAGGAGTCAGTATTGATCCCCTCAGCACTGACGGCTTCAAACAGCTGAAAAACAGTGCAGAGCTAGTTTGTGTTTAATGGCCAAATATTCTCTATAGGGTTTAAATCTGGACTCTGACCAGCCAAAACCATCAGTAAAAACCAGTATATTAATGTTATATAGAACCATGAACACTAAACGAACCCTTTGCATGATTAAAGCGTTCTTCAGATTGATGGTGAAAGTGCTGTAAAGCGCCACCGAAAATAGTTGCCAAATAGTTGTGTCTGATCCACTCGCACCAGCCCAACACACACTAACACACCACCACCACGTCAGTGTTACTGCAGTGCTGAGAATGATCCACCACCCAAATAGTACCTGCTCTGTGAGGGTCCATGGGGGTCCTGACCACTGAAGAACAGGATAAAAGGGGGCTAACAAAGTATCAGAGAAACAGATGGACTACAGTCTGTAACTGTAGAACTACAAAGTACATAGTAAGTGGAGCTGATAAAATGGACAATGAGTGTAGAAACAAGGAGGTGGACAATGAAGTGTCCGTTTGGTGTACACTATATACGTACTTCTATGACTTGGTTATTTATTTTTATTTAACAGAGAAATTCCTAAATAGCAAACATATCCTCTTATTTTGCAGGAGAATATGTCAAAGCCGCCCTCCTATAACAATTAGCAATGTTCTGAGGTCATTTAGTAGGGCAGCACCCCACCAACCAAACATGATGCCCTACTAAACAAACTTGTTCATGCTTCTATATATAAAAGTAAATATCTTGGTAAGAAACTCCACTTCCTCAGAATAGAAGGCCACATCAGTTAACACAGGAAGGGTCTGAATGCATCACTTTGTACTGGCTGTATGTTGTGAGAAGATAATTTCACAGACAGACTTCCTGATACTCCTCCTCCTGATACTCGAGTGAGCAAATGAGCACCATTATTTACCTTATTTTCCTGCTGTGTAGGTCTACAACCACCATTTCCACAACCATTAAGCTGCTATTAAACTAACTGTTGTCATTATCTGTCTAGTCTCTTTCCACAATGACAGCGATCCAGTGAGGAAAGCGAGGCTTCAGTTGCTCGACTCTGTGAACGAAAGCAAATTCATGAGCGGCCTCCTTAAAAACACTCATCGCACATCCTCTCCCCTCAGCCTGCCGACTGAGAAGGAGTCACCGAACACGACTCCGAATCCCAACAACCAGCTGCCAGACAGCTCCTTTTCCCACCAGAGAGTGGAAGGTTAGTTAACCCGGCTGGTTTGACCTAAGTTGACGTATACATTAGTTGTGCAAATGTACATACATATGAAAATCTGATATATGGCCATGTATGAACATTATAAAATAAGGCAATTTTCTGCAAATTTTAGTGCACAATTTTTCTTTATTTGCTAAGTTTTACATTAAAAAATGTGCCATAACTTTTGCACAGGCCACATTTCATATTTTTTATGTTCAATTCAGCAGATAAACTGTAATTGTGCCTTAAAATGTACAGAAAAAAAATCAACAGAAATAAATTTGACCAGGAGTATTCAAACTTTTGCACAAATCAAAATATAATAACATTGTCTTTACTTCTATTGCATGTGCCGGTAAATTAGAATTAGAATCTTGGAATTCAACGCAGGCTTAATAAGACAAATATACAAATACAAAACTAAAGCAATAAATACTGACTAACCTGCCCCCAGATCCTGAGCGACTGGTGGGAGAAATCGCCTTCCAGCTGGACCGAAGGATCCTGGCCTACATCTTCCAGAACCAGTCTAGACTGTACGGCTTCACTGTGGTCAACATCCCAGACAAGATAATACAGGTGAGGTGCAAGTCACTGTGTATGTGAGCTACTAGTACAGGTCATAGTACAGTTACACTGTTAGCATAAGTCAGATTTCACATGAGGTTTTAGTACAGGTCATAGTACAGGTGGGTTGCTAGTACATTTTGTAGTACATGTGATAGTACAGGTGAGTATGTAGTATATTTTATAGTACAGGTGAGCTGCTAGTGATGGTTATAGTACAGGTGAGTAGCTAGTATATGATACAGCACAGGTGAGCTGCTAGTACAGGTCATAGTACAAGTGAACAGATAGTACAGGTCATAGTACAGGGTAGTAGCTAGTATATGATACAGCACAGGTGAGCTGCTAGTACAGGTCATAGTACAAGTGAACAGATAGTACAGGTCATAGTACAGGGTAGTAGCTAGTATATGATACAGCACAGGTGAGCTGCTAGTACAGGTCATAGTACAAGTGAACAGATAGTACAGGTCACAGTACAGGTTAGTAGGTAGTATATGATACAGCACAGGTGAGCTGCTAGTACAGGTCATAGTACAAGTGAACAGATAGTACAGGTCATAGTACAGGGTAGCAGCTAGTATATGATACAGCACTGGTGAGCTGCTAGTACAGGTCATAGTACAAATGAACAGATAGTACAGGTCACAGTACAGGTTAGTAGGTAGTATATGTTAGTAGCTAGGTGAATAGCTAGTACAGGTATGCTGCTAGTACAGGTCATAGTACAAGTGAGTAGCTAGTACATGTTATAGTGCATGTGAGCTGTTTGTACAGGTCATAGTAGAGGTGAGCTGATAGTGCAGGTCATATTACAGCTTAGTAGCCAGTATATGCTGTAGTACAGGTGAGTAGCTAGTATATGTTATAGTACAGGTGAGCTGCTAGTACAAGTCATAATACAGGTGAGTATCTAGCGCAGGTTGTGGCAGGATATTACACAGCCTACAGCTTTGCAATAGGGAGTGTGCTGTAAACTGTCGAGATTAAAAGATGGAATCCCTTCCTTATTCGACAGGATTTTCCTGTTTTGTTCTGATGCAGTTCTCACCACAACAGCCAGCCTGAAAATGTCACAAGGGAAAAATGTCTGAGTTTCCTTTCTTTCAGTCCCTGTTTATAGACAGCAGTGTGTAATTTAGTGTCAGACACCACATTATCTATAGTCTATTAGAGATTACTGCTCAACCCCACACGGTTTGAGACCAGTGGGTGATTAGCTTTTAGCTGCAGCCTCAAAGGCACAGTAACAAAAACAGCCTATTTAATACTAAGGATCTAAAAATAGAATGGAAAATTGTCACGTAGCCATGAATTATGGGTCACACAAACATTATAAGTGGAAAAAGACAACATAATACACAAAATGTAGGATATGGGCCCTTTAAAGTAAATTAAAGGGGGTGTCCAGATACTTTTGGATGTATGGTGTATCTCGGCTGTCTTTAATCACTGCTGGTCTGTCTTTAATTTCCTTGACAGGTATCTACACACCCTCTTACAGGGCGAAGTGGACGAGGCATACAGGTGTGAGCTGACTGACCGTTATTTGGACTTGATGGACCGTCTGCGTTCGCTGGGCTACAGCCTGACCCTCCATCCGCCCTTCACAGAGTTCATTATCAACACGTACGGCATCCTGAAACAGCGGCCGGACACACAGACCGCCCGCCAGCTCGGCTATGATAACCCAGACCTCCTGCGGCGTGTGTTAGTGGACACTGTGCCGTCTGGCCTGCTGAAAGACCTGCTGCTGCTCTTCAGCTGCCTGTGCTACATGGCCCGGCGGGACAGACAAGCCTTACTGCTGTGGTAGCCACTTTAAACTCTGTGACGCCGGCCGTCTTGCTCCGCCAAGTAGGAACAATGCCACAATCATGGCCTACAAAAGGCTCACACACCCGCTCTACTCAATACACAAAAATGGAACATAAAGCAACTGTGACTCATTCGTTTGCCTTTTTCAGTTCTGTTTACTTTATGTATTAAGTTCAAATCTCTCAAGAAGGCCAGGCTTTCTGTGTAAGGTCAAGGGTCGGTAGGGGTGTAACGATATACATATGTTAATGTCTGATGCAATTTTTGAATCTGGAGTCAGGATTTGATTTGATTTTTGATATTTTCTGTGTTGAAAATGTCTAAATATCTTTTAAAGAGTTCTAAAAAGGTTCTTCTATTGTTACAAACTTAACCTCATAACAATAGAAGAACCCTTTTCAGAAAGGGTCTATATAGAACCATCTGCAGCACATTCTTCATCAATCTGAAGCATGCAAAAACCCTTTAATCATGCATAGGGTTCTTTGAATGTTCATGGTTTATATAGAACCATTTTCTTTACTAAAGAACCCGTGAAGAACCACTTTTTTAAAGAGTGTACTACATGAAAAATGCTAATTTAATTTAATTAATCCTGTTTGCATAAAAATAATGTGTGGTTATTATTACATGTGGCTGGTATTAACGCACAGGAACAAGATCCTAATGCGTGGCCACGACTTAGTGAGGCGTGGGAACAAGGTCCTAATGTGTGGCCACAACTTAATAAGGCATGGGAACGAGATAAGTCGTTGCCCAATTTCTTTATTAAAGAAATTAGATAATTAAGCCTTGAACACAGCTAAATAAGGCATGATCTCGTTCCCACACCTTACTAAGTTGTGGCCAAGCATTAGGTTCTCATTTCCATGACTTACTCAGTCGTTGTCATGACTTAAATATCTCATTCCCATGCCTTATTAAGTTGTGGCCAAATGTTAGGATCTCATTCCCATGCCTTACTAAGTCATGACCACGACTTAATTATCTCGTTCTCATGCCTTACTATGTTGTGGCCACGCATTAGGAATCTTATTTTCATGTCTTACTAAGTCGTGGCCATGACTTAATTATCTTGTTCCCACGCCTTACTAAGTTGCGGCCACACATTAGGATGTCATTCCCACGCCTTACTAAGTTGTGGCCACGACTTATCTTGTTCCCACGCCTAAGAAGTTATAGCCACGACTTAATCATCTTGTTTCCACACCTTACTTTGTCGTGGCCACACATTAGCATCTCGTTCCCATGCCTTACTAAGTCATAGCCATGACTTAATCATCTTGTTTCCACACCTTACTTAGTCATGACCACGTACTAGAATCTCATCCCCACAGCCTTACTAAGTCGTGGCCACACATTAGGATCTCATTCCCACGCCTTACTAAGTCGTGGCCACGCATTAGAATCTTGTTCCCACTCCTTACTAAATTGTGGCCACACATTAGGATCTCGTTCCCATGCCTTACTAAGTCGTGGCCACGCATTAGACTCTTGTTCCCACTCCTTACAAAGTTGTGGCCATGCATTAGGATCTCATTCCCATGCCTTACTAAGTTGTGGCCACACAGTAGGACCTCGTTCCTGTGCATTAATACTAGCCACATATAATAATAGCCACACATCACACATGTGCTTTACTAAGTTGTGGCCAAGCATTATTTTTATTCATACAGGATGTCATCAGCAGGGTTACGTACAAAACAGGAAAACAGAGCTAACAATACAAAAACAGATTCCCCGAAAGACAGTAAATGGGAGAAGGTGAGGAGTTTCAGCAGGACAGTTATACACAGTTATCATGCATTATTTCAATGCTTCAGTGAATCTGGTACACCCTATTGGTCAGTAATCCTTTTTGCTTCTGTGTTGTTTCATGGTCAGCCCAAGAACAGCAGAATAGCAGACCAGTTAAAAGGAGTCTGACTAAAAATTAAAAATCGAAGCATTACTACATCTGTTGTAAACATGCCTACTCACCACCTACAGTGGGGCCACAGCTTGTCTCCTGAGTGAGCTTTTCTGGTTTAAATACAAGGAAAACACCCTTCTGATGATGCGTCTTGAAGGTCTACTTCAGAGCGGGGTTGTTTTTTATAGCTGGCTAAAACAGAAGGAAGCCAGTTATTACTATTAAAGTTAGTTATTAACATTCTACGAACAGCTTTAGTAATTGAGCATTTTGGAAAGCTTATTTAAAGGCCAACTGATTTTTAAAAATTCCTGCATAACTAAATGGTTAATGTGTCATTCATTGGTTCGGTGGTGATAGGAACCAGACGTCCACCTCTAAAAGCTCCCTCACAGAAAGTTACTATATGAAATGGTTATGAATTCACTGCCTGGTGAATGAGACACTGTTTCACGGTAGTTTTGTGATAGAGGTAGGCCTAAAACATACTTTACTCAGTTTGTGTTCATGTATTCAGGTGGCGGGGTACATGAATGGTGTTCTAACGCAAAATAGTCCCCAGAGAAAACTTATTTCTTCAGATTTTCCACTATTTTCCATCATCAACATTCCATATAAACTCAGAAGACTCGTGTAGGTTCACTGGTGGTTCTGGATAGTAAATAAAATGTCTGTCTATATTTGTGTTGTAGTCATGGCGACTCCTGGTTCCCATCACCACCACTGTAAAGACATCTGAACCATTTCACACCAAACCACTCTGAATCTCTCTGTTTACATCTTAAGGACTGAATTATGCAGGAATTTGGGAAAAAAAAATGTTGGAAAACTCAATTTAGCTTCGTTTTTAATCGTGCTGAGGTGAGCAACGTGGCGCTTTTAGAAGCTGTGAGGGGCAAAAGTGTGTCAGATTAGCACAGCTAGCCTAGTTTCACCCCAGAAAGCCGCGGGAACGCGCAGAGGCTCCGATCGGGAACGCGCATGACCTAATAGTGCTGCTCGCGTGAGAGAGAGGGAGGGAGAGAGAGAGGGAGAGAGAGAGAGAGAGAGAGAGCGCTAAAGAAACACAGAGAGCGAGAGGGAAGATAGGGAGGTAAAACGAGAGGGAAAGAGGCAGAGAGGAAGAGAAGGGAAACGGAGAGAAAGAGAGGGAGAGAGACTTTAAATCAGAACGAGAGAGAAAAAGAAAGAGAGCGCACCCCCCCTCGCTCTGGTAGCTCGTTTATTTGCTGATAATTTAAATAAAGAGGAGATTAAAGCGGTTATCAGGCTCATTCTGCACACAGTAAGTCTTAGATATTAGCAGAATTGAGCTTATAGAGCAGAAATGAAGCTCGGAGTACATGAAACCAGGCTTCTTCAGTAAAGGTAAGTCCAGTAAGTCCACCGTGCTGAAGGTAAAGGTAAAGGTAAACTTCATTAGCCTGCTAGCTAACCTTAGCCACCCTGCTAACAAGATATCGGTTTATAACGTGGCGAGAAAAGACTGAAACCTCAGTAACGGTTGTAGAAATGAGCTATTTTAGCGGTTTACTCTGTTTTCCCTCCTCATCTGGAGTTAATCTTCTGCGGCCATTCATATTGTTAAGCTGGAGTCAGCTGCTTATTCGAATTTCCCGTTCCACCTTAAATGGTGCAGCAGTTACATTCGGGCGGCTGAGGCGCCCTAATGTAACTGCTGCACCGTTTAAGGTGGAACGGAACATTCCAACTTCAGCCTCGTCATGTGTTGCGCTGAAACCACTGACAGTTTATCCTACATGTATGAATGTATGCATTTCAGGCTGAATTTACATTTGTCGACGATATAATGTCATTTTTTTCCTTTTTAAATGTCATTTCTTTCTGTTCTGTTGGTGACAGCAAACAGCTGGACTGCTTTGCTGTTGTTTACACCTCTTTCTTTAGCTTTAACGTTTTATTTTATGGCCAAAAAAGTGAAGAATAGAGCCCAACAAGCTTCCTATGCTGACAGATGCTGGAATTCACTAAGCAGCTTCACTGCATTTCCATAGGGACCTTATTTCTTCTATTTTGGAGCATTTTGTTTCATTCCAGCATGTTTATACAGTTTTAGGCTGCCCACCTCTTGGAAACTCAGTAGTTTTCCTTTAGTCTTTAAATGCATTAGTTAATGCCATTATGAGATCAGTGCAACAACAGGTGCTGAGAGCAAGTGGCACATTTTCCACTGGAAAAAAAAAAAACAGTGCAGATACTGTTATTGACAGTTTTGTTATCTTTGGCTTGCTGATAGCAGCGAGGAAAGTTATCCAGATGGCCAGGACTGGATTACTATCCGCTGCGTGTATTCTTGCCCCGTCCTATGTTAATCTCGCCCGGACTGATAGCTTACGGGTGCTCCAGCTGGCGCGAGGCCCTGTCCAATATTTTTCTGAACCAAAAGCTTCTTTCCTTCCAAATGAAAGCAGACCTTCCCCTCTTGACCTTTCGCAGCTTATGTGTACGGCATTTACACAACTCATTACAATACTGTAAGCTTTGAAGCCCTAGCCTTTAAAACCTAATTTACACAGTATACGTCAAATTTAATCTCTAATAGTCTTGATAATTTGGTTTCTCACACTGTATGACACACTGCTATGCAGTAGTGGTGAGTGATATGCCGGTTCATCCGGTATACCGGTTGATATTCTTGTAAAACTGAGTTTTGTCATATGCTTGGTGGTAGTGGGGTGGGCAGTATGGCAATATATTATCATTATCATGATCAATTATGTCACAATGTGCTTCTCTGAGCAGCACTGCTTAATTACAAACATTAAAAATATAATCAAGCCTGTTTAACTGGATTTTGAGCAGAGCAGCACCTGAAACACTGAATGAAAATCACTGTACTCATAGTGTTTGGTACTATTTTGAACTTTATTTGTGACGCAACAGTTTTGACTTAATAAACTGTAGAAAAATGAAATGTGATAAACATAAATAACGTAGCGCACATATATTGTCACGTACGCAGCGTGTTTCATTCAAAATAACAGTTTTATGTGGAGCTGTTCATAGACAGAGCTGTCTGTGGAGGCTGTGTTTCACGTAGCATAGACCGAGTGTTTTCGTACAGTGTGAGTGTATAAATCATAGGCTGTGTTCGTACACAATGGATTATTCAAACATAAAATGTGAGTCACCAAAGAACAGGATTTATAGCTCCAAAATTACACATACAAAAAAAGTGTGCTTGTACTCGATCTAAAAAAAAGTGTGTATATATATATATGTTTTTCAGTTTTTGACATAATTTGAAAATTTACATTGTGTGTAAATTTTATTAAGAATGGCCCAAAAGTGACGTGGGAAAATGTCTGGTTCCATTGACTTACATTAAAGTAAAGTACGTTTTTTCCTTCTCCTGTAAAATTTTGGAGATACGAGGTTTTATTCTGACAGCAGCAATATATATATATATATACACACACATAGAAATGCACTATTCAGAGACGTATACCAAAACCTGAAGCAATTCTAATTATACCATGATATAAATTTTTAGCCGTACTGCCCACTATTACTATGCACGTTTGTCCTGCGTGCATTTCTCCCTTTTTATAGATAACTGTATGATCATGCACGTTAGAAACTAATAAGAAAGTCTTTTATAGATTACTCAACGCAGTGCTAATAAGTGGGATATAAGCTTCCATTACTTTTTAGCTATACAGCCTCAAAGCTCCAGTGCAAAACTAAAGAAGCTTAACTTCGGATGCAAAATGGCTCTTCGGTAAGGAGAAAACTGTAGATTTGAATTTTCTGTCATCTAAATTTATAGGCATGTATAGTATTTGAGGTTCATTTTGGCCTCTGTTCAGAGTGGGCAATATGACAGCATTTTTATTGTAAAATGACATCACATTATATTTTTCTGAGCATATCGTGGATATTTAACTGCACTGCTTCCTTACTGACTGAGCATAATTGGTCCTATTTAATTGGATTTAGTGACTGTGCGCAGCTTTTGATAGCATTTTGATAGCAAGTGTGGCCCTACGTGGCTTTTATATATGTGCTGACTTACCAAACCTCAGAAAAACAGAAATATTGCGATATGTATTGTGTATCATGAAAGTTTCTCTCAAGTATGGCAAGATATTCCTGTGGTATCTAGCCTGTGTTATAGGCAAACCCAGACACTGAGATGTTTTGCGCTTTGCAGGGTCATTGTTCGTCCACAGAACTCTCCGTGGGGGATATGAAATGAGCAGACTCTTTCACTGCGGCGTCTCTTTGCTGGAGGAATGTCTCTGAGAGAATCCCCTTTCCCGAATGGCTTTGCGGAGGCTCTCCACACTGTAGGATGGGGCCTCGTCTTCCCCTGCTTCTGGTTCCTGGACCGGCTCATTGCCGTGTGCATCTCCACCAGCCTGGAGCGTCATAGGAGACGGGAGGAAGAATGCTACCTCCATCCGCTCCAGGTGTTTTTTGGCTTCATCCTTTTTCTCTTCCTCTTCCTCATTTCAACACCTTTTGCCTTCCTGGGGTTCCTGCTTTGGGCTCCACTCCAGCTCACACGGCGGCCTTTCTCTTACCGCCACCAGGTGGCGACTGTCGAAATGGAAAATCGGAATGTGGGCTGGGAGGAGGCTGGGAGGGTGACTTTTGGGTTTGTCACTGCCAATCTGTGCCTACTGCCGGACGGATTGGCGCGGTTTAACAATCTGGGGCATTCCCAGAACCGGGCTCTGGCCATCGGCCAAAGCATCGTCCAGGGTGTTAACCGACCACACATACGCATATTAATCGACTCGCCCAGCAGCTCTGGAACCCTCAGCCCCTCAATCAGCCTCCTTCCTCAGTCCGCATCCACCTCATATGGAGCCACGGATGCTCAGGTGCAACCAGGTACAGCCGAACAGAGCGCAGACACGGTTTTGGACGGAGCGATTCCCAAAACGTCCACCGGGGGCGCCAGTGTCAATGTGGCCAGTGACCATATGAACCAGCAGCAGCCTGCAAAGTGGAACTGCAACCAGAACTCCAACCAGCAGGGCAGCCGAGGGCGCAGGAACCCCCCGAGAGCCTTACGGACGCTGGGCAAGGCTGGAGACACACCGCTGGAGGTGTCCATGCTGTTTCCAGCCAACGTGGACATTGTGTGCCTAGAAGAAGTGTTCGATAAAAGGGCGGCCAAAAAGCTAACTGAGGCTTTAGGGACGGTTTTCAGCCATATTTTGTACGACATCGGGGTCTACGCCTGCCAGCCCTGCGGGACCTGCTCCTCCTTTAAGTTCTTCAACAGCGGCCTGTTCCTGGCCAGCCGTTTCCCCGTGATGGAGGCGCAGTATCACTGCTTCCCCAATGGCCGAGGAGAGGACGCGCTGGCCTCCAAAGGGCTGCTCTGTGCTAAGGTAAAGGTTCGGATTAAGTTGACTGCATAATTAGATTCAGAGTGGTTTGGTGTGAAACGCTCTGTTCTAGAGAAACTTACCGAGTCAGAACTGTTCATAGTGGTGGTGATAGGAACCAGACGTCCACCTCTAAAAGCTCCCTCACAGAAAGTTACTACAGGAAATGGTTATGAATTCACTGCCTGATGCGTTTTGTGATACTTCTGAGAAGCTTTTGGCCTAAAATGTCCTGTTTAAAATCCATTTAGGGTGGTGCATACAAGGCAGAAGAGTGCAGGGGATGAACACAATCAGCCGTCGTCCTATTTATTATTTTGATTTTCTATAATCTGTGCTGCGGTTTTTCAGGTAAATAAGGTGAGGCAGGTCAATGCACAGCTGCTACACCTGCACCAAAATGCCCCAATTATACACGACTCTTTGTCCTGAATAGCCGTCACCTCTTGCTTTCACTGTAGCCCTTAATTCATGTAATAAAATAGCCAACTGATTTAAAACTGAAGCATTTGAAATGTTGACCTATTAAAGAGAACTGATGTTGTTTGTATTGAAAAGTACAAGAAATGTGCTAGAACGTTTCATGTGTTCATTGAGCTCACGCAGTGTGAGTTTCGGGTTAAATAAATAAATAAATAAATAAATAAAGGCTGGACTCCCGTGTGGTACCACCATCTAAGCGTAGGCCCTGTCATCAGGAGATCGGGTGAATAGCTGGATAGCCGGTGATGCTACAGCTGTCCGTGGCCAGGAGTCCAAGAGAGCACAGTTGTCCTCGCTCTCTCTGGGTGGGTAGAATGGCCCCTCATCTCCCCCCATCACTCAGCGCAGGCGTCTGTTAGCTGACATAACAGAACTGGCGGTTAGCGTTCTCCTCTGAGTGCATTCAGCGTTCACGCTGTGTTAGCAGTAGGGCTGAAAGATGAATCGATTAATCGTTTTTATATCAAAATCGCAATTTAACAGTGCAATTTTCAAATCGCGCGAGCTGCAGGTTATTTCTAATTAAAATAGCGTAATTATCAAAAAACATTGTCTTAAGTTTTAAGTGGGGAAGTTTAACCTAATAACACAGAGCTTGTGAACTGCCTCTAGATCAGCTAGACCAATCAGAGGCGACTAAACCTCCATGTGTTGTGACATCACTTACTGGATCCCTCACACATACATTCAGGGGTCAAATGTAAAGTCAGAAAAGGTGGGTACATATAAAAAAAAAAACAGGCCTGAACTTCAATTTATAAAAAATAATCGCAGTTTAAATCGTAGTTGCAATATTAGTCAGAAAGATTGCAATTAGGTCCCCAAATCATTCCCCATATCATTCAGCCCTAGTTAGCAGCAGTTCGAATGTGGTGTGGTGGTGCTTCACATGACTTAGGAGGAAGCCTGGGTTTGCCTTCACCCTCCTGTGGTGGCTAGATTTGAGTATGACTAAATAGGGAAGAACATTGGAACCACACCCCAAAATGAAAAACAATTAAAACTATAGATTTGAAAAACAATAGAAATGATAAACAGTTAAAACTATAGATTTCATAGGGAAAATCGTTAAATTAAAGATCACATTAGAAATTAGGACAGTTAAAAAATCTAATTGAAAAATACGAAAAAATAATAAAATAAAAAAAAAAAGTAAATAAAGTAAATAAAATGGTTGTATTTGCATTTTGCAGCCCCTGGTTCCCATCACCACCACTGTGAAGAAATCTGAACCAGTAAACAAACCACTCTGAATGACTCTGTTTACATCTCAACCACTTTATTAAGCAGAAATCGTCCAGTAGAACCGTCCCTCAACTCTTCTTCTATTGGACTGTGAATTTAATTGTGCCAGTTTTATTAGGTGTGTTTGAGCAGCAAAAACACTGAAATGTGCAGGACGTCGCTGATCCAACACACCTTATCCATCTAATTAATGCTAGAATAACCATCTGAGTGTCAGTATCAGGTGTCTCAAAACAAAGATTCTCAGTTTGGGCTCTGTGCACTGTAGTGTTAAAACTATAGACTATATACTTCACCGTGGTTTTAAAACGGAGTGTTTTCTTCACCAGCTGCAAATAGGATTACAGAAGGGAGAGAAGAAGATGGTTGGATTCTTTAACTGCACTCATCTTCACGCTCCAGAACGTAAGCAGTGTTTTATATTAGTCTCAAATAAACGTGAAGAGCTTGGTTCTTTTGCACGAGTATGGCTTTGCTTGTTCTGTTTTCTGGGGTTAGGTTTGTCTTTGGGAGTCTGATGTCTTTCCTCTAGAGATTGTAAGTATTTATCTGTTGTTATTTTTGTTTGGTTTATCAGGGGACGGAGAGATTCGCTCTGAGCAGCTGGACATGGTCACCCAGTGGATCACCGAGTTCCAAACGATGACCCGGCAGCAGGACGAGGTTGTGGTGTTTGATGTGCTCTGTGGGGACTTCAACTTTGACAACTGTTCTCCAGGTGTGTCCCACAGAAGAATGTGTCTGATTATTATTATTATTATTATTATTATTTTTTTATCATTAGGCATGCCCTCATACTGATTCAGATAGTATTCTTTAGTGCTCATGTGTCAAACACAAGGCCCGTGGGCCAGGTACAGGCCTGTAGCACAATCCTATCCAGCCTGCAAAATTTTCATTTTCTATTAACGTTAGCCCCTTTCGCAGTGTGCTGCACTACAATCCCCAGCATGCACTGCAATAGAAAGTGTGCTCCAACCCCCTCCCCCAACATCCATCCATCCATCCATCATCTAAACCGCTTATCCTTCTGGGTCGCGGTGGGGTGCTGGAGCCTATCCCAGCTGTCATTGGGTGGAAGGCCCCTCCCCCAGCAACAACTGAAAAAACACCTAGTTTGTAAAAAGTGAACAATGGGGATTTCAATACGGGTGGAGCTCGAATACCTTTTGACTTCCAGTATGTGCCTCGTGTGCGGAGATGGTGTGGCCGTAATGAAAGAATACCACATTAATTACCATTATGAAACAAAACACTGGAGAGTTGGATGAACAGCAGAGGCAACGGAAGAGTGGCAGTGATGAAGAAGGGCGTTCTCTGGCCCACAGAGATGTGGAGATTTTTTAGTACGGCCTTTTTAGCAGTTGAGTTTGACACCCCTGCCTTAGAGAACGATTCAATGCATCACATTTGATTCTTTTGCTATGATTCAGAATTATTTTTAATCTTTTTAACTCTGTGGAACCACCGGTGGTTCCAAAACGCACTTCGTCATATTCTTTACTTCATAACTTTAATATTTCATAAGCTACATTCTAAAGGTGGGGGTCGTATGAGAGCTGTAACTGTCTTCTTTCCAGTCAAATAGATGGGTAATGTAGTTTTAAACCCTGATAATAAAAGAAGCTGAACTCAAATTTTTTAGCCTACTGAAAGTCGACCCGTTTTTCCACAAATCTGGGCTATAAAGTGGATCTCAGATGGCGTCTCTTCAGTGATCTGCTCTGTAAAAATTATCTTTATAAAATAATACAAAGAATTTTGGATTTCAGCAGTAAATTGTAAGCATATAGCAAAATGTGTGATCAAAAAACACATTTTCTGTTATTTGAGGGGAGCTTTTACCAAAAAAAAACAAAAACAAAAATTTACATTTATTTCATGCAGTTACTGAATAATTTGCCTTACGATTTGGGCACGTAAATTCAGATGGAAACAAATGAAATATACCTACGAGCATTCAAATAATATTCCACTTTTTATATAATAGTGGAGTAAACTAATAATTGTGATTTTTAGAGCCCAAATGATACGTTGGTTGGCCAATAATAAGCGACCCTAATCCAAAACCAATGCAGTTGAAATGGCACATTTGATTTATCAGTTTTATTACAGTGTGTATTACTTATATTTTGTAATATATTGAGAGCCTGTTGCATTATATTGTATCTTATATATTGTATCTTTTGAGTGTTTGTGCATATTAACAAGGCTCATCTAGAATCCATAATTGATTATTGTTCATTGGTTATGTGGTGCGCTGAGAAGGCGTACATTTGCATGAACGTTCACACTGATTTGTAGGCAATGTAGATTATCATTATCTCAAATAGAGCACAATGGCTGTCTGTTGTTAGCGGCTCCACTCACGCACGTGTTGGATGCATGCTGTCTATTTGTTTATGCACATTGATGAATAGAAAACGCTGATGCTTTGTTTATAGATGCTGCTGTGTGGTTAATCCTGTGTCTTGTCTTACGTGTGTAGATGACAGACTGGAGCAGAATCACAGTCTGTTTAACGACTACAGAGATCCCTGCAGAGCTGGACCTGGAAAAGAGAAGCCTTGGGTTATAGGTATCAGCATTTACTCACACTAATCACAATGGAGAAATAGAGATGCACTTCTAAACCTTTTTTGTTGAGTTTGTCTTTTCCTCATAGTTGTTTAGGTTTCAAAGATTAGGTGTCAACCCTGGGGTGTGAAGAAAAAAAGATTTGACATGGAAAATCCCACCAACCGTCTACAGTGCAGCTGCGTTGATTTACAAGCGTCAATCTGGTTTGAACAAAGAAAGAAAAACATCTAAAAATCAATACAGTCGTTGCTAATCGACGCTCTCGACAGCCTGGTGCTTAAAGAGAGAGAGTGCTTAAAGCTTAAAGCTGCACTATGTAAGATTATTCAAACTGAAATAAGTGGAGTTACTGAGTCAGGACACAAAACAGCACAACCCGCGTTACACAGTGTTGTTCTGCATGTTGCTTGCAATTACACATTTCCACCAGAGAGGTCTCCAAATCCCCAAAACTTACATAGTGTAGCTTTAAGATACAACCCATAACACTGTTTATTACAGAGAGAGACGTCAGAGACAGAAATGTCTTTTCCAGTCTGCTTTCCTTAATTTTGCCTGATCTGTGGCCGTATGCTAGTCAGCTCTGCCCCTCTACTGAGTGAACCCCTGGGCTACAGATCAAGGAAAGCAGATAGGAAAGGCAAAAACTTTGGACTGCTCTGTTAGACTCTAAACGGATCCCTGTTGATAGTGCTGTCGAAGACAAAAACACAAAGAATCCTTTGATTTCGAGTCACAGTTGGTGATCATTTGAACATTTAATGTGACGGCTCCATGGCAACCGCTTTACTGCCTCTGGCTGTGTCCACATTACAGGCCTCGTTGCTCAATTCCGATTTTTTTTCTCTGGTCTGATCTTTCTGATTTAAATTGATGGTTCAGATATGTGTACATAGATCTGTCAATGAGGGCGTTTACATGCACTTAATAATCGGGTAAATGCAGAAAATCAGATTTTGTCAGCAATCCAATCAATGCGTTTACATGCACTTGAGTAATCAGATAATGGGGAAACTCTGGGTTTACGTGAGTCAGACTGTAATCAGATTTCTGCTTTACAATCAGCATATAAACTCACAGAAGAAGACGTGACGTAAACATAATGTAGAACATTAACTCTCTCTGTGTGAGCGGCAGGGTGGGCTGCAGTGTGATCTGACCTCCTTTATTGACTTCTCTGAAGACTTAACAGCACAAACTCACCCCATTGTTATTTTACTTGGTTTTAAAGCTGCACTATCTGTTTTTTTTTAATTGAAAGAAGTTTCACTGCGGAGTGCGTTTAGATGCACTTAATAATCCGATAACTGCAGGAAATCAGATTTTGTCAGTAATCCGATGAAAACATTTACATGCCTTTGAGTAATCAGATAATGGGGAAACTACGGGTCGACATGAGTCAGACAGTCATCAGATTTCTGCTTTGCAACCAGCCAATAAACTCACAGAAGAAGACATGATGTAAAACTCAAACTTCAGGCCGCAGCTTTTTTTTTTTTACATCATACCACTTTACCTGAAAATATGAACAAACATCATCTAGAAGATGAAGAATATTTAAATTCTTCATTTCATCAAGCAGGTATTTGGTTTCAGCATCACTCCAAAAGTGTTTTGCTGCGTCTCGGGAAAGAAATCAGAGTAAGAGTTCACATGCACTGAGAAATCTGATTACTGAGCTAAAATCCAGCCTCTTTATCAGATTTCTCAATCAGATTTCTAGGCCTTACTCTAATCGAAGAAATCAGAGTGTGCTGTTTACATGACCATTTGAATAATCAGATAACTGCAAGAATCCAATTATGATTGGATTATTGAGTGCACTCATTAATGTGAATGAACCTGCGTTCTGAAACGACCAGCGTGCGTACGTACTAATCAGTAACGCCACGTGAATGAATGAACCATGTGCCTCATGAACAACGAAAACAAACCAGTAGAACAAACCAAGATAAAGTGACCCAAATCTGATCTATTTCTTCATATGTGACACAGATGTGTGTCAGTGTGAACAGATAAACACTGAATATGTGGCTAAGCGACTGAATGGCCAGATCTGACTTCATGTGTCACATCTTTTGCGCCACTTTTACGTCAATCCAACTCGACATTCGTCATAATTTCGCACTGCTGAGACTCAAAAACATTTAGGCTGATGTTTTTGTACAAAAAATTAGAAAAGACTTATCGCAACCGCTCCGCACAGAGATTTCTGAAGAAATGTCCGAACGCGGCTGCAGGAGAACGAGGCTGCAGCGTCAGAGAACAGATAAAAGTTGGAAAGTAAAGTTTAAAGAATCCGAGGACGCGAACCAAAGAAGTGACCGCGCCCTTTTTACGGCTCGAACACATTCAGGGTGATGAGCCCAGCTGTCAGTCAGTGAAGCTTCATGATGGCTCCTGTGATGCTGGTGAAGATGAAGCTGATCCTCCGGGAGCGACTGGCGTTCATTGGCAGTCGTGATTGTTTACCTCTGGATGAGCCGTGAAGCAGCGTGACGCTCTGATCTTTTGTGCATGTGGCTCAGTTTAGGAGCTGATCTGTTCAGACTGATGTCGCATACAGATCACATTTAAAAGATAATCTGAACAGCCAAACAAAAAATCTGATTTGGTGAGAAAATCAGATTTGGGCCACTTTTACCTGCTGTGTGAACGTAGCCTAAGTAACACTTAAGGCACAAGAATTGGAGATATATCTAATCTAGGTCCACATATGAAAGCAGCTCAGGTCTGATTTGAAAAGATCAGATTTGTGTCACATCAGGGCAAAAAATCGGATTTGCGCTGCTTCAGTCTGGTAATGCGAATGCAGCTTCTGCGACCAAAGACAGTCTGTGATAAAGTTCTGGCAGTTTCAGAAACTTCGGTCCAGTGTAACTGCTGATACGACACGCCCAAAAATCATCCACTAAGAAGCGGCATGAAACGCTGTGTGCGAGAGGGAGAGAGAGATTAAATTAAGATAAAAACTTTATTCCTCGTAAGTTTAAGAATATAAGCTTATATTATTAGTTTGGCCCTCAGTTCACATACAGACTGACCTGCAGTGAAATAGCAGAGCTCGCTGCCGCATAGAGGGCAGAGAAATTAGCCTGCTGACCCCAAATTCACGTTGGAGAATGAGCATTATATGCCCCCCCCCACCCCCCGCAAAAAGAGCCGAGAACAGCTCCAGCCTCTCCGTCTTAATTTAATTCTTCATTTAATCTGTGTTTTTTCCAGACTGCGAGCGCCGCTGTTGTGTCGAGGGTTTTTTTTGCTTGCATTGCTCTGTTTTTCTTGCATGCACTCTTAAAAAAGATGGTGCTTCAAGGGTTCTTTGGTAAAGAAATGGTTCTATGTAGAACCATGAACACTCAGAGAACCCTTTGCATGATTAAATAGTTCTTTGCATCATGAAAGTGTTCTATAGATTGATAGATTGTTATGGCATCAAGCTTGTAACAATAGAAGAACCCCTTTGGGTGCTATATAGAACTGTCTATAGCACATTCATGCACACTTTCCACCAATCCGATGAACCATTTCATGATGCAAAGAACCATTTAATCATGCAAACCATTTTCTAAAAAGTTATATATAGAACCATCTACAGCACGTTCTCTATCAATCTATAGAACACTTTCATGATGCAAAGAACTATTTAATCATGCAAAGGGTTCTCTGAGTGTTCATGGTTCTATATAGATCAGTTTTCTTCACCGAAAAACCTTTAAAGAACCGTCTTTAACTGTGTAGTGGTTATACTATGCTCTTAGCAAAGAGGGTTCTATATAGTACTACAAAAGGGTTCTTTGGTTTGTAACAGTAGTGGAACCCTTTTTGGTGCTTATATAGAACCATTTTCATTTATAGCACATTCTCCATCAGTCTAAAGAATCATTTCATAATTTGAAGAACCCTTTAATCATGCAAAGAACCATAAACTATATGGTACTATAAAGAACCATTTTCTTTGCTAAAGAACCCTTGAAGTGCCATTCTCATTTTTATTACTGTTAAAAGTGTTTATAAAGACACGTTGTTGTGGTCCGAGTTAATCGTTTGGGTTTTTTGGCCACAATTTCGTACAGTTTTTACCGTTTTCTACTAAAATGTTTTAGTTGATTCTTATTTACTGCATTTGAAACTTTGATTCTGAGCTTCTGAACAGTGCAAGTCATTCTTCCTCCTCTCCGTCCTGCAGGCACCCTGCTGCAGCAGCCAACCCTGTACGACGAGAATGTGAAAACTCCAGATAATCTGCAGAGGTAACCCTGAGCAACGTGTTCCACCACATTCTTCACCTTTTCACAGATCACTGCTGAAACCTGCTTTAGCTTTCTGTCTTTACCGTAGGAGTGAGGGGTGGGAGGTGTGGCGGTATGACAGTGATGAGCACATGAGCACAAAGAGCTTAACTAACTCTTAGAAACTCAACAAAAGGCTGTTTTAGACTAAACTGCACCGCTGGCTGCTGCTTGAAGTCGCTCCTGCGTCAATCAGTGTGGTGTTTACTTTTCAGGGTTTCAGTTTGTACTCTTATTCTTCGCTCTGTTGGACAAAACAGGTTTAATGTAACTGAGAACGACAGAGAAGAACGAATCAGCTCCAGCAGCTAAACTTAACATGATAAACTTAACCTGGCAGGCCTGGAACCGCGGGCTGCCTTTGTTAGACACAGCAAACAGTGAAATATTATTTCACCAACATGCTGCAAAATGGAGTTGAGGATCAATTAAAAAAGTGAAAACAAACACGAGGAGGAGCACATCACACAGCTACGCTTCAAAAACAATAACCTAGCAAGTGAAAACACCTATACTGAAGTCAGTATATCTGATATTCATCATTATGAGATTGTCGTATGAATGTTTAAGATGATTTGATTCATTTCTAGACGTTTTTACTTGTTTTAAGTAATTTTATCGTATGAAAGTAGCAGATAATTTCACTTCTTTAAGCATTCATTTCTTGAAACGTGCACAATTATCTTTTTATAAAACCAGGTTTGATTTGCCAATGAAAAAAGACAGATAAAATGGCTTAAAGCCGGTAAAAGTGTATGGAAACAGTTCGAACAAGCTTAATATTTTTACAACAATCTCATAATAAGAAATATTAGCTGTATTCACTAAATTTAAGGTGGCTTCGTTTGCTAAGATATGATTTTTTAGACTGTAAAAACGGGTGACATGAGAACTGAAGAAGCTGCTAGGAGTATTTACACCATGAAGAATACTTTACAGTCGGAAACACAGTTTACAATGAACTTTGTATTCTTTTTTTATATTTAAAGGGCCTATAAAAATATAATAATAATAATAATAATAATAATAATAATTGCAACAGCACTAGTAATAGCAATAATAATAATTATATTATTATTATTTATGTGTTGTTTTGTTATTATTATTGCAGCTACTATAAATTGTTTCACTTTTGTGACATTGTGATTTCACATTGTTATTGTCTGAATAATAGAAAATACCGTGATATAAATTCGAGTTCATATCGTCCTCCCCTAGTAGGAACGCAATACCACTTCCTTTTGCTCAGAGAAATATCCAGGGTGCATTCAGATGGATTTGTGTCTCATGGATTTTGTGCAGTTTGTTTTTGTGCGGATGTGATTAGTCTCAGTACTGATGCCACACAAAGCTGCACTGGGCACAACCCTTTAACCATTCACAGTCTTGTTTACTGTGTGCTGTGAACACCTGACCAGTCACAGCTCCAGATGACTTAAAGTAGGTTTTTGATGAAACAGAGTGTGTAATCCAACAAAAATACTATACTATATATAAAAATACTAAAAAATGTATTTTGGCCAAAATAATGATCTTTAATTGTGTCGTATATTGATTTATGTGATTTTCCTGTATTAGGCGGTTCTCATTACACTGCGTCAAAATATGTCCATGAATATTTGAGTGCCATGAGCATCACGCATATAAAAATATTAATATAATTTAGTAAATCAGTTGTACAACAAAATTTTTTACAGTTTTTTTTTTTACCTGTTTTTGGCATTTTTAACCTAATTCTCAAAATGTCACTAAAATCAGTTTAAAATCAATGAAATCATTCAGTTTAATGTCAAGTTCAGTTCAGTTCAACTCGGCATCAATGTTTGTAAAATTTGAAGTTGTTATTATTTAATTTTTTTCAAGTTGGTTCCAGGTATTTGTCATTTTCCTGAGAATAGCTGTATTGCAAGGCACACCACAGTCATTACTCATGGCAGTGTAATCCTAATATTGGATTTTTTTGTCCATATAATGCAGCCCTACTGAATTTGGGTGATTTTCAGGTGATCTTTGCGACGTTATTTGTTATGTAGATCACAGGATCTGTGCAGTAACTGAATCACTAGACCACAAACCCACTTCCCTGTTTCACGGACAACAAGTTACATGATCATTAGTTGTAGATTGTTTACAACAGAGTGAAACTAACTTGGACAGTGACGTGGGAACCAGATGGAAGGATGTAATTTGACTGAAATTCAATATATGCTTTCACATTGACTTGTATCATTTGTTAACCCATATAATGTGTGTATATTTAGAAGCCTAGAGCTGTCATTGCTGTCATTTTGCTATACATGTCATTTACATTATATCACTGTCTGTAATTACATAGCTTTGTAATAAATTACAGTTATGTGATGAATTACGTTTTTATTTGATTTGCGTTTTATTGACAGTTTCCAGTCTGTACTTCTCACTTCTGCTTGTTTTAATGTTAGTTAAAAAATAAGAAACGAGAATCACAGAACTTCTCTGCTTGTTTTAATAAGATACAGTTCAGAAATAATTCATTCTGTTGTTGTTTCTGCAGGACGCTGGAGGATGAGGAGCTGCGTAAAGTGTATCTGGCCCCCCCAGTATCTCAGGGCAGTGAGCCTCTCGTGTATCCTGAACCTGGAGAGCCGTGGGTGGGCCGTCGCCTCGACTACCTCCTCTACAGAGAGAGCACCCTTACTGACCATTGCCGGACAGTAAGTTTCCAAACAGAGAGTAAACTCACGTATAAGCAAAATTGAGTGACTTATTTTTACCAGTGTTCATTTAATCATGAAATTTATAATCATATACGAAACCAAACTTCACTCAGTGTTTTTAGAGGTATAAATTTCAGTCTGTCAGCCGTCACATGCTTCTTTCATAACCCTTTCAGCTTTCGGTTTTGGTTGTCATGTGATTTGAGGTGGTGTCTTAAAACCATTATGGCAGCCTGTAAAATCTAGTTCAAGGCCTGTTATTCAGTATCTGAATTATTCAGTAACTACTATGAATTATTCAGTATCTTATATGCATTATTCAGTAACTACTTTGAATTATTCAGTACCTACTATGAATCATTCAGTATCTACTATGAATTATTCAGTATCTACTTTAAATTATTCAGTATCTACTATGAATTATTCAGTATCTACTATGAATTATTCAGTATCTACTATGAATTATTCAGTACCTACTATGAATCATTCAGTATCTACTATGAATTATTCAGTATCTACTTTAAATTATTCAGTATCTACTATGAATCATTCAGTATCTACTATGAATTATTCAGTATCTACTTTAAATTATTTAGTGTCTACTATGAATTATTCAGTAACCACTTTAAATTACTCAGTATTTACTATGAATCATTTAGTATCTGCTATGAATTATTCAGTAACTATTACGAATTATTATCCAGTAACTGCTGTAGGATGTACTTCATGGACTGAATTATTTATCATTAATTCACAGATAATATTCAGTGCTGCCTAGATTTGGGTCATTGTGATTTCTGGGAGAGTATATTTAATACAGTTTCTTCTTTCTGTCCTGTAGGAGGTGGAGGAGTTTACATATGTGACCCAGCTGGCTGGATTAACAGATCACATTCCTGTTGGCCTGAGACTCAACGTCACACTGTAAAACACTGAACACTACAGTTTTCCTGGGGAAAGACTGTTATTACAAACACTGGAGGACAAACTGAACACTGAATGCAACTTTTGGGCACAAAATGAAAACTTTTCTGTGCAGAAAAGAACCATTAGAAAACTCTAATTGCTAGATTTTTGTAAGAATACTTGATTGATTGACAGGGAATTCAAATCACTTTGATTCAAAACACATTGAGATTTTTTTTTATTAAAATATTTCCATGGTATGGATTCTACAGGATTACTTCGTCTATAATCCATAAGCAGCAGTTACCAACTGTACCTGAGTTTGTAATAACTGAAACGATTTTGTTACATTGATTTTTTTAATTTCATACCATCACATCAATTATTCTGGTAATGTATTTTAATAAAATGGCATAGACTTTTCAAGTGTGGTGTCATTATTTTTTCCATATTTGTTTTTTCTCAAATTAATGGCTTCCTTTTGAATACATTCAAATCATATGCAAAAGTGTTTCAGAAAATATGTTGAAATAGGAAATACTCATTTAAGATGTGATGTCACTGAACTGCTTAGATATAGATATACACATACATACATATATATAAATATATTCAGGGCGGCCCATCAGAGTAATCAACAGAATTCATACATATATATATATATATCCCTAATTCCAAAAAACTTGGAATGTAAGTAAAAACAGAATGCGATGATTTGCAAATCTCATAGACCCATATTTTATTCCCAATAGAACATAAAAAACATATCAGATGTTGAAAGTGAGACATTTCACCATTTCATGAAAAACATTAACTCATTTAGAACTTGATGGCAGCAACGCATCTCAAAAAAGTTGGGACAGGGGCAACAAAAGGCTGGAAAAGTAAGAGGTACTAATAAAAAACTGCTGGAGGAGTATTTTGAAACTAACTCACATGACTGAGTATAAAAAAAGCATTTTAGAGAGGCAAGAGTCTCAGAAGCAAAAATGGGTTCACCAAACTGCGTCTAAAAATTGTGGAACAATTTCAGAAAAATGTTCCTCAACGTAAAAAATTGCCAAGACTTTGGATTTCCCACCATCTACAGTACGTAACATCATCAAAAGATTCAGAGAATCTGGAGAAACCCCTGTACGCAAGGGACAAGGCCAACGATCAATATTGGATGCTCGTGATCTTCAGGCCCTCAGATGGCACTGCATTGAAAACAGGCATGATTCTGTACTGGAAATCACTGTATGGGTTCAGGAACACTTCCAGAAATCACTGTCTGTGAACACAGCTCGCTGTGCAATCTACAAATGCAAGCGAAAGCTGTATCATGCAAAGAAGAAACCATATATAAACAGGATCCAGAAACACCGCCAACTTCTCTGGGCCCAAGCTAATTTAAAATGGACCGAGGCAAAGTGGAAAAGTGTCCTGTGGTCAGATGAATCAAAATTTGAAATTCTTTTTGGAAATCATGGACACTGCATCCTCCAAAGTAAAGACCTCTCAGCTTGTTATTAGCACACAGTCCAAAAGCGGGCACCCATGATGGTATGAGGGGAGCATAAGTGCACATGGCATAGGTCTCTTGCATATTTGTCAAGGTACCATTAATGCTGAACGAAATATACAGCTTTTGGCAACATTTGCTGCCATCCAGACAACGGTCTTTCAGGGAAGGCCTTGCATATTTCAGCAAGACAGTGCTAAACCACATACTGCATCCATCACAACAGCATGGCTTCGCAGAAGAAGAGTCAGGGTGCTGAACTGACCTGCAGTCCAGACCTTTCACCAATAGAAAACATTTGGCGCATCATGAAATGAAAAATCCAGCAAAGAAGACCCAGGACTTGTGAGCAGCTAGAATCCTACATCAGACAAGATCAACATCTCCCAGAACTGCAGCAACTGCTCTCCTCACTATCCAGATGTTTACAGACTGTTGTTTAAAGAAGAGGGGATGCTACACAATGGTAGACACGGCCCTGAGATGCGTTGCTGCCGTCCTTTACTAAAAGAGTTAATGTTTTTGATGAAACGGTAAAATGTCTCACTTTCAACATCTGATGTGTTCTGTGTTCTATTGTGAATAAAATATGGGTCTGTGAGATTTGCCAATCATTGCATTTTGTTTTTATTCACATTTATTTACATTTTACACAGCGTCACAACTTTTTTGGCTTTATATATATATATAATATAAGGTGTGAAAATGGTAATCTAAAATGACTTAAGGCCATTTTTGGTGCACAAAACCACACAAACATCATAGGTGGACATAAGTGGAAAACAAATACAAAAGAAATAGGATATGGGGCCTTTAAAGCTAAACGCCTAGACTGGGCGAAGTCAAAGTGGGTAGTATTTACACATGATCTTACTTTAAAAGCACATATGTAGTACATTTTTTTTCAGTAAAACACTGGATTTTTTATTAAAGGTGGGACAGCGGTGTCTCGGCGCCTGCTGTGCGACTTTTATTTTGAAATTCGGCGTTAAAATTCCGGACTTTTAATATTTTGACTCATAACAAACATGGCGGAGTCAGAAGAGGGGACTGTGTATTTCGTGGTGAATAATATCCCCCCCGGTTTCAGATCCGCTGATCTGAGGAGCTATTTCAGTCAGTTTATCGAGAGCGGGGGGTTTCTATGCTTTCATTATCGACACAGACCGGAGGTCCGAATCCACCCGGCGGAGTCCGGAGAACCAAAACAACAGAACCAGAGCAGAGAGTCTGACCGCTCAGCCCTCTCAGCCCTGCCCGCTGCGGAGGGAGGCGAGCTGGGCCCGGAGAGTGCAGCGGCCCCGGGCGGCAGGAGGGCGGAGAGCTGCTGCTGCGTTGTGCTGGTGCGGAGCTCCGACTCGGAGCGCTTTGTGAAGATGTACTCCGGAAACCAGTGGATCGACTCTAAAGGGAACTGGACGCTGAAGCGCTGCGTTCTGCGCAGGATCAAAGTGTCTGAGCACTCAGGTGGGTTTATAGTCTATACAGGTGGACTGAGGGGCTCAGCTGGTGTCCGCACTCGTATATATACACCGATCAGGCATAACATTACGACCACCTCCTTGTTTCTACGCTCATATTATTAGTTACTGAATAATTCATAGTAGATACTGAATAATTCATAGTAGATACTGAATAATTCATAGTAGTTACTGAATAATTCATAGTAGATACTGAATAATTCATAGTAGTTACTGAATAATTCATAGTAGTTACTGAATAATTCATAGTAGTTGCCGAATAATTCATAGTAGTTATTAAAACCTTAATAGTTAATGAATAATTTACAGTAGATACCGAATAACAGATACAGTGAAATCATAGTAGATACTGAATAATCATATCATTAGCTGATTAATCAGTCTGCAGTTTAAGGGATTAATTTCTGTCTCTCTCTGTAGATCCTGACGTCTTTCCCTATAGAACGAAGGCTGAACTGAGGCGTCGTGCGACGCACTCGGACCGCTTCACTAAAGTGGACCTGAAGGCTCTTCCGGAGCTGAACCCCCCCGCTCTGATGCCCGCGGGGAACGTGGGGACCCCCGTAAGTGTGTTCCTGCAGCTCATCCAGTCCTGCCGTCTGCCCCCCCGACTCATCCGCAAACTGGGCCTCACCTTCCCCAAAACCGGCTCTCACCGTCGCTACGGCAACGTGCCCTATCAGTACCACAACAGCAGCCTGGTGGCCGCGAGCGAGGAGAGCGTGTTTACAGCGGGAGGGGTGGAGATCAGCGGGCCTGGGAGGGTCCCACCACCGAGGACCACCACTACAGCCGAACCACAACCGTCCAACAAACCTCCAATCACAGAGCAGACAGCAGAGGCTGAGAGTGAGGAGGACCAATCAGGACCTGATGATGTAAGTTAGCCAGAATTAAAGGACATCCTCCTCATCCTCCTCCTCCTTCTTCTTTTTCTTCTTCTTCTCCTCCTCCTTCTTCTTTTTCTTCTTCTTCTTGTCCTCCTCCTTCATCTTCTTGTCCTCCTCCTCCTTCTTCTTCTTCTTCTTCTTCTTCTCCTCCTCTTCCTCCTTCGTTTTCTTCTCCTCCTCCTTCTTCTTCTTCATTCTTCTTCTTCTCCTCCTCCTCCTCCTCCTTCTTCTTCTTCTCCTCCTCATCCTTCCTCTCCTCCTCCTTCTTCTTTTTCTTCTTCTTCTTCTTCTTCTTCTCCTCCTCCTCCTTCTTCTTTTTCTTCTTCTTTTTGTCCTCCTCTTCATCCTTCTTCTCCTCCTCCTCCTCCTCCTTCTTCTTCTTCTTCTCCTCCTCCTCCTTCTTCTTCTTCTTCTTCTCCTCCTCCTCCTTCTTCTTCTTCTTCTTCTTCTCCTCCTCCTCCTTCTTCTTCTCCTCCTCCTCCTCCTTCTTCTTCTTCTTCTTCTCCTCCTCCTCCTTCTTCTCCTCCTCCTCCTCCTCCTCCTTCTTCTTCTTCTTCTTCTTCTAGACATCTTCTTACGGTTTACTGTGTATAGTTATTTGTTTTTTTTTGTTATTTTAAAGAATGTTATAAAGATGTGGGAATAAAATGACTTAAAGTATAACAAGGGGGAGGGGTATGGGTTATAGATGAATTAAAGGATATATAAATGGAAATAACACGTATGGAATCGTGTGTCGTCATTATATGCTCTTGAATGTCTCCCCTTGAAAAAATACAGTAAAAAAAGGAAATCAACAACATGGAATTCGACCAGGGGCACCCAAACTTGCATACGACTGCAAATTACTTTGTCATAATGTTACTATGCATTTTTTCTTCAGTGAGTCTCACAAGAATGCAGTGTGTACCTTTTTTAAAATAATTTTTTTAACTTATTTAAGTTTTTCTCAATATAAGAAGCCTTTATCACACATGCATAACATAATAACATGGAAAAAGTGTGGGGGGGGGGTGGGGGGCCCAGCTTACATACACAGATGTTTATGCTGACTGAAGCTTTACCCACATTTCAAAAATAGCACAGTAAATTATACAAATGCTCTCATTAGAATGAAGAGAGATCTGACCCATTATACACCAGAAAAGGTTGCCAAATAGTATAGAAGACGTTCGTTTTAGAGCATAACACCACATAAGGTGTGTCAAGTGGTCTAGAGATACATGCTCAAAAACAGCTCTGTGCCAGCTCGATATAGAGGGTATTTCATCTGTTATCCATTGTAATAAAGTACATTTCCTTGTGCAGAACATTAAAACATAGAGAGTTTTTCTTAAACTTGGCAATATAACTATTTGTCAACCCACGCAATAAACACAGTGGGTCCACAGTTCCAAAAATCTTCTGTACGCACTGATACCGAGTCTGTACGCACTGATACTGAGTCTGTACGCACTGATACCGAGTCTGTACGCACTGATACCGAGTCTGTACGCACTAATACTCAGTCTGTACGCACTGATACTGAGTCTGTACGCACTGATACCGAGTCTGTACGCACTGATACCGAGTCTGTACGCACTAATACTCAGTCTGTACGCACTGATACCGAGTCTGTACGCACTAATACTCAGTCTGTACGCACTAATACTCAGTCTGTACGCACTGATACCGAGTCTGTACGCACTGATGCTCAGTCTGTACGCACTGATGCTCAGTCTGTACGCGCTGATACCGAGTCTGTACGCACTGATGCTCAGTCTGTACGCGCTGATACCGAGTCTGTACGCACTGATACCGAGTCTGTGCGCACTGATACCGAGTCTGTGCGCACTGATACCGAGTCTGTACGCACTAATACTCAGTCTGTACGCACTAATACTCAGTCTGTACGCACTGATACCGAGTCCGTCTGCACTGATACCGAGTCTGTACGCACTGATACCGAGTCTGTACGCACTAATACTTAGTCTGTACACACTGATACCGAGTCTGTACGCACTGATACTCAGTCTGTACGCACTGATACCGAGTCTGTACGCACTGATATCGAGTCTGTACGCACTGATACCGAGTCTGTACGCACTGATACCGAGTCCGTCTGCACTGATACCGAGTCTGTACGCACTGATACCGAGTCTGTACGCACTAATACTTAGTCTGTACACACTGATACCGAGTCTGTACGCACTGATACTCAGTCTGTACGCACTGATACCGAGTCTGTACGCACTGATATCGAGTCTGTACGCACTAATACTCAGTCTGTACACACTGATACCGAGTCTGTACGCACGGATACTCCGCTTTACGTCACTGTCCGGTCTGTACGCATGATACTCATCTGTACCACTGATACTCAGTCTGTACGCACTGATATCGAGTCTGTACGCACTGATACTCGAGTCGTCTGTACGCACTGATACTCAGTCTGTACGCACTGATACTCAGTCTGTACGCACTGATATCGAGTCTGTACGCACTGATACTCAGTCTGTACGCACTGATACCGAGTCTGTACGCACTGATACCGAGTCTGTACGCACTGATACCGAGTCTGTACGCACTGATACCGAGTCTGTACGCACTGATACTCAGTCTGTGTGCACTGATACCGAGTCTGTACGCACTGATACTCAGTCTGTACACACTGATACCGAGTCTGTACACACTGATACAGAGTCTGTACGCACTAATACTCAGTCTGTACACACTGATACCGAGTCTGTACGCACTAATACTCAGTCTGTACACACGGAACAGATGAATTTCTGAATGTCAGTGATGTTTATCTTACGTTTATCGTAACGCTGTTACAGGACGATGACCGCTGTGAAGAATGGGAACGGCACGAGGCTCTTCACGAGGACGTGACGAGTCAGGAGCGCACTAAAGAGCGGCTGTATGAGGAGGAGATCGAGCTGAAGTGGGAGAAAGGAGGATCAGGGCTGGTCTTCTACACAGACGCTCAGTACTGGCAGGAGGAGGAGGGAGGTACGGCACTGTTCTCTTCGCCATTAACCTGAGCTCACCTGGGGGAGTTACCCTAAAACATGGGTGCTCAATCCTAGTCCTGGAGATCTGCCACCCTGGAGGGTTCAGATTCAACACACCTGGCTCTAACATTCAGATAATCATGAAGGCCTTCATTAACTGGATCAGGTGTGTTTGGAGGTGGAACTAAGCTGTGCAGGGTGGAAGATCTCCAGAACCAGGGTTGGGCACCCCTGCCCTACAAAATCCATTACAAGTGACGTCTCTGAGACTTGAATGGATTATTTTACTGATTATTAATCTTTGTTTCTCATTACTGTAATTCTCAGTTACTCTCTAAAACCCAAACACATCTGCATCAACTAGAAAACACAAAAGAAAAGCTCATTTAGTATTTTTTTTTTATAAAAGCAGCCAGTCTCAGTAAACAGGGCCGAGTGATTTAGGCCAGTCGTCTGTTATTTTTCTATCCAACATCGCGACTACGATTCAATTGCAGTTAGTTTCTATAAATTAAGCTCTGGGTGCATCTATTTGTTGGGCTTGACGCTTGAACACTGAGGTTCATGAGCTCTGCATTGTTAGATAGACTTGTTAAGATGATTTCGAATAATGTAGCATATAATTAAAATTGATTTAAAAATTTAACTGTTTCAAATTGCCTATTTAACATATACATGATTATTATATAATAATAATTATAATAATAATACCATTTTTATTTATTTAAAGGAGATAAAGCTGATCAGTTGTACAAGAAATTATAAGCACTAATTTAGAATCATAAGACAATAACACTCAAATGAAAGACAAACACCAAAGAGCCGTAGAGTTTTAATGAAGCGCAGTGTTTTCAGATGTTTATTAAAAGTGAGCTCTGAGCTCGACTGGCTAATAAAAGCTGAACTGAGCTCCACAGTTTAGAAGCAGAATAACTGAAAGTCTCTCCACGTTTTCTCTGTTTTATGGAAGGTGTTTGCAGAAGCTCATAAACAGACAGACACTCCGTGATGTAAGTGGTGCTTTAAAGTCATTTAGAACCGTAAAAACTAGTAGCAGAACCTTAAAATCTATCCTGATACGGGTAGCTAGTTCAGATCTTTTAAACCAGGAGTGAACGTCGTTTAAAAGGCCAGTTTAAAAAAAAATATTCTACAGAGCTGTTTCTGAATGCAAATCGAGTTACTTTAGACTGTGTTACCCCAACACTGAGCCTCAGGTGCTGTTCAGCACGATATTTTTCCAGCAAATACTTTATGTAAAAATATCTATTTTTATTGATCAAAATATCAAAATTAAATTTATTTAATAAAAATGTTTTTTTTAGATTCTATAAGCACTAAAATCTCCATGTAATCATGCATAGCATCAGTAAAACACAAGATATAACCAAATAAAATGGTCTTTATGCTCTTTATAACACTTTGTATTTACTTTTAATCATAGTTTATCTCTCCTGTGTAGATTTTGACGAGCAGACGGCCGACGACTGGGACGTGGACATGAGCGTCTACTACGACAAAGGTAGAAGAAGAAGCTTCATCACGGCTTCCGCTGAGCTGAGCTGAGCAGCACACATTATTTATTAAATTGGTTAATTAGACTGGATTGGGAGCTGATATGTTGTCCTGATTACTGTCATTACATGTTTGTCATGCCTTTGTTTACAGACGGAGGCGACATGGACTCCAGAGATTACGTACGCATGCGGTACGAAAAGAGACTGAGGGAAGGTCTGGAGGAGACGTCCAGCCAAAAAATCGGAACCTTTGAGAAGTTTACTAAAGTAAGGATGGAGATACTGCAGCTTGCAGGGGAACTCCACCCGTTTTTCCGAATATCAGAACAGTTCTACTGCTGCTCTGTAAACAGTGTCATTCAGAATGTTGAGGGACTGAAATGTACATTTTTCACAACCTATAAAGGACGACTCATGAAGAATGTTTGAAGCATGAGCTTTTAAAAGAGGAATTCCACCATTTTTTTCAAAATTTCTGCATAAATTACTGTGTGAGATGTAAACAGAGAGATTCAGAGTGGTTTGGTGTGAAATGGTTCAGATGTCTTTACAGTGGTGGTGATAGGAACCAGGGGTCGCCATGACTACAACACAAATATAGACATTTTATTTACTATCCAGAACCACCAGTGAACCTACACGAGTCTTCTGAGTTTATATGGAATGTTGATGATGGAAAAGAGTGGAAAATCTGAAATAAGTTTTCTTTGGGGACTATTTTGCCTCACAGCGCCCTGCATGTATCCCTATATCAACACCACTGTGAACAGTTCTGACTCTGTAAGTTTCTCTAGAACAGAGCATTTCACACCAAACCACTCTGAACGGCTCTGTTTACATTTTAACCATTTAATTATGCAGAAATTTTGAAAAAAATGATGGAATTCCCCTTTAATCCTTATACTGTCCTATTTTCTGTTATTGATTGATGGACGATGTAACGTGAATAGCTTGTTGAACAGTAACCTTCTGCTCACAAGTCTGTTCCTGTTGTGTTTTCTGTGTATTTTAGGGTGTTGGCCGGCGTGTGATGGAAAAGCAGGGCTGGAGGGATGGAGAGGGACTCGGACACGCTCGATCTGGGATGCCTGAGGCTTTAGAGAACGAGGGACAGAACCCCAACTGTAAGAGAGGATTTGGGTGAGTGTTCACACCTCCGATCTCCACCCACAAATGTGTTCTTTCATAGCTACTTTTGAGAGGTTTCATGAGATTCATATCCCATTCAGCCTAATGAGAATCTGTAGAACAGACTCAGTTTATATCACAATACCTACATTTAGAGTCAGTTATTCATTCAGCCTAATGAGAAACTGTAGAACAGACTCAGTTTATATCACAATACCTACATTTAGAGTCGGTTATTCATTCAGCCTAATGAGAAACTGTAGAACAGACTCAGTTTATATCACAATACCTACATTTAGCGTCGATTATTCATTCAGCCTAATGAGAAACTGTAGAACAGACTCAGTTTATATCACAATACCTACATTTAGAGTCGGTTATTCATTCAGCCTAATGAGAAACTGTGGAACAGACTCAGTATATATCACAATACCTACATTTAGAGTCAGTTATTCATTCAGCCTAATGAGAAACTGTAGAACAGACTCAGTTTATATCACAATACCTACATTTAGAGTCGGTTATTCATTCAGCCTAATGAGAAACTGTAGAACAGACTCAGTTTATATCACAATACCTACATTTAGAGTCGGTTATTCATTCAGCCTAATGAGAAACTGTAGAACAGACTCAGTTTATATCACAATACCTACATTTAGAGTCGGTTATTCATTCAGCCTAATGAGAAACTGTAGAACAGACTCAGTTTATATCACAATACCTACATTTAGAGTCAGTTATTCATTCAGCCTAATGAGAAACTGTAGAACAGACTCAGTTTATATCACAATACCTACATTTAGAGTCAGTTATTCATTCAGCCTAATGAGAAACTGTAGAACAGACTCAGTTTATATCACAATACCTACATTTAGAGTCAGTTATTCATTCAGCCTGATGAGAAACTGTAGAACAGACTCAGTTTATATCACAATACCTACATTCAGAGTCGGTTATTCATTCAGCCTAATGAGAAACTGTAGAACAGACTCAGTTTATATCACAATACCTACATTTAGAGTCGGTTATTCATTCAGCCTGATGAGAAACTGTAGAACAGACTCAGTTTATATCACAATACCTACATTTAGAGTCAGTTATTCATTCAGCCTAATGAGAAACTGTAGAACAGACTCTTTGAAAGAAATCAAAGTAAATGAAGTATAACAGTAATAAATTCTGCATGACACTAAAGCTGTTCCATTTTCTTCTCAGGTATCACGGAGAGAAGCTCAGCTCATTCCTGCCACTTAAAAGGCCGCGGCCAGATTTTCACATATCCACTATTTATGACCAGCCCAAAGACATTGACCAAGGGGACAGTCTGCTGAGACGCCAGCCAAGCACCAGCATGAAGTACACAGACTGGAGGCCAGGGGGCAGCAATGAGCCCAGCAGCTGACCATACAGTCACTGATGATCATTCACTACTTCACTAATTTTGTAGTGAGAGCGTGACGGGTGTTTTATAAACTGACCTCAAAAAGACCTCGTATTTTTACAGGAAGTCCTGTGTTTAAACTCTAAAAACAAATCCTTTGTCTTAAAGGGTTTAAAATTATTTCTTATTGTTTTCAAATGTTTTTCAAAACCGTTTCCTTCACTGCACATGGTTTTATTAAAGCTTGTAAACAGAAACAGCTGTGATTATTATTTGGTTCATAGAAGAACAGAGGTGGTTCCTTTGCATGGTCTTCTATTCCTTCAAGGAAGAGTATTAAAGTGGAATTCCATTATAGTTTCAACATTTCTGCATAATTAAATGGTTAAGATGTAAACAGAGTCGTTCAGAGTGGTTTGGTGTGAAACGCTCTGTTCTAGAGAAACTTACTGAGTCAGAACTGTTCACAGTGGTGGTGATAGGAACCAGACGTCCACCTCTAAAAGCTCCCTCACAGAACATTGCTAAATTAAATGGTGTGGACGATAAAGTTAACACTGTCATTTTCTGTACATTACATCTGGAATACATAATTAAGTGCATATTATATGTAACAACGTTTAAGCATGTAAAGAGAAACAGTTGGGATATGAATTGGTTGAAAATGTTGCACCACAAAAATAAAAAGGCGCTCGGTCTCCTACGCCGCAGAATTCCACAGACCTTTCAAAATCCTGGCATAATAATGTTTATATTGTTATGTATTAAAATTTATAACAACATGTAATGCATTTTGATGTTAAATATATAATAAATATGACAGAATAATAATAAATGACTTACAAATAAAGAAATATTTATATGTATTGTGGCATTATAATACATATAAATAAGTAACCAGATCAGTAATTACTTATTTGATTGCTTCACATTCGGGTTAAATCTGCGCTTTTGGCTTTTGTTGGCTTATATTTTACATCAAAAATGGCAAAAACAAAGAATATTTTGTCTTTCTGCAAAACAACTTCACACACAAAAGTTTTCATCAAATTCAAATCATAAAAAATGTCTCCTACTCACAAACACAGGTTATGAATTGAAATATAGGCCGAATCTCAAATGGCTTCCTGCTCCCTACACAGTGCACAGTGTAGGTCATGAAATAACAGCTTCTACACCCAAACAGTGCTTTGTATGTCTAACAGAAAACCATTAATATTTGGCTAAGGCTGGACAACTCAATGTCAAACATTAAGTGCACTGTTTGGGTGTAGAAAGCCATAGTTTGATGACCTATTTAGGAAGTAAGGAGCTATTTAATATTCAGCCATGGAATCTGCACTACACAATTTCTCATGCTGTTTTGTGGTGCTACACTGTAAAAATGACGCAGCTTTTAAACATAAAAAGTGAGTAACTCGGTGTTGCGTTAATTCAACTTCATTTAGTAAGTTAACAAATGTAAAACACATTATTCTGTTAACTTTATATTATAAGCTCAATGAAAGTTAAAGCAGCCCTATGTAAGTTTTGGGGATTTGGCGACCTCTGTGGTGGAAAAGTATATTTGCATATGATGATTTCAAAGTGTGGGTTTTGCTTCAGGCCAACATGCATGGATGAATCTGATGACTGAACTCGGTCCAAACTTGGTGAAGGACGCGTCTTCTGAAGATTTGAGTTAATTATCTACTATTGTCGTCACATCTTTATCAGTATAATGTTGATTTTGCATTTGAGACCTAAACATCGAGTCGGAGCTTGAGTGTGTGTGTGATGTTAATACGTAAAGACGTATGATGTTATGTGAAAAACTCCCGACCGGACGCCTCTGACTTTTAAATAATTACACTGATCAGGCATAACATTCTGACCACCTCCTTGTTTCTACGCTCATTGTCCATTTTATCAGCTCCACTTACTATATAGGTGCACTTTGTAGTTCTACAGTTACAGACTGTCGTCCATCTGTTTCTCTGATACTTTGTTAGCCCCCTTTTACCCTGTTCTTCAGTGGTCAGGACCCCCATGGACCCTCACAGAGCAGGTACTATTTGGGTGGTGGAGTTTATATTTTTAACTGTTGTATAAAAGCAATAGAACACCCGAGGAGTGTGTTATCGCCAACGTGATGTTATTTTGCGATAACACACTCCCTCTCGTGTTCTATTGCTTAAATAAAGTATTATTTAAAGTTCACACACACACACACACATCTTCTAAGCTGCTTATCCTTATGGGGAATGGGGGGAGCTGGAGCCTATCCCAGCAGTCACTGGGTGGAAGGCAGGATACACCCTGGAGAGGTCACCAGTCCATTACAGGGCAGACAGACAAATAGACAGACAGACATACACCTTCACACCTAGGAGCAATTTAGCATGTCCTATTAGCCTGACTGCATGTCTTTGGACTGTGGGCGGAAACCAGAGCACCCAGAGGAAACCCACACTGACATGGGGAGAACATGGACATAGAGAGGACCCTGGTTCTGCTTGAAGTTCAGTGACTACTTACTTTTTTAAGTGAAAACAAAAACTGAATAATTTTTTACAGTGTGTGTTTTACATTTGAAAACCAGCAGGGCCTTTCTCGGGAGGGACTTTTAACTTGAAAATGGGCTGGTTAGTATAAAAGTCAGCCGTGTTCTGTGTGTTTTGTTGCCGCCTTCGCGCGGCTGAGTCGGCTGACACGTCACGAAGGTCGGAAAAATGGCGACCACCTACAGCAGCCTGAGTCTGTAAGTGTCCGGCTGAGCTCGGCTTTATTAACATTAATCAGGACTTCAGCGCTGCTTACCCTTTAAAGCGCTTTTAAACGGAACCTTTTTCGCTGAAAACCTCGGACTGACAGCCGGCGAGTCTCCGCAGCGACTCTGCCGCGTTTTGTTGTGTCATATTGAGCTGAAATGAGTAAAAATATCAGTTATTTTTTCTCATAACTCAGTTTTACTTCGGCTTTTAGTGATTTTAGCGCTGCGTTTTAAGTGGTTTACTCGTGGCCGAATGGAGGGAGTTATTACAGCATTTTATCTTTCTTTCATAATGTTATGTTGTTTAACATAGTGCGGTTTTTAAAAAGAGGGTTCTTCAAGGCTTCTTTAGTAAAGGGAATGGTTCTGTTTAGAACCATGAGTTCTATTTAGAACCATTTACATGCTTAACTGTTTTTTTTGTCTGGTGAAATGGTCCTTCAGGTTGTTGAATGTGTTGTATATGGTTGCAGATAGCACCAAAAGGGTTCTGCTATTGTGACAACGTCAAGCTTGTATCAAGGAACCCTTTTTGGTGCTATATAGAACCATTTTCAAAAAAAGGCTGTATATAGAACCATATAAAACACAGTCTCCAGCAATCACCATGCAAAGAAGCCTTAAGCTTGAAATACTAATATATATATATATATATATATATATATATATATATATATATATTTATATATATATGTATATATATTTATATATATATGTATATGTATATTGTGTATGTATGTATGTATGTATGTATAAAGAACCCTTGAAGAACCATGCTAACCTGCTGGAACCAGCTAAAATAGCCCTGAACTTCCCCTGATGTTTCCGCTCACTATAATACTGTAGTTCTATCTTATAGTAATCTACTTACTACCAAAAAGGTTCTTGTACCAATAACAGAACCCTTTAGATGCTATATAAAGCCAGTTTTCCTTAAAGGTTCTTTAAAGAACCGTACACAACAGGATTTCCATCACAGAGAAGAACGATTTATGTGGTTCTGCCTTACGAAAGAGCCCTAACTACCTGTTCAGAAACTGTGTTAGTTGTATAAATTTGCTGTGCGGTTCTTGTAGGAGTTCGTAGAAATTGCCGTAATGTTAAATGAGATGTTTATCATAAGGATTAATATAATTATACCCATGTTCACCTGTTTTATACTCAAAACGCATACAAGCATGGTTTCTTTCAGTTATTTAAAAAGGTTTGATAAAGATCAGAGCAGATCTGCTACAGTGTAGGATGTGCACTCTTGAAAGGGTTCTTTATAGAAAGAAAATGGTTCTATATAGAACCGCGAACACTCAAAGAACCCTTTGCATGATTAAATGGTTCTTTGCATCATGAAAGCGTATATATTATATATATTTGTCACTGATAGACATTAGAGGTAGTTTAGAGGAGAATAAATCCGTCCTGGAGTTAAAGTGTCTGTATACTTAATTATTATAATTATTATTAGTAAAAATCAAGTGGGAGTATCTGAAAGTCTGAGGTCCGAAAACCCCCTGCAGTAACGTGTTCCCCTGTAGAGCTACGGTGCTCCTTCATCATCTGTCAGCACAGCAGCTGAAGTTTGCGCAGCTCTGTTCTTCTGTTTTTGGTCTAAAGCTCTGAAGTGAGAGAAGCAGAGAGGAGTGGTCAACAGTAAAGCAGAACAGCAGCTGAACTGACACAGCAGAATGAAATTAAGCCTAAAAAGGTCAGAAAGGGTTTAGAAGCTCAGTGTTAATGGCTAAAAATGAAACTACGCACTAATGTAGTCGAGTAGAAGTGAAAGTGTTTTCTTTTGAAAAGAGTGTCTGCAGGGCTTGTGTCCCGCTAGTGTTGTGAAGTTGAAAGATTGAAAAAAACGAAAACATTCAGTTTGTTTCATTGTTCAGACAGTATAGTCTGGAATAAAATGATGGAATTATGGACATCAAAGAAGCTCTTAAACGTATGTTTCTGTCGGAGATTCTGTTTTCAGAACCAAACCTTGTGTCTCCATTTTTGTCGTTTTTCAGTTTTTGACGTAATTTGAAAATGTCTGTTGTCCTTTATATTGCGTGTAAATGTCATGATGAATGGACCAAAAGAAACGGCCCCAAAATTACTTGGGAAAACGCTTGGTTCCCTTGATTTACATTAAACATTAGGGTTTTTTCCCCTCCCCTGTAAAGTTACTGTTTCATATTTTTTCATGTGTATATATGAACGGTTTCTTTGCCAAATGCAGACTTTTTTTTGTTCGGGATGTACATTGGTGGTTGTGATGTTTACACATTTAAGAAACATCAGTGCTGTATTACAATAAATATCTTCTTTATTGTTATAATAGAAATAGCCTTCTGTTATATATCAGCTGTTATTCTTTTCAAAATCTCATCATATTCATAATTGTTACGAATATACATACAGCATTTTGCTGTCGTCTCACAGCAGGAAGGGTCTGGGTTTGATTCCCCGGCCGGGTGACCAGCGTCCTCTCTGTGTGGAGTTTGCATGTTCTCCCTGTGTCTGTGTGGGTTTCCTCCCACAGTCCAAAGACATGCAGTCAGGCTGATTAGACATGCAAAATTGCCCCTAGGTGTGTGTGTGTGTGTGTGTGTGTGTGAATGTATATGTCTGTCTGTCTGCCCGCCCTGTGATGGACTGGCGACCTGTCCAGGGTGTTTCCTGCCTTCTGCCCAGTGACCACTGGGATAGGCTCCAGCTCCCCCTGCAACCCATAAGGATAAGCGGCTTAGACAAGGACGATGATGATGATTTTGGAATGAAACTATTCATATATATCAGAACAGACTTTACAGGCGAAGGCGAAAACGTTCCGAGCTCTTAATGGAAGTTAACATAAAAACATTTTATTTCGAGTGATTTTTCAGCGTTTCTGTCTGTTCAGCATTCGGCAGTCTAAAGGGAAGCTGTGTTCAAATGATGTAAAGCAAATGAAAATGGAAAAAAAATGGAGTTACATGTTTTGCTTGGACAGCAAATTTGTACATATGTGTGTATTTATACACCATAAAACTGCAACAAAATAAAAATAATAAAGTGACCAGTTTTGTGATTTGAGCAGAAATCAGCCAATTCTGAATCAGACGTTTGTTTACGTGGGTTCTCTTCGTTTGTCCTCGCAGGCACACCACCCCGGAGAAGTTTTACATTGAGGCCGGGGACGATGGCGCTAATGAAGTCCTCGCCATTGACAGAGTGTCCACAGAAATGACCCTTATAGGTACAGCTGGACAAACACTCAGTGACTGATACTGGACCGCCACAGCACTCAGAGTCTAGCTGAAGCAGCTGGTCTGAAACGAGCTCAAAATACACTGAAGTACAGCGACAGTATAGTTTAAAGAAGAAAGAAGAATTTCACTGACTGACGTTTCAGCGTAATTCAGTGTGTGAGATGTAAACAGAGTCATTTAGAGTGGTTTGGTGTGAAATGGTTCAGATGTCTTTACAGTGGTGGTGATAGGAACCAGGGGTCGCCATGACTACAACACAAATATAGACATTTTATTTACTATCCAAAACCACCAGTGAACCTACACGAGTCTTCTGAGTTTATATGGAATGTTGATGATGGAAAATAGTGGAAAATCAGAAATAATAAGTTTTCTTTGGGGACTATTTTGCCTCACAACGCCCTGCACACCAAACCACTCTGAACAACTCTGTTTACATCTTAACCACTTAATTATCCAAAAATTTGAAAAATATATGGAAGTATTTAAGTGTCTGAGCTACTTTAAAGGTTTTCATTAACAATTGAAACCAGTTCCCACTTTGGTAAAATACAGCTGTAAATCACTTTCTTTCATTTCACAATTTATTATACTTTTATATATAGTTAATGTATACTATTTTACTTTATAATATTTGATTATTATTATTATTGTTATTATTATTATTATAATTATTATTATTACTTCGATCATCCCGAAATTGTGGATTTCATGATGAAGTGAATAATTTTCTAAAAAATCATAATCAGATTGACTCGTTGTGAGCTCAGAGATTAAAACCCCTAATTTTCAGTCTTATTGAATGTCCTGCAGGGAGGAAGGACGTCCCTCCTTCAGCTGTGACCCGACCGATATGTGGCATTATGGGAACGATACGGCTGGTCGCAGGTCAGTGCCAAAAAAATAAACCCAATCTGACTCTTGTTTGAAAGTGGTAACAGGAATAAAAGCTATTTAAGAAACTTTAGCGTAAATCTAATATGTTGAGTGACCTCATGTTCATTTTGCACTTGTTCAGATGAACTATTGTTTTCAATTGGGCTGCATGATACCTACATAAATAGCAGTGTTCAATAAAGCTTGATATCTCGACGATGATATAAGTGATAAATTATTATATTATAAATATAATCAGTTTTCCTCTGACTGGATGTGCCACCAGTACAGACTTTTTTTTGCTGTATAAACAGAAATCTTATCTAACCTCTCCTTTAAACAAATAGCAAAAAAACAAATAAAGAAACAGAAACACAATTCTCTGAAATACGAACAGCTACTTGCATCACAAGTGCAAGCGAAAAACACTCAGCACTCCCTGAACAGATATTTCTATGTAGGCTTACAAAAACGAATACATCTGTGCATTTTTATTTTCTACACGAGCTCCTCATGGTAATGCAGGTTTGTTGTAACAGTAACCATGACTTCGTCACACCTATTGAAGAGAGAATAATCATTTATATATGAAGTATTTATACAGGCTAGTAGTTCAGTGTTAATGTAATATTGTTGTGTTTATCGTATCGCAATAAAGATAAAAATCCGATTTATCGTGCAGCCCTGCTTTTAATAAACGGTGGTGTTTTTTCTCACTACCTCGACTCATTTTGCCTCTATTTTTTCCTGCGCTCTTTTTTTAGGCATGTACCTCATTGTGATCACAAAGAAGAGAAAAGTCGGGGATCTGCTGGGTCACGTGGTCTGGAAGGCAGTGGAGTTTGATGTGATCTCCTATAAGAAGACAGTGCTGCACCTCACTGATAACCAGGTTTGGCGGTTTTTACTGTAGGCCACTCGCTTTACCGTGTTCTGGAAATGTCTCAGCGCAGAGTGTTGAAAGTGTTGGCCTACTTTCTCTAAACCTCCGCCCACCACACTCCTGCGCTGCCCTGCTCAGTAGGAAGAGGCTTTTTTTAGAGCGTTTCATTAGCAGCAGATTGAGTGCTCGAGTTAAAGCGATAGTTTGGCCAAAAGTCAAATGTCCACAGTCAAATCTACCACTCAAACCGGCCCCCCCTGCCCAGTGTAGTCGATCAGCCATGACATGTTTGGTCTCTGAAGTTTGCTTCTTTAGTTTTAGCACTGAAGCTTAAACCCCACAAATTAGCATGGTGCTAACTGCAGGCCTAAATCATCACACACCTCCGTCAAACCATGAGTCGTTAAGTAATCTCTAATAGACTCAATTATGTGGCTTTACACACTTAAAATGACGGTTCTTCGAGGGTTCTTTAGTGAAAAGAGATGTTGAAAAGGGTTCTATGTATAATCTTTTTTGAAAAGTGTTCTATATAGCACCAAAAGGGTTCTTCTACTGTACCAAGCCTGACATAGTAAACCCTTTTTGGTGCTATATAGAACCTTAATCAAAGGTTCTATATAGAATCATTGTGACAATGCGTTCTCCATCAATCTGAGGAACACTTTTTATGATATGATGCAAAGAACCATTTAATCATGCAAAGGGTTCTTTTAGTGAATGTGCATGGTTCTATACAGAACCATTTTCTTTACTAAAGAAGCCTTGAAGAACCATCATTTTTAAGTGTGTATAAATCAGCTCAGTGATTAGTTCACAGTTTGAACTAGAAGTGGAAGTTTGTGAATCAACTTTAAGCTGACTTGACAAAGCCATCGCGATGAAGTCCCAGGTGTTGCTGTGTTATCCCAGGTGGTTGCTAAGATAGTGCTAAACCATTGCTTTGGAATCCCAGGTGGTTGCTAAGGTGTTGCTAAACTATTGCTTTGGAATCCCAGGTGGTTGCTAAGGTGTTGCTAGGTTGTTGCTGTGTTATTCCAGGTGGTTTGCTGAAGGGTTGCTAAACCTTTGCTTCTGTATTCCAATTGGTTGCTTAAGTTTTTTAGGCCTTTGCTCTGGTATCCCAGGTGGATGTTAATGTGTGTGTATAAATGTATGCTATGTTTGTGAGTCTGTATGTAATTTCTATGAGGGTCAGTGTGAGAGAGAGATTATAAATTATAAATTTTTCAACTTTCTGGCATAAATTTCCTACAGCATTAAATCGTGTTTGAACTAACACTGTATGAAAAACATACGTGATCGATCCTTAAAGCACAATCACACTATTCCAGTAAAGGCTCTGAGATCTTGCGAAGGTTTGTGGCTCTAGCTGCAACTCATGCAAACTGACTGTAAAAAAAATCTTAGTATAATAAAACAAAGAATGGTTGGCAGTGTATCCATGGGTCACCAGGGTGAGCTATTAGCACTCTTTAGTGTGCGTCACTGAAAGAGAAGAAACCCACACCAGCAGGATCTCACTGAGTTTGTAGTTAAACATTGCTTTTGTATTTTTTCATTTATGTGAGTGAAATGAAAGGTTTGCTGTTACAAAACGCCTGTATTTGAAGTAAATGGCTTTTATTAACTAGGACAAGGCTGGACAGCTTGGCAGACTAACTGGCTAACAGGTTAACTGGCTTCTCCAATAATATTCATTTCAGTAAAACGGCAGCATACAAAGTAAAGAAAATGCCACTTTAATGTCTTTACAAGTTTTAAATGCTTCAAATGTCCATGCTGAAGCAGAGCTGCCCCATGTGTTGGAAGTGAGCACCATTAACTTTGTTCAGTTAAATACATTTCTATTGTTTGGTCTATTTAAAAAAACAAACAAACAAACAAAGCACTTGATTCATTGTTATTAATTGCTAGAGGCCTGATCTGTTTATTTCGATTATATTTAAGTATATTTACAAAGTAGGTTGTACGGCTGGTACATTGAGTGATATGAATCTAACCTGCTTTGACTTTACTGTTTAGATGCAGGACAACAAGGCGTTCCTGGGTATGATCAATAACGTCCTGAACACGGACGGGTTCTACTTTGCCACTGACTACGACCTCACGCACACGCTGCAGCGGCTCGCCAACACCAGCCCTGAGTTCCAGGAGATGAGCCTGCTGGAGAGGGTGAGAGAGGAGGGGTGAGAGAGGGGTGAGAGAGTGAAAATGTCTTAAAGTACCGTGATGTTTTTTCGAATTGCCCACCTCTAGGTAATACATTGCAGGATGTGTTGTAACTGTAGTATAATTACAAAATAATCGCAACAGGATATTTTATATATCTATAATGTGCAGCCCTGCAAAATTCACATACAGTGATGTAAAAAATATTCGGCGCCCTCGTCAGATTACTTTTTGTTGATTTTGAAAAATGAGTCCTTTAAACAGAATAAACCTAATTGTGACATTTGTCAGCAAATTTTAGTGCATAAAATAATCTCTTTTTATTTGTTTAGTTTAATATACTGGAAAAATATAAAATGTGCCATAACTTTTGCACAGACCACATTTTATGTTAATTTTTCCCCCCTCATTTTTTTCATTGAGCAAATAAACAGTAATTGTGTATTAAAATGTGCAGTAGTGAGTTCCCTGCAGAGGATGTGTTCTTTTATTCTCACCTAGAAAATCTAGTTAAAACTTTTTCTGGGCTGCATGATATGAGCGAAATAATGTCCTGTATTATTTTGACCAAAATGAGTAGTTTTAGTCTATTTCTAGTCCATTATTTAAAAAAAAAAAAGAAAACAAGTAATTAAAGAGTGAATTATTTTTGAAATGTTCTTAGAATTCTCAAAAAATGTCAGAGGTTGAGATGCCTGTCAGTACAAATCTCAGAGGGAATAATGAATAACATGAATATGAATAATAGTAAAAATAAATACGTAAATATTTGAAGGATTTCAAAAACCTGTCAGACCTGCTGTCGAGGAAATTTACCCTCGAAACATGCTTAAAACACTAATCAAGGGCCATCTCTGATTGGCCGGTATGCTCACAGCGCGCAGTAAACAACACTGTGATTGGTTAGAGGGCTCATTTGCATACTGCAACCTTCTCTGATATCAGTATTGCAAAAGCCAGTAGCATGATACAGATTAACAGCCGGTGTATCGTGCAGTCCCAGCATGAGTTTAGTCAGGAGTAATGATTTTTACCCTTTCCTGTGTTTGTGGTCGGCAGGCAGATCAGCGGTTTGTGTGGAACGGCCATATGCTCAGAGACTTCAGCACACAGCCCGAGGTAAGAGAAAACAGGCTCACTGTCAGAGAACACTGGAGCATGTGATCTGGTGTTTTAACTTAAAAAGTAAGTGACTTGACTGCCTTAAAATTAATATTTTATTGAACTTCAACTAATACTTTAATAGAATATAATATATAATATAAGTGTTCTGTAAATTAATTTTTTAAGCCAGGTAACTTAGTTTTTAAGTTAAAACACCAAATATATACATATATTTATATTCACAATGTAGATATGAAAGATACATGACAAAAAAGAAATTGCATCTGTACTAGATAGGTTTAAATACTGAATAATTTACAGTAGATACTGAATAATATATAGTGGATATAGAATAATTCATAGTAAATACTGAATAATAAATAGTAGATACTGAATATTTTATAGTAGATGCCAAACACATAGTAGGTACTGAATTATTCATAGTAAATACTGAATAATATATAGTGGATACTAAATAATTCATAGTAGATACTGAATAATTCATAGTAGATACTGAATAATATATAGTGGATACTAAATAATTCATAGTAGATACTGAATAATTCATAGTAGATACTGAATAATATATAGTGGATACTGAATTATTCATAGTAGATACTGAATAATATATAATTCATAGTAGGTACTGAATATATATAGTGGATACTAAATAATTCATAGTAGATACTGAATAATATATAGTGGATACTAAATAATTCATAGTAGATACTGAATAATATATAGTGGATACTAAATAATTCATAGTAGATACTGAATAATATATAGTGGATACTAAATAATTCATAGTAGTTACTGAATAATTCATAGTAGATACTGAATAATATATAGTGGATACTAAATAATTCATAGTAGATACTGAATAATATATAGTGGATACTAAATAATTCATAGTAGATACTGAATAATATATAGTGGATACTAAATAATTCATAGTAGATACTGAATAATATATAGTGGATACTGAATTATTCATAGTAGTTACTGAATATTTTATAGTAGATACCAAACACATTATCGTAGATACTGAATATAGTATAGTAGTTATTGAATACTTTTATAGTAGATACTGAATACCTTGTTGTAGTTGATAATCGTGTTAATGGACCTGTCCAAGCTCTCCACTGTAACATTAGCATGACAAACAACTACACCAGCTCTATCCTGTCATTTAAAATGAACAACACTCTTACTTTCACTGTTGTCAGACTTTTTCCAACATTGCTAAAGAATGTGGAGGATGGACAGGTCAGTTGTTTATCAGTTGATAATTGCACACGTTTATATTAATTCAGCACTTTTAATTTGATCCTTCTGGTTTCTCTCACAGCTGCACAGGTTCGCCTGCCCTGTGGTCCACGGCTGTATCCTTAAATGTCTGAACTGAGCCCTTACCTTTGGTTATTACCTTCAGGTTTGACTCGCCAGCTGCAGAGTAAACAGAGGCAGGCTGTGTTTTACGAGGTGCGGCCTCGCTACTTTACAGGAGCCGTTATCAGGCTTTTGTGAAATGTTTACCCAAGTTAGAGAGATATTAATCCTAACTGCTGTGAAGCGTATCTCACTGTGGTCCTTCTGGTTGTCTGATGTTACTCTTGCATCATTCGTCTTTTTAGTGCTATTTCATTGTATGTTGTTATATAATGTTATTAATGTTGTAAACCCAGTTCTTTTCTTCGATCTTAGTGGTCTGAATTTGCTAATTTGCAAGTTGTAATTGATGACACTTGTGTTAGTCTGTTCCTTTATAAATTCAATGAGCACAGATTTTAAGCTAAAAGCTTTTAGAAATAAGGGGCTTGGACTCCCATAGAGAATCATTGGGCAGCTGTTTCATGTTACCATGGTGATTACAACTTTGCATGTCAGATAATCTGCACTTTCAGCCAAAAAGTGCCCTGAAGCCGTCGTCTGTCGCCAGACTTGGGGAGGTTATTTTTAGGTGCACAATTAAGCAACATCTGCTGTCTTCAGTAGTGTGAAAAAGAAAACAGCCCTGAATTTGGCCTTTTTTTCTGTAATTACTAATATAATATAATATAAGATAATACAGGGAGATTCACTTGAAAGAGGCCCTGAATATTCTGTAATAACTCTCTGTAGGACAAAGCAGTCTGAACAAAACAGTGTGCAATGTGCTCCTCAGTATATGGAGGCTCAAACAAGCCGGGATGCCCCTGCGTCGGAGCGATGAGGTAGGCGCCAGACAGCCATCGCAACATTTAACCTCCTTTTGCACCTTCCGGGTGCAAACCCCCCGTACCCCTTTATGTGTCCGGCAAAAAACAGAGATCACTTCCCGCATCGCATGTAATGCAATCGATTACACATACGTCAAGGTACGTGGCATATTTGTTACAACAGAATATTTGGGGCCTCTTTTCAGTGAATCTCCCTGTATAATTAACTAATTTATGTTGGCAGTTGTGCCTTAATGCAAGGCGTATTGCTCCACTAGTCCTCTTTATATCTGTAGTTCAGTTCATCAGCTGACAGTTCCCAGTGTCGATTCTTGGCTGGCCTAAAGAGTTGAATAAGTCACCCCGAAATGCAAAGCGGGGTGAAATCACATGGCCTTAAGTGACTTACTGCTCTTATAAAACAGCTAAAACTTGCCGCAGAGTTGTTTAATCATGTGGTTAAGCTGATTTGATTGTTGTAATGTTCGTTTTTGTTTGCGCTGTCTGGCTGAAGAAGCTCCTCAGCAGTTCAGGCTGTTTATTAGATGATTCCTCCTTAACGGTTGCTGCTCTCAGTCATCGTCATGAAGTCCTGCTGTATTAATGGCAAAGTCTTTGAGTGGAACCTCATTTCCAGAAGGAGCTGCTTCCGCGCAGGCGTGCGCTACTATGTCAGAGGTAACTGCTTTACCCACAATCCACCTGTTTCGTCTGCTTTGATTGCTGTGGAACAGGCGCCATAACTAGGCTTGTCGAAATGCATCATGCGTCACTTTTGGAAATGCATAATAATCTGCACTTAATTTTTGGACGAAATAAAATTCTTGGGGTGGTATTTTTATTGTGTATATTTCACAGCTGTGCTTTTAGTTCACCCAGTCACATTTATGTAAACTGTAATTCAGTGGTTCTGAACCTGGTCCTCAGAGCTGTTTAACTCTGGCTCTGAAAACCTTTATAACATTTATAATAATCTGTTTCTCCCATATTTCCCTAGGAATTGACTCTGAGGGTCACGCCGCCAACTTTGTGGAAACGGAGCAGATTGTTCAGTATAACGGCGCCAAGGCTTCATTTGTACAGGCAGGTGTCTGACAAACGACCTGCATATACCTTTATTCTGGACAAACGCTCATGTATCACAGCCAAGGGCTGTTCTGTCCGGCCTGGGAGACCATCACCAGGGAAACCACAGACATTGATACTGATATTGACACAGCTGTCAGAAATTGAGACAAATTATGAGTTTCACATACCTCCTCATATAAAACTGGTTTTAATGCTTTAACAGGCTTGAGATATGTTTCAGTATAATCTCTTATTGTGGAGTATATCGACATATGACGACTTATCGCAGTGATTTCTTTTTTCATCCATGGTATAGACCTTATAGTGATGGTTCACGGGTCTTTCCTACATAAGAGCAAACTTACTTGAGTGCTTTTATTGAGTTGAATAACATTTCTAAAGGAGCTTCACTTTATTCACTGTTTGCTGTGTTAGCATTTTTAACCAGTGTACTTCTTTAACAGTTTGTAGCTTGTGTTATTTCTTCATGTGAGCTGACGGTCTCTCTCTCTCTCTCGATCTCGCTCGATCTCCCTCGAACTCCTCCAGACTCGCGGGTCTATTCCCTTCTACTGGTCCCAGCGACCAAACCTAAAATACAAACCCAAACCACAGATCAGCAAGTCCGGCAATCACGTAAGCTTTCATTTTAACCTTTCTTAAAGCCTTATATATGGCTTTAATGTACAATTAAAAGTATAGATTATGTATAGGTAAATTTATAATTGTTATTCAGAAATAGCTCATACAGTGTAGACTGAAATCTTTTAAACTGGACAACAAAATGTAAACAGGGTCAAAGAAGTTATGGTTAAAAAAAGTCTCCATACATATATGATGTTTAGCTTTATTTTGCTCTAATACTTTTTAATTATTGCCGTTCCCAACATATTATTAATGTATCACGTCTGCTTTGTTTTGTTAGGCTTATGTTGTTATATTGACATTTACTAATTTGTAGTAATTTGAAATGTGTGAAAGAAAGCAAGCAACTGTTATCTAATAAACTGTAATGATCATTTTATATCTCTTGTTTTGAAAAGTTATAGTAGTTTATAGTTATGAATAGCTACTTTATCAGTGAGATCTGGTCACTGCTTTTCCTACAGCTCTGTTCATCATTGAAAATCTTGTAATTTTTACAGCTTCCTACAAATAGTTTGAACGTATAGAATATAAGCATCATATTAGAATCATTTTATGTATGTATTTATAACACAATTGGTTCTATATTGTTAAAAACAGTGATTCCAATCTTTTGTGTTTCAGTTTATACTTGTAAAGTAAAATTATAGTTTTCGAAAAGTTTCTGCATAATTCAGTGTTTGAGCTGTAAACAGAGAGATTCAGAGTGGTTTGGTGTGAAATGGTTCAGATTTCTTTACAGTGGTGGTGATAGGAACCAGGGGTCGCCATGACTACAACACAAATATAGACATTTTATTTACTATCCAGAACCACCAGTGAACCTACATGAGTCTTCTGAGTTTATATGGAACGTTGATGATGAAAAATCTGAAATAATACGTTTTCTTTGGGGACTGTTTTGCCTCACAACACCCTGCATGTATCCCTCCGCTATTATTTGGAAAAAAAAACATACATTTTAGGCTAAAATCTTCTCAAAACTATCATAAAACCCCAGACACCAGGCAGTGAATTCGTAACCATTTCATGTAGTAACTTCCTGTAAGGGGGATTTTAGAGGTGGACGTCCGGTTCCTATCACCACCTAAGGTCGATGGAATTTCCCTTTTAAAGATGTTCTTCTTTTTTGACATCTTTAGCACATTTCAAGTTTAAATGTGTGGGTTTGTGTGAGAAAACTGTTTCTGTGTTATAAATGGCTACTTCTTGTTTGTCACAGCTGGATGGTTTCCAGAGGCATTTTGACTCTCAGATCATCACCTACGGAAAACAAGTCATTTTAAACTTGGTATGTACTTTGCCGTGATCAGAGTAAAGTGAGTAAAGTATATTATCACGGCAGTAAAGCACAGTAACAGCAGATTTATCAGAATCTGCAGAATGTTGTGACTCGTGTATAATGTATCTGGTGTAAATCACATTGTGGCTCCCCAAAGCTTCCTATATGCAATCAGTCATCAGTTTTAACTGATATAACCTCTTAGCTGTATTTCCTTTCTCGTTCTGTTGTATTTTTCCTCTCTAATATTTGTGTTTGTCTTGTCTAGATTAATCAGAAAGGCTCTGAAAAGCCTCTAGAGCTCGCCTTCGCCAAGATGGTGGAGAGCCTTGGCAACGGCATGATCAAGTAAGTGACTCGCCGAAAACCTAAGAAAGGTTACGCTAATGATGCTCTAACTCGGGGTAGCTCTGCAGCTGCATGTGGCTCTTTTACTGCCCTGTTGTGGCTCCACAGCAGAATCAGATTTAGTAGGTAAAAATAAAATAATCCTCCTTTACAGTAAAATAAAGCTCTGCTGATCGTTCAACACAGTTTAACAATAAATGGTCTTAAACTCTGGAGTTAATGTAGAACTGCTAATTCACCCTTTAACCCTGAAGATCAGCACAGACTGCTGGTCACCATAGCAACACAGACAAAAGTCTCACCTAGCTAGTAGCTACGAAACGGCAAAGAGAGAGATTTAAGACGAACATCGATAATTTGGAGACTAATGGACTTATTAGTGTTTATAATCACTCCAGCTGGTTTCCTGATACGTTTAATCTGCAACGAGAAACTGAAACACTAAAAAGTCACAAAGCTGAAGTCAGTTTCTCATTTGAATTTTCCCGTTCCACCCTAAATGGTGCAGAAGTTATATTCTGGTCCCTCAGGCACCATTTAAGGTGGAACGGGAAAATTCGAGCAAGAAGCTGGTGAACGAGAAGTGACTTCAGCTTTGCAAAAAGTCAAACGTTCAGAGACATTTTACAAGAAACTGTTCTATTTTTGTGGAAAAGTTTCCTGCTGGAGATGTGAGAAAAGCAGCTATAGCTGAGCTAAAGATTAAAGCAGAGCAAAGTGAGTCTGTGTTTTTGTTTATATTTTTTATCCTATACTAGTACATCAGCACATACTGAGACACATTGACAAGATGGTAAAATGGACATAAAATGTTGTGACTCCCAAGGTGGTTTAATTTTTATTCAAGGACAAAGTGGCTCTTCTTAACATTTGAGTTGCGAGCCCTGCTCTACCTTATCCTTGTGTCCTTGACTGCTTCGCTCCTGCAGGTATGTGGCCTTTGACTTCCACAAGGAGTGCAGCAGGATGAGGTGGCATCGTCTGCAGGTTCTGGTGGACACGGTGGCTGATTTACAGGAGGAGTTCGGGTGAGTCTGTCACAGAACAGTTCACAGGCTTAGAGCACACTGATTGCGACTGCTGCACTGTGTAAGGTGGAACTGAAAGGCTGAACACTTCTGTGCGTATTTATAGAAAACTGCATGTCAGTACACTGTCAGAAATGACCTAAACTGTGAGCTTCCACTGCTTTTGCACTGTCCATTAATTTACTGTGGCCTCAAGATCATGAGATGGAGCCTTGGCCTCAGGAGTTTTGGTTTTGTTGCGGCTCTTGAGAGCAGCTCTGTTATACAGAGGCTGTATAATAGCGTTTTAATGTGTGAGTGAGGTTAATGATTAAGAGTGTTGCTATAATGAGACTGTATCTGTGGGCAGTTACTTCCTGGTGGACACAGATGGAACAGTCCAAGTACATCAGGAGGGGACGTTTCGCAGTAACTGTATGGACTGTCTGGACCGAACCAATGTGGTCCAGAGTCTGCTGGCCAGACGATCGCTGCAGTCTCAGCTGGAGGTGAAGCCACTGCACTGACACATTCATATACTACCACATTAAACTGTAGTACTCCAGCGTTTTTCAAACTGATCTCTGTGTGCCACATCTGTAGCTAACTGCTGATAATAATGGACAAATTTAAATGCCCTTAGTTCCTTTCAAGGTTTCTTCCTCTTACTCTTCTTGCCACTGTCACTATTGGAGACACTCATGGGGGCTCGGACCTGGATTTGCCTGTAAAGCTGCTTTGTGACATTGCTGTAAAAAGCACTGTATAGATAAACTTTGACTTGACCCTTCTCTGTACTAAGAAAAGCAAGAGAAAACACATTTACTTGAAACAGGCTTGTAATAGAAGCCAATGGGAAGTATTTGGAAGTTATGTGGTGTATTCGGCCCAGTGCTGCTGTTAGTGTTTCTCCTTCTAACGCTTTTCTGCTGCTTGCTTCACCTGCAGAGGATGGGGGTCCTGCACGTTGGCCAGAGGATCGAAGATCAGATAGATTTTGAGAAGATTTATAAAAACGGTGAGCGCTCTGCCTTTACTGATTCACTCTTCCCTTTAAAAGACCCATATGATGGAAAACTAAGTTCTGCACGCTTTTTAAATATATTTAAATATTTAAATATTTTTATGTACTATGTAGATTTATTGTGTTGCTACGTTTTCAAAGTTTTCAGACAATGATACGAAGTTTTGTTCTGACAGCAGTGTTTTTTATTTATTTATATGTATATATACATTTTTCAGTTTTTGACATAATTTGAAAATGCCTGTTGCCCTTTACATTATGTGCAATTTTCATGGTGAATGGACCAAAAGAAACAGCCAAAAATTACATGGGGAAACATTCTGGTTCCACTGACTTACATTAAAGGCAAAGAAGTTTTTTTTTCCTTGTTCTGTAAAGTTACCATTTTGTTCCGACAACAGTGTGTGTGTGTGTGTGTGTGTGTGTGTGTGTGTGTGTAGTATGTATGTATGTTTTATTTCTTTCTGTATGTTAAATTCAGCAAATAAATAGAAATTGTGCACTAAAATTTGCTGAAAAAATGTATAAAATAAAGTTTTGTTTCCTGTAGAGGATGTGTTAACTCATGATCAACAAAATATGCTATTTAAGCTTTAAGCTGGGGTGACCGGCTGTGTTTTCTACACGTTAGAAGTGGAAGACGGCTCAGACTTTGTATTTTGCATGTTGCATATTGCCTAGAAGCCAACTGGAACTCTTATAGCTTGTCTCTCTCTCTCTCTCTCTCCATGTCTCTCTCTCTGTCTCTCTCTCTCTCTCTGCAGCATGGGCTGACAATGCCAATGCCTGTGCCAAACAGTACGCTGGTACAGGAGCTCTGAAGACTGATTTCACACGGTGAGTAACCCAGAGTGCAGGGTCAGTCATGATTAATCAGAGATCCTCAGAGAAACTGAGTTAAAGGGTTGGGCGATATGTTTTTTAAAGTTTCTAGGTCTTTCTTTAAATATCCTTATCGCAGGGCTAGGCCATATCACAATTTTGTTGTTGTCATGATAATTTATTTGACAGTATGTCACAACATGCTTCTCTGAGCATATCAGGAATATTCTCAGTACTTTAAGAAGACTGACCAGCTGCACGCACATGCCTCAAAACAGGGATTCCCAGTCTTATCCACACAGGGCCGGTGTAGCCCAACAAAGCAGGAGCACCTGATCAGTTGTTTAAAGACTGAGACTCATTGATTAAGCAAGCAGAATCAGGTGAGCTCCTGCTCATTTGGAATGAAAACCTGAAGCCAGTCGGCCCTTTATGGGTAGGATTGGACACTCCTGCGTTAAAAAGAGAGCATAATTAGACCTGATTAATTGGATTTAGAGCCTACAGTGAAATGTATAAAATAATTTGCACTCTGTTTTTGATGGTGTTGCTTAAATGTGGCACGTATGGTTTTTTTTTTTTGGTTTTTTTTGTATGTTCCAATTTACCAAACATTAAACAAAGAAACATTGTGGCATATTGTGATACATCGCATATTATGAAAACCTCTTTAACCTCTACCTTATAGTCGATATTCATATTTGAGAACAAAAGAGACTTGGGTGTTTTTGTGTTTCTGTGGTTGAGAGAGAAATAACGTATCAAGCAGATGGGTGACAGAAAACATAATCAAATAGATGGTATTCGATTGATTTGGTTGACAGTAATTCACTGTGTTGTGTGTGTGTGTGTGTGTGTGTGTGTGTGTGTGTTCAGGACGGGGAAGAGGACACAGTGGGGGCTGCTAATGGACGGCTGGAACTCCATGATTAGATACTACAAGAACAACTTCTCTGACGGCTTCAGACAGGTGCAGACAAGCCTTCATACAGAGAACGAACCGGGATGCACTTTACTGATAGGAAACAAAGTAATAATGATAATGATAATAATATGGGTACCTCACAGTCATTTGATGAGGTTTGATTACAGTTCTTTAGGAAATGATTCAGTGCATCATGAAATCTCAGATTTTGCCATGATTTGTTTGATTTTATTTATTTATTTATTTATTAAAGTGAAATATTAGAATTATTTTTAAAGTGGACTGAGTACATGAATGTGGAGGAATTATTTACGCAATAGTGGAATATAGATAAAAATAATATGGATAATATAGATAAAAAGAATAAGAAATAAGCTATGTTTATGTGACACTCCGAAGCAGGCCTGCTGGACAGTCCAGCAAAAGTGCCTGGCCAATCAGCAAATTCTCTTTTTTTTTCTAAACTCTAAACAACCTTCAGATTCATTTTCCTCTTGGTATAACAGATCTGGGATCAGTGCTCTTTATTTGTTGTCGAGCATCTCAGCCTTTCTTTATTTAATTATTTCCTCCTGTTTCAGGACTCCATTGACCTGTTCTTAGGGAACTATGCAGTGGACGAGGTAGACATGAACACGCCTCTCCATGAACCCAAAGACTGGAAGTTCCTCACGGTAAGAAACAAAAGGACTATCGTTCAAATGTTCAGAATCTTTTGCCATGTAAAACATTTGAGATTTTATATACAATAATAATGATCTTACTTAATTTGGCTAGTGCACTATATCCTCCCATAGATTATCTGCAGATGTTCAGATTGTTAATAAACTATGTGATGAAGTTGATTCTCAACAGTGGCAGGGTTAGGACTAGGATATGGACCAGAGTGACCCTCAGGATTAGGCTTTGGGTTGGGTTAAGGTTAGGGTTAGGGCCAGGTTTAGGGTTAAGGACAATTAAGGTGAATTTATAGATATTTAGTTAAATGTGAGTTAAAGGTAAGTATCAACAAAGCAATTAAAGTAGAGGTGGGCGATATGGCAAAAATATTATATTGCGATACTTTCAGAAATTTTAACAATACACTATATTTCATGATATTTATTTTTTCAGACATCTGATCAGTTAGAACAGAGAAAAATAAGTAGTGCTATTTTTAAAAAATACTATCAAAAAGCTGTAAATACAATGACTTATTCAATATTTGACAAACTGTGTTGCACTAAATGCAGTTAAACTGGACTAATTTTGCTCTCTTTATAATGAAACAAGCAGCTGGTTAGTTTCTGCTGCTGCTGACGATATTCTTGATATGTTCAGAAAAGCATATTGTATTGTATTTTAACATAATTTATCACAATAACAATATATATTGTCAAATTGCCCAGCCATAATTTAAAGTGTACTATCCAAATAAAGTGATACTGAAACTTATGTGGTGTGGACTTTAAACTAGACACTTAAAGATATTTTAAATTGAAGTTCAAATAAAGTATTTTGGAAGCACTTATAAGTATAAAATGATAAATAATATACTGTAATAATCTATTTGCTGTAGTTTTAGTCAAGTTTACTGCTTCATGCTGTGATCCCATCATAAGGCATTCTGGATGTTAACTGTAAATGTTCTGTGTTCTCTCCCTCAGCTGCCGATCATCATGGTGGTGGCGTTCTCCATGTGTATTATCTGTCTCCTCATGGCTGGTAAGAGACTCCTCATGTCTGCAGATGTTAGAATTATATATTTGCACATTATTAATGCTTAGATTTAAAAAAATTACAGAAATATTGGTTGGATAATAAAATTAAATGAAGATTCAGCATTATCTTAAACAGCACATGGCCATGGTCAAAAATATATAAATAAAACAAAAAAAATTTAACTCTACACAGACAGATTTATACTCTGTGCAAATTATTTACAGCTGTACTATGTAAGATGTGTGTTGTTAAAACTGAAAGAAGTATCATTACTGAGTAAGGAGAATAAAAACAAGCTAAAATACGGTGAGCATGCGCTGCTGGGAGTCGCCCTTTACGTATTAACGTCACATGCATAGACTCAAAAAGAAGGTCCAGCTCGATGTTTACGTCTCAGATTATCTCAGACGTTATACTGATGAAGATGTGACAACAATAGCAGATAATTCACTCACATCCTCAGAAGACGTGTCCTTCACCAAGTTTTGAATCTGATAAATTTAAGTTCTTTTTGAATTTGAATTTATCTGATTCATTCTCTTGGGGAAGGGGACCAAAACACACCCCTCGCTACAAAATGCTCTTCCACACATTGCGTGCAGTTTCACATTTCCACCAGAGAGGTCTCCAAATCCCCAAAACTTACATAGTGGAGCTTTACAAATTTCTGCAGCTTTTTTTTTGTTTTTTATTTATGATTATTTTTTTTATCAGTTGCAGTTTTGTTTTTTTTTTCACACGTAAACATTATTAAAAATTAATATGCAAGGCGGATGCAAGATTCCTGCAGTTCCTGTGTTCAATGCTGCTGTAACTCTGTTTCCCAGGTGACACGTGGACGGAGACGTTGGCGTACGTCTTGTTCTGGGGCATGGCGAGCGTGGTCACCTTCGGCGTGATCCTCTTCAACGGCCGGGACTTCGTGGACGCACCCAAGCTGGTCCAGAAGGAGAAGATGGACTGAGAGTGCGTGTGTGGAAAGCAGCTGGGTCCCGTCGACTCTTCGTCCTCGTCCTCATCCTCGCTCCTCTCCCACTCTCGCCTGCGCCAGGGCTGGAGCCTGTACTGACGTCGCCTTCGTCTTCATCGTCATCATCACCCGCCGTGAGGAGGAGCGAGAGAGGAGGTGGAGGAGGAGGAAGAAGAGCAGGGGCCAGGCGGGGCCACAGGGGTGTGTTTGTGAGAGACTAGTGCGTTGACCGCACACATACAGACTCAATGCTGCGCACACTCGCTGCTCTCCACACTGCAGTTCCATGTAGGAGGACCAGCCCGTCTCTTGCTGGACAGAAGGGGGCGCTATTCCTTAGCCCATCCATGCTCAGACCCAGAGAGCCAGCAGCGTTTCTAGTCATGCAGCTTCAACGAAGCTGAAGCTTCTTATCCGCCAGAATTTTCCATTCCACCTTAAATGGTGCAGAATTCAATAAAAACTTGCAGTATCAAGAGAGAATCTAGGCTTGCGGTCAAGAATGTTTCTTAGCATATCGCTTAGTGTTGGGCTAGTGTGGGTTTAGCGATTTTTATATCGTGATACTCCAAGACATTTTTACAGAGCATGATATGCATTGCAATATTTTCTAGGTTTCACAATTTAGAACAAACAAAAAAGAACCAGTTGTGTAAAATATTACAATCAAAAACTTTGAATACAGTCAGATTTATTCAACATTTCACACTCTGCACTGTACTCAAACAGGACTAATTGTGCTCTCTTTGTAAAGAAAAAGTGCAGTTCAGTGTTTTTAAGTATTGACGATATCCACAATTCGCTCAGCAAAGCATATTGTGACGTCAGGACAATGATAAATATTGATATTATGTGCTAACATAACATTTAGATAGCTGGTGTTGTGCTAGTGTACAATTCAGGTAGCTGGTGGTAGCGTAACACTTGGATAGATGGTCTTGTACTGGCATACAATTTAGCTAGATTGTGTTAGCGTAACACCAGAGAACTTGTAGAGAGGAGAATCTCCACTCTGCAATGTCTTCTGGGTTTCTCAAACACTAGAGGGCGCTCCCGAGCGAGTCCACAATGAATGGGTTAATATGGAGCGTTTGAGCAAAATCATAGTTTATAAATGCTGAAACATTTTTAATGTAAAAGAATACAATAATTTCCTGAACACAGTACAGCATAAAACATTTTAACACTGCTGTTATATTTTTAAGAGCTTTTAAACTCGAGTTATAGGAGTTTAAAACGGCGCCTCTTGTACGTTTATGATGTCAGTGAGCGCGAACAGCCAATGAGCTGCTCCGCTCGCCAATCAATCATCACGCTTTAGCAGTAATGCCCGCCTTCTCCTGCCCAAAACCCATTCGCAGTAGAAAAAGGGAATATATATGTAAGATTTCTTTTTAGTGAAATCCATCCTTCTACTTTCTAAAAGGAAAGTTCTGGGCGAGAGATTAGAAACTATTTTAACTTTTCGTTTATAGCCATTTAGCGCCATTTACTCCCATTTACTCCCATTCATTGAGGACTCACTCGCGGGCGCCCTGTGCTGTTCAGCAGTCCTGTTTTTGATATAATGGGGGAAATAGGAAGTGGCCAGACTCCTCATGAACTGGCTCTGGTAACACTTGAATAGACAATCTTGTGCTTGCATACAGTTTAGGTAGCTGGTGCTAACGTAACACTTGGCTACCTAGTGTTGTGCTAGCATAACATTTAGGTAACTGGTGATGTGCTACTTATAATAACACTTACATAACGTTCTGTCATAATCTGACATCTGGCATAACTTGTAGCTGTCCAGTCAACTGCTGCTTGTTTGCCAGTTTGACACACCTGAGTCATTTTAACTCTTTCTTTGCATTCAGTCTTATTTATTCATCTTGGCTTACCAGCTAGGTAATAACTTTATCTACAAACACATAGCTAGAATAACTAACTCTAATCGCTAGGCTTAGCTACCCAGCTAATAAGTTTAGCTACAATCTGGTAGCACAATAAAACCTTATAACCGCTAAAGGAGCGCAAACATAAACCATGGTATGCCTTGAAACTGCAGGTCTAGAACTACTGCTGGTTCACCAGGTCTGCGAATGGATGATGTTGGGGTTACATTGGTGAGACCGGACCCCAAACCCTTTAACACTTCAAGGACTTCCCATACAGCTGTTTTTAAATGGTGTCAGCTCTAGAAACGTAGTCGAACTTTTACAGACATATACACAAAAGTCGGGTTTTGCTGTCCAAAGAAAACCTTGGATGTCCAGAACTGTAACTTCATAGAATGTTGAAAAAAGGTCCTAAATAACTGTTAATAATACAGAATTTAATTTTTTGTTGATCTTGGACCATTTCTGTTGGTCAGTTCGTCATGAAATGTTGGCTCGATCTGAAAGCCAGGTGCTGTTTTCAAATGGTGGGGAAAAGTAAAAAAAAATTATACATCGACTTACAAGGTTTTCTTAGCAAACTGTTGGAGGATTCTGGGTTTTACTGAAGGGTAACATCCATAAGGCTACATGACACCTATATAAGCCTTGGACAACTGATGTTAATCTATATGAACATTTATAAAGGCTTATTTCAACAAGCCTCAGGTGAAATGACATTAAAATTGATGAAAGTAACCTTCAGCTGACGCTTGCTGAAATAAGCCTTTATGTATGTTTACGTCGGGTTATGTCTGTTGCCATGAAAGTCCCAAGTAGGTGTCATGTAGCCTTGCACAGTGTTACCAGGTACATGATCTTATGTTTTGCCACAAGGTTCCTGGCCCCAACCTTTCTGGCACAAATACACAAATTCACTCTCCAGTGGACGTTTTTAATGGGCATGCTAATCTGCTGATTCATACGTCTCACGTTTTTTGCCAAATCTGTGTTGAAAATGATCTTATATTCTGCATCTGTACTGAAAATGCCTTTGTATTCACCACACCGATGTTTTGCCAGCTTTTACAAGGTTCTGGAGCAGACCTCAGCCAGAGACTGAAAATGGTTAAAGTGTTATTTAATGTGTGGCATATTTAAATTTTTTGCCTTTTATTTTTAATGTTATGGTCTTCCCTCCGTCGTTTGTCTGTTTATGATTAAGTGAAAAGTTTTATCTGAGGTCCAGCACTATCACGACCTGGTGGGTGGACAGCGAGTTCTGTTTGGTACGGTTAGAACGTGTCCTGGACCACCATCGTAAACTGAGGCTAGTATAGCCTAATAATATGAACTACAACAGACAGCGGGACCAAGAGTCTTAAACGAATAGTTTGTTGAAAAATAAACTATAAAATTGCCTTCTTACCCTAAATGTGATAATGAAGTAAGACATGTTGGGTGTCGGACGTAGCTTCTTTAGCTTAGCATTGAAGCTACGAGGCTAATGTAGCTAAGGTAAATGTTATATAAATGAGAGCTACATAAAAATGGACATGTTAGTAGAGAACCGTGTCCTACAGTGACAGAAACCACATTAAAAAGTGTTTGAAATTACTGAACAACCTGATTCAACCTGCCTTAACTGATTTATGTGGTTTACACGATGCTAGCTGTTTCTAAGCTTCCGCTACTTGCTGGCTACGTTAGCCTTGTAGCTCCAGTGTAAAACTAAAAAAAGCAAACTCAAGACACCAAATGTGACTTGGCGGATCAGCTATAGGTGGTAATGGACGTAAATTAGTGTTTTTAGCAAACTATTTTGTTAGCCTGCCGTAGCCTCAGAGCTCAAGTTGGTGCCCGAGTTTACAGTGTGGGAGAAGCGGTTAGCCGCTGAGCCGTGCCACGTTTCTGTTGCCTGTCTCGGTCTTTCCCCCCGTCCTCCCTGTATATTTGTCCTTAACGTTAAGTTGTTTCCTCTGTTGAGTGTGTTTATTCTCAGTGTTGGGGGGTTTTCGTTGTAGCCTTGTAATTCCACATGGGTCTGCCTTAAGCTGGGAAAGGGAGTGCTAACACACGCGAGGGAGACGTGTACATAAAGATCATCGCTCTGTGTTTTAGTGCAAGATTTCACTGGTATGTCTTGGATCTGCCTTATCAGAGAATGTAAAACGAAATACCTGGTAATATTGTTATTAAAATGAAAATCTGATATTGTGCTTCCGTTCCGTTAATGTACTTTGAGTTTTTAGCCAGTCTGGTCAGTTCCGTGATGGGTTTTATGCCGTGTTGGACTTACTTAGCTGCATTCAACACCGCTTACTAATGTAGTTGTGTTATAACTGAAGTTTGGGGGGGCAACATGCCTGAAACCCCTCTTTCTTCCAATCTAACACCCTATAAATTCACATCCTCGCCTTACATTCCTGTGACGAAGGGTTCGCAATCCCCTCCGCCACCCCATCTCCTCCCAGTTCCTCAGTCCTACTACAGATATGAGGGGGTCTGGCCTTCTAGAGACAGGCAGAAGCCCAGAACTCCAGCCCAAGTTCTCCGAGTTCCTCCTTCTCTCAGAGAACTTGCAGAGAGGAGAATTACCACTCTGTAATGTCTTCCGGGTTTCTCAAACACTAGAGGGCGCTCCAGAGCGAGTCCAGAATGAATGGGTTAATATGGAGCGTTTGAGCAAAATCATAGTTTATGAATGCTTTAATATTTTTAATGTAAAAGAATACAATCATAATTGACTGAACAGTGAACAGCATAAAACATTTTAACACCGCCGTTATGTTTTTAAGGGCTTTTAAACTCGAGTTATAGGAGTTTAAAACGGCGCCTCATGTACGTTCATGACGAACAGCCAATGAGCTGCTCTGCTCGCCAACCAATCAGCACTCAGTAGCAGTAATGTTAGCGTCCTGCTGCCCAAAACCTGTTTGCTGTAGAATAAAGGAAACATACAGGTGAGTTTTCTTTGCTTTTTTAGTGAAATACATCCTTCTACTGTCTAAAACTAAAGGAAAGTTCTGGTTCAGTGATTAGAAACTATTTTAACTTTTCGTTTTTAGCCGTTTAGCTCCATTCACTCCCATCCTTTGAGGACTCATTCGCAGGCGCCCTCTGCTGTTTAGCAGTTATGTTTTTGACATAACGTGATGATATAATGTAGATGACATGCAGAATATGTGCCAAAATGAAAAGCAAAACCTCTTATTACATGCTTTTCATGTTGCTTGTCCTCTTTTTTGTACTTTAAATGTATCTGACTCATTGAAATGCAGCCGAAACAGTGAAATGCAGAACACACACACGATGGCATTTGAACAGTAACATGCATAAAATGTTCTAAAATTGAAAGTAAAAGCTGCTTTACGTTGCCCTGATGCTGTGAAGCACAGCAAGCTGGAAAACAATAGCCATGAATACCAGAGTTCCCAAAGGGAAGGTGAATTAGAGATTCGGATATAACACCAACAGCAGCTTTTGAGAGAGAGAGAGAGAGAGAGAGAGAGAGAGAGAGATACTGAACCCACCGGTGCTGAAGCAGAAGAACCCAAAGCAAATAGAAATATATGCTGTCAACAACAAACTACTTGCTACTCTACTCACCAGTTTACAGGGTAGGACTTTGTTTACATCTAAACACTTGAATGATTAAGTAATTTTGCAAAATCGGTGAGGTTCCCCTTTAAAAGCTAGAACAGGGGTCGGAACCCCAAATGTTAAGAAGAGCCATTTTGTCCTTTCAACAAAAATCAAACCACCTTGGGAGCCTCAACATTTAATGTCCATTTTACCATCTTGACAGTAAATATGTCTCAGTTTGTGCTGATATACAGGCTAAAAAGTACATACATACATACATCATCTAAACCGCTTATCCTTCTGGGTCGCGGTGGGTGCTGGAGCCTATCCCAGCTGTCATTGGGCGGAAGGCGGGATACACCCTGGACAGGTCGCCAGTCCATCGCAGGGCAGACAGACAGACAGACACACACAGTCACACTCACACCTAGGGGCAATTTAGCATGTCCAATCAGCCTGACTGCATGTTTTTGGACTGTGGGAGGAAACCGGAGTACCCGGAGGAAACCCACGCAGACACGGGGAGAACAGGCAAACTCCACACAGGAATGACCCTGGTCACCCGGCCAGGAATCGAGCCCAGGCCCTTCTTGCTGTGAGGCAACAGCGCTACCCACTGCGCCACCGTGCCGCCCAGGCTAAAAAGTTATAAACAAAAATACAGACTTACTTTGCTCTGCTTTAAGCTTTAGCTCAGCTATAGTTGCTTTTCTCGCATCTCCAGCAGGAAACTTTTCCACAAAAGTAGAACAATTTCTCGTAAAACGTCTTTCAACGTTCGATTTTTTTACGAGGCTAAAATCAGCTTCTCGTTCAAATTTTCCCGCCAGAATGTAACTACTGTACAGTTTAAGGCGGAACGAAAAAATTTAAATGAGAAGCTGATCGAGAAACTGAGTTCAGCCTTGTAACTTTTTAGTGTTTGTCAGTTTCTAATCTGCAGATTAAACGTATCAGGAAACCAGCTGGAGTGATTATAAACACAGATAAGTCCATTCGTCTCCAAATTATTGGTGTTCGCCTTAAATCTCTCTCTTTCTCCTGTCGTTAAGTTACTAGCTAGGCGAGACGGTTGTCTGCGTTGCTGAGTGACCTGCAGTCTGCACGCCAACCTTCAGAGTTATAGGGTGTGAATTAGCAGCATTTAAGACCATTTATTGTTAAACTGTGTTGATCGATCAGCAGAGCTTTATTTTACTGCTGTGGAGCCACAACAGGACAGTAAAAGAGTCATTTAAAGACAAGGCAGCGTGCCTCATCTAAGGAAGCTTCCTCTTTAAAATGATTTTTGATGATGTCACCATGCATAAGGGGGACGGGGAAAACTAATATAAACCAATAATTTCATATTTCACCTCCCCCCCCACCTATCAGCTAACTTAGAGACCCTCCCTGATATGGACCCTCCACTAATATGTCCCAGAGCAGGAGGAGAATGAGTTATGGTTTATGACTCATGTTGACTTTGAAGATTCCTCGACGCTGTGGAAGAAAACCTGACGTTCCTCCGCTTATACAGATACTTAAGCTTGGCAAATGACAATCCACCAACCTTCTATAATTGTGCACTGTGGCTCCTCTGAGACAAAAGTTTGGGCACCACTGTAAAACCCAATAATGTAATAACACCCAGAAATATGATTACAAATTGAACTTGTTTGAACCAAATAATGTATAATGTATTGCTTCAGTGATGTCTGTAAATAATGGTAATTATCAGACTCGCTCCAGTGATTGGATCGTATTCAGGTACAGAGAGTTTTTACTGAACTGGGAAAATCTGCCTTTAGTTCCAGCACCAGTGAGCTGGACCCTCACTACAGGAACCACTAGAGCTCAGCTCGCTGGGTCACTCAGTCACTTTACACTCTTACTGTCTAACCACCTCCACTCTGTCTGCAGCTGTTTTACCTGATTTTTCACTATTATTGTCTTATTTTCATTATTCTTTATTTATTTATTCATTTATTTATTGTTCATATTCTTATTTTTATTTTAATTACAATTATTTTATTATTATTTTACTCATTTTAATAAATTTTTAGTATTCTTTTTGATCTTATCCTCCTTCTGTTTTATTTATCTTACTTTGATTTGATTAACTTCTACATTTTAGCTATGTTGTAATTATTGTTTTATATTTTCTACTGTATTTTTACGTATTTTTATTATTAATGTTAATTCTTTTTATACTTACCTGATTTGAGTCATTTTTTTTCATTTACTTTTATTATTTGATATGTTCTTAACATTATCAATCCCTTTTTCCTGTATCAACTCAGCAACATTGTAAATGAGGGTCACCCTCGATGTTCTCCGAGGTTAATAAAGGCTGATTGATTGATGACTTACTTAATAATTTAATAAAATGTCTTAACCAATAATGTAATAGCATTTTACAGATGCAGTACGTTATTACATTATTGGGAATATTGTTTATATTTTCAGGTTGATGCAATACCTCATTGCATAATTGTCGCTTTACAAATTGATCACTTAGATAGATAATACTGTAGTCTGATATTGTAAAAGTGTGCTAATTTTACATCCATATTCTACGTGTAACGTTTCAGAATGTTGAGAAAATGACAAATGGTCACTCAGTGGCAGTTTAAAATAAGATTAAAATAAAAAAGTGACCAACTTGTGGAAAATCCAATTCCCAATAATGCAGTTCGTTATTACATCAGTACAAATGCTCTTACGTTGTTGGTCAAGAAATTTTATTACATTATTAGATACATTACATTATTACATTAGCAGATTTTAGCACATTTTGACAGGTTAACTGCGTTTTAATCACATTTCTGGGTGGGAGGTTTTGGCGTTAGTGAGTTGTAGTGCTCCTGGTGTAGAGACTGTGAGTGGCCTGTGGGGGCAGCAGAGCGCTGGAGCGGCTGCAGCGCTGCGGAGGAAGAAGAGGCTGTAGCAGCGAGCGGTGTTGCTGTTTTGGTCACAGAGATAAAAGTTTCCACTGAAACTGCAGAAAAGCTTTAAAGTCCACGATTATAAAGGTACGACACATATAATCAGCTTTATATTCATTTATGAACGATTGTGGCGTTTTTCTGTGTTCAGAACCACCGGTGAACCTACACGTGTCTGAATGTGTGTTTATGGGATGTTGATGATGGAAAATCTGAAATAATTTGGGGACTATTTCGCCTGACAAGACCCTGCATGTGTCCCTCCGCCATGAATTGATTTAAAAACATATATTTTAGGCCCAGACGATCAAAACGATCAAAAAAAGTGTCTCAGTCATCAGGCAGTGAATTCACAACCATTTCATGTAGGTTAGTAACTTTGTGTTAGGGAGCTTTTAGAGGTGGACGTCTGGTTCCTATCACCACCACTGTGAACAGTTCTGACTCTGTAAGTTTCTCTAGAACAGAGCATTTCACACCAAACCACTCTGAACCACTCTGTTTACATCTTAACCACTTAATTATGCAGAAATTTTGGAAATTGGTGGAGTTTCCCTTCAAATAGAGCAGCATTATGTATGTGCGTGCGTGTGTGTGTGTGTGTGTGTATATATATATATATATACACACACACACACACAGAACCATGAACACTAAAAGAACCCTTTGCATGATTAAAGGGTTCTTTGCATGTTCAACGGATTCTTCAGATTGACTGAGAATGTGCTGCAGATGGTTCTTGAAACATATGTGTATTTTTATACATACACACACACCCACACACACACACACACACACACATATATATATATATGTGTGTGTGTGTGTGTGTGTGTGTGTGTGTGTGTGTGTGTGTATATAAATACACATATATATGTTTCAAGGCCTACTACAAGTGCCTATGTTTTAAATATAGCACCAAAAAGGGTTCTGGTACTGTTACAAGCTCATATCATAACAGTAATAGAATCCTTTTTGGTGCTATATGGAACCTTTTCCAAATAGGTTCTGTTTTAACGTGCCTGTGCTTTTATTATCCTCAGTGTTGTTTTCTGGGGCTTCAGGGCTGAAGAGCAGTTTCACTGAACCTGGTCCATGAATGAGGCCTGAGAAATGTTTCCAGACTTGAACAGCATCCTGAGCAGCAGCCCGGACAACTTCAGAGAGGTACTTCATCCACCCTTCCTCTTCACTCCACTCTGTGATTGCTTTAACTAGGCTGTAAATACAGTCTATTAATGAACTCACTCTTTCCTTTTTTCTTGGTGGTTATAGAGAGAATTCATCCTGCTGTCTGACAGGCAGGCAGATGCTTCTTTCCTCATTCATCATTACCTCACCTTCTACTTGAGGGGTGAGTGTTTACAGCACCATCCGATAGAGTCTGGCTGGAGACAGATGCACCCTCAGCCACAGTGGCAGAAGCCGCCCAACGGCACGGGAACTTTTGGCTGCTTCTGCTTAGCGACATCATCACTTCGTCCATTTTTCGTCCATAACACAGCGAGAGAATTCAGTCAATGTACCTCCCTGCTGAAAAACATCATAGAACCCATTAAAAGTGTCTGCTGGTTCCTGGTGGTGTCCCAGGAGTCACTACTGGTATCCTGGGTTTTTCTGATGGGTTGATATCACAGTGTAAAGGATTCTGATCATTCTGATTCCTGATACATTCGGTCGTTTCCTAAAGGTCTCTTTTGTCTCCATCTTGGCTTTCATGAGTTTCAGCAGGAGCCTGTTTGTTTTTTCTGCTAGTAAACCCGACATTGTTTTATCGTCGTGGCAGGTTTTATTTTGAAAGTTTACATATTTAATTACATTATTAGACAACAGTTAGTTCTGGCCACGCAAGCTGATTGGTTGAGAAGCGTTCTAACCGTGCTGATATTTCCCCATAATGTCACGGGTTTTTCATAAACACTGTATCACTCCGCTGATATGCTTTTGCTAAGCAACAACTTTGATAGAAGACAGGCAAGACATTTGAACGTTTTTACTTCTTACTTTGCCGCAAACAGAAAATGGACACTTTTAAGATCACATTTGACCGACAGACGATTTGGACCGACTCTGAAGATGAGACTACACTAAATTCCCAAACGGTCAGTTGGTCTGTGTGGAGCTGGAGAACGAACTGCCGGCTGTGCAGCGAGTGGGCGGAGCTCGTTACTCTGACGTAGCAACAAGCTGCTCGTTAAGGAACTATAATTTGGTGAAGGAACTGCGAACATTAAAACATATTAAACGCCGCGTTCACGACCCAGTTTATTAATTTATTACTGTATTTATTTAACTGTTGTATTAAAGCAATAGAACACTCGAGGAGTGTGTTATCACCAATAACATCACGGCTGTGATGATCTACGGCGACCAAATCACAGCCGTGATGTTATTGGCGATAACACACTCCTCGTAGAGTTCTATTGCTTAATGATCAGTATGACAACTCTAATACACATTCAGTGTAGCTCCTGTTGCCCAGCAGTACGTGGTTCACTGTTTTTCCTCATAAACAGACAAAGACAGACAAAATCACTGTTGTGGCAGGACGTGAACTAATAGGCTAGCGGTGCATGTCAGGCTGAGAGTGCATGTCTACAGCCAGACCTTCTCGAACCATCAGTGTACAGTTCAGGTCCTTCATGGATTCTGTTTGCTGTGACCTTTTGTTAAGTGTGTGTTTTAACTGGTGTTTTGTTTTCGCAGCTCGCTGTAAGGTGTGCTTTCTGGGTCTCGTACAGTCCTTCAGTCATTACAGTGTTGTGAGTCAAAGGCTGGTAAGTCCTAACCAGCAGACTGTGCCCTTCCTTGTTCACAACCGAACCAAACGTCATATCTCCATTTTTGACGTTTTCAGTTTTTGACATAATATGAAAATACCTGTTACCCTTGACCTTGTCTGTAAATTTCATGATGAATGGACCAGAAGAAACGACCCAAAATGGCTTGGAAAAATGTCTGGTTTCATTGACTTACATTAAAAGTAGAGTATGTTTTTTCCTTCTCCTGTAAAGTTACCATTTTGGAGACACTAGGTTTTCTTCCGACAGCAGCGATGTTTCAAACCCTGCACTTACAGGCTTATTTATGGGCTTATTACTTTTGTTGCATCTCTACACTCTTAAAAAAGATGGTTCTTCGTGGTTAGTAAACACAGTGGCCCATTTTCATGAAGACACGGTAAATAAGTGAGGAATCTGATCCTAGATCAGCACTCCTGCCCGCTGCCCTTCATGAATCTGGGCCAGTGGTTCTATCTAGAACCAATAACACTCAAAGAACCATTTGCATGATTAAACGTTTCTTTGCATGGTGAAATAGTTCTTCAGATTGATGGAGAATGTGCTGTATATGGTTCTATATGCAACATTTTTGAATAGGGTTTTATGTAGCACTGAAAAAGTTCTTGTATGATAATAAGCTTGACTTCGTCTCCTCTGCAGACCAGTTTCTGCTCCGCCATGTTGAACGGTATAAACTTTCACTATGACGTGACGAACATGATCAGAATAGACTTAAACTTTCCGATAGGGAATGTAATCAGATACAGGCGTTTACACGGATATTATTCTTCTATTTAACAGATTATTTACAGGATTACCCACCTCGATCAGTCGGATAGAAACTGTAATGGCCTCAATCTGACCAGTCTGTTCCTAGTAGCTATTAGTCGGATTGTTAACGAATTATTAGGCTTCATGTAAATGTGGCTAGGGTGAGTTTAAATTCAGCCCAATATAGTGTTATATAGTTATGTAATAGTGTTCATTGGTGCATCCCAAAACAGAAACCATTGGCAGGTGCTGAAGCAACAGCCCATTGACTTCTGTTATAAGTGTGTTTGTAGTATTCACGCTTTCTGCTCTTTTCTAAGTACAGAGAAGTGTGTCAAGAATTATTGTCCATGATAATCAACCATATGTTACAGATGCAGCAAAAATGCAGAAAAAAATGCTAAAGTATTTCTTTAAGGCTTATTATTCAGCAACTATTTTGAATTATTTAGTATCTACTATAAAGTGTTCACTAACTACTATGAACTACTCAGTATCTGCTATGAATAATACCTTAAGGGGTTAAAGCCTGTGCTTTGTGCTGTATTGCAGGGGGTGAATCTGAACCAGGCGAAGGAGAAGGGTCAGCTGGTTTTTCTTGAAGGACTGAAAGCTTCTCCTAGAGTTCTACTCAACGAGGACACCAGCGATACGACCCACACGTTTGATTATCTCAGGTCAGTGAGCCGCAGGACACTGAGCACGTTTCTCGCCCTCCTGCTGTAGACGTGCGCTGACGGTCCCGCCGTGTTGGCTGTGTCTGTGTTCAGGTCTCCGTGTGCTGAGCTCAGAGGTCTGTTTGAGTTTGTGTGTAATTCGCTGAGTCAGGGTGGGAGTGAGGCTGGAGGTGAGCCGTGGGCTCCACCTGTCCTGATTATAGATGACCTCAGCGTGCTGCTGAGTTTAGGCGTCAGCGCTGGAGCCATACTGGACTTCACCCACTACTGTCAGGCCACCGTCTGCTCCCAGTTACAGGTGAGTTATCAGATGTAGTTGAAGTGCTTTGGTGTGTAATTTATGAGTTCCAGTAACAGCAATTGCTGATTTTTCACGTTGCAGCTCCAAGTCTTTGTCTGTAATTGAAATGTGAGACCAATAATAATATAAGTTTTCCTGTTTACTGGTGCTTAATGCATGGACTGTGGATATATTGTACATAGTGCACTGTAAATATACAGAAAGAACTTTTATGTTTAAAGTCAACTTGAAATCAAAACGGACGGCTCGTTCATTTTTATCCAAATGCAGTGACCTTTTGCCCCGTTTCTAAAATCTAATCTTCAGGTTTTTGATTACATCACCAAGCACCGTGACTTCTTGCCTCTTCTGCCGTGTCACATTTTTGCCGGTGTGAGTGTAGCATACTGAATTAGAATTAGGCCCAGTTCCATTTCACCCCTCGCCCCTACCACTCAGCCCTACCCCTCCGTTCTGAGTGTTCTAGTCTAGGAGTAGGGTGTCCCGATTCTTGTTGAGATAGAGGGGTAGGGCGAAGTGTTAGGGCTACATGACCCTCCAAACGGGGGTTTTTTAGAGACTCCAAACAGAGAGTTATGAGAAAAAAAGAAAAAACGGTAAGATGGTGCAAAAGAGACCAAAGAAACCCACAAATGTGAGAATTTTCACTGTTAAAAAATTATGATAACCACTGTATTATCTTAGTTTAATGTCGTTTCAGTGTATTATGGTCCTTTTCTTCATAACAAGCATAAAAATCACTAGTAGTGCTGACGTCCTGGTATCTAGCTAAATTTCCTGTTCCACCTTAAATGTTGCAGCAGTTACATTCTGGCGCCTCAGACATCAGAACTGCTGCACCATTTAAGGTAGAAAATTCAAATAAGAAGTTGGTGAATCTCTCAGCTTCATATCACTGAAGAATTAGGGGTGGGCGATAATAAATAATTGCCCCCCTCTTTGAAGTCATACGATGCCCTAAATGTAACTAAAGCCCAGCAGTGAGGAGCTGAACTTTACCCTCCTCTGCTGTCACTGCAGACTGGCAGGGTCGCCTACAGAGCAGCGCTGGTAGCTGTTAATGAAGTGATGCTCTGTTTATTTGAGGGTCCCACTTCAGAGGGAAGATTTCAACCACTACAACTTGTAACTCAGTTCCAAGAGGCAACACTCAAAAACAAGTGGTAGAGGTAAAAACGATGACCAAGTGCAAATTGTCATCTTGAACACAACGGATCAGCCAAATATCAGATTTACAAAACTGCAAAGTTCAGACAAAATCAGGGTTCCAGACGGCTGCTACTACAGCTGTTCTTAGCTAAGCCACATACTTCTGTCTATGATGTTAGATTACAGGGGTTCAGACAGGAAACCACATAATCCAGTCTATTAGAGATCACAGAACAACTCCACACGGTTTGAAGTGTCTGTAGTTTTACCGATGCTAATTGTTGGGTTTATATGCTTTAATTACTAGTTATTTGTTAGTTACATTCGCTGCAGGTCAGTGCAAAACTAGAGAAGTAAACTTCATTTCAGAGTTTCAGAGTTTGTTATATTTGTATAGTGTGAACCAAATAGAAATCACAGCCTGTATTTATTCTGTATTTAGATTGAAGAGAGCTGATCCTAGACCATAATATTATAATAGTAATAATAATATAAATAATAAATATGTTAAAAATAAATAAGTATTTTGTTATTGGTCTGGTTTGTGTCCAGGGTTCTATAGTAGCTCTGGTGCGATGTGATGATGAGGAGTGGGATGAAGAAAGCTCCAGCTACCTCCTGAAGGCTCTCACTCATCAGTGCAGCCTGTCTCTGCGTGTGGAGGGGCTTTCCACCGGCTACTGCAGGGACATTCACGGACAGGTACTGATCTAGACTGCTGATTGGCAGTTTCAGTCTCCATTTCCCAAACGCTTTAGCCGAGCGCGCTAACGTTACTCCTCCTAATAAACAGACACACGTTCAGCTCCGTCTCCTCATTATTCACCACCATCACTGTAATATTTCATCATCAACATTAACACACGAAGGTGATCAGAGGGGCGGTGGAGATCGAGTCTGCAGCGTCTGAGATCTTTAAAACGCAGAGTTAGAAAGAAAATCATCTCACAGTGAAAGCAGCGTTTTACAGTAGGAATAAATGGAGCTCATTATGCTGGTAGTGAACTATGCTGCTGACTCAGCTGCCTAAAAACCATAGAAACGGACCTTAAACAGAAGTGAGGACCCTGTTGGGGTTCATCCTAAAGTTAGGACAGGATTTAGGAGGTTTAGTCTAGTTAGGATGTTTGTGTGATGCTGTTTTCTAATCTGGAGTTGATGATGAGATTATGAAGTTAGGAGCTGTTATTCTGGAATAGCTACTGTCCCAAATTCAGTCCGTACTGAAGTCGTCATGGAGACTAAACAGATCAGATCTGAGAGTTAAGAAGCTTCTGTAATACGATGTCTGGTGTGCTGAGAGCTGCTCCAGACTTCAGTACTGCTCTGTGATGTGTTTCAGGTGGAGATCTGGCGGCGAGGGAGAGCCGAGGAAAACCAGCGGAGGGTTTTTCAGTACAAAGTTCACGACAAGGGGGCGTCCTTCTTCGCGCCGGGGACTTCGAGAGCAGTACTTTAACAGTTTCACCAACTGATGGACTTGTTCTACTGCTCTGACATTTTGCTCAGCCATCTCCAAACTCTGTGTCACTGCAGTCATTTATAGTGTTTATATACACCGATCAGGCATAACATTCTGACCACCTCCTTGTTTCTACACTCATTGTCCATTTTATCAGCTCCACTTACTATATAGCTGCACTTTGTAGTTCTACAGTTACAGACTGTAGTCCATCTGTTTCTCTGATACTTTGTTAGCCCCCTTTTACCCTGTTCTTCAGTGGTCAGGACCCCCATGGACCCCCACAGAGCAGGTACTATTTGGGTGGTGGATCATTCTCAGCACTGCAGTAACACTGACGTGGTGGTCGTGTGTTAGTGTGTGTTGCGCTGGTGCGAGTGGATCAGACACAGCAGTGCTGCTGGAGTTTTTAAACACCTCAGTGTCACTGCTGGACTGAGAATAGTCCACCAACCAAAAATATCCAGCCAACAGCGTCCTGTGGGCAGCGTCCTGTGACCACTGATGAAGGACTAGAGGATGACCAACACGAACTGTGCAGCAGCAGATGAGCTATCGTCTCTGACTTTACATCTACAAGGTGGACTGACAAGGTAGGAGTGTCTAATAGAGTGGACAGTGAGTGGACACAGTGTTTAAAAACTTCAGCAGCACTGCTGTGTCTGATCCACTCGTACCAGCGCAACACCCACTAACACACCACCACCACATCAGTGTTACTGCAGTGCTGAGAATGATCCACCACCCAAATAGTACCTGCTCTGTGGGGGTCCATGGGGGTCCTGACCACTGAAGAACAGGGTAAAAGGGGGCTAACAAAGTATCAGAGAAACAGATGGACTACAGTCTGTAACTGTAGAACTACAAAGTGCACCTATATAGTAAGTGGAGCTGATAAAATGGACAATGAGTGTAGAAACAAGGAGGTGGTCAGAATGTTATGCCTGATCGGTGTACAGCACTGTGTATAAATCAGACATGAAAACTGTTTATCTGGGCAGCGATCTCTAAACTTGCCCGTTCATGTTAGATACTGTTGAAATTCTTAGTAAAAATGCAGAGAACACACTTAAACATTGTGTTTTTTCTGCACGTTGTAATGCATGGTTTCTATTAATTTGCTGAGTTTAACATATTGGAAAAAATAAAACAGTAGAATATGAGCCATAACTTTTGCAAAACCAAGCACAAACACGGTAAAAACATCGTCTGCAGCTTTAAAGGAAAATTCAGGCCCAATCCCATTTCACCCCTCGCCCCTACCACTCAGCCCTACCCCTCTGTTTTGCGCGTTCATGTCTAGGTGTAGGGTGTCCTGATTCTTGTTGCCTTCAAATAACCCTATTTGAAGGCATATTTTAATTTGAGGGGCCCATTTTGGAGGGAAGTATTTCAACCACTACCTCTTGTAACTCAGTTCCAAGGAGCAAGGGGACACTCGAAAACAAGGTGTAGGGGTGACAATAAGAAATGGGACTGGACCTCAGATTATGAGACTCTGATAGCCAGTGTGATACATGCAGTCTGTCTGTGATTCCCGCTGCTGTCATCGGTCGGCTTGAAAAGCTGAAATCACTCATTAGAAGGGCTGTCCGGGCAATTTTGGACATAATTTCCCCTAAAGTTCCTGATGTTTGATTATGCTTGTATATTTGTCCTGTAAAAAGCATGTAAAGCATACAGAAAATAAACCATTACTGTACATTGGGGAGCTGTTCAAATGAGTGAGAGTCTGGGCTGTAGTGGCTTCACCATCCACATATAGTGATGTGCAAATGTTTGGGCACCTCTGGTCAAATTCTAGGTGAGAATCAGTTACACATCCTCTACAGAGACACGTCTGCACATTTTAATACACAATTACTGTTTATTTACTGAATTTAACATATTTCCAGTATGTTAATGTGTGAAAAATGCTACATTTAAGTGTGTTCTTATTCTCACTTAGAACTTAGGAAATCAACACCTTGGAGGGTTCTAAGTTTGGCATACGACTGTAGAAGACAGTGTTGTGTCTTCATATCTATATGTTTAAATTTACTATCAGAGTTTGTTTTCGAGCTCAGTCGCACTGAAAGTTTGTTTTTGCTTAAGTTTCACTGGTTGATTAAGTTCCTGTTTACATGATTTATCGTTTGTAAGGCTCTGCTTCGCAGCCAGTGAATAGAAGTAAATGTTTCCAAATGCTGTTTACTGAAGGTTTAATCTGGTACTAAGGGGCAGTTCCACCAGTTTTTCAAATTTTTGGATAATTAAGTGGTAAAGATGTAAACAGAGTGGTTTGGTGTGAAACGCTCTGTTCTAGAGAAACTTACCGAGTCAGAACTGTTCACAGTGGTGGTGATAGGAACCAGACGTCCACCTCTAAAAGCTCCCTCACAGAAAGTTACTACATGAAATGGTTATGAATTCACTGCCTGATGACTGAGACAGTAGTTTTGAGAAGATTCTTATCTGAAACGTATTATTTAAAAGTTATTAACTGGCAGAGACGTACATGTACGGCAAAATAGTCCCCAAAGAAAACGAACTATTTCAGATTTTACCATCATCAACATTCCATATAAACTCAGAAGACTCGTGTAGGTTCACTGGTGGTTTTTGATAGTAAATAAAATGTCTATATCTGTGTTGTAGTCATGGCGACCCCTGGTTCCTATCACCACCACTGTAAAGACATCTGAACCATTTCACACCAAACCACTCTGAATCTCTCTGTTTACATCTCACACACTGAATTATGCAGAAATTTTGAAAAATCTGTGGAATTCCACTTTAAAGGGCCCATATCATGGAAAAATCTAATTTTCCTCACTTTTTTCTTTAGGAATGATTGAGTTTCATGCAGTACGTAAACCTGATTAAACTCACCTCCCAGACCTCAATAGAAAATATAATCTGCAAAAACAGCCTGTTTTGAATTTATTGTTTTGTGATGTCATGAAAACCAACAAATGTATGCGTATACATACTTCATGAGGAGATTCTGCCCAGGCTGCTTGATAAATGAGGCACAATTCAGGGTGACCAATCAGAACAGAGCTCATTTACATTTTACCAGTCTTGTATTAACAGCCTGTTTAATTGTAAGGGACCTTATGGAGGAATATTATATAAAATTCTAGAATATGGGCCCTTTAACTCTGACTGGGGCCTTTTAACCTCACAGTGCTACAGTTTATTTTACTCAAACGTGTGAAATGTGCCGTCATGAAGCCTTTAGTAAAGACGGTGATGAAGTGAATCTTGTTACGCTCTTAAAAAAATGGTTCTTCAAGGGTTCTTTATTAAAAACAATGGTTGTATATAGAACCTTGAACACTCCAAGAAACTTTTACATGCTTAAATGGTTCTTTAGATTGATGGGATAGAGTGAGTTTTATATGGTTCAATATAGCATGATGTCACGCTTGTAACAGTAGAAAAGCCCTTTTTGGTGCTGTATAGAACCATACACAACACATTCTCCATCAATCTGAAGAACCGTTTCACCATGCAAAGAGCCATTTAAGCATGCAGATGGTTCTTTGAGTGTTCATGGTTCTATATAGAACTGTACACAACACATTCTCCATCACTCTGAAGAACCATTTCACCACACAAAGAACCATTTAAGCATGCAGATTGTTCTTCAGGCGTTCTTTAGTAAAGACAGTGGTTCTATATAGAACGATGAACACCTAAAGTACCATTTGCATGCTTAAATGATTCCTTGCATAGTGAAAGGGTTCTTCAAAGTTCTATGTAGAACCATATACACAACACATTCTCCATCAATCTGAAGAACAGTTTCACCACGCAAAGAACCATTTAAGCATGCAAATATGGTTCTATATAACACCAAAAAGGGTTCGTCTACTGTTACAAGCTTGACATCATGCTATATAGAAACATATACAGCACGTTCTCAATCACTCTGAAGAATAATTTCACCACACAAAGGACCATTTAAGCATGCTAATGGTTCTTCAGGCGTTCTTTAGTAAAGACAGCGGTTCTATATAGAACGATGAACACCTAAAGAACCATTTGCATGCTTAAATGGTTCCTTGCATAGTGAAAGGGTTCTTCAAAGTTCTATGTAGAACCTTATACACAACACATTCTCCATCACTCTGAAGAACACTTTAAGCATTTGAGTGTTCATGGCTCTGTACAGAACCACTGTCTTTACTAAAGAACCCCTGAAGAACCATCTTTTTGTGTAGCAGCAGTTCCAGAGCTCTAAATGAGGCTGAAATATGGCTGAATAAATAATATCCCCTCTGTGGCCGATAGAGGTCGAGGTTGGTGCTTTCTTAGACGTGATGGGGTTGAAGTTGAGGGTTCGTGTTGTAGTTGCATACATGCTCCGCTCTCTGTCCCAGTGCTGACATGATTCTGTCAAAGTAGTGTCTGTACTTTTAACACCTTCCGGTCAGTTTTAACACCAGCTGGACATTTCAGCTGAACGGCGGGTAAAAACGTCCACAGTGGAAGAGGAGAACTAGCTGTTGGGGTAAGCAGCTTTAATCAAACGCATATACGGGCATTGGTTGGGATTTATGTCTTCTTTCGCAGAAGTTGTTAGCTTCTTACGCGAATTTTCCGTTCCACCTTAAATGGTGCAGCAGTTACGTTCTGGCGCCTGGGGCGCCACAATGTAACCGAACGGCACAGCCACACCATTTAAGGTGGAACGGAAAATTCGAATCAGCTCCGTTGTCTTCAGGCCCAGCAAGCGGGCTTGTTAGCTTTGTAACCTCTGTTATCTGTCAAAACGGACTGTTTAATGACGTTAATGGTCAGAAAAATCCCAAGAATGGTCAGCTGTTATTATTTCTCACCTACATAACCTTACAAATCAGCTACCTTAGTAGCTTTGCTTAGCGTTAGCCTAGCCTGTCGCTTAGCTTAGCACACATTTCTAGCGAGGGTAAGGCTGAACAAGCAGTAAATGTCGGTTTGTTTTTCTTGTTGTTTTCGCCAGATACGCGCCAAAATATGTATTTATATATATTTTTGCTTAAAAAGGTGCTTATTTGTGTAGTTAGCTCACCGCTAGCTGGCTAATGAAGGTTGAATGGAGCTGGTGTTGAACTGTGCACAGCCAGCTAGCAGCTCATTCGAGAAAGCTTGTTATTATTAAAGTTCGTTATATTATTATTGTTAAATTATCCGTTGTGCAAACTGCATTTATTAATCTGTATATTTTATTAGTGCTCCGGCGCTTTTAATGATGTTATTTGGCACCAAACGCTACCTAACCACCTAATGAAGGTAATGCTTAAAGGGGAACTCCACCGATTTTTCAGAAAAAAATTCTGCATAATTCAGTGTGTGAGCTGTAATCAGAGAGATTCAGAGTGGTTTGGTGTGAAATGGTTCAGATGTCTTTACAGTGGTGGTGATAGGAACCAGGGGTCGCCATGACTACAACACAAATATAGACATTTTATTTACTATCCAGAACCACCAGTGAACCTACACGAGTCTTCTGAGTTTATATGGAATGTTGATGATGGAAAATAGTGGAAAAGCGGAGATAATACATTTTCTTTGGGGACTGTTTTGCCTCACAACACCCTGAGTGTATCTCTCCACCATGAATGGAGTTTACAGTCAAATTCTTCTCAGAACTATCATAAAACAGTGTCTCAGTCATCAGGCAGCGAATTCATAACCATTTCATGTAGTAACTTCCTGTGAGGGAGCTTTTAGAGGTGGACGTCTGGTTCCTATCACCACCACTGTGAACAGTTCTGACTCGGTAAGTTTATCCAGAACAGAGCGTTTCACACCAAACCACTCTGAACCTCTCTGTTTACATCTTAACCACTTAATTATGTAGTAATTTTGAAAAACTGGTGGAACTGCCCTTTAAGAGCCTCTCTTGGAAAGCTGTAGCTGAGCTCTCTGGCTAACTGTTGCATTCCAAAGGCTGAAATAGTGAAGTGTGGAAACATGAAAGTGAAATTATTAATAAAAATTGCATTATTATTATTATTATTATTATTATTTGATAAATGTGGTTATATATGCATGTGTACCTCTTACACTTGAAGGCTTGGAAGAATGGGTGACCCTTGCTTTCAGTGCAGTATTTAGACGACCAGCATGTGCTGCGTTGAACTGTGGAGAGCCAACAGCAGACCAGATCGTATTTCATCCATTCATTTACAGTTTCAGGAAACTGTAACGTAGCAGATCTTAGCGGGAACTCTAAGTGTTATCAGTGATAAGCTTTGCACCACAGAACCTGCATGAGTGATCCTTTGTGTGGCAGTTTTGACAGAGATCACTATTCTTCACTGCATTGTTTAATCATCATGATTCAGTTAGATTTGGCTATTTTTGTATGTATCAAAGTTTAGTTTGGAAATATACAGAATACACAGATGTAACTAAAGGCACTGTTTGCATTGGAGTGGAATATAGACAGTTAAAACAATACGCCAGGATATTTATTCATTTTTACATTGAATTTTTTTATTGTGGCCAAAAAAGAATATCTGCTTTACTCAGTGTTGTTCTAATCGATCATAATATTACATGATTGATGCTTCTGAATCACCACCTTCAGACAAGTGCATCATGATGCATATTTACACTCTTGTTTTTATTATATTTCTGTCCCTCAAGGCTTTAATCTGTTCACCGCTGTTCTCTTACAATTCAAAACAGTACAGTGAGTCTCCACTTAAATTCAGAATTATTATTAAACATATGCTGAATACACAAATATAGGAATATACACAATAAAAACAATACACCAAGCTTAATAGTATTATTGTTATTTTTAATAACAATAATAATTAATAATAAATATATTAATATAATATTATTATAACTACAAATAGCATAAGAATTTTATTTTGGCGCAGAAATATTTTATAATTTATTGTAATCAATTCCACTATTTCGAAATCGGTACAGCTGGATCACCACCTTTCGATTGCAGTGTGTGTTTTTACTCCCCGAGCGCTGAAGGAGAGGAGTGTAGCGGAGTGACGCTTCACTCTGAGCGAATGTCGTCTGTGTCGTTTGTTCTTTTCTGAGCAGCTCAATCCTGGATTAGCTCAGTGACTGAGCGGTGACTGAGGTGCTGAGCGGCTGCCAGGTTTCTGACCCAGAGTGACCCCTCTGTGCTGGGCTGAGTGGCTCAATCAGAGGGTTTTTAATAAGACAGAAGTCTGTAATTAAAAACGGATCGACGCTGTCGGCAGGAAAAGACCGTAATCACGGCTACGGGAGGGTTTACTGTGGGGGGAGGGAAGCCGGAATTTCAAATGGGCCCATTTACACCTTACATTAACACTAACATCGGTGATTGGATCATGTTTGGATTTCACTTCGGCTGAAGAGCCAGGTGTGAACACAACCAGGATTACGATCGGATCGCTGACCCTGCGTTCACACCAGCAGTGACCCAACGCGACATGGCAGCTGGAGGTCATTCGTTTTCAATGAGAGCTGGAGATTTCCGGTGACAGGAGGCAGCACGAACATGGTGATGCCACAAGTGGGCGAAGTTGATGATAATAAACTCTGAAGTCTGCGCTAAAGTAACACATTTGATACAAATTGGACATATTATTATTATTATTATTATTATTATTATTAGCCGGAGTTTTACGTGGAAAATGTGAATTCTGCGCTATAGTGACACATTTGATACAAATATACTACTACTACTGCTACTACTACTACTAATAAATATAATAATAATAATAATAATAATAATAATAATGATGATAATAATATAATGTTATTGTTGTTATTATTATTATTATTACTACTATTATTGTTATGAGCCTGAGTTTTCATGGAAAAATGTGAATTATGCACTAAAGTAACACATTTGATACAAATATCATTATATATTCATATCTATATGGATATATTAGTCTATATATTAAGCCGTACAAGCGGAGTTTTCGAGGGCCGCTTACCCTGTTAATTCAGCTGCTGTGTGAATTCGCCTTAAAGAGTGAGACCTCTTATAACTGCCATAAAGAGCTGTGTACACTGGTGTTCAGCCCACATCGCGCAGCCCTAAAGTCTTGGGTGCGTCGTGGAATTTGTGTGTTTCAAAACAGCTTATTTAAGCGTGGAATGCAGAACAGCCTGACATGCAGTTTGGACAAGTTACGGTTTTATTGATTTTGAAAAATGCACCTCCAACCTAACCTGTCTGTTCAGCCTCTTCCTCAGTTTTTTTCTTTCTCTGTCAATTTTGGATCATTTCCTTTGGTCCGTTCATCATGAAATTTTGACCCATCAGAAACCGACCTTTTCAAATGAAGTAAAAATATTAAAAATGAGACCCGAGGTTTTGTCCTGACAGCAGTGATTTACTCAAGCACATGAACTTCAGTAAAGTACTGGTGGATTTGTACTCTGCTGAGTATTTTCAAGTCATAATACTTTGAGTTTTACTCAAAAGTACATTGGCGAGGAAAGGAATTTACTTTTTACTCAGTTACATTTTTATCTGTTCGTATTTAGTTACTAATTCCTTTTTTGTGTTTGTTATTCTGTTTTGATGGTGAGAACATCTGTGCTGCTTTGTGATTGGTCGCACCTCCAACTCGGGAGCTTTAGCGTTTTATTTTTCCCAAAAGAACCCAAAAAAGAGAGAAATAGAACTGTACAGTCTTCAGTTCCTCTGCTGATCAGTGCTGGATGCACTCAGAAGTTCCACTGCGGTTCTATAAGTTTCTCAGTACTTAAGTAGATTTGTGACCTGCTGCTTTTGTATTTCTGCTCAAGTTGTTCTTTGTGAAGGTAGTCTTACTTGTGTACTATCTAATGTTGATATTTTTATTGAACTTTGGAAGTTAAAACAAAAGAAAATAACAAAATACAATAATGAATAAACTGCCTGAAAACATAATACAGCAAAATGTGATTAAAAAAGAATAGAACATTTACCAGCACAGACTCTACAAAGATGTATAAATAAAGTAAAAAAGAGGGAAAACAAATGAAATAACAATGAACTAAGGAAAAAATAAGTAAATAAATAAAATAATATATTGTTTTGTAACAGTGTGGTCAGTCTAATGTGCTACCTTTATGCCTTACAGTACAACTGTGTTTATATATTAGAACCTAATCAATAACTAGCTCATCAGGGAAGTTCTAGGAAGGACAGATTTTCTACAGAAGTGTCAGTTCTTTTACCCGAGTGTTGATTTGGGCTGTTCTGTCTCTGATTGTAGTCTGGCAGGGAATGAAAAGTGGAATATTTTTGCTGATCTGAATTTGTCACCTGCGTCGTTTATCTTCCTCCCATCATTCGTCAGTTTTCTTTACGCTCTGCGGAGTCTCCACCTGCGCTGTTTTGGTCGGAGATGAATGGGGGTGTTGTGTGTGTATTTACAGGAGTGTGTGGAGGGTGGTGACTCTGGAGGTTTGGCCTGAGGGAGAGTGTTTATCCTCCGGAGAGCCGCGCCGACTGAACGAGAACCGACAAAAGAAACACTGTTTAAATCACAGAAACCACTGGAGCCGCCTGTTAAAGCAGCACATCCATAGTAGAGGTGTAAAAACACGGAAGGTGCGCTTTTTAAAAAAGTCTTTAAACAAAAATGGTTCTATATAGAACCGTGAAAGAATCCATTGCATGATTAAAGGGTTCTTTGCATCTTGAAAGGGTTCAGATTAATGGAGAATGTGTTGATACGGTTCTATATAGCACCAAAAAAAGGTTCTACCGTTGTTTTATATACAGCGCATTCGCAAAGTCTTTCACTTTTTTCACATTTTGTTGCGGCCTTGTGCTAAAATCCGTTTTGTCCCATCATTCTGCACTCAGTTCCCCATAATGCCGAAGTGAAAACAGAATTTTTTGCGACTTTATTAACGAGGAGACACTAAATTATTGCACTGTCATAAGTATTCAGACCCTTTGCTCAGTACTTAGTTGAAGCACCTTTGGCAGTGATTACAGCCTCCAGTCTTCTTGGGTTTGATCCCACAAGGTTTGCGCACCTGGATTTGGCGATTTTCTGCCACTGCAGATCCTCTGAAGTTCTGTCAGGTTGGATGGGGATAATCGCTGGACTGCCATTTTCAGGTCTCTCTAGAGACATTTGATTGGTTCATGCCAGGGCTCTGGCTGGGCCACTCAAGGACATTGAGTTGTCCCTAAGCCACCCCTGTGTTGTCTTGGCTGTGTGCTTAGGGTCATTGTCTTGTTGGAAGGTGAACCTTCAGTCTAGTCTGAGGTCCCGAGTGCTCTGGATCAGGTTTTAATTAAGAATATCTCTGTATTTCACTCCATTCAACTCCTGAAAAATAACCCCACAACACGAAGCTGCCACCACCATGCTTCACTGTAGGGATGGTATTGGGCAGGTGATGAGCAGCGCCTGGTTTCCTCCAGACATGACGCTTAGAATTGAGGCCAAAGAGTTCAATCTTGGTTTCATCAGACCAGAGAATCGCGTTTCTCACAGTCTGAGAGTCCTTTAGGTGCTTTTTTGCAAACTCCAGACAGCTTTCATGTCTTTTACTGAGGAGAGGCTTCTGTCTGGCCACTCTGCCACTCTGCAGCAGTGATGGTTGACCTTCTGGAAGTTTCTCCTGTCTGCACACATATACCTTGTATCTCCACTTTTGACATTTTTCAGTTTTTGACATAATTTGAAAATACTTGTTATCATTTACATTGTGTGTAAATTTCATGATGAATGGACTAAAAGAAATGACCCAGAATGACTTGGAAAAAAGTCTGGTTCCATTGACTTGCATTACAAGTAAAGAAAGTTTTTTCCTTCTCCTATAAAGTTACCATTTTGGAGATACGAGGTTTTGTTCCGACAGCAGCGATATATATACACACGTTATATATATGTATATATTTATATATGTGTGTGTGTGTGTGGTGTGTTTAAGTAATTACCCCCCCAGCTGTCATAATGAATCATTAATAAGAATCGTACCAAAATAATTAGATAATGTCAAATTGAATTGTGGTGAAATTTGAGCTTTAACAATTAACAATTAACTTAAATCGTGAGGACAAAGAATTATAATGGAGAATTATAAAGATTTATATAAAATAATTATAAAGATTTTTAGAATGGCTGATCAGAAATGCCAGCATGGCTAAGCTTCCAATGCAAATAGGTGCTGGTTAGCATTGAATGACCAATATCATGGCCAGAAACGCTGCTGTTTTCCATTCATCGTTAGCCGTAGCAGTGCTTTTGTGTGAGGTATTCCTTTAAACAGTAAGGTAGTAAGGTGATGGCGTGAGTAGGTGGGGTTGACTCTGTGAGGGGCTGTTGGTGGGTTACGTTACTGTAGTTTGATACTGTGCAGCTTCCAGGTTGGATTTTATTTCAGCATGCTCTCCTGACGCAGGTTGTATTGCATGTAGCACATGATGAAATGCATCCAGGTCTCTGTGGACGTTAGACCTTTTGTGTATTTCTGTATGAGAAGATGAATAACTTACGTACTTAACGGCTGTTGTGGCTGGAAATGAGATAAATGAAGGGTGGACTCTGACTGACACAGTATTATATGTATGAAAGCTTGTGAGGTGAAGTCCAGTATTACTTTGTGCTCGTAGGTGGCTTTATCTCTCAATCTGATGCCAGATTGTTGAATGACTGATTTTTATTTTCCCCTGTGTGTGTGTGTGTGTGTGTGTGTGTGTGTGTGTGTGTGTGTGTTTTTAATATCTAAACCTCATCCTGTGGTTGATGTTTCTCGTCACAAGGAAGTTTCATCATAATGATGGTTATTGCTGTGTTCATGCATTATGTGAGTGATTGATGTGTGCATTTTAGGGGTGTAAAATGCATCTGCTGATGATTCAACTGCATCGATGTTAATATCCAGCACAGTTCGCACTCGTTTCTTGGCTAAATTGCATTTGGAGCATTTACAAACATAAATATGACAAAACACTGGGTGTATATATTTTTGTTTGTATTTTGCTGCTGTCGTTTTAATAGGGTTTAGAACGCTGAACGTTTCTGAATAATTTTTGTGTGTGTTTGTGTGTGCGTGCTGTTTAGGTCCCTGGATGCCCCCTGGTGGCCACGCCCTGTCGGCGCACGCAGGCCGGATGGCCGCCAGCTGACCCCGCCCCCCAGGATGACGGTCAGAGAGCGGCTCCGGCAGAACATCTCGGCCGCCTTCTACCGGCACGGCCTGCTCTGCGCATCGTACCCCGTGCCCATAATCCTCTTCACCTCCGCCAGCATCCTCACCTGCTGGTGAGTCTCACACCTGGAGTCATGGGACCTGGGATTGATGGGATTTGTCGGGTTTGCTTGGGTTTAAATTTCACCTTTGTTTTTTTCGCCTCCCTCATTTAAAGCATTTCACGCAGCATTAGCTCTGCCTCAGTTTCTCTCCCTACTTTATTTTTGACTTGTTTATTATATTTACTTTAGCGCAGTGGAATCACTCGTCTTGTTAGCATTGAGGCCCACAGTGCCATAGTTTATCTATGCTGCAGAACATTTTTCGGAATTTCTGAATACATTCAAGGATTTTGTCAAGCTGTGGTCAAGGCTGGCCAGAATTTTGTTGGGGTCAGAGAGAAATTTGTGAGGGTTGGACAGAAATTTTTGCACTGTAGTCGTAGCTGGACACAGTTTTCTTTCAGGGTCGGACACAGGTTTCCACGCTGCGGTGTGGGTCGGACAGAATTTTGTTGGTCGGACAAAACTGTTTGCGAATCAGAATTTTGCCAGGGTTGGACAGACTTTCTTGTCAGGCCTGGACAGAATTTTTATCTGGGTCAAACAGAATTTTGGGCTCGGACAAAAGATTTTGACGTGGTCAGACGAAACAGACGTCATCATGAGAACAAGGGAAGAGAAACCTCAGTTTCTCAGGCCTGAAAAGTTCCCTCTTCTTTAAGCCACAGTTAGCAAAAACAGCCTGGACAGCATGGAGCTTAAAGGACAGAGCTGACCCACAGAGAGAGAGAGTGACCCTGAGGGACAGTGGTCTGTGTGTCCAGCTGAACACGAACACAGCCGGCCTTTGTGAAGGTACAGTGACTTTAGTCGAGTCTGCAGAGCCAAAGGACGAGAACAGTGTTACAGTTTAGATTCCAGGAACGGAGGCGGTGCTGCTCTCATATCACAAACAAAGCTGGGATTTAAAGTGATAATTTACACAAATTTCTCATTATCACACACGTAGCTGATTATTAGACCTGCTTATGTAGTTTCTGACATTGTGTGCTGTAGTTGTGTTTATAGATACCGCGTCACATCGCTGAAACACAAAGATCAATTAATAAATAAGCCTAAAATGCAAAGATGAATCACTAAATCAGCCTAAAAGCACAAATAATTAATTACGTTTTTTGAGTAAGTGACCCTTATTAGTCCCACAATGAGGAAATTTCACCTCCGCATTTTGACCCATCCGTGCAGTGAAACACCACATACACACTAGGGGGCAGTGAGCACACTTGCCCGGGGTGGTAGGCAGCCCTATCCACGGCACCCGGGGAGCAGTTGGGGGTTAAGTGTCTTGCTCAAGGGCACTTCAGTCACAAACTGTCGGCTGAGGGAATCGAACCGGTGGCCTTCCGGTCACATGGCTGGTTCCCTAACCTCCAGCCCAGACTGCCCCCACAATAAATCACCAAATCAGCCTAAATGCACAGATGAATCACTAAATGAGGCTAAAATGCACCGAGAAATCAGAAAATTCAGCCTAAATGCACAGATAAATCACTAAATCAGCTTTAAACACAGACAATTTACTAAATCATCCTAAAATGCAAAGACAAATTCCAATTCACCACCAATTCAGTCTAAAATGAAAATATAAGTCACTAAGTCAACTCAGCCGTCTACAGATCACCACGTGTGCTATGTGCACACATTAAAAAATGCTAGTTTTTTTGCATTTCTTTATTCATACCAGTATGAAATATTTCCTCACTCCCATATTTAAGTACAGTCTATTTAAAATGTGGATCTTTTCACAGCAGAAACGGATAAAATCCCCTGTGGAGAAGCTCGCTGTGTTCCTGCTGTGTGGGTTACGTGCAGGGATTCTGCTGAAGGCGTCTGCAGTGAAGGACATTAACGTTAAGTGCTGTAATTTAGAGCCGCTTCAGGCTGCAGCTCTGCTGAGCTTCTTCCTGCTGTTTGTCTGAGAGAGTAATGTGGTGATTCTGGTTTTAGTCAGTGAAAACAGCACCTGTGTGATTTGGCCTCCCACCGTTATGAGAAATGTCCGGTTGCGTAAGAGCTCGTCCTCCGGAGCTGGATTTCCCAACTTCAGTCCTGCAGGCCCGCTGCAGCCGCTCACGTTCACCACGCTCAAATAAACATGACTGAACTCGCAGCTGGCTGAGACTCACCAGTGAACCTACACGTGTCTTCTGAGTTTTTATGTTTAATGTTGATGATGGTGTGAAAAAATAAGTTTTCTTTTTCCTTGCAACGCCCTGCATGTATCCCTCCACCAAGAATGGGTTTTAAACGTATGTTTTAGACTAAAATCGTCTCAAAACTATCATAAAACAGTGTCTCAGTCATCAGGCAGTGAATTCATAACCATTTCATGTAGGAACTTTCTGTGAGGGAGCTTTTAGAGGTGGACGTCTGGTTCCTATCACCACCACTGTGAACAGTTCTGACTCTGTAAGTTTCTCTAGAACAGAGCGTTTCACACCAAACCACTCTGAATGACTCTGTTTACATCTTAACGTACTTTGAAGACGGTGTAGTTTGTCTTAAAAACTTGAATCGCTGAATGTAATCGGTAGTGATGGGCCGATCCACTTTTTTTCAGTTCCGATCCGATTCCGATACACAACTGCCGATACCGATACAGATTCCTATACAAGAGCTTTTATTTCACTTTAATATTATCATTATTCTTGTTAGTATTGTGTTTAAACAACATTTTAGTCAAACAAACAGTTAATGTTATTTGCTCACACAGTTAGAGACTGAAGTTGCTGCAGGTTCATGGTAAAACGTGGCATGGAGTCTGGATCAGTGACGTGTCTCATGTTACATTATGTTATGTTATGGCAGGTTCAACTCAAACAAATTGATTAAAAGATGGGCATATGTATTTTTTTTCTCGAGCTGCAGTCCTGCTTTCTGTTCAGCATTTTTTGTTTTTAAATAATACTGAATTGTGCCAGTGTTTGATTTTGAATTGTGTTAAGTTTGCGATGTCATGTAGAGCTTTAATCCAGCATTTCTTTTGTTTGTTTTGAGTCGGAGCCCAACCCAAGCCCAACAAAATTCTCACCCAAAGTGCAGAGTAAAATAATTATAATATGGTGATAAAACTATAAAGAGAATAATAGCCAGCATTTGATCAAAGACAAATAATATATAAAACAATAGAAATGAATAGGCTATAATTAAATAATCTGCTGTCAGAAATTAAGTTTAAAGTTCTGCTTTAATTAGCTTAGTCATTAAAATTCTTGAAGAGCAGCTCGGATGTTTTTTACTCTGTATGAACTCCACACTGAGCTGTTCTCATGCTGTGCCAGATGTTCACTTCAGCTGTTTGGTCTAAACTCTTTTCTGTACATTGAACTACTGAATATATAAAAACATCTCAGCTGCTCTAAAATCGCTTTCCTGAATCGATTCACTGTCTATGTGCCGTTAAGTTCCACACTCGAGCCAGATTACATAACGAGGCTGTGAAAGTAGTGAAGATCACAGTAAGGAGACGAACTAAATCAGAGGAAAATCAGGTGAAATGTGTTTAAAGTGGGAGGTGGGCTGTGAGATCTCCACCGTGAAGTTTGATCCCGAGTCTGACACACATTTGTAGTTTAAGCAGTTTAAGGACTGGGACAAATATTTTTTTAAGCGCTGTTGTCATAATATTTTGAATATTTTCATAAAGAGTCAGATTTCTGGAAAGCTGCTTTGTGCCGACGTGTACGGCTGTCCACTGTAAGTGATGCTATAAGATGGAATTGAATTGTGATTTCTTTGTTTCCCATTGACATTTTATTGTATTAGAACATACAAATGTAAATATACATACAACAGGAAACAATAAGACAGTCGACACATTGACAATTAAAAAAAGGAGACTGAGACATTAACTAAGAGGAAAATCAAAATACAGGTGTAAAAAAGTGGGACCAAATTAGCAAGTGTGTGGTGTGTATATATAAGTTGGGTTACTGTGAAAAATGTAAATAAAAACAAAATGCAATGATGTGCAAATCATTTAAACCCCATATTTCATTGAAAATGCTTCAAAGACAATATGTCAGATGTTGAAACTGAGAAATTTTATTGTTTTTTTGAAAAATATATGCCCATTTTGAATTTGATGCCAGCAGCACGTTCCAAAAAAGTTGGGACGGGGCAACAAAAGGCTGGTAAAGTTGTGTAATGCTAAAAAAAAACACCTGGTGGTTAATTGGCAACAGGTCAGTAACATGATTGGATATAAAAAGAGCATCTCAGAGAGGCAGAGTCTTTCAGAAGTAAAAATGAGGAGGGGTTCACCACTCCGTGAAAGACTGTGCAATCAAATAGTGCAACAATTCAAGAATAATGTTTCTCAACGTAAAACAGCAAAGAACTTTTGCTTTTCATCATCTACGGTACATAATATTAAAAGATTCAGAGAATCTGGAGAAATCTCTATGCCACAGACAAGGCCAAAAACCAGTATTTGCTGGCCGTGAAGAAGAAACCGTATATAAACAGGATCCAGAAATGCTGCCACCTTCTCTGGGCCTGAGCTCATTTAAAATGAACTGAGAGGAAGTGGAAAAGTGTCCTGTGGTCCGACGAATCAACATTTGAAATTCTTTTTGGAAATCATGGACACTGTGTCCTCCGGGCTAAAGACCACTCAGCTTGTTAGCAGTGCACAGTTCAAAAGCCAGTGTTCATGATGGTGTAGGGGGGCATTAGTGCACATGGCATGGGTGACCTGCACATCTGTGAAGGCACCATTAATGCTGAACAATACATACATGTTTTGGAAACATATGCTGCCATCCAGACGACGTCTTTTTCAGGGATGGTAATCTTATGTTAAGCAAAAATGGGAAAACATTTAACTTTCTAAACTACAGCAGCGTCTCCTCAGTTCCCAAACACTTACAGAGTGCTGTTAAAAGAAGAGGTGATGAAACACAGTGGTAAACAGGCCCCCGTCCCAACTTTTTTGGAACATGTTGTTGCCATCAAATTCAAAAGATTTCTCAGTTTCAACATTTGATGTGTTGTCTTTGTACTACTTTCAATGAAATACAGGGTTTAAATGATTTGCACATCATTGAATTTTGTTTTTATTTATATTTTGCACAGCGCCCCTACTTTTTTGGAAATGGGGTTGTACATGAAGGGGATGAATTATGATTTCTGATCTGAATACTGTGTGCTAGAACAGAATGTGGCAATGCAGGGGGCCATGAACTCATCACTGAGGTGTGAGTCATTGGTTAATTCTTAAACTTTTGCTTGGAGACGGCGGGGAGCCTGGTTTGTTCGTTCTCATACACGAACGCTCGCCGCCCTGGCCGCTCCCTCCTCCTTTGTTAAGACGTGCGTGGGGAGTATGCAGCTTAAACGGACACAATTGTTCTTCCCACACTGAAAATATGTAGTAGACTGGGGTCAGGAATGTTCATCTATGGCTCATTGTTCTTCTTTTATTCATTCATTCATTGTCTCTCTCTCTCTCTCTCTTGCTCACTCTCTCTCACAGTTACCCCCTGCTGAAGCTGCCTCTTCCAGGAACAGGCCCTGTGGAGTTCACCGCCGGAGTGAAGGATTATTCCGTCCCTTCCCATGAGCCTCAGGGTGACCTGGGCGAGCGTCCTGATTGGGTATCTGTCTTAAAATAAAAGCGCATTACACGCAGCTCTCTCTGTTCGTGTTTGAGTTGTGTTGCTGTTTCTAGACCTGTAATTGTACTTGATCTTAAGTCTAGAACTATAATTGTAGGTTTGACTTAATTATGGCATTTGTATACTGTTAAAATGTCCGGGACCACACTTCATTTATTTTCCAATCAAAACAGCCACAGTTATTCGTTTTTAAGGAGATATTCCTGAGGAGATTAGATATGATAATACACTTCTATAAGGAAGGAGAATGTCAGAGGAAGACAAGTGAGTTTCCAAAACTGGAGTTCAAAAAAATAAAAGCTGCAGAGAAAACGAGACTCCTAACAACCACCTGGAAGACCTGGTCGACCCCAAAACATCCCCATCAGATAAACAGCACTTGAAGCTTTCATCTCTGAGAGAGAGGAGAAAATCAAGCTGCTTCAGATCTGAAAACATCCACAGGTGTTTCTGTCCATCCTTCCACTGTGAGAAGACGACTCAGCGCTGTGGGTCTGAAAGGATGTGTAGCTGATCAAGAAGAACCTCACTGAGAAAAGGAGACGGACACATCAAACAAAGAAGCTGAACGATGGACTGACCACCCCAGAGTCCAGACCTCAACACCACTGAATGTGTTTGATTACTTCAGAAAATGATCAACCAGCTTCTAAGACTGAACTTTGGAGGTGTGTCTGCAGATTCTTTGAGGAGCTGAAAGTGAGTCTCCTGAAAAGAATGGAAGCTGGAATAAGGATAGATAGATAGACAGACAGACGGATAGATAGACAGACAGACGGATAGATAGATAGATGGATGGATGGATGGACGGACGGATGGATGGACGGACGGATGGACAGACAGATAGATAGATAGATAGATAGATACATAGACCGATAGATAGATGGATACATAGATAGACAGACAGATAGATAGATGGGTAGATAGACAGACGGCTAGACAGACAGACAGATAGATGGATAGATAGATGGATAGATAGATGGATAGATAGATGGATAGATAGACCGATAGACAGATGGAGAGACAGATAGACAGACAGACAGACAGACAGATAGATAGATGGGTAGATAGACAGACGGCTAGACAGACAGACAGATAGATAGATAGACAGATGGATAGACACAGACGGATAGATAGATAGATAGATGGATAGATAGACAGATAGACAGACGGAGAGACAGACAGACAGACAGACAGATAGATGGGTAGATAGACGGCTAGACAAACAGATAGATAGACAGACAGATAGATAGACAGATAGATGGGTAGATAGAAGGCTAGACAGACAGACAAATAGATAGATAGATGGGTAGATAGACAGGCGGCTAGACAGACAGATAGATAGATAGACAGACGGATAGACAGACAGACAGATGGATAGACGGATGGATGGACGGACAGACAGACAGACAGACAGATAGATAGAAAGAAAGAACTAACTTTATTGATCCCGAAGGGTAGCAGGACATATAATTGCGCATAAACGTACATATACTATGCAGAAAATAGAAATAAAATAGACACGTTAACGTATGAGACTGTAGAAATAAAGTATATCTGTTTACACATTTACACAGCATAGGGAAAGAAAGAAATAGCGACACACTGGATAGTTGTGCTTTAAGGGCTCTGGAAATGAAATAAATGAAGGGTGGTCTTGAATTATGCCCAGGACACTAGATACAGTTCATAATTATGTAATAACATACAGTTGTATGCAGAAGTTTGGGCGCCGCTGGTCAAATTCCATGTTGTTGTTGATCTTCTAAGTGAAATAAGCTGCACATCCTCTACAGCCCATGTGTCCCATTCAGTCTTTAAGTATTCGGCGCCTATTTTGTGCCGTTGTAGTTTTGGCATATTTTAAACAAACAATGGACAAAATGTTAGAGTTTTGTTACCAGCAAATAAAATTGCGCACTAAAATTTGCAGGAAAATGCAAAAAAGTGTGAACTTATTTTCACAAAGCTACTAATTTGATCAGGGGTGTCCAAACTTTTGCATATGACTGTAGTGCCTTGCATTTACATTCGCTTAGCATTATGCAAATCATGTCAGGCCAACTTGTGGCTGTGTTAGCACTGTTAGTGTGTCTGATGAATATGTCATTAATTCTGTGCTGTGTGCTCGGTGCTGCAGTATCAGGGGCCTCCGGTGGCGTATATTCAGCAGGTGCTGGTGAAGGCGGCCGTGTCTCCGTGGGACAGCAGCCTGGTGCCCGTCGATGTTTTCCGCTCTCCGCTCGGCCGAGTCTTCAGTTTACTGGAGGAGATCCGCAACCATGTTTACACTGACAGGTCAGCGACTAGCAGGGCTGTAAATCTGTGTTTCACTCGATTAAGGTCTTTAACACACTGACTGTACAACCATGAATATGCAAATATTTGCGCAGTGGGGATGAGACATTTAAAAATGTTGATATTGTAATGCAGAAATGTGGCACATAATTAACGTTAATTATTAATTAAAATAATAAAACACTAATGCATTTTCTTAATTGTGATTGTTTATGTTAACATTACACTTAAATTAATACTAATAAATAACATCCACCATGCTGACCTGTTGGAGCTCTATGAAATCATAGCAAATTCATAACCCTATAAAATGGTTATTTCACATAAGATGTCTGATAAAACAAAGAGTATCAGTTCAGAGTGTTCAGACTGCACTGGGTAAATATCAGATATGTAATTTCATTGCGCTGTAATAAAATAACAAGTGGCCAAATCATCAGACAGCTGTCAATATTAAAACCACTATAAAGTTTTGCAAAAGTAGGCAAAAAAACAAAACGTATCACTCCAGAATGTCACATTATGCACACACTAAAATGAACTGATTGCTCATTTACTGTAGTTTTAATTGGCCGCGTATGTTAATCTTACCTATGTAGTAAATATGTACAAATCTTACCTGTGCAGGTTTATTATGAAGGAAAATACAAATAGCAGATCAAACTCTGTATCAGCTGAAAAGGCTGTGTAATCTCACACAGTCTCAAAACATAAATCCATGCTGTTTTCAACTAATAGGTGCGAATAAAATGGACAGTATATACCTTATTTGCATTTTTCAGTTAATTTTTTTATTATTACATATTTTAATCGTTAAGATGTAGACATTGATTCAGAGTGGTTTGGTGTGAAATGGTTCAGATGTCTTTACAGTGGTGGTGATAAGAACCAGGGGTCGCCATGACTACAACACAAATATAGACATTTTATTTACTATCCAAAACCACCAGTGAACCTACACGAGTCTTCTGAGTTTATATGGAATGTTGATGATGGAAAAATAGAGATAAATTAAAAAAGGGAACTATTTTGCCTCACAAAAAAGTTTAGGTCACAACCTTCTTAAAACTATTGTAGAAAACAGTGTTTCAGACGTCAGGCAGCATAACTGCGACTATCCTGTATTAGAAACTTGCTGTGATGTAGCTTTAAGAGGCATTAAATACTTCAGACGTCTGGTTCCTATCACCACCACTGTGAACAATTCTGACTCAGTTTCTCTCGAACGGCAGTGGTCAGTTTCTCTTCACACCAAACCACTCTGAATGACTCTGTTTACATCTCAATTGTTTATGTAGAAAATTAGCAAAATTGTTGGAATTGCCCTTTAATAAATCATTGAATCAACTATTGATGGACAAAAATATGGGTGAGATTTGCTGATTAAAGTGATTCTGATTTTAGCACAATAATGCTTTTAAAGCTGCACTATGTAAGGCATTGTTGTTAAAACTGAAAGAAGTTTCATTGCTGAGTGAGGAGAATAAAAACAGGCTAAAATATGGTGAGCGGAGCTGCTGTGAGTCGCCCTGCGAAGCCTGAAACGATCATTTTAAAGTCAGAGGCTTTGGGTCGGGAGTTTTTCACACCACGTCGTACGTCTCTACATATTAGCATCACACACACAAACTCAAAAAGAAGGTCTGGCTTGATGTTTAGGTCTCAAATGATCTCAGAATCAACATTATAATCATCTTATACAATCTTCTTCTCCTTCCTTCCCCTCTGTGTGTGTTTGGTGTGTTTCTCCCTGTAGGAGTTTGGAGACGTTGTGTCTGCAGGTGACAGAGCTGTTGCCGGGGTTACGCCGCATGCAGTCCATTCTACCTGAACACGGCTGCCTGCTGGTTTCCCCCGGCAACTACTGGCAGAATCGGAGGGACCTGTTCGACTCGGACCCCGACATCCTGAAGACGGTCCACCAGCACGAGCCCAAAGGCATTCACACCTCCGCCACGCTGAAAGGTGAGACAGGAAGTGACACCACCAGCCAGAGGCCAGTGTGAAGTAAAACTCTGAGCTAGATGGTGTTTTAAGATGTTCTTGCCAATGTTTCAACTTTTTGTGTAACGCGGCTGTGACAAACCAGACGCTCGCGGATATAAAATAGAGAAAAGACTTCATTATTGAATGGACAGTTTAAAGGCAAAGTACTTAATTCGGGCCGGGTCAAAACCGAGAGCGGAACAGGCAGATACATGGACGAGGTAAAAACCTAGTTGAGAAAAAGTCTGGGGTCAAAAACCGAAACACAGCGAATCAGGCAGACTACAAGAAAAGGGCAAGGCAAAAAAAGATAAACACAACAAAACGGGTCAAACACGAAAAAGACAAAACATGAGAAACAAAGGGAGATATATGTGTTTATATAAAACGTGTTTATATATGTATGTATGTATGTATGTACTTTACAGGAGAAGGAAAAACATACTTTACTTTTAATGTAAGTCAATGGAACCAGAAATTTTTCCAAGTCATTTTGCACCGTTTCTTTTGGTCCATTCATCATGAAATTTACACACAATGTAAAAGACAACAGGCATTTTCAAATTATGTCAAAAACTGAAAAAAGACAAAAACGGAGTTACGAGGTTTTGTTCCGACAGCAGCGACTTTATAAACACGAGTGAAAGAAATCAAAACTCAGGTGAGTTGCTTTTTGGAGACTGTCCAGGATTTGGGTGATGGAACGCATGTGACGATCATGTGTTGGTCAAGGGGGCTGTGGGAAGTGGAGTCCGGAGAGTCATCAGGCACGGAACATCATTTGACCACCGCTTATCAAATACACTTATCGTTTCACACACATCTAATATTTCTTTTGATTTTTTCCAGCTTCCTACAAATTAATTGAAACCTGTCAAGTTGTAGAATAGAAATATTTACATCAAATAAATTAAATGAATAACAATAAATAATTTCTATTACACAGTCAATAACACAGTCTAGTAAACATCTGAGCTCACAGTGATTTAATCTGATTATTATTCTAAATGATTCAGTGCATCATGAAAATTAAAATGTCGAGTTCTATAATGATTTTGTTTGATCTAGTTGATACAATTATTTGTGTTTAATACTGACCAAAAAAGCTTTAATGAATACTAATAACAGTGTTTGTGTGTTTCAGACCTGCTGTTTGGTGTCCCAGGGAAAAACACAGGGGTCAGTCTGTACAGCAGGAAGAGAGTGGTCACCTACACCATCACCATCGCCCTCAGCAGCTACGATGCCAGGTCTGCTTCTAGGGACGCTACAAATTTCAGCCATTTTCCTTTTTTTTTCCCCATTTTGACTGAAAAAAAAAGATTAAACATGCCTACAATTGAGTATCAAAGTCTAAGACTTCATAAGTAATCTTAATGGAAATAAAAATCAGAAACGGTGGTTTAAGAAGTGCTGCTTTTTTCCTTCGCTCTCCTGCAGCCGTCAGCACAGACCTTTTCAAATAGCAGTGAAAATATCAGCCATGTGAAACTATTTCACAGTTTCTGTCTGGAATGTTAGAAGATTTATAGTCTCTGTTAAAGAAGAGATACAACGCCCAAGAACTTCCCCACTGCAGGTTAGATAGCACCTGAAAAACATGACTCGATTCACAGAATACAGCAAAACAGTAGCAGAAGGGAACGTACGTCCGCGCCATCTGTACACTCAGTTCAGGAAATGATGGAAACATTCACCATCCACAGACAAAGAGCAAAGCATAGCTGAAATATTATGGAATTCATTGATTTGGATGACCAACCATTCTCTGTTGTCGAGGATGTAGGATTGATGGATGCTGGATTTCGTGGCGAATGTTTTTCTCTGAAACAAGTGTCGTTTTGTGAACCTTTTTTTTTTGTGTCAGTGTCCAAATACTTTTGTGGCCACTACAGATAGACAGGTTGATAGGTTTATTAATCAAGGAAGACTGTAATGCTAATTAAACACGTGTGTGTGTGTGTGTGTGTGTGTGTGTGTGTGTGTGTGTGTGTGTGTGTGTGTTTAGGTTCGTGGCCAGCCTGCGGGCTCGTCTGAAGCAGCTCCACCCCTCAGTGAACTGCACTCTGCGGGAGGATCACATGGTGCACGTTCATTTTAAAGAGGAGATCGGCATCGCTGAGCTCATCCCACTCGTCACCACCTACATCATCCTTTTCGCTTACATTTACTTCTCTACACGTAAGAAATACCTCAGTTTATAATGTTCATATGATCCACACAGTCACTCTGACAGACTGTAATACACTACAGGAAGTGTAGGGGGCGATATGGCTTCTATTGTTTCATTTAAAAAGCTCTATAATGTTCATATGATCCACACAGTCATTCTGACAGACTGTAATACACTACAGGAAGTGTAGGGGGCGATATGGCTTCTATTGTTTCATTTAAAAAGCTCTATAATGTTCATATGATCCACACAGTCATTCTGACAGACTGTAATACACTACAGGAAGTGTAGGGGGCGATATGGCTTCTACTGTTTCATTTAAAAAGCTCTATAATGTTCATATGATCCACACAGTCATTGTGACAGACTGTAATACACTACAAGAAGTGTAGGGGGCGATATGGCTTCTAGTGTTTCATTTAAAAAGCTCTATAATGTTCATATGATCCACACAGTCGTTCTGACAGACAGTAATACACTACAGGAAGTGTAGGGGGCGATATGGCTTCTATTGTTTCATTTAAAAAGCTCTATAATGTTCATATGATCCACACAGTCATTCTGACAGACTGTAATACACTACAGGAAGTGTAGGGGGCGATATGGCTTCTACTGTTTCATTTAAAAAGCCTCTATAATGTTCATATGATCCACACAATCGTTCTGACAGACTGTAATATCGATAATCACATTTTTTTAACTAGAAACATCGCGCTAATTATTTTTAGATATCGCCCAGTCTGTAGTTCAGTGTTCCACACAACAGGCGCAGCCTCGACCTCGTCTTAGCCTGGCGAGCAGAGGGCTTATCAATAATTGATATTGTGTTTATGGCCTGTAAGTTATTTGTTTGATCTCTGTCTTACATTTTTAATTATTTTAGTCGTTTGTGAAGTATTTGCCCTGCTCTGTTTAAGTGTGGTGTTTTTAAAGGCCTGCATTGCTAATGTTAGCATTTACCACTATCAGCTATTGGTTAAGCCTACAAACTTAAAAACGATGATTCTTCAATAAAGAAAATTGTTCTATAAAGAACCATGAACCCTCAAAGAGTCCTTAGCATGATGGAAGAGTTCTTTGCATCGAGAAAGGGTTCTTCAGTTTGATGGAGAATGTGCAGTAGGTGGTTCTATACAGAACCTTTTTAAAATGGTTCTATATAGCGCCAGAAGGGTTTTTCTATTGTAAGAAGCTTGGCATCGTAACAAAAGAAGAACCCATTTTGGTGCTGTATAGAACCATATACAGCACATTCTCTATCAATCTGAAGAACCATTTCACGATGCAAAGAACCCTTTAATCATGCAGAAGGGTTCTTTGAGTGTTCATGGTTCTGTATAGAACCAATTTCTTGACTAAAGAACCCTTGAGGAACGATCATTATTAAGTGTGTACTATAACTAACTAGGCTGACTATTTTCTAGCTCATGCCACAAAAGTTTCCTCCTTTGCTGCAGTAACAGCCTCTATTCTTCTGGGAAGGCTTTACACTAGATGTTGAACATTGCTGTGAGGATTTGATTGGGCATTACTGTTGTACGGTCAGTTCTGAATCACTCCAGCTCATCCCAAAGGTATTGGATGGAGCTCCATCACTCCAGAGAACACAGTTCCACTGCTCCACAGCCTAGTGCTGGGGGGCTTTATACCCCTCTAACCCACGCTTGGAACTGGGCATGGAAACCTTAGTCTAAGAGTGTCCCATTCCAGTCAGTGCTGTTCTGTATAGATTATACGTGCTGTGAATGCGCAACTGAATGTCTGAATTCAGGTCAGTCTGAGTACTTTTGGGCGTTTGGGCATAATGAGTTTGTGTCACGGGCACTGAAACGGCCATGTGCGAACCACTGATGTATTGGCCACAGTGCCAGGTTCCCTTCACGGAAGGGCGGCACTCTGGGTGGCAGAAAGCAGTGGGATTAGTGAGGCTGGTCGGGTTCAGCCTGTGCTGTGCTGCACGCCAGCCCATAGGGATTATCCACGGAACAGTACACTGAGACGCAAGAATTCACACAGATAAGCCTCAGCCCGGCATGTACACACTACACACCCCACACACACACCACTCACACACCACTCACACTGACACACACACCACACACGCACAGACAGCCTGGTTTTCATAGGTGTCAGGATGTGAGCTCCCACATATACTCCACGAGTTCTATATATACACTACTTTTCACAGGTTTGGAATCAAAGTTTTCAGCAAAACAGGTGTTGCTGATAAATGTGTAAAATTATTGATGATGGTACTCGACAACTTCTGGTTTCAACTAATTAGTAAGAAGCTGGTAATGAAAATGTAGAAATGTTAGATGGGTCCAAAAGGATGAACAGAGCTGTAGAAGATTCTAAAAGGACTGATGAAGCTGTAGCCTATTTATAGTAAAGTTCAAATAAATTTTACATCCAGAAAGAAGGTCTGTTAAAATTATCATCCAGGAGGAAATAATAATTAAAACAAAAGAATGTTTAGAAAGCCTTGCATTTGAAAAGTGTTGATCAAATACCAAGGCAGATAACTTTAAACTTCTTGATGTTTAAAAATAAAAATGAAAAAACTTGAAATTATCAATGTAAGTGTTAACACCTTCTTATGTCTAGCTTCTAATATCAGTATATAACATTACACAGCACTGCTGTGTCTGATCCACTCCGACCAGCGCAATAATCCACCACCCAAATAGTACCTGCTCTGTGAGGGTCCATGGGGGTCCTGACCACTGAAGAACAGGGTAAAAGGGGGCTAACAAAGTATCAGAGAAACAGATGGACTACAGTCTGTAACTGTAGAACTACAAAGTGCACCTATATAGTAAGTGGAGCTGATAAAATGGACAATGAGCGTAGAAACAAGGAGGTGGTCATAATGTTATGCCTGACCGGTGTGTGTATATATAACAGTTGGCTTTTGGCTGTATGCAGTTTAAAAGATTTTTGTCAGACCTCTGTGTGAGTGTGCTGGAGTGAGCGGCTTAGTGCAGAGTTATGCAGAGTTACGCAGTTAGTTGCAAATACCAGAAAGACCACACTGCTGCCTTTAAAGCCTTCCAACGTCTCTCTTAATACATAAGGTAGTGATATTTTAAATGCATTGTTTTTTAAAAATATCTATTTTACAAACGTGTGTTTTTGTAGATTTGTCTTTAGCCATGCATGTCATAAAAAATAACAAAAGCATAGCTCCTTAAAACAAGCTTAAAAGAGCAGATTACACCATTTTAATCCTCAACACATTTGTGTTTGCCAGTAGGAGATGATTTAAATTTGAATTTGAAATTTAAAATCTTTGCCATGTTTCCAACAAAAGGTTTAAGTGCTCGAGCCTGTCAATACAGAATGTAAATCTATTGTATAATTAAATGTTATTATGTAGTTACATTTGAGCGGTTATGTAAAGTAGAGCAATCATATCATCACTGCAACTTTGTTTACACATCTATATGTATTGCATGTTGCACTGTCTCTTTCTTTATGCATCCATAAATGTCATATTGCACAACTGTTAACATTGGGTGTTACAGTACATAGTCACTAGTTCTTTCACTGGAGGGGACCTGCACCACTGCACTGTCGACTGTATAGTATTTATGTAATTTACTTCTTATTTTTGTGCTGCACATTATTTTTATTGTTTTAGTATATTTTATTTTTTATCTTTACTTTCTGTTTCGCTGTTTGTCTGTAAATAGCAAACGGCAATTCTTTGCTCTTGTTCATTTTGCTGTTATCTTGTTCTTGTATTGCTGCAATAGAAGAATTTCCCTCCAGGATTATTAAAGTGATCTATCTATATATGTATCTATCTATCTATCTATCTGTTTATCTATATATGTATATAACTGGACTCTCCTCTCTTTCCTTGCAGGTAAGATTGACATGGTGAAATCTAAATGGGGTCTGGCCTTGGCTGCCGTGGTAACAGTGCTCAGCTCGTTGCTGATGTCCGTGGGTCTGTGCACTCTGTTCGGCCTGACGCCCACTCTCAACGGAGGGTCAGTATGCACTCAGCCCCCTACAGTGGGGAAGTAGAGAGGAAATCAGTAATGACCTACTGAGGTTGTCATGATACCAGAGTTTTGACTTAACCGAGTATAGAGCCACAGAGCTGGATACTGAAACAACACAATGACATCTATGTACATGCATACTTTGTTAGCCCCCTTTTACCCTATTCTTCAGTGGTCAGGACCCCCATGGACCCTCACAGAGCAGGTACTATTTGGGTGGTGGGTCATTCTCAGCACTGCAGTAACACTGACGTGGTGGTGGTGTGTTAGTGTGTGTTGTGCTGGTACGAGTGGATCAGACACAGCAGTGCTGCTGGAGTTTTTAAACACTGTGTCCACTCACTGTCCACTCTATTAGACACTCCTACCTTGTCAGTCCACCCTGTAGATGTAAAGTCAGAGACGATAGCTCATCTGCTGCTGCACAGTTTGTGTTGGTCATCCTCTAGTCCTTCATCAGTGGTCACAGGACGCTGCCCACAGGACGCTGTTGGCTGGATATTTTTGGTTGGTGGACTATTCTCAGTCCAGCAGTGACACTGAGGTGTTTAAAACCTCCAGCAGAACTGCTGTGTCTGATCCACTCAGACCAGCACAACACACACCAACACACCACCACCACATCAGTGTTACTGCATTGCTGAGAATGACCCACCACCCAAATAGTACCTGCTCTGTGGGGGTCCTGTGGGGGTCCTGACCATTTAAAAACAGGGTGACAAAGTATGCAGAGAAACAGTTGGACTACAGCCTGAAATTAAAACAAATGGCATAAAGCCTAAAGTTCATCACATTGTGTTTGAAATTGATACAGTATGGCTTGATGTTTGTTTATTCATTGGATCTTAAGATCAAATATTGTCGTTGTTGGGACAAAAGCTTGGCCTTTATTTTTTTATTTAATTCCATAACTTGAAAACGTACGCTGTCTTTTTTATTATGTGGTCATTTCGTGATAAATGGACCAATAGAAATACTGCACAATGAATGATTCATCATTCAGATTTTTTTTTATATTCTAATTAAGTGTGTCTGCCCATTCAGATCGACCTGCTGTATTAACGTACTGTTAAGAATTGAAAATATCGAATTGTTTACCACGTTGTAGTATTGATACAGCACTGCAGTTTTCATTTGTTGTGCAACAGTGGATCAGTATGCACTCACTGACTTGTTACTGGAGTGGACGTTGAGATCAATGATGTTCTCACACAGTGGTTAGTGGCCTATAAGAACAGTGGTTAAATATGTACTAACACAGTTGGCAGTGGAGAGTGAGTAGAGATATAGAGTAAACACACACCACATAGCAGCGTGCACCATATCACGGTGCATTTACACACCTGCGTGTGCCTGGGACTTTTCGGCAGGCGGTTAGTGTTGCAGTACATTGGCCGAGGCAATAAAATAATATGACTAAGTACTTAGCATAAGATCATTAACAGTGTTTTCTTTGTCCCAATAAATCTCTTAAATTTCATGCAACATATTAACCCCTTGATGAGTGCCCTGATTATTCAGTTATTAATCTTTAGACTTAGTCTGCTCTGAGTTATTCAGTAACTACTATGAAGAATTTAGGAACTACTGTAATTTATTCCTTAACCGCTAGAATCTATTTAGTACTGTGAATTATTTAGTAACTACTATGAATTAATGGGTAGCTACTGTGAATTATTCAGTATTTGCTATACATTATTTAGTATCTACCATGAATTATTGAGTTACGACTAATTTATTTATTAGCTTCTTTAAATTATTTGGTAACTGCTGTTAATCTTCTACTGTGAATTATTATTGGATATCTGCTATACATTTATTCAGTAACAGCTTTTAATTTCTAAGTGTCTGACGTAAGTTATTCAGTAACTTCTGTGAATTGTTCAGTATCTACTATAGTATTAAAATGTATTCGCTACCTACTATAAATTATTTTGTAACTGCTATTAATTTTTTGCTGTGAATTATTCGCTTACCTACTATTATTCGACTATCTACTATGAATAAATCAGTAACTACTAATAATTATTCAGTGTCTACTATCAATAATTCAGTAACTACTAATAATTATTCAGTGTCTACTAGAAATTATCCTGTATCTACTATGAATTATTCAGTGTCTACTATGAATAATTCAGTAACTACTATTAATTATTCAGTGTCTACTATCAATAATTCAGTAACTACTAATAATTATTCAGTGTCTACTAGAAATTATCCTGTATCTACTATTAATTATTCAGTGTCTACTATCAATAATTCAGTAACTACTAATTATTATTCAATGTCTACTATGAATATTTCAGTAACTACTATTAATTATTCAGTGTCTACTAGAAATTATCCCGTATCTACTTTGAATTATTCATTAACTGCTATGAATTATTCAGTATCTACTAGGAATTATCCAGTAATTACTGTTAATTATTTAGCATCTACTATGAATTATTCAGTACCTGCTATTAATTATTCAGTGTCTACTATGAATTATTCAGTAACTACTTTATTTACTTTATTACTTTATTACTTATTTACTTTACTTTAATAATTCAGTATTTAGTATGAATTATCCAGTTTCAGCTATGAATTACTTAGTAACTACTATGAATTATTCAGTAACTACTTTAAATTATTCAGTATCTACTATAAATGATTCACTATCTATTATGAATGACTCACTGTGTTCTCTGAAACTAATGTGGTGGTTCTTTAGTTATGAATGTGAGGAACTGAAAAGTGAACATAAACACACCCTTCGAGTTTAAGGGTTAATTGCAAAGTATTAATTTGCTGCAATTAATCATATTCATTATTATACAAAATCATATACAGAATGATGACATTATGATTCAGTATTTATGTCCACACTGGAACCTTTACTCAGTGTACAGTGCGGCAGCCCTCGCTGAGTTGATGTGTAGCTAATTATCAGTGCTGACGTTGGTAGGATGATGGTTAGAGCGGGATTTCCCCATTGAGAGAAGTTCAGGTGGGCGGGGCCTCGACCCTGTTGGCCTATCAGTTCACACTCGGTGGCTTTCAGCCCTGGTGGTGTGACTTAGTCATCCACTCAAAGATACAGGCTGAGTTTACCAGGTCAGAATACAGTAAACACAGGCTAACACGGTTTATTGATCAGATTCCACCAAGTTGACGCCAGCAGTCACATTTCTGAGTAATCAGGCCAGTTCTGATGCGGTAAATCTCTTCACAAGTCTTTATTATCTGCTTGACAATGACCTAGTTCAGCCACACAGCAGCTCTAACTATATGACTATTAATTAATCAATTAATCAATAAAAGCTTCTTTTATGAAGGTCAGTGGTGCACGTTGGAAGCATTTCAAGTTTAAAAGTTCACCCAGGTTCTTATCTGTTTATAAATCTGCACAGGCAGCCTGGAACCATTTCACAGGCAAAATTTAATCAAAATGTAAAATATGGAATGTGTAGCTACATTCATTGTCCACTTTATTAGGTACAGCTACCTTGTATCCACAGTCATTGTCGGTTTTTTTAGCTCCACTTACCGTGTAGGTGCACTTTAAAGTTCTCTGGCTACAGATTGTGGTCCATCTGTTTCTCTGCATCATGTTAGCCCCTCTTTCCCCTGTTCTTCAGTGGTCAAGACCACCATGTGTAATTTGGGTGGTGAATTATTCTCAGCACTGCAAAATTTGTATATCAAGCAAAGAAGCTGCTGGTGGTCTCAGATTCTCATGACTTTCAAGACTGAACTTTGGAGGTGTGGAAAAATATCCCTGCAGATTTCTTTGAAAAACTGAAAGCGGGTCTCCTGAAAAGAGTAAAAAGAATACTGAAAAATGTCATATATTCAGTTATTAATATTCTAATATTCTGTTAAATATGTTTTCTGCTTTTTTTTCCCTCACGCTGAAAATGAATAACTTGTCTTGGTTGAAAATTAAATAAATGAAAAGTGGTCTCTGACTTTTGCACAGTACTGTGTGTCTTTTGAATGTATTATAGGGAGAGATTATAGTTTTCATTTTGTGCTGTTTTCTTTCAGGGAGATCTTTCCCTACCTCGTGGTCGTGATTGGCCTTGAGAATGTTTTGGTCTTGACGAAGTCTGTAGTGTCGACCCCTGTTGACCTGGAGGTCAAACTGCGAATCGCTCAAGGTAAGAGGCTTTTATCTGTCTGAAGGCTGAATTATGATCTTCTGTATGACATACAGTTTTCTGTAAAAAAACAAAGTATGTGGCGTAGCTCTAACAGTAGCAGCCATCTCATGTTTATAGATAAGAGTGTACAGTGTTAGAAACTACATAATCATCAAGTCCATTAGGCTCGGCCTACACTACACAATCTTTTGCCCGATTTTAACCCCGATTTGCACCTTGTGACAAATTTTCACAATCTGAAGTGATTTTCCGCATCGGGAGCTCGATCAGAAGCAACTGATGGTGCGGACGATCTGTTGAGTGAGAGGAGAAACGAGTGAATCTTTAGGCCGCCGATTGAACTCTGAAGTGATCAGAGACCCTCAGATATTATCAGACATGTTTGATATTTACGACTCAAAATGTTCACGAGTCCTGCAGCGAGAGACGGTCAGAGATTTACTCAACGAGTGATTCAAACGGCCAATCAGAGAGCTGGAAGAGCGGAGAAAAGGAGAAGAGATGTGCATGAACAGAGGAGCGCAGACAGAGGAGCTGCGTGTAAAACAGACAGATTAGAGCCGATATCATGTTTATAACGTTGATCCAGATCAGGTCTCTCTTCTCACCACAGATTCATCCCCAGTTTGAGCTTTCCCTGCTCATAAAAGCCCATACAGGTCCAGTACGTTCAGCTTTGTTTGCATCGTGTGATCTGAGGAATTCTGGGACTTTGAGTTCTTATTCGTAGCCCAAACTCGTTGTGTGTTATTCTCTCTCTCTGCTTGTCGTCTAGTCTGAGTGCCTCAAGACAAAAAGACAAGAAATTCTGTGACTAACTGATGTTAAGTTTGTGAAGCTCTTCGTTTTAGAGATCTGATAAGATTTCGTCGTGTAGCGAATGCCTTAGAGATTACACAGCTCCACACAGAGAGAACGTGCAGTTAGCTCCTTGGTAATTGGTGGGGTATAAGCTTCCATTACTAGTTAGCTACATTTAGCCTTGTAGCTCCAGTGAGAAGCAGGAAGCAAACTTCAGACACTGAACTAGTCTCACGGGTCCAGACATGATCTTGTAACAGCAGTAAACGTCTAACGTCTGCTAACAGGGTTAGTAGCAGAAAAGCTCCTGTAAACCCCGCCCCTAAAGTCATCTAGCTTGTTCTGTTTTGACATCTGGAGATCTTGGGCTCCACCTTCATGAGGTGTTGGATTGGTTTTAAGATTTCACTCAAGATTTTGTTCCCATCCTAGTAAATTTACATTCAGCCCCACATTTAGCCCAAATTTTCTCATGGTTGGCCGCAGACGTTCTTGTGATGAGATGAAAACCAGTGTCCTGGCTGAACAGCTACGTTTGGACTAAAAGGACAAATGTGTGTGTTCGATTTTTCTGTAAACTGTTGCTTTAAGGCAGATCTGCCTGCTTTAACCTGACGGCAAAGATGTGTTGATTGGTTTGTTGCGTTGTAAAACGTGCTTGTCTTGTGTGGTTTCAGGTCTAAGCAGTGAAAGCTGGTCCATCATGAAGAACATGGCCACTGAATTGGTCATCATCCTGATCGGATACTTCACCCTGGTCCCTGCCATTCAGGTAACCTGCAATCCTGCTGCTAGACTGACTCTTTGATCCAGTTCATCAGTTAAGGCATTTTCAAAACCTGAGTTAACTTTTGACATCTTTATCTTTGAATGAACGTTAATGAAGCACAATCTTATTCTAAGCCATTTTGGACCATTTCTATCGGTCCGTTCATCCTGACAGTGTGACACAGTGGAAAGAACGACTGGTGTTTAAAAAAAAAACGTAGAAATAGAAAAATCACAGTGTCTGTATCCATTCGTTTCTTTTTTCATTTCATGTTAAGAGCCATTTTGTTCTTTCAATAAAAATCAAACCACTTTGGGAGCCAAATCATTTTATGTCCATTTTACCATCTTGGCTCTAAATATGTCGCAGTATGTGCTACAATATATATAAAAACAATATAAATGAAAACACAGACTTACTTTGCTCTGCTTTAAGCTTTTGCTCAGCTACAGCTGCTTTTCTCACATCTCCAGCAGGAAACATTTCCACAGAAGTAGAACAGTTTCTTGTAAAATGTCTCTCAAAGTTCGACTTTTTATGAGGCTGAAGTCGCTTCTCGTTCACCAGCTTCCTGTTTGAATTTTCCCGTTCCATGTTAAACGGCACCTGACACGCCAGAATGTAACTGCGGCCCTATTTAAGGTGGAACGGGAAAATTCGAACAAGAAGCTGACAAATGAGAAACTGACTTCAGCCTCACGACTTTTTAGTGTTTGTCAGTTTCTCGTTGCAGATTAAACGTATCAGGAAACCAGCTGGAGTGATTATAAACGCAAATAAGTCCATTCGTCTCCAAATTTTCAATGTTTGTCTAAAATCTTTTTGCCTTTTCGTTTCTACTAGCTAGGCGAGACTGTTTTCTGCGTTTTAGGGTTAGATGCCGGTAAATTAGCAGATATAGGCTACATGAACTCCAGTGTTTAAGACCATTTATTGTTAAACTGTGTTGAACGATCAGCAGAGCTTTATTTAACTGGGAATACATATTTTCTGTGTTGTCTGATCTGCTTGAAATTCTTATTGAGAAATATCCTTGTCTCTGTTTATTAAATGCTGACATCTCTTTTGCATTGAAATTAGCACAAAGATGATTAATCTTTGCTGGTCTAACAGCTGCTAAAAAGACTATTATACGTTATTAATAAGCCTGTTCTATGATGAAATTGTTTCCCTGGAGCGGACCACTGCAATGACTGTTAAAGCGAAATCATATACAGTATTGCTGTGGGATGTAAGTAAAGATGTAATATTAGCTGATAAGGCGAATGCCCTTGATAACCCAACCTTTATACTTTATACTACATGTGTGTGTATATATATATATATATATATATATATATATATATATATATATATATATATATATATATATATATATATATATATTTATCAGTTGTTGATTCAGGGACTACATCTGTGTGTTTATTTCTTGGCTGTAGTTCTGACTGTACTTATTCATGTTTATCTGCATTAGAGTGGAATGTAGGATGTGTAACTCATGACGTCTGTTAAAACTAGCAAAAAATTGACCACAAAAAATGTGTTTGTAGGAGTTTTGCCTGTTCGCTGTGGTGGGCCTGGTGTCAGATTTCTTCCTGCAGATGTTTTTCTTCACCACCGTTCTGTCCATCGACATCCGGCGCATGGAGGTGAGAATAATGGCTGCTTTCCACATTCTTATTCTAGTGAGGCGTGCTGAAGATAAGAATAATAATAGAAGACATGGCATCTTGGGCCCAATCCCATTTCACCCTTCGCCCCTACCACTTAGCCCTACTCCTCCGTTTTGCTTGTTCACGTCTAGGGGTAGGGTGTCCTGACTCTTGTTGAGATAGAGTGTATGAAATATTCAGTAAATTTCACATTGTAATAATTTTGTCTTTCCATCCACACGTGCACAGCTGGCTGATCTGAACAGACGTCTCCCAGCTGAGGCGGGGATGCCCCCTCCTCCTAAACCGGGCCCTCTGCGTCCCCGTGAAGCTCCGCCCCCGCCACGCCCCTCGCCACACACCATCACACTGCAGGCGCCGGCCTTCAGAAACCTGCGGCTGCCCAAACGACTCAGAGTCGTCTACTTCCTCGCCCGCACTCGGCTGGCGCAGCGCATCATCATGGTGAGGTTAATTCTGCAGGCTTATTGATGTAAAGGTATAAAAATGAGATGATGCATCAGGATCAGTCTGAAGGTACTAAGTTGCAACAATTTTGCAATGTTGTATTCAATTATGATTGATTGATTTATAATTATTTGTCATCAACTTGGGTCAATAATCTATCATCAATTGCATGAAGTTTACAATTTTATTATCAACTTTGATTGATTATTATAATTTTATAGAGTAAACAGTCTTTTTTTTGTGAACAAAAATTTTTGAGCCATTTTTTAATAGAAATATCCCACAGAACAGTCTTATTGTCTATGTTCAAATACATTTCTCACATATTGTCTGTGTGTTTTTGTTGTCTTTGTGAATCCTGTGTCCATTCTCCATGCACCGTATGTGGTCAATAAGCTTTCAGTGAATTGGTTATTGAATTGTAATTTTTTAAATCTTGAGCGGCGCTGTTACAGTAGTATTGTTACTAAGGTCCTATTTCTTGTTTTGATTTTGTTTTTTGTGTAGGTTGGTACAGTGATTTGGATCGGTATCCTGGTCTACACAGACCCTGCCGGTTTGAGGACCTACCTGGCGGCCCAGGTGTCAGAGCAGTCTCCTCTTGGAGAGGCGGGGCTTCCTCCTCACCTGGGCGTGGCTCCAGTGTTTCCAGGCGGAGACCCAACCAGCACCCTTAGCGTGCTTCCTGCACCCGAACCCACCCCTTTACCGGAGAACCAATCACAGGGCCATGGAGCATCCCGTCCAGGCTCCGCCCCCCTGACCAGCCCCCAGATCAGCTGGGGCTCCGAGGATGAAGAAGTGTGGAGGCGACTGTCCTTCCGTTACTGGCCGTCGCTCTTCAGCTACTACAACATCACCCTGGCCAAAAGGTGAACTTAGAGCTGGATATTGCCAAAACATCACATTAATAAAAACAATAAAGGAGAATTTGATGTGATGTGTTTGGAAAGACGCTCTTCCCATACTGATCCAGTATACTGGACTGGTGTATCGTTAATTAAAGAAAAAGAAAATACATGTTCTAAATTTCCACTTTAAATGTGATATTTTGTCCTCAGCAGGCTTATTCTGTTTGGTTTGCATTACATACGGTTAAAACCAAATATTTTTGATATATTAATGGCTGCCAACTCACCTGATCCAGGAAACCAGATATTTCGTCTGTCCTTCCGTATCTGGCCCAGGTGTTTTGTGAGCAAGAACAAAAATATGGACTGAACAAATAGTGATACTTTATTACATGGTGTTTAGAGGTATAAGGAAGGACAGTGATTAGATCGCCCCCTGCTGTTTACATTCAAAACATAGGACAGCCCCTTAAAATCCCAGGCTTATTACATACTAAGGCTTATTATTCAGTAACTACAGGGACTTCAATGCAAACTAGTTGAGCTATTCTTAGGTTATAAAAGTGTGTAAGAGAACTTTGAGCACTCTGGTGGGCCCTGGCCAATTAGAGGGTTTACAGGTAATCGTGATGGACGTTAATGTGCCATGTCAAAGTAATATTGTAGCATTATAGAGCGCTTTTTAAATGATACAATAGAGGCCATATCGCCCCCTACACTTCCTGTAGTGTATTACAGTCTGTCAGAGTGACTGTGTGGATCATATGAACATTATAGAGCTTTTTAAATGAAACAGTAGAAGCCATATCGCCCCCTACACTTCCTGTAGTGTATTACAGTCTGTCAGAATGACTGTGTGGATCATATGAACATTGTAGAGTGCTTTTGTTGAGTAAGCAACATGCAGGCTCTTTTTGATATTGCTGAAGAATCAATTTTGTCAACTAATCATTGCTGAATTTAAGTGTAAACTTCGTTAAATAAGCTTTGCTTTAGTATATGGGTGCTTCATTGATCTGACTGTGTGATGAGTCAGTACTGACTGTGCGTTTGTGTGTGCAGGTATATCAGCATTTTGCCAGTCATCCCCGTCACACTGCACCTGAGCCCACAGGAGGCCATTGAGATGCGCCACCCTCAGGATACCCAGCATGCACCACGCTCCAGCGCCAAGACTGCTGACCTCCAGACTGACCTCACGCTGTACAAGTGAGTCTCCAGAACATAAACTACCCTTAAGTGTAACGCGTCATTAAAAGCTATCACGTCCTCCAGAGTGTCAGTCGCTGACTATGAATGATGGTTATTTTATATTTCCCACATTTAAAGCCTAAAAATAGATGTTCAACGTGCTGTTGATGTTTAAGATGCATTACTGTTCAAAAATGGAGATTGGAATGCCTTACCATATATACCACTTACATAAACATGCCTAAACACACTGACTGGCCACTTCGTTAAGTTCACCAACTTGTTTCTATACTCATTGTCCATTTTATCAGCTCCACTGACCGTATAGTTTCGCTCTGTAGTTTTACATTTACAGACTCTAGTCCATCTGTTTCTCTGCATACTTTGTTAACCCGTTCTTCAGTGGTCAGGACCCCCACAGAGCAGGTATTATCTGGGTGGTGGATCATTCTCAGCACTGCAGTGATATTGATGTGGTGGTGGTGTGTTAGTGTGTGTTGCGCTGGTCTGAGTGGATCAGACACAGCAGTGCTGCTGGAGTTTTTAAACACCTCAGTGTCACTGCTGGACTGAGAATAGTCCACCAACCAAAAATATCCAGCCAACACCGTCCTGTGGGCAGCGTCCTGTGACCACTGATGAAGGACTAGAGGATGACCAACACAAACTGTGCAGCAGCAGATGAGCTATCGTCTCTGACTCTACATCTACAAGGTGGACTGACAAGGTAGGAGTGTCTAATAGAGTGGACAGTGAGTGGACACAGTGTTTAAAATCTCCAGCAGCACTGCTGTGTCTGATCCACTCGTACCAGCACAACACACACACTAACACACCACCACCACGTCAGTGTCACTACAGTGCTGAGTGTACGGTAAAGAACTGATGGGTTGAATCTGGTTTACATTCAAAAGCACTAAAATACACAACAGGGACGATAGATAGTTCAGTGAAATGTAATCCAGGTTTATATCGCTTTATTGCTGTGTTTTATACCTGCTGAGCTGGATTCTGTCTTTAACACAGCGGCAGTTTATCAGGTCAGGTGCTTATCAGTTACACAGGAAATGGTGGATTACCTGAAACAGATTAGAGATTATTTCTGTTATTGTTGCGCCAGAAATGAGAAACAACACTAAATGTCACTCCACAGCCCTGAGGTCAGCATTTAGGTCAGTGGTGTTAGTGGTGCCAGTCTGAGGTAGAGATTACAGCTGACCGTTCCCCTTTCTGTAGGTTGTTTAGGGAAGTGGTGAGGAGAGACGTTAAACGTCTTATAGCCAAACCATTTCCTTCAAAAGCAGCACGTTGACTTTCTCTTTTCTGAGACTGAGATGAGTTTCTGCAGTGGCTGGTAGAAAAAGTTTTTGTCGTTTTTTTGTTTTGTTTGCATGTTTTTTTCTTTGTCCTTTATATTGTGTGAAAATAATGTGTGTATTCAGAGCGAAAGGATTCCCACGGATCATAATTTGAAAGATTTAAGGTCATAAATTGTGTAGAGCATATTTTAATAGATCAGATCAACACTGGTTTACTAACGCAGCATTCTCCTATATATAAAAATAGAAGTTCACAGGGGGCAACAGGGGAGGGAGGTATTGTACGTGCAAGAAGGATATTGCATATACTAGTTAAGGATACCAGACAACAAGAAACAATAAATAAGAAGTGCTGCCAAACAGTACAGGTGGCTGGATCCCTGTTCTGGTTCCAATCCTTTGTATCATTTTTGTGCTTTGTTTACTCTGCGGTTGTAGAGGAGCAGCAAACAGACCACTGATGAAGTCAAACACACTGAAAAGTGATATTATTGGTTAATATTATTTTTCCACACACACTTGTGTATTGTAGTGTACACAAAATAAAGAAGAAGTTTTGAAGTCATTACATTTTAGTTGAAAATTACAGCAAAACAGGCTTCTAAATGATATGATAAGTTGTGTTTAATATAGCCAGAGACATTAATTAACCATGTAAAGAAGGTCTGTTTTGATTTCAGGTTGACTTTTTAAAGGGGAGTCCTATCATAATTTAGTCATTATAGTGTAAAGTCATTCTGAGTGGTTTGTTGTGAAATGGTTGATTTGTAGAGACTCAGATGTCTTTACAGTGGTGGTGATAGGAACCAGGGGTCGCCATGACTACAACACAAATATAGACATTTTATTTACTATCCAGAACCACCAGTGAACCTACACGAGTCTTCTGAGTTTATATGGAATGTTGTTTATATGGAATCTGAAATAATACGTTTTCTTTGGGGACTATTTGGCCTCACATATTATATATCCGTCCGCCATGAATGAATTTTAAAGGCCAAAATCTTCTCAAAACTATCATAAAACAGTGTCTCAGACATCAGGCAGGGAATTCATAACCATTTCATGTAGTAACTTTCTGTGAGGGAGCTTTTAGAGGTGGACGTCTGGTTCCTATCACCACCACTTTAAACAGTTCTGACTGGGTAAGTTTCTCTAGAACAGAGCGTTTCACACCAAACCACTTAAACATGTAGAAATTTGGAACAATCTGTGGAGTTCCCCTTGAAGTATCACAGTAGAGTTGTATCGTGTAGAGATTCCCAACCTTAATAAATTCTTTATTGCTGAAATATTGAGGGTGAATTGTGTTGGTGTTGTAGAAACATTCTGCATTTTTGAGTAATTCTGAAGGAAGCAGAAGTAGCTGATGAAATATTGGAGAAATACGTCTGCAGTGGCCTTTTCCTGACCTCTGCACTGTCCGCCTAATCACACGTACAATAACTCTCACATCCACATATGCAGCTCCCACAGTCGGCATATTGTTCAAGGTCAGCGTTCTCAGGTCACTTTAACCAGGCCAGTCTACGGTCACCAGTTCAGTGACAAATAGGAACGAGGCTGTGGACACTTCACTGTTAACATAGCCTCCTTTCTGCCACGGTCACCATTGATTGTAATAGTATTTGAGAAATCTGAAGAGTGTTTTGATAAGGATTCCAAAATTATAAACAAATAGCTATTAATTAATTATGAAGCCTTTAAAGAGACTTACAAGATGTGTGGGGGGAAAAATACATGTGTATTATCATAATGCAAACTGCCTGCTGATCATTACAGGTTCATTGAGACGGAAAATTGTTAGATATTTCTACTTTATCTGGTAATCGAGTTTGTGTAATTGCTACAGCCGAACATAATTAAAGAAAGGATCCGTTAACTCTGCTTATCGTTTCCCACCACTGTATTCTGAGATTGTGCTTCCTAGTATTATTTTTGGCAGAGTCCTATGAACAGGTGCGTGTGTAGCTTTGGACGTCGTTATGGTTAGACTGGAATTACAGGAATGGCATGTTCCTCATGTTTGTTTCTCAGGTTTATTGCTCTTTTCACGTCTGCTTATGTTTGCCACACACTATGGGATTCTTAAAATTATGACTGATGTTGAAAACATGAGAGATCCCAAACAAAATGACAGATTTCACCGATTTTTGTTGTCCTTAGACGTCCTTCTGTCATCACCCCCCCCCCCACCGACACAATACAAGATTAATCCAGAACAAAAATACATCAGAACCTGAAATCAGTTTCTCATAACTTTAGATCAAAACAAATTTAATATGAAAAAAATAAAATATGAAATATATGTGCCATAACTTCTGCACAATTTATTTTATTTTTTTTCCCAGTATGTTTATTTAGTCAATAAACAGTAATTGTGCATACAGAGAAGCTCTCTGTAGAGGATGTGTTTTCACTTACACCATCAATACAGTATGTAATTTGACCTGGGGTGCCCAAACTTTTATGCAATAGTTGTGAAAGACCTAATGAACAGTGATAATGTTTAGAATGAGCGCATACTTTATTGAATGTTATTATAACCAATTATAAATGATTTAAAATCATTTCAGCTCAGTTTAAAACACTCCCGAACACTGCCAAGGGACGTCCGACGAGGAGGACGTCAGCCGCCTGAATCCCGAACACCGCGGCTGACATCCTCCTCATCGGACGTCAGACGCCAGAGAGGGGATGACGACAATGACGGCCACGAGAGGCGGGATGCAGGTCCCGAACTCCACTGCCCAAGCCCCGCCTCCTGTTCCGCCTCGTGGCCGTCATTGTCATCGTCCTCCACTCTCTTGCAGCTGACGTCCTCCTCCCAGCCGTCACTCGTGTCCCCTCGGCGGTGTTCGGGCTTCGGGGCCCTTCTATCCCACCGGCTCTTGCGGCTGTCATCGGGGCCTGGGGGATGGGTGTGTGGCACGGTGCTATATAAATAAACTTGCCTTGCCCTGAACTGCCACCTTCAGGTCGATGCATCGGGATGTCTGCCTGTTCTAACTGTGTTTCTTTGTGCAGGGTCGCTGCGCTGGGTCTGTTTGCGGGTGTGGTCCTGGTGCTGCTGCTGTTCTGTCTGTACCGTGTTCTCTGCCCGCGGAACTACGGACAGAATGGGGTCCAGCATGGCCGCCGTCGCCGTGGCGACCTTCCTTGTGACGAATATGGATACTCACCTCCCGTCAGCGAGATTTCACCGCTGCTGCTGAGGGGACACAGCATGGTGAGAGAATACAGACTCTCAGCACTGAACTGGAAATCAGAAGCGCTCTATAATGTTCATATGATCCACACAGTCATTGTGACAGACTGTAATACACTACAGGAAGTGTAGGGGGCGATATGGCTTCTACTGTTTCATTTAAAAAGCCTCTATAATGTTCATATGATCCACACAGTCACTCTGACAGACTGTAATACACTACAGGAAGTGTAGGGGGCGATATGGCTTCTACTGTTTCATTTAAAAAGCCTCTATAATGTTCATATGATCCACACAGTCACTCTGACAGACTGTAATACACTACAGGAAGTGTAGGGGGCGATATGGCTTCTACTGTTTCATTTAAAAAGCGTCTATAATGTTCATATGATCCACACAGTCCCTCTGACAGACTGTAATACACTACAGGAAGTGTAGGGGGCGATATGGCTTCTACTGTTTCATTTAAAAAGCCTCTATAATGTTCATATGATCCACACAGTCACTGTGACAGACTGTAATACACTACAGGAAGTGTAGGGGGCGATATGGCTTCTACTGTTTCATTTAAAAAGCCTCTATAATGTTCATATGATCCACACAGTCATTCTGACAGACTGTAACACACTACAGGAAGTGTAGGGGGTGAAATGAATGTTTGTTTTTTCACTGTACCATAAAAAAATAATTAGCAAAAAGGAATAGAAATAGTTGATGTATAGTAGTATGTATAAATGTAGATGACTGTTGTAGACACCTAGAAATGCTATGCTATTGTTGGTTACCACTTAAGAATCTCTCTCTCTCTCCCTCTGTAGGACATTGAGTGTCTTGCGAGTGATGGAATGCTGTTGGCCAGCTGCTGTTTAGCAGGACAGATCCGTGTTTGGGACGCGCAGACTGGAGACTGTCTCACCGTCATTCCAAACAACGGGTACAAATGCACATATACACTGTAGTTCAGGACAGACAGCAGTGCAGCTCTTACTCGGTGATTTTGTTCTCAAACTCATGCCTTGTTCTCCATGAGTTAAACACTGGCAGTGTTAGCTTACTCTGACAACTGTCTCGCTGGTGGAGCTGTCAGTGAATGGCTAGACTTCTCCCTTCCAGTCTAGAGAGTAAAAGATAAACATCGCCACCTAGTGTACAGGAGTGTGGCTGAGCAATATGGGAAAAATATTATATCGCTGTGCTTCCGACATTTTCACAATACACAATGTGAATTTAGGCAAAAGATTATTGTCTGTGGAATTACTGCGAATATTTATATAACGATTCATATTCTCTTATGGAGTCCCACAAGAGCAAAACAGAGCCTTAGCCTATAGCTTGCACTTTTATCATTATCATCATCATCATCTTTAACCGTTTAATCCAGATAGGATCGCGGTAGCAGCTGGTAAACACAAAGCTTTGCCTTCTGGCTCAGCTCCCTTTTCACCACTACAGTCCGGTACAGCGACTGTATCACTGCTGCTGCCTGTCCCAGCCTGCGGCTGATCCTCTCCCCTTACCTGGAGTGGCCATGCCATCATTTTCTGGGCTTGCGTTTTCCCTGATGTTAATATAAATACTATATAAATACTAACTGGGCGTTTTGTTGAGTGAAAATAAGGTATACATCCTCTACAGAGACACACTTCTGCACATTTTAATGTACGATTAGTGTTTACTGAATTTAACAGACTGGGGAAAAAATATACAGTGAAAAAGTGATTCTCTCTCTCTCTCTCTTTCTCTCTCTCTCTCTCTCTCTCTCTCCAGCTTGAGGAGGAGCAGTAGTAGTGGATGCTGGGAGCACCGTGACGGTTGGGATCCGCTGACTCCTACTTTTGAGCCCGATGCTTTGATGGGCACAGAGTCTCGCGCCCCCGTTTTCACGGACCCTGACGAGTATAACGAGCCCCCTCTACGTCGGCGGGTGACGCCCTCTCGCCCCGCCCTGTTCGGGGACCAGCCGGATCTGACCCCCCTCATAGACACGAACTTTGGCGAACTCCCGCCGTCACACGTGCCCACCAGCTTAGGGTTCGATTTTGGTGGGCTGGTGGAGAAAGCCTATAAAGAGCATGAGGCGTCTCCCACAATGCATTTCACCCCTCCGACACCCCCGGCGCCCCCTGCACCCCCACAGAGACGGCGCAGTCTTGGGGACACCCCGGTGGCCCCTCCGGAGCGGGTCAACATGTCCCCTGGAGACTGGGACAGCTCAGTGTGGTCCCTGGAGCTCAGAGGGAATCTGATAGCTGCTGGGAGGAGCAGCGGAAAACTGGAGGTGAGGGAGTTTAAAGCGAGTTAAAGCGATAGTTCAGCATAAAAATCTCATTTACCCAGTTTTCCCTCTTATCCCAAACGTAGTTGGTCAGACATGTTTGGTGTCTTAAAGTTTGCTCTTTTAGTTTTAGCACTGGAGCTACGATGCTAATGTAGGTAATAAGGAATGAAAGCTTGTCCTTCACCAGTTGCCGAAATTACACTTGCTTCAAATTTGATGCTCTGTTTGACATCATTCAAAAATAATCAAATAATACCACCCATCAACATTGATCTATCAGTGAAATAATACGTTAATCATTCAATCAGCTAATCAGTCTGATTGAATGATTAACAGCCGGTCAAGAAAAGCTACTGCATGCCAGGTACATCCGACCAGGCATCAAAACACCAAAACACTACTGTACTTTATTAAACACAGACCACAGATCCATTGTAGATGGCAGTGAGTTAACAAATGGTTCATTTATTGATATTAAACCTGATCAATTTACCAAATGATGTTCTGAGTAAATCTAGGCTTGCTTTTTTTTGACTACACTCTGATTGATACACAGTATGCGGTCATTTTGCTGCCCTCTGGTGGAGAACAGAGTTCAAACATCTGATAGCTCTTGTCCAAGAATATAAAACAGTAGAAAGAAGCTAATTTGCAAAAATCTCAGTTTACTATTTCATTTTTTACACTTTCTTAACTTCAAATAGTTAAACATTTTGACACCATGCCTAAATTCTGCTGATCTTTCTAAATGTCTGCATAACTCAGTGTTTGAGATGTAAACAGAGTGATTCAGAGTGGTTTGGTGTGAAATGGTTCAGATGTCTTTACAGTGGTGGTGACAGGAACCAGGGGTCACCATGACTACAACACAAATATAGACATTTTATTTACTATCCAGAACCCCCAGTGAACCTACACGAGTCTTCTGAGTTTATATGGAATGATGATAAAAAAAAAAAGTAGTGAAAAATATATTTTTTTGGGGACTATTTTGCCTCACAACGTTTTGCATGTATCCCTCCACCATGAAGGGATTTTAAGGTGGAAAGCTTCTCAAAACTGTCATAAAACAATGTCTTAGACATGAGGCAGTGAGGCAGTGAGGCAATGAATTCATAACCATTTCATGTAGTAACTTTCTGTGAGGGAGCTTTTAGAGGTGGACGTCTGGTTCCTATCACCACCACTGATGGACTAATGACATGTTTTAAAATAGTAGCAGCAACAAGCTTCTGTTTTTTGTTACTTTTTATTAGCCTCATAGCTCCAGTTTAAAACTAAAGAAGCAGACTTTGAACACTAAGCATGTCTTGGCTGGTTGAGTAAATTTTGGGTGAGGGGGATTTTTTTTTGCTGAACTATGACTTTTATTAGAGTATAGATAAAACAGCTGTATTCTCAGAGATTCAAGAATGAGGTCTGACCGTGTGTGTTTCCCTCAGCTGTGGGACGCAGTGGAGGGAACGCTGCGCTGCTGTAATGAAGACGGATCTTCTGGAATAACAGCCTTGGCTTTCCTCAACAACAGGCATGCCACACATAGACATACGTGTACCTACAGTGTCACTCTTCTATAGACCTGATGCATCCAGATGCATCCAGTCCCTCACTGTCATCTCCTGTGTTGTAGGATCGTTGCGGCTCGTCTGAACGGCTCATTAGACTTCTTCACCGTGGACATCAACAAACCACTGGGTTTACTGCAGTACAGAGGTAAGAGAGTGCTTGAAGCTGAAGGCTTTGAGCATAGATATAAATACATGGATGCCACGTTGTCTGTTGTTCTCTACGTCTGCGCGTCCGCCATGTTGGAGCGGTCAAGATCCGCTCATAAACAAATACATATGTACTGAGAGACGATGAGTCTCAGGATTAAAATAGCCATAACTTCATCACTCAACCGAATGACCATGCGGGTCATTTCAGAACGCCGGTTCGTTCACATTAATGACAGATTTGAGTCACTTACCTTAAGTCACTTACTTAACTTACATTTGAGTGTGAACCATCATGTCAGAGAGATCGGATTTGAGCAAAAAAATCAGATTTGAGCAATGAGGCTTGTAATGTGAACGTAGCTGTAGATTATAGGTTGCATGTCTGATTTCAGTAGTTTTTATTTCTGTTTAATAACTGTGATCGTGCTGGTTAGCCATCCAGAGCAGCAGGAAAGTATTCAGTCTGCACCTGACGTTAAAAACGGAGTTTAGCGCGAGAAACAAAATCAGACACATCAGCAAATCCATCAATGTGCGAATCACTTCTAATCTTCATACACATAATAAAATACCCCCCCCCCACAAAACACAGTAAGAATGATGAGGCAGAAGTTAGCACATTCTTCCACAAAGCTGAAGTCAGCGTCTTATTCACCAGCTTCCTGTTTGAATTTTCCCGTGCCACCTTAAACGGTGCAGCCACAGGCAACAGAATGTAACTGCTGCACCATTTAAGGTGGAACGGGAAAATTCAAACAGGAAGCTGGCGAATAAGAAGCTGACTTCAGCTTTGTGGAAGAATGTGCTAATCTGTTGTGAATATACGATTAAGGAACACTGAAATTTACCTACAATGCTTTAGCATTAACACACAAATACACACACACACACACACACACACACACACACACACACATACATACATATATATATAAAAACTTTGTTATAAGTTAATATTGCTGCTGTGTCTAGTTAAGACTCCCTGTATAGGCTATTAAATGAAATAAGCTTAACATGAAACCGCAGGAAAAACATTTACGCCAGCAGGTTCTCTGGTGTGATTCACCAACCACACGGCACAAACAATAAACACACAAACAATAAACACACAAACAATAAACATCACACAGACATGAGTGTAGAATGCTGTGTTCTCTGTTATATAATCCTATCCCACTTTCTGAGTGCTGTATGTACGAAAGTACATTAGCGTAGCTTTTTCCATTTTTAGAGCTAACAGTCTCTCTCTCTCTCTCTCTCTCTCTCTCTCTCTCTCGGGCTTTCGCTCTATCGCTCTCTCTCTCTCTCTCTCTCGGGCTTTCGCTCTATCGCTCTCTCTCTCTCAGGTCCTCCAGGTCGGGCTAGTTTACCCTCCTCTCCGTGTTACAGCAGTGAGGATGTCATTAGCTGCCAGCTGACCCGCTCAGTGCAGTGTGCCCACCAGAAACCCATCACTGTGCTCCGAGCTGCGGCAGGCAGGGTGGTCACAGGCAGCCAGGATCACACTGTTAGAGTAAGAGAGAGATGTACACACATACACAGAACTGTATTACTACCATTGTGTTTTTTTTCCACTGAATTGTGTATCACTGCTAGATTAGATTAATTGTTTCATCACAGTTTACATAAAGGAGAAAAGGATAAAAGGTTCTCAGACTGGTCCTCTGGGACCCCCAGACAGTCCACATTTTTCCTCTGTTTCCTCCCACTTTGTGTTGGGTTGAAGCAAGAGTGCGGACCATCTCGGGCGGCTCTGCAGCTTTTCCATCTCCATCTCCAATGTGGGAATAATTATATGCACTGTTATCATGAAAATGTGATTAGAAGCAAATGTAATGATTTCCCCCAGCAGAGAACGAGAACAGAAGTTACAGTTCATTAGTTACACTTCATTGTGATACGAATAAAACATGAGAAATGTAACATATATGCATACTTAACGACGAGTAAGGAAGCTCTTATATAGTGAAAAAGTCTTCTTACACCTGGTCCCTTCTAGAAGGATCTAGCCTGCAACCTCAAGGCCACTAAACAAGGGGATAAGACTTGGGCAAAATGTGAGGAGTAGGTGATTTGTTCCTTCCTTGCGTCCAGAGAACAGTGATAGTCCACCCTAAATTTTATTAATATCATCTGAAAGATACAGGTACCATGTAGATATAAGTATATATCTTCTAAAACATACATCAACCATGAAAATCTAAGTAGTCTGACTGGCTATTCTCGCATTTCGCGTGACATCACACTGTATAGTGGCCGCTGTTTTGAGGACCGAATCAGGGAGTGACTGCGCTGGCGACGCCTTTAATTTGCTGTGATTTGTGAACGATTCACCTGCAAGACGAGACAAAAGCCGAGAATGATGAGAGATACACACACCTCTGTCGAATAAGCCGTCGTTTTCCGACCCACGACATTCAGTCTGATATTTAACGCTTATGTTTCTCCATTCAAACATCATTTAAATCAGAAGCAGAGAGTAAAGTTATACCCGGCTGTCTGCAGCTCCGTTAAGGGGCGACTGTTCATCTCACGCTGTTAACATCAGCTAAAGTTATCTAAAGGCCAGCATTGATCACTTCTGTGTTAATTAGCTGATGTCATTTCCCTCCTATGATGACAGAGTGTTTCTCCTGTTTATGCAACACCGTGACGTGAAGAGCCGGTGGGCTTCTGTGCTTTTAAATGCTTTGAGAGGCTCCAGAATAGGGAGAGGAGCTGAGTATGAGATAAATATAAATGTCAGGAAAACACAAATTTGGTAGCTTTTCGCCAGTTTAAGTGGGATCAGGAGTTCAGGGGAGACTGTATGAGGATCACAGCCTGTTTTATCGACTTTGTCGAGGTGATGTTTTCTCTTCCAGAGTAAGGAGAGTAATTTTAGCCATCTTTCACCTCTAGTTACGTTCGTGTGGAGCAGCAAAGCCAGAAATTAGGTCCCAAATATGGCGGCTGCAACAGAAAAATTATGTGACTGAAACCCCAGGAAATTAACTCCGTATATCATGAGTGAAAAATGTCTCATAGGTGAATTTTTTCTTACAAAACCACAGGATATTTGAAAACAGTAAGTCGTTGTTTAACTAAAACAACTAAAGTCTGTTGTGGTTAGAAATCAATCAACCAAATATAACAGCTGTCTGCAGCCAAATGATGTTTGTTTCCCATCATCTGTCGATAGTTGGTCCATTCAAATGCTAAATTCAGGTTGGACTCTCACTCGTACTGCACATTCCTGCTTGAGTAACTGCGTTGCTGTGGTGTTGCAGGTGTATCGTCTGGAGGATTCCTGCTGTCTGTTCACCTTACAGGGCCACTCAGGTGGCATCACAGCCATTTACATCGACCAGGTGAGCCCACCTGAACCTCTCATTCACTGAGCCTCCAGCTCTTACACTGCTTCACCCAGAGTTTGCAAACTGTCCCCATTTAAATCTGAATCTCAGGACACGTTTGTATCAATGAATTGTCCTCTTTTTCGAAATGTAAGAGTTCGCTGTAGTATGTAAACACTGTTGAAGTGATGCTTCTGCAGCAGCGTTATTGGAGTGTGGAAAATGATTAAACACAATGCAGCCAATCAGAACAGAGGCCATTTACATACATCAGTAACAAAAACAGCTTGGTTCATTCCAAAGGCTAAACAGAGGCTGGAAAAATGTTGTGTAAAAATTAATTATGACCATTTTTGGCACATAAAGACAGAAGTGCAGAGAGGCCATGAGCTGTTGCTACATTTTTCTGGATTGTTATCTTGAGGTAACGAGATAAGTAACTCGTTATTTAAAGATTACAACTTTATCTTGAGATTACAAGATAATTAATTCATTATCCTAAGATAACAACTTTTGTTTTCTCTAGATAACAAGATAAGTAACTTGTTATTTCAATTTTGTTCTTTTAAAATAACAAGATAATTAACTCGTTATCACAAAATAACAGTCCAGAAAAATGTAAGTCCCTCATGGCGTCTCTGGACTTCCGTACATAAAGTTTCAAACGTGGAATAATCAAGAAAATAAAAATAATAAAAAATATATCTAAAATAATGTAGATTAATATAGGATTAGCTGAATGTCTTAACGTTTTAATCCTTTCTTTCCCTCCCCTCCCATGCGGTGCTGTAGACCATGGTCCTGGCCAGTGGGGGGCAGGATGGAGCCATCTGCTTGTGGGACGTTCTGACAGGCAGTCGGGTCAGCCACGTGTACGGTCACCGTGGCGACGTGACCTCTCTGGTTTGCACCAACTCCTGTGTGATCAGCAGCGGTTTGGACGACCTCATCTGCATCTGGGACCGGAGCACCGGCATTAAGCTCTACTCCATACAGCAGGTGCGTGTGGGAAACGTAGCCTGTTAAATCGTCCTTCACAGACTGTACAGATGACTTTTTTGGCTTCTGGTCATCTAGCCTGGTACAAACTATCGTGAATGCTGGATCTTCCACCTTGATCTGCTTCTCATATTCAGTCTAATATGCTCTTAGTAATGCAGTGCTGCATCACTTGTCACTCAGCACTTTTTTTGTCTTTGATTTCTGTGCCCTATATTTGCAGTTATTAACACGCATGTTGATCAGTGTTTGCTGATTAAATCCCACAGTTCACAGCAACATTTGCAACTTTGACCATACTCTTGTACTGCCAGTTCTCCACTCTTGAGTTCGTTTAGCCACCTGCTGTTCTCTGTGTAGTGTCACATGCAAAACTGCAGTGTTTTAAGTGAACTGTCCCTTCAGTAAGGCATGACTTAATCTAAAATGTAATGTGAGAGTGGAAGATTATATCTGGTAGGCCGCATTAGCATTTTTGGGTGAACTTTCCCTTTAATAAGTCACCAATGTAAAAGTGTAAGATTATGTGCTGTAGGCCACGTTAGCATTTTTTAGTGAACTACTCCTAAATAAGGCACCAATGTAAAATGTAATGTGAAAGTGTAATATCATACGTTGTAGGTTACATTAGCATTTTTGGGTGAACTACTCCTTTAATGAGACATGAATGTAAAATGTAACGTGAAGTTGTTATATAAGATTATATGTTGTAGGCCACATTTAGCATTTTTGGGTGAGCTACTCCTTTAATAAGACATGAATATAAAATATAATGTGAATGTGTAAGATTATATTTTGTAGGCCACATTAACATTTTTGGGTGAACTTTCCCTTTTAGTATCTAAATGAATGTAGAATGCAATGCGAAAGTCTAATATTCTACTTGGTCGTCCTGCTCTCTGTCCGTCAGGAGGTGGGCTGCGGGGCCAGTCTGGGCGTCATTTCGGACAGTCTGCTGGTGACCGGTGGGCACGGCTGCGTTTCCTTTTGGGACCTGAACTACGGGGACCTGCTGCAGACGGTGTATTTGGGCCAGAACAGCGAGGGGCAGCACGTCCGGCAGCTCCTGGTGCTGGATAACGCCGCCATCGTCTGCGACTTCGGCAGCGAGCTCAGCCTGGTGTACGTGCCCTCAGTGCTGGAGAAGCTGGATTAAACCTGGATTAAACCTGGATTAAACCTGCACTCACTGTAGCGCGAGCGCTGATGCCTCAGTCTGATCTGGATCTGGATGATGGACCCTGTTCTGGGCTGAAACGATGGGGCGGTTTGTCTTCTTTGTGCTTTTGTGTGCTTTCTGTCGCACTGAAGACTCCAGATGTCTGGAGTGAATGGATAGAAGCAGAGAAGGTTGGCAGGTCCTGTGATGTTTTTTTGTTGTTGTTTTTTTAACGGCCCTCTGGACCCTCTGTCAGAGCATTTTATATATTTTTGCTAGAAAAAAATCCAAATAGAATGTAAAAAATGACCATTTTTACTCTGGTATGGGATCCTGAATGGAATCCTGGAAAAAGAAACGCCTGAAAAGGAAAACTGGCTGTGAGGAGTGAAGAGGAATAGGATCATGAGCATGAAAAGGAAAAGAGAGATGTGGAAGTTTACCTGGAGAAACACTGCTGGTGTGCGTGTGCGTAAAACAGAGAGAATGAGTGAATGAGTGTGAATGAAACGCTGTGTTGGTTCGTTTGATATAATGTAATCAGCCTGAAAAGGTGGGAAAGTGTCATTTTTTTTAATATTTAAAATCCCTTATTTATTACTGATCATTCTAACAATTTGTAAGATCCTTAAAAAACTGCTCGTCTCTTATGTTAATATGGAGATGTCAAATTTTAATGTACAAAAAAACTCCAGACTAACTGAAAATAATTATATAATATTAATTAGGACAGTAACCAGGCGAGGTAATTTTTTTATTCTATTTTTGAATGTTTAACATTTTTATCAGTTATTTTTTTATTTCTTTTCATGCTGCCTCCTGTTTGTGCTGGAGATTTGGAGAAATCCCAGGCTTCAGAGTGAAAATAGTCAGAATCTGTGTTTTTTTTGTGATTCTGTAAATTAATGATTTGGTCTGTGATGCTAATGTTGCTGATAATGTCATGCTAATCGCCGGCTGTTTACATTCACTGTCAGCAACATTAGCAAATTTTTCCCTTTTAAGCTTTCAAGCTTTTCCTTTCGCTTTTGTTCTCATTGTTTAGTTCCAGAAATCGTCACCGCAAAAAATAGTTCTGTCAAATAGTCAAATATGCTAACGATGCTAACAGTGAAGGAAATCATCTGGCCACAAATTAGCGTTCTGCTAACGAGATCATGCTAGTTGACGGCTTGTAGCTTCTGCTAAGTGTTAGCCACGTTAGTATGTGCTGGTGGCTGTTAGCTTCCACTCAACGTTAGCCATGTTAGCAATGTGTCGTTGGCTGTTAGTTTCCACTCAACATGGCTAACGCTGAATGGAAGTTTACAGCCACCAATAAATACTAACTTGGCTAACACTGAATGGAAGCTATTAGCCCCCAAGTAGCAACCAACCCAAGCTAACGTGGCTAATGCTGAATGAAGGCAAGTCACCAACACATTGTCAGCATGGCTAACGTTGAGTGGAAGCTAATAGCCACCATTGTTAACATGGCTAATGTTGAGTGGAAGCTAATAATGGCCTTCATAAAGGCAACGTTAGCCATGTTAGCATGTGTTGGTATCTGTTTGATGGCTGTTAGCTTCCATGCAACATTAGCCTCGTTAACAATGTGTTGGTGGCCACTAGCTTCCATAGACTGTTAGCCATATTAGCATGTACTGGTTGGTACTTGGTGGCTTCCAGCTTCCATTCAACATTAGCCACATTAGCCACATTAGCACGTGTTAAGTTATCCTCCTCAGTAACGCTGAGTGTCCTTATTCAGACGCTAAAATACAGCGTCAAAAATCCCCCAGCAGTTCAGAAATTAGTGGATAAAAGCTTTTTCTTCTTTAGGTTTTCAGTTTGTTGTTTGTTTTTCTGTCTTAGAATAATTATCTGTGCATTTTTGTGTTGTAGAAACTCAAAGCCATGAACGGTCAGAGGGTTTAAACGGTTACTGCTGAGTTTTTGTAGTCACTGTATATCTGGGCTGTTCACTGAAAGCCGAGGGGAAAGTGCTGCAGTTTTAGTCTCGCACACGCGGCCAGTTCCAGTACACCACTTTAATCAGGATAGTTAATAGTGCTTGTAGTGCTACAGCACACAGATGTGCACTTCTGAGGACACGAAGGAAGAGAAACGAAGAAAATCAGTGCTGAAAATGCAAATGTCAGCCGGAGAGGGTCCTGAGGACCAACTCAGCAGGACCATAACGGTTCATAAAGGCCTTGTTCAACCAGACGGTGGTAATAAGGAATATAAGCTGCTGTCAGAGCTGAGCACTAAAGGAATACTTCAGCATTTTTCAGCCTCATCTCTGTCTGCTGTGTCTGTAGAGGAGGGTCAGCTACCGTCAGCAGTAATCCTGAATCATTTTCCTGCCCTGAGACAAGAACGGAAATCTAACTGACCCGAAACCCACTTAGAATGGAAGCCGATGGGCAGTTGCTGAATTATGTCAGTGATGTTTGTGACAATATAACATGAACACGAAACTAGAACCATTCTAACAGTGCAGAGTCTTACACTGAGAGACTGAAGGTGTTCTTAGGAAAACACTTCAGCTCACCTTCACTTTCCATAAAGCACAGCTCTCAAACTCTATTTCCCTGGGGGGCCACCAGCCAAGGTGGTCTTTTCAAATGGGGCTGGTTGAAAAATATGCAGAGGAAAAAGGGTCCCATATTTCTTTAGTATGAATTTCTGTGTAAAGCTTTTCATCCTTTTTTTTTAATTCTAAACTAAAATAATGGAAAAAATTTAATGTTTTTCCACATGTATGAATTTTAACTGCATAACATAAACACTCATTTTAGTAAATGTTTATTAGCAACCTGTCAGTCACCACAAACTACTACTACTACTATTAATAGCCTAAATTTGTATTTACATTTTTGCCATTATTATTATTATTATTATTATTATTAATAGTAGCAGTAGTTTACATGCATAGTGTATTTATTGTTTACTTAAATCAGCCTGCAAAATTATGTTAATTTTCTATTCTTATTACCCGTTTCACCCTGAGCTGCACTACAGTCCCCAGCATGCACTGCAACATAGTGTGCGTTCTGAACCCCAACAACAATCTCTGGCGGTTACACAAAGAGAAAAGAAGCCTGGTGTCTATTTTAAGAAAATAGGCAGATTAAAAAAACTACCTAAAACAGTTTATTTTTATTTAGAATTATTTTTGAATAAGTATTAATGCCTATTTTGCTGTTGCAGTTTTGGCGTATTTTAAATAAACAATGTCCTGTTCAGGTTGTGGCAAAATGTTAAATAAAAATAAAAAATAAAACCCCGCTGGCTGACGGATCTGCTGGGATCTGACTTAAATGAACTTTTAACAGAACAGTTGGGACTCTTATTGTGACAGCACTGGCGTCCCTTTGAACGTGAGTGAAGTTACTGGGAGTGAAGTTCTTTGTGTATCTGATTGATGAATCCATTCGTTTACTGATCCTGTCCTGATGTGTCTAAAATCACTGCTGTGTCCTGAATGAATCCACACAGGCAGGTTTAACAAACTATCAGCATAAATTAGAATAATATCAAAGTTATTTGTGGCTAAATTACAGCAGTGTGCGCTCAGTGTGTCATTAATCATTTTAATATCAATATCTGAGCTGATCTTATTAAGTTTATGTTCAGTAACCAAACACAGGATCTAGTCTGAAGCCAATTTAGCCAGAGAAAAGTAAAGAAACTGCTTTGTGGGCCGGATTTAAGGATAAATTGTACCGTGACGAGCTGTATGAGGCTGTTTTGGGCTGTTAGTTTGGTCACCTTATATTCCACACTGCTGCGCTGATAAATGACCACACATTCGTCCCTCTTGAAAACGAGTCCCGTCTCTGAAAGCGCAGATCATACAGGTTCATTTCCAAACGAATTTCTGAAATTGTTCTACAAAAATCTGTATTTAACGCACTGATGGAATTCAGCAGCTGCCCACTGGCTTCTGTTAGTAAGAGGTGTTCAAGTCAGTGGATTCAGGGAAACACTGAGTTTATTGTCCATGTTAATGTAACGTATATTGTACAGTCATGTGCAAAAGTTTAGGCACCCTGGTCGAAATCCATGTTGTTGATTTTCTGAGTGTAAATAAGTCAGATATCTTCTACAGAGACACGCTACTGCACATTTACTGCACAGTTACTGTTTATTTACTGAACTTAACATATTGGGGAGAACATAAAACAGAAAATGTAGGCTGTGCAAAAGTTTCTGCACATTTAATATCACGTTTGATTGTTTTTTTTATCGTGTGAAACTCAGCAAATAAATAAAAATTGTACTCGAAAAAAAGTCCAGAGAGGCCATGAGGTATTTATAATTTTTTGGATTGTTATATCAAGATAACAAGTTACTTGTTATCTCAAGATAACCAAATTATTTTTGAAATAACAAGACTTATCTTGTTATTTCAGTATCTTGAGAAGTTAATTATCTTGTGATCTCAAGGTAACAAAGTTGTTATCTTGAGATAATGAGTTATGCATCGTATCTCAAGATAACAAAATGATCTTGAAATGACAAGTTACTTATCTTGTTATCTCAAGATTACAATCCAGAAAATTATAGCAGCAGCTCATGGCCTCTCCGGTCTTCTGTACATATTTGTGTGTTGAAAATGTGGAACTTATTCACACTCGGAAAATCAACAACAACATGGAATTTGTTGAAAAATGCTGGAGAATTCCTTTAAGTTTCCTTGTCAGCTGTTTGGTTGAGCTCTATCTCTCTCATTGCCTCTTTGAGGAAGTCGAGTCGTGCTTTAGAGAATCAGGCTTTGGGCCACTTTCTCCCCTTCAAACACTGCTGGGGTTGAAATTCAAGGGATTTTCTGGTTTAAAGAAAAAAAAATCTACACTTAGGAATGTTTTTGGATGAATGTGTACATATTTTTCCCGCTGAATATTTTTAAAGTGACATTTTTAATCATTATTTTTGTCCCTTATTTATTTAGATTTTCCTTACAGCTCAGTCTTACATTGTCATGATGTCTGAATGTCAAACTCTGGAGTCAGAAAGATAATCAATCACATTCAGTCGGCGTCACTTTCTCGCACACCGGTGACACCGAGGACGAGTCCAGAGCGGAAGTGTTCATATCGCATTTGAAAACACTAAAGGACTGTTTGTAGGCGTGGACTGAAGCGAATTCTCTTGACTGGAAAGGAGAAACACCTGCTGCTCTTTAATATTGATATTAATTTAGTACGATTTGGTGGCTCGATTAAAGGGGAGGTGTCAGTTTTTCAGAATGTCTCTACAATTAATTAGTTATGTTGTGAACAGAGTCGTTCAGAGTGGTTTGGTGTGAAACGCTCTGTTCTAGAGAAACTTACAGAGTCAGAACTGTTCACAGTGGTGGTGATAGGAACCAGACGTCCACCTCTAAAAGCTCCCTCACAGAAACTACATGAAACTAAACTTACTACATGAAATGGTTGTGAATTCACTGCCTGATGACATTGAGTGTCTTTACATACACTTAATAATCTGACAACTACAGAAAATCAGATTTTGTCAGTAATCCTATCAACGTGTTTACATGCAATTGAGTAATCAGATAATGGCAAAACTCCAGGTCTACATGAGTCAGACAGTAATCAGATTTCTGCTTTACAGCCAGCCAAAAAACTCACAAAAGACGACGTGACGTAAACGTCACGTAAAACTCAAACTTCATGTTGCGGCTTTTTTTTTAAAACATTGCGCCACTTTACCTGAAAATATGAACAAACATCATCTAGAAGATGAAGAATAATTAAATCCTTCATTTCGTTGAGCATGTATTTGGTTTCAGCGTCGTTCGAAAAGTGTTTTGCTGCGTCTCACGGCGATGCTGTTCGTTTATTTCTGGTAGCGCCGTCTGTTTTCACACATGCTCAGACTGAGAGAAAGGAAAGAAATCAGAATAAGAGTTCACATGCACTGAGAAATCTGATTACTGAGCTAAAATCCAGCCTCTTTATCCGATTTCTTAGTCAGATTTCTAGTCCTTACTCCAATCAAAGAAATCGGCGCGTGCTGTTCAGATAACTGCAGAAATCTGATTATGATCGGATTAATGAGTGCATGTAAACACTCACTGTTTTTGGCTTTAAACATATTTTTAAACATTCATAGTGCAGAGATACATGCAGGGTGTTGTGAGGCAAAATAGTCCCCACAGAAAACGTATCATTTCAGATTTTCATCAACGTTCCATATAAACTCAGAAGACTCGTGTAGGTTCACTGGTGGTTCTGGATAGTAAATAAAATGTCTATATTTGTGTTGTAGTCATGGCGACCCCTGGTTCCTATCACCACCACTGTAAAGACATCTGAACCATTTCACACCAAACTACTCTGTCTTAGAAATTTTAAAAATCTGTGTAATTCCACTTTAAGCATCTGTCTTAATGTTAGGATGTCAGCTACCAACTTCTGTCTTTAAAGCTGGTTATAAACACTTATTTGGGCAGCAGACGTTAAAGTTCTGCCTCGTCTCCAGTCAGAGAACCAACCTGTCCGTTGTTGTTGCTTCTGATATCGCGACATGCACTGCACTCACAAACCTAGACGACTAGAAACGCACACAACAGCAAAGACATGTTAAATTATTAGCTATATGAATGTACATATTAGGTAGGAGTTATATTGCTGAAAGAAGAGATTTTAGTTTGTTTTTTTTTTCTTTTTTTCTGTCTTTCTTTTAGTTTTCCAAGCCTTGTAGTTTGTTTGGTGGAAATGTGAATTTTTTTTATCTTTCCTTTTTTTAATTGAGTTGTAAATGGCTTTGGCAGATATGATCCATCTCTCTGACTGAGCTTTAACTGTTCAGAATGTTTGGTGCAGCAAAGATGCAGAATAAGCGGAGGTCGACGTGTTCAGTGTGTGTGTGAACTTTAACCCTCAGTGAAGCAGAAAAGCCCCCGAACAGCAGCTGAGAAAGAAGCGGTTCAGTTGAGGTGAAGAGATAAAAGTAGTAGTCCAGCATTTTTAACTTGATCTTCATCTGCTGCATCTGTACTGTACGGTCGAGCACCACGGACAGTAGTTTCAGCACCTTTCCCTGAACTTAGTAAAAGAAAAATAACTCACAACTCGCTTCTGACAGTTGTTCCCATTCAGACGATCACAAATTTGAAGAGAATTTCTGAAAAGTTGGTAAAAGAATAGATAGATAATGTCACATGCTTTGCTTACCATGTGTGGAGTGATTCGGACGGTTTAACGGTTTTTATGGCCCTCTGTAAGCTGTGCATGGCTGGTTACTGTCCCATTTAAAGCAACACTATGTAGGTTTTGGGGATTTGGAGACCCCTGTGGTGGACATATGTAATTGCACGCACCATCCAGAAGAACATTTTGTAACGTTAGCTGTGCTTTGGACCTCCACAAGCAGATGGATCTGACTATTGTGTGTGTGTTAAAAGACTATTTGAAGAGAACCCAGTCTAAACTTGAGCTACGTCCACATTACAAGCCTCGTTGCTCAAATCCGATCTCTCTAACACGATGGTTCACACTCGTTTAGGTAAATGACTCAAATCTGTCATTAATGTGACGAACCGGCGTCCTGAAATGACCCTCATGAGCTCATCCTACTCAGTAACGTCACGTGAATGAATCACGTGCATCATCAGCACAAACTAACGAGCAGAACGAGCTTCGCTGAGAAGATCATTAACTCTGATCAGCTCTCAGCTTGATTATTAGAGCGAGACGAAGGAGAAAAAGGTGAGATGAGCTGCTTTTCCACCGTTTACAGGCTTTAACTTCTGTTCGGCGCTGCTGCCATGGTAACGCTGAATGATGGCGCAGCGCAGTGGAAAAAAGCACATGAATTCCGATCTGAGCGTCACATTAAGGTCACATGGCCATGAATCGGATACATATCCGATCTAGGCGCGCATATGAAAGTGACTCAGGTCGGATTTGAAAAGATCAGATTTGTGTCCACACAGCTCTGAAAACATCAGATCTGAGTCCAGTTAGGGCAAAAAATCAGATTTGTGCCACTTCAACCTGGTAATGTGAACGTAGCCTTGGTGAAGGAGCGTCTTCTGAGAATGTGAGTGAATTATCTACTGTTGTCGTCACATCTTCATCAGTGTAATGTTGAGGTCTAAACATCGAGCTGGACCTTCTTTCTGAGTCTCTGTGTGATGTTAATACACAAAGACGTACAACGTGGTGTGAAAAACTCGACACCTCTGACTTTTAGATGATGATTTCAGGCTTTACAGAGCGACTCACTCACACCATATTTTAGTGTTTTATTTTTTCTCCATACTCAGTAAAGCTATTTCTTTCAGCTAAAAAATATTACATAGTGTTGCTTTAATGAGGGCTGAGGTTGCTGTCCCGCTACACCGTCCCCCACCGAACCCCTGCAAACATCAGTCGGTAAAGTAGCAGTGATGCCCGTCTCAGTTTGTACACTACTGTACTACGCAGTATGTTGAAATTCGTAATGGCGCTCTTGGTCTGTACTAATCTGACGTCCTATTTAGGACAGTATATGTGGTGTAATTTCTTCTGCCGCTATATTGATCATCAGGTAGAGCGTATACGTGACTTTTGTAACTATTTAAAAAAAAAAAAAAGTTTCCGTCACCGTTTTTTCACTTTTCTACTTTGTAAATAAACCAACTTTTCCACCTCATCTAAATTTTTTTGTGATATTTAGCCAATTTGAAACTTTTTTTTTTTGGCTTTTCCATCCATATTTGGAAAGTTTGCATGAAAGAGGTGGATAGAAAATGCCTTAATAAACAGGAGCTTCTGTTTAGCAGTGGGAAATACTGACTGTAAGTTAATCGACCAGATGCTGCGGGTTAAGCTTTGGTTGAAAAGTGCTGTATGAAGTCACTCTTAAATCACTTTACCTGAACAAGCATCGTCTTTCAATGCATCGTCACTGTTGTGCAAAAACCTCCATTTTTGTAGTTTTTGTACTTTTTTTTGAAAACTTGTCATAGTGTTAAAATTTCATGATGATCAGACCAACAGAAATGGCCCAAAATTACTTGGTGAAAAAAAAAGATCCATTGACTTCCATTCAGAGTTTTGTCCTTCTTCTGTAAAGTTACCGTTCTGGAGGCGAGAGGTTTTGTTCAGACGTATCCACTGGAAAGCGTTTATTACCTGAAGCTGAGCTGAAAAACGATCCCCTACTGTTCAGGCAGATTCCTTATTTTTCTGAACACCTCTGTGCAGAAGTGACTCCACACTGAGCTGTTTAATATTTTAGCTTTTTATTCTCTTCTGGCTCTTCAGCTGCAGCCTCACTGGAGAGAAACGAGGGTTTTAAAGGACACTGTATAGGCGACTCCAACGCTGTTCAGCTGTAGCGAAGGCCGGGGCGGAGCAGAGAGATGGTGTAATTATTGTTGAGTAACATGAACGTCCTCCCCTCGTTTACTACACAGGGTACGCAGACAGTAGAGGATGTAACTAATGCTCTGTTCTATTTTTAACACAGGAAGAAAACTTTGTACTAATTTGCAAATAAAAGGGTTTTGATACCTGGTTATTGGCCCGAATGCTCTTGATTCTGAAAATGAAATTAGAAATTTCCCTGCAGTTGTTTTATTATTATTTTTTTTAATTAATTTTTTTATGATAAAAGTCTTGCAGCATTTGTAACAAACTGACTTCACCAGTTGAGCACTGCTAAAGAGGCAAGCAGCCATGTTTACAACAGGTGTAGCGATGGTCACGTACGATACTCCATGCAAAGTCTTGCGTGAGTACTGAAATGCTCGGACATTCACTGATGGTCAGCCCGGTGTTTGTAGGTAATTAAATGATGTAATGGTGATTGTTGGTCTTTAACCTCTTATTCTCCAGGGTATATTATGATTTTTCCATCTGAATTTACACGACCAAATTATGAGGCAAATTATTTAGTAACTGCATGAAATAAATGTAGATTTTTATTTATTTTCTAAAAGCTCTCCTCAAATTAACAGAACATGTGTTTTATGATACACATGTTGCTATATGCTTACAATTTACTGCTGAAAGCCAAAAATCTTTGACGCTCTTTGTATTATTTTATAATAATAATGTTTACAGAGCAGATCACTGAAGAGACGCCATCTGTTTAGTTTATAGCTCAGATTTGTGGAAAAATGGGTCGACTTTCAGTAGAAAAAAAAAATTGTGAGTTCAGCTTCTTTTATTATAAGGGTTTAAAACTACATCACCAATCTATTTGACTGGAAAGAAGACTCATACAACCCCCACCTTGTGAATGAAGCTTATGAAATATGAAAGTTATGAAGTGAAGAATATGACGAAGTGCGTTTTGGAACCACCGGTGGTCCCAAGGAGCTGCACTACAACCACAATGGTAAGTGTAACAATCGCTACACCTGTTGTAAACCCACCTGCTCGCCTACAGCAGAGAGAGAGAGATTTTCTGGTTTAAAGACTAGAAAAACCCCCTTCTGATGATGCGTCTTGAAGGTGGAAGGAACTTTTAAAACTCTGGGGTGAAAACCTGATGGCAGTGTTTGACGTGTGTTTTAACTGGCTAACAGCTAACATTACGGCTAAGAAGCTGAATATCACAGTGGTATTTATTAGTCTTTACATTAGTGGACTGTATGATGTATTTGCCTAATGCAAGCTGGGAACTGTAGTCAGAGAACACAAGCATAAAAAAATTGCTAACAGCATGCTAACGTCTCGATAGCTAGCCAGCTAACTTTCCCGTTCCACCTTAAATAGGCCAGCAGTTCAGACGCCTGAAGCGCCAGAATGTAACTGCTACACATTTAAGGTGGAACAGGAAAATTCGAACAAGAAGCTGGTGAATATCTGACTTCAGCTTTGTATCACCAATGAAGTAACAGTGGGTGATAATAAATAATTGCCCCCCTCTTTGAAGGCATATGATACCCTAAATGTAACTAAAGCCCAGCAGTGAGGAGCTGAACTTTACCCTCCTCTGCTGTCACTGCAGACTGGCAGGGTCGCCTACAGAGCAGCGCTGGTAGCTGTTAATGAAGCAATGTGAGGGTGTCATTTCATTGGGACAATTTCAACCATTACCCTGTGTAACTCAGTTCCAAGCGGTTAGGGTGACACTCGAAAACAAGGGGTAGGGCTAAAAAGAAGAAATGGGATTGGGCCTTAGACTGGAATACCACTTGTACCATGTTCCTGTGGTATGTGACCGTCCTGCTGTTCCTCCTTCCAGGTAACTTCTCAAATCTCTCAATTCAAAGGCAACACAGTTCAGTGTTTCAAGGATGCTGATTTTAATTAAGATATATTTACAATGTTTACTGAAAGGCATAAAGAATCAACTCATTAGAACGTAAAGGATTCTGAAGCGCTGATTCGGAAACGTTAAGTGTTATAAGTAAATTGAGTGCCCAGCATATCAAGTCCGCGCTTTTGTTGCCAGCTTTGACTTTTCGACATAAAATAAAAGAAAACTCTACCCAGAAATGATAGTGTTTCAATAATGAATGGCTACCGGTAGGTGTCAGCTTAGCATGCTAACTGGTAGCCACTGACTGGTGGGTGTCAGCTTAGCATGCTACCTGGTAGCCACTGACTGGTGGGTGTCAGCTTAGCATGCTAACTGGTAGCCATCGACTGGTGGGTGTCAGCTTAGCATGCCAACTGGTAGCCACCGACTGGTGGGTGTCAGCTTAGCATGCTACCTTGTAGCCATCGACCAGTAGGTGTCAGCTTAGCATGCTACCTTGTAGCCACCGACTGGTAAGTGTCAGCTTAGCGTGCTACCTTGTAGCCATCGACCGGAAGGTGTCAGCTTAGCGTGCTACCTGGCAGGTGTCATCTTAGCATGCTAACTGGTAGCCATTGACCGGTAGGTGTCAGTTTAGCATGCTACCTGGCAGGTGTCATCTTAGCATGCTAACTGGTAGCCATTGACTGGTAGGTGTCAGCATGCTAACTGGTAGGCATCGACTTTTTGGGTGTTGCAAATCAAGTTAGCATTTGTTTTTTCGCATTCATATTCCTTTCGGTTGCAGAATGCTGTAGCTCGTACACAGGTGAAGTAGACAAGCTACATGGCAAACAGTAATCCTGTGTTAGAGCACACTAGGCCTGTTGTTCAAACACAGATTAAAGACTACACTTAAGTTGCATTAAATTACACTTTGAGTTAAACTGGGATTCAAAAAAGACTTTAATACTAGGATCAAGTTTAATCTGCATCTAAAGACTGGCGATCAATCTCTAAACCAGTGTCCTTCTCTCAAAAGAAAGTGAATCCAGCTGTTGATTCTTTGTATTTTGTATTTTTTGTTAATACAGTGACACACCTGATGTGCAGTTTGAGGGATCACTGGACAGTTTCTGAATGAAGAGGGCATGCAAGGACACTAATGTAGCCAGGAACAAGAAGGGCAGTGCTGGAGAAGTGCAGACTAAACAGACTCATTAACAGACATACGGACAGACGCAGACAGAGAGAGACGCACAGTGACGTGGTCCCAGAGGCACAGGGACTAGATTGGGAAAGGGGTTCAGAGCAGCCGTAACACCGTAACAGTTAAGGGTTACAGCACGGAAATTTCCGCGCAAACTGCTGATTCAACCAATGAAGGCCATAACAATTAGATGACGAGCAGGAAAACACTAAACGTGATAGCTGTTGGCCTCCAAAACCGTGAGGACCAGTTCCTCAGACCACTGGAACACTGGCATTGCGAACAAAGCATAATCCATGACCAGGTAACTAGCCCTGAATGTACGACACTAAGCCAGAAGGTCAGAGAGTTCCTGAAAGGACCAATGGAAGCGTTTTCTACGTTTTAGGTCTTGTTGAGTGTCCAGAGGGGATCCAGAGTGCTGAGTGGGTCATCTCCTTGTGGGGGGCCCTGAAGACCCTGCCCTTCCTGGGGCTGGAGGAAGCTTTGTTTGCTGATGCGCTGTTTGCCACGGTAGGCAGTGTCCAATGTGAAGGCTTCAGGCGTCAGCGAGGCCAGGAGGTCCAGAGATGATGATGCTGGAGGAGCTGCTGCTTCAGGTGGAGGATGGTGATGATTGGAGACCGGGGAGGCCTGCACGGATCCCTCAAACCCGTTGCCATGACGGTCGGGAGGCGAAGGGGAGCGCGTCTTGCCCGGAGAAGACGAGCAGGAGAGGGGCGGACTCAGTGAGGCAGGAACAGCTTCAGTGGACGAAGGATCCTGAACAGGCTGCATTGGTACTACTGAAGGCTCAGATTCCGCTGCAGCAACAGATGTCAACAGGTCCTGGCTGTGCTCCTGCTCAGACTCAGTGCTAGGGGGTCGGATACTGAGCTTAGCAATGGTCGCCTGAATGGAGCTGATGGGCATATCACCTCCAAGAACAATATCCTGAGCCTCCTGCCGTGGGTACTGCTAAACAGACACATCAAGGGTTTGTTTGTTAGATCAGTGCTTCTCAGTCCTGTAGAACCCCTGCCCTGCATATACTGGGTGTTTTTCCCAGTTCTGACACACCGGATCCAACTAATCAGCTAATTCACAAGCTTTTCCTGAGTTGATGTGGGTGTGTTAGTGCAAGGAAAACACTGAAATGTGCAAAGTAGCGGTACTCCAGGACAAGGAACCACTGATAGATCATGTAAGCCAGTGTTTACCAGTATAAAATACAGAGCACCTGAAAGTATTTTTTATGGCTTTCATATTTATATTTGTCTCAAGTGATCTAATCATAAGTGGACAGGGAGACATGTAGTCATTTACACCTGGCACTTCTGTGCGTCTCAGTGTGCCTCCAGTGATCGGATTTGATTTCGTGACTGGGGGAAAGGTACCATGCAAATTTACTACATCAATCTCTCAATGTTTGTTGTCAAAAAATCATGTGCTTCAAGATCTTGCTCATGTACACGTATCTGCTGTTACAAATGTCTAGACTGCATGGACTGCTAAAGCAACTTACAAACACAGAGCAGAATGAAGCTACACAATGCTCTGCTGTGATAACACAGTTGATTAGATGGCCCTTTGCTGTTGGTAGGGACGCCATTGCATTTACACTACAAATTTTATGTGGTCAAACAAGTCCCTGGTCACCTCTAAAGGTAGTTTAAGGGATCACTGTGTCTCCACACCTATACTTAGCGTTGTCCCACTTATGATCAGATTACCCAGAACAGGTTAATGCTAGGTGTAAATAGGGCCTTGGTTAGCTCATAGTTGATGGAGGGCTTGATAATTAGCTTCTGAGCTGAACCTGGTGCACTGGGGCACAGGTTCCCAACCCTGGTCCCAGGGATCCCTCCCGCTCTGCACATTTTAGTGTTTTCCCTCCTCTTCCCTACTTGGTCCCACTATTTAGCAAGAACTTTCTAAGATAAAGTGGGCATGTAAGAGTGGAGAAACACTAAAATGTGCAGGTACTCAAAGCCCAGAGCTGGGAATCTGCACATTAGAGCAAGGGCAACACCACAGCGATGTAGGACTGGGTTCAGAAAACATGAAAGCGTTTCAAATGACCCACCTTCACTACCGTGTTGTTTGTAGTCTTTTGGCTGGGAGAGGTAATGATGCCACGGCGCTGAAGGACCTGCTCCGCATGTTTCAGCACCGCCTCGTAGCAGAACTTAAGGTGGAGCTGTATGAAACATAGCAAGACCGTATCTGTAGCTTATCCTTAGCCCAATACTAAGCATACTTTGTGCATGAAAAAAATGCCTGATTCTCAAGCATGCACATACCTTCTCCTGTAGCATATTCTTTCTTTGTTGCCTCATTTTTCTCACTAGCTGGGATAAATCTGGTATGCCATTCCCAGCTTCCAGCTCCTGTAGTGCAGCATACAACAAGCAGAAGGCACCTGTCCGGCCAACACCAGAGCTGACAGTGACAAAGACAAGAGATAAATCTTTTTGTCTCTACGTGTGCCATGATGAGTTTCACAAGTCAAAAAGTGTAAGCTGAAAAAGCACACCTGCAATGCACTACCACAGGCATGTGTAATGGACGCTGAAGGAGATAATGTCCATGAACTTCCTGAATGAAGTGTATGAGGTTACTTTTACTTTCTGGCAGGCCCCTGTTTGGGGAAAAAAAATATTAGATAGACTGCAATATTAGAATAAACTATGAAGGGTACAAACTGGTATATGTACCACTTCTTCATAAAAAGCTTTTCATCAAGAAGAGGTAGTGACAATTAATAATTTGCATGTTCAGTTTGATTGCTCACAATTCAGGCCAGGAGGTGAACTGCAGATGGATGACCGTTCGTTTCAGACTCTGGTCTCGGTACTGGAGTCCAATCATGCGCTCCACATGGGTGGGTGTGTTCTTCTGGGTAGTCAAAGTGAGTGTAATTGGACCCTGGGCAACCTGCTGTCCTCTTTCAGATGGAAAGTAGCGCAGGACTTTTTGCTATGAGAAAAATGAGAGAAAAAAAAAGATTTAAGGTGGAACAGAAAGGAAACTCTCCTTAAAAGATTTACTTTTGGTCTGTGGGCCTTACCTTTTCAAGTTCTTGCTCCGACACAAGCATTACAATCAATGACACTTTCTGTTCATAGACCATGAGCCAAAAATCAGCAGCAGTTCCAGTAAGGGGAGCCTGTGTAGCAATAAGGCGTGGACAGTACGGCGAAAGATCCTCTATAAAGCTGGCATTGATGTAGTCATCTTTGCCTGAGCGCAGAACAACACGATTGCGGTCATAAGGCATTACATCCTGATGACGGTTTTTCATGGTGTAGCAACGTGCTATAGCAATGGAGAGTTGACGAGAATCCTTCTCTTGCTGATCCTGCAACTCCTTCCACCGAGCATCAAGTTCTGATAAACCTCCCTCTCCTGAGGGACGCTCCAGAGATTGCACGGTCGATCTAAACCTTTCAAGCTCTGCACAAAGCTGAGAGACTCTCTCTGGTGCCTGGTATGGGTCACCTTGAATAAGTTTCACTCCCTCAGCTTTCTTCCGATGCTGTTCATCCTGAGGGTCAGCCTTGGTGGGTAATAAGACGTTGGCAGTGTCTTTGCTACCTCCATGCTGGCTCTCAGGACTTGAAGAGAGGAGATCATCTGTACTGGAATTCTGGCGCTGAAACAGGGAGTCCGATGATGGCAAGGGGCCAGAGGAGGGCAAGGGTGTTGTGGCAGTCTGGGGTATTGGTGCACCTCCAACAGGTGTGAGAGCAGGAGAGGGTCTTTGAGGCACCATACCCAATGAGGAAGGTCCTGGAGATGGAGAAGGCGATGGTGCAGGTGAAGGCAGGATGTTGCTTTGAGGAGCCCCTGGTGCAACTGAAGAGGGAGGGATCATACCCTGAGGAAGAGACTGGGGTCCAGCTGGTACAACTGGTCCAGGATGCTGCATGGATCCAGGAGGAATGGTTCCACCATGTGGTCCAGCATAAGAGGTTGGTGCCCCTGGTGGAAGCTGTGGAGGAAGAGCCTGGGACTGTTGAGGAACTGCAGACTGGTGGGGAGCTATAGGGACACCACCTGGATAACCTAGAGGTGTGGAGTGAGGGGGAAGAGGTTGCTGGGGCAAGCAGATAGGGTGCTGGGGCACCGGGGGACATGGTCCTGTAGGTGCTTGTGAGTGGAGGTGGTGTTGGGGAGGGAGAGGCTTGGTGGGCGCTGGCAGCTGTGGTGACAGAGAGACAGGAGGTAACTGAGGCTGGACAGGGACAGGAACCCTTGGCGTATTTGCAGGAAATTGTGGCTGGTAACCAGGGTGCATCTGAGGATGAGAGGGATGTGGTAATGCTTGGGAAACAGCAGGCATTGGTGGATGAGTGGAATGTGGTAATGGCTGAGAAACCGCAGGCACTGGTGGACGTGAGGGGTGTGGTAACTGCTGGGAAACAGTGGAAAGTGGTGGATGAGAGGGGTGTGGTAACGGTTGTGCAACAGCAGGCATCTGTGGATGAGATGGGTGCAACACTGGTTGGGAAGCTGCAGGCATTTGTTGGCGAGATGGAGGGGACATTTGCGTGGATGGCGGCAGCATTTGTGGCTGGGGCGGTGCATGACTTTGTGGCTGGGATGGTAGAGGCATTTGCATGTGGGCTGCAGGGGGTACCTGCTGTGAGGAAAGGGGCACTTGTGGAGGGGGAACAGGATGTGTTTGCTGATTGATAGGGGGCATATAGGGCTGGGAAGAAGGGGGGATTTGTTGTTTCACATGTGCTAAATGTGGCATAGAAACTGGAGGCATCTGCTGGGAGGATGGGGGCATTTGTGGATGTAAAGTATGATGGGGCAGCTGGGTCTGAGCAATGGTATTAATGTGGGCATTGACAGGTTGGCTGCCAGGAACAAATGAAGCAGGTGGGTATGCCTGCTGAGGTTGCTGCAGAAGAGTTGGTGTAGGGTGAATATGGAATGGATGTTGCTGAAGGTTTGTTGGTCCAGGCTGTCTTGGTTGAGTCATGGGGTGTGGGTATTGTGGCTGAGGCCTAGGAATTTGTTGTTGGGGCGGTACAGGCTGAAAAAATGTCTGCGGCTGGCTCTGACCACGGACTTGGGGAAAAGGTTGCTGAGGCTGTGACTGTGGTTGAGGGGCTTGTACTGCCTGAGGTGGTTGGTTCACGGGAACACCAGGCTGCTGCATGTACTGAGGCTGAGGTGCAATCTGAGGGGGAGGTGTATACACAGCAGGAGTGGGCACAGGGTGGCCAGGGGTGGGTGTAGGCATAACTGGTTGTCCTGATGCTGGAGTGTAGCTGGGAATGGGTGTTTGCACACTGTCCACAGTTGTGGTGGAAGGTCGAATGGGAGTGGGTGCCCCAGGTGCAGCAGGCTGGGTCTGTAAAGATGGAGGACAGTACCCAGGCACTGAAGGATGCTGCTGGGAGACCTGAGGATTCGGCATTTGTGGAACCTGCTGTTGCTGTGGCAACGGTCCTGGCGGCAGACTGTGGTTGAAACCCTGGGTTGGGGGAAGTGTATAACGGGAAATTCGTGCAAGAAGTTCAGGAGAGGGTAGGTTGGGAGGAAATCTGGGTGGTCCGTAACTTGCCCCAGGCCAATGTAGCGTGGAGCCAGGTGTGGCCCCTGGATGAAAAGCCTCAGGCATCACAGGGAGACCAGCTGATGGAAGAGCAAGCTCAGGAGGCAAGCTACGAAGCTCTTCTGGCAAGTCTCCACCTAAGGCTAGGATGGCAGCATTTAATTTGGCTATTTCAGGGTCTTCCAGGTTGGAAGAATCCATTTCCGGGACTTTTTTCGGAACAGGCTTTGGGGCTGTGGGCCTTTGAGGAGGCTTTTTCTGAAGTTCTCTGTTAAAAGACATTGGTAAGAAGATAGAAACAATGAAGATTACTGAGTGCACTGTTACTTATACATATTGTTAGCAACTGTTGCTTTAATACTTAGCTTTAGACAAAATAGTAGCTGGATGAGATAATGAGAAAGACTCATTCAGGCATGCCGTGTTGCTTCTTACTTTTCTATTATGGCTTGTCTCTCCTCTTCTCTGGTCTTGCAGACTGTTTTAGCCCTCTCTAGAAGGCGAGATGCTTTGCCCTCCAAGTCTTCATAAAACTCTTTTCCCTCCTGAGATTTCTTCATCAGGTCTTCATAAGCCTCATAAGAGGCAACAAGCATTTGGACCGTGCTATTCCATCTGCAAAGTGAAGATGAACCAAATGAGTGTAATGCTAGAATTTGACATAATGCACAAAATATCTGTATTTCTCCAAAGTTTGTTTACTACTTTAACTCTTACTTTTGTTCTGTCTCAGTGAGGCCCTTGCGTACTGTGGCATACTGGACGTTTGCCTCTGTCAGCGCCTTTAGGATGTTCTCCTGTGCAGCTAGATTCTGATCAATGTATACCTTTACTTGTTCATACTTCTTCAGCTGTTCCTCAAATAACCTCTGATAAAGGAGAACCAAGGATTACAATAAAACAAAACCAGAACATATAACTATCTGCTATTGTATATTGGAAAAATGAAATGATTTTCAGTGGTGATTCATCCACCACACTAAAATGTCACCCAAAAGTCAGTTCAATCTGTGCATGGAGATAGCTCTGTACCTTCATATCAGCCCGCTCGGTGGTAACCAGAACAGAAGTTATGTCGTCCTGCTGAATGAGCTCCCTTAGTTGCTTCTCGAGAGAGCTGCGCTGGTCTTTCATCTCCTGCACTTTACTCAAAATCCTTTTCATGCACTGGAGACCTGCCACTTCATCTGGAAAAGTGGGTTTTTGTTCAGTGACATTCAAGGTTGCTATGACTGCTGATTATCTTCAATTATTTTAGCCAAAATTGTTAAAATTACATTAAAACAATGCAGGTGAATTAGCATTAAACTAGTCCCAAATTCCCGGAGTTTTGTCTTGTAACATTGATTGCCATTACGAAATAACGTCTGCTTCATACAGACTGGTAAATGTTGACCTTCCGTAAAGGTTAGGCTGCCAGCAAACATTAAGGCGTCTAGTAGCAAGACTGGCATTAACCTCTTCTAATCTAGGTTTACTATTGTCTTATTGGGTCCTTAGAGTTTAACCCCTTGAATGGCCAGGGCCCGCCAGCAGGCCCAAAGTTTTATTACATACTTCTATGATCTAAGAATAGCTTGGCCAGTTTGAATTGAAGTCCCCATAGTTACTGAATAATAAGCGTTAGTATGTAATAATCCTGGGATTTTAAGAGGTTCAAGGATTAATGATACTGTGCAAACTGGACCTTACTAGCTTCCATCTGATGTCATTTTTGGGTGAAATACTCCTACAAACACGCACCTTCACTGAGTTGTGGTTTGGGCAGAGCCTCTCTCAGAGTGTCCAGAGGCCCTCCCAGCAGTCGCAGGTTGCTGATGTGCAGATTCATGGCGCGGTGAAGCTCTGTGTTGGTGAAGCTTGCTTTCTCGTGGGCCTCCATGTACTTCTCCAGGTCCCTGCGGAGCTCAGCCAGGGCAGCAGGCTGGGCTGGAACTGCCTGCTTTCCTGCTGCCTCCTCCAGCTTCCGGTCACCTGCCTCGTCCTCATCCAGCACTGACCGAATCTCCTTTAGTGAGGCTTCCACATCCGTAAACACGCCGGACAGCACTGAGGAGTGGAGAGGAGGACAAGCATGTTCATTTGTTGTGAAATGAGACAGAATCTGTGAGTTTGTATTGGGGACACATATCTATATTTTTTGCACTAGTCCCGTGCACCTACCCTGCATGGACTGTATGAGACTCTTCACTGTGTCTGGCCTCACGCTAAGAGCTGCGCACTTCTCCATCAGCACTGAAGGTATGTTGTTGTACATGTCCATGTTGTCCACAGAGTTTGGGTCCAGATTTAGGGAGTCCATGAATTGCCTGAGGGAAGACGTGATAATGGAGGTGTTAACTTTTTAATAATAATAAATTACTACCGTTATTTAAAAACAAACAAAAGTAAACCCTCAACACACTGCGCTCAGATGTTTGGTACTCACTCTAAAGTCTCATTCTTGCTGTCTATTTTTGCCATGACGTCCCTTAGCAGCTTGGCCTTTTCTTCACTGCAGATGTTAAGAGGTGTTAATGTCATTTACAGAGGAGTTATGTATGGGTGAAATACTTGACAGGTGTAATGGTCTCACTAAAGAGTCTTCTGAATATCTTTGACCATCATTAAACCTAACCTGTAGAGAGAAGAGGCCTCGTGAGCAGCCATGGGCACCAGCTTAGAGAAAATGTCTGGTCCAGTCACACTGGGGTCTGTTGGGTTCACAGGTAAGGCTTTGACTAGCGGGGCACCTGGATCAAAATGGAGAAGGTGCATTAGTACAATCAGGAACTCTCTGCATGTAGTGGAAGACTCAACTAAAATACATTTTTTCCAGAAAACATTAATGTTGCTAATAGTAAATGACTGTCTTAATAATAATAATAATAATAATAATAATAAATACAGCTTATATAGCGCCTTTCACAAACCCAAGGATGCTTTACATAGTGTCAAAAAAAAAAAAGAGGAGTAAAGAAAAGAAAAAGAGTTTTTAGCAGAGGTTTGAAGGCAAAGATGAGCAATTACAAAGAGTAGAGGGTAGAGAATTCCAGAGTTCAGGAGCAGCAGCGCTGAAAGATCTGCCACCCAAAGTAGAAAGTCTGGTTGAGGGAACTGTGAGGAGTCCAGAATTAGAAGATTGGAGAGCACGAAACGGACAATATAATGAAATGAGAACAGAAAGGTATGTCGGACCCAGACTACGTAGAGCCTTGAAGGTAAGAAGAAGGATTTTGTACTTAATCTTAGAACTAATAGGAAGCCAATGCAACTATCGAGGGAACAGGAGTAATATGAGCTGTGCGCTTGGTGGTAGTAAGAACCCTGGCTGCTGAGTTTTGGATGTACTGAAGACAACTGATTAGTTTAGCCAGAAGACCATAGAAAACTGATTAACAGTAATCAATGTATCACTAGGTATCACTAAGCATAGGGCGTAAGCGTGCAATGTTACGCTGATGATAAAATGTGGTTTTGGTGACGAGCTTAATGTGAGACTCAAAAGTGAGAGAGGAATCAAGAAGATTCCTCTCTCACTTTTGAGTCTCACATTAAGCTCTTAACAAATTCTTAACAAATTGGGCTGGCTCAACAGCAACACCATCAATGTTGACTGAAAAGTTCAATACTTGAGAAAGCGAAGTTTTAGCTCCAACTAATATAACCTCAGTTTTATCCGCATTTAGTTTCAGGTAATTGTTTTGCAACCAGAGTTTTAAATCTGTGATACAAGAACTGAAAGCCTGGGCGAAGGCAGAGAGGGAAGCAGTGCTGATATAAATTTGAATGTCATCAGCGTAGCAGTGGAAGTTAAAACCATGGTTGCGGATGATCTGACCGAGTGGGGAGATGTAAATGATAAAGAGGAGAGGTCCAAGGACAGATCCTTGGGGTACGCCTCAATCTACAGGAGCAATACCAGATTTATGGGAACCCAGAGGAATGTATTGATGCCTATCAGCAAGGTATGACTGTAACCACTGAAGGGCAAGGCCAGTAATGCCAACAGATGACAGTCTAGATATAAAAATGATTTTGGTTAACAGTATTGAATGCTGCTGTTAGATCTAAAAGAGCCAGGATGTTAAGAAACAGGATTAATACAGGCTGGGGTTACTTCTACGGCTCGTTTTATGGCTGGTAGAAGGCGCTGTAATCTTGATATGGGAGTCACTGATATGGGAGGGTGCAGTCAGTAAACATGACTGACATGGCACATTCAGACAGGACTAAAATCACAGAGAAACACTGGTAATAACTGCATTACTCCACCTCCACATGTAAAACTAATCCTGTCCGAATAGGGCTTAAGAGGGAACATTATGAGGGAACAAGTATTATGTATCATCACGAATCACCATGTACCATCATTTTATTTTGGGCAAATTATTTCTTAAGAGGACCAGAATTTACTTACCTACTAATCTCAGTTAAATTCAAAATAAACATCATTAATGGAAATTATGCTGTTTGGCGCGGAGTGGATTTGAAGGAAAAGACATGACACCCCGAAATACCTTTGACTGAGGGCAGCGTCTCCAGAGACGGCACAGACTCGTGGTAAATGAAGTCATTGTCTTTCTTAGCAGAGTTAAATCTGAAATGAGAAGCAGCAACAACATCATTCTAAAAACTCCAGCTAACAGAACAGCATGATAATGTAGGGAAAGCCTACAATAAGGCGTTTACATACTTTCCTCCGATAACATCCATGGTGAACCGCAGGGCTTCCTGTACGCTGTCTGGCTGCCCCTTCGCCAACTTTACAGCTTCGTTGAGTTTGTCGAGTGAGCTCTGAAGATAGGCAAGCTGTGGAGGAACCAAAACACCAGATTTAGAGAAAGAACATTAAAAACAGAGGAATGGATGACTTGGAATGGACTTTTTAGGAAACTGAAACCTCGGCACTTTAATCTTTAAACAGTGAGGGATTTAAGGTCGGCATCAACGTCAAAGTAGCACCTATTAACCCCTTAAAACTCTAAGGGCTGGATTCCCAAAGCTAGATTAAGCTTAAATTTAGACTACAAATCAGGCTTGAGCGATACCTATTTTTTCATACCTCTATGACATTTCACCAGGGTATACAGTATATGACGGTATTTGTGATTAAAATAAAAATAAATAAATAAATAAAATAAAAAATAAAAGCTGAGCTGCTGGTGATAGAAGTCATTTATAACGCTTTTTTCCGTTTCATTTAGCATCGGAAAAAAAGCAGCTTGCTTTACATGATTACCAAATAAGTTAGTGCTGCTAACTAGGAGAAAGGAGCTGGTTAGCGTTAGCTTTGCTAGCATGCTAACATCTCTGTCTGCCAAACTAAAGCACCGACACAATCTTAGATTAAAAATAATGATTAAAATCTCAGACAGTGAAGTCGAGAACCGTTAAAGGGACAGAAACATGAAATTTCTGTGGTGTTTGGATCTGTAGCCTGATATGCTACCTTAACGTTAGCTTAGTGAGCAGCTACAGACCCAGGCAGAGCCACCCATCACAGTGCAGGCCTGATTCTGAAATGCTCTGTTGAAACAAATTTAGACGCTAAAAATGTTTGAGAGCAAACGAAGATTGACAGTAAACCGAAATTCAGCGTGTCTAAAATACCATCATTATTTTTAAACATCATATTACCGTCATCCCATCCAACCCTACACACTTAAAAAGAAGGTTCTTCAACTTCTTCAAATTTTGCTATATAGAACCACGAGTGCTCAAAGAACTCTTTGCACGATCAAAGGATTTTTTGCATTGTTAAAGGGTTCTTCAGATTGATGGAGAGTGTGTTTATATGGTTTTATATACAACCTTTTTGAAAGGGGTTCTATATAGCACCAAAAAGGGTTCGTCTATTGTTACAGGCTTGACATCATGCCAATAGGAACCCTTTTTGGTGCTATAAAGAACCCCTTTCAAAAAGGTTGTGTATATATATATATATACACACACACTCTCCATCAATCTGAAAGACCCTTTAATCATGCAAAATAACCCTTTAATCATGCAAAGGGCTCTTCGAGTGTTCATAGATCTATATAGAACCATTTTCTTTAATAAAGAACTCTTGAAGAACCATCTTTTTTAAGAGTGTACTACAAATGATATTTTAAATTAAGCTTGTCAAACTGGTGATCTTCTGGGACAAAGTGCTGCGGAGATCAGCGTTTACACTCATGAAGGCCTTGCTAATTAGCTGATGAGCTGAATCAGGTGTGTTTAATGGACAGTGTGCTGAAGTCTGCAGTGTTTTGGCCCGCAAGGACTGGAGCCTGACACATGGGTTTTTATAGCGAATCACAACTGGTATTGCAATTTAGTCCCTGTCTAAGCTTATTCCATGTCCAGGAAACTGACCTATATTGGGCCGGTTTACTAGACATAGATTAGGCCAAAGCCTAGCCTGAAAGTCAAAGGATGACCACTGATAATGAAATTTAGTCCCAACTATTCTTAATCTACATCTGCAAAACTGATCCTCCACACTTTAATTCCTCACTCTCATAACTGCATAACTTTCATAGTAGATACTGAATAATTTATAGTAGATACTGAATAATTTGCTGAACATGACATGGTAGCTAACGGATATTGCAGAGTAGTTACTGAATAACTCACTGCATATTGAATAATTCATAGTATTCACGGATCACATAGTAGGTACTGAATAACTCTAATAAGCCTGTGGTTCAGTGGGATAAGTGAAAGATGAAAGTGAGTGATGAAAGGAGGACACTCACCCTTTCTCCATACTTCTGCTGTTCCTCTGCCTGCTTACCCATGTGCAGCTGTGGAGAGAGACAGGAGGCCAGTGAGACGCTACAGCTGCATTTCCATTTGTTTAGAATTTTTACTCTTATTAAAAAGAAAGAAGAGAGATTTGATGTTTATTTTTAAAATTAATATCCTTTAAATATAATCCTTTAATTCTGAAATCAAAGCGCTATGTTACCCCTAGTGGCCATAAATGGCACTGTTCCATTCCCTATATGGAGGTTTCTCATCTCTTCATACTACTTGATACTTCATACTACATCAGACATACTACTTAACTCTAAACTCCCCTAAGTTCATAATAATTAGGCTACAGAAAGTGACCTACATGAGCAATAGCAGCAAAGTAGTAAATCTTCATCTGTACAAGCTTCTTCCAGTCTTTCTGGATCTTTCCAAGCATAGAGGCAGTGTCGGAGTTCTCCAGCGCGCGGCAAGCTTCCTTATAATAGTCCACTACCTGAAGGACAATAAGGAAACATATCAGTGATTATTAGTGTTCTCCCTCTGAGACACAATATAAGAGCATCCACAATAGAACATTCAACAATTTCTACATGTTCTTGTGACATTAGCTATGTTTACATTGATTCCATTGATAATCTGTTAATAATCAGACTAATAGCTCAATTGGAATATAAACACGTCAATCAGAATAGTCTAGCGTGACTGAGGCCATTCAGAATACAGTTTCTATCCAACTGATCGAGGTGGGTAATCCTGTAAATAATCCGTTAAATAGAAGAATAATATCCGTGTAAACTCCTGTATCTGATTACATTCCCTATAGGAAAGTTTAAATGTCCGTTCTGATCATGTGCGTCACGTCATAGTGAAAGTTTATACTGTTCAGCATGGCGGAGCAGAAACTGGTCTGCAGAGGAGACGAAGTTTATGCTCTGATCTTTAAAAGACGGCGGTGGGACAGACGTCCAGCTTATGTGTCTCAGAACACGACGTCTTCCTCTCGGCCTTCTTTAATAAGGACATGTGAAGGACGTTTTACTGAGTCTGACATCATTTTAAAGCAATTAAAAACACAAGCGCTGCTCACTGCTGCTCATCTCACTCTGACTGGACTCACGTGATGCTGGTTGTCATGGTAACGTTTACACTAAGTGGTTCTCTACGCATGCACGTCATTTTGATCCGGATTACTTGTAGTGAGCATGTAAACAGAGATTTTCATCAGATTGTTGAGCAGAGTGACTATAAACACCTCAGTCCTAATCTACTGTATATTGAATATATTCAATCGGATTGGCAAAAATAATTGCATGTAAACACAGAGTGTGTAATTTATTTTTACATCACCATTTTCCAACCAATCTCTATCCCTTAGAATTGAGTTTATGATGAGGGTCCTTAAACTAACTTACCTGAGCGCTTATCCGCGCAACGAGGAAACTCTTTCTATTGTCCAGCATCGACTTCTCCAGGAGGCACTCCTGGGCCTGACCCTGAAATACAGAACAGCCTGAATGAGCTGCAGCTGAAAGCAGGTGTCACTGGAGGTTAATGTATTACGTGTTGGTGGTGAGTTGTTGGTGCGATAAAGCCTACCAGCATCAGATTGATGTTGAGATTGAGGATCTGGTGACTCATGTCCACACTGTAGTTGTGGCTGAAGTGATCGCGCAGGTAGGAGAACGCTCCGGCCGAGCACTGGAAGTGTGTGCAAGACACTTTCATTCCCTATAAAGAAACCCAGAGTTAGAAGGAGGAACAGTGCACTGATATGAGACTTTTAGGCAGATAATAATGCTGTTAATTAATGCCTGACATTAAATAATAACTGACCTACACAATATCAATAACCAATCATTAAAGTAGGACTGAGCAATATGGCAAAAATATCATATCACAATATCGATGCCATTTTCATAGTACATGATAATAATCGAGATATTTCATTTTTCTGAGGTTTGATGAGTTGAAACAAAAAAATTCAATCAAAAGCTATGAATACAACATTTACTACTTTCTTTGTAATCAAACATGCCACTGGTCAGTATTTTTATGGTATAGATGATATTCACCATGTGTAAAATAATTTATCACAATGTGACAAAATATTATGCCTACTCCTAAATTAAGGCTCAAAAATAATAAAGGTTTAAACACTAAAAATGCTGCCTCATAATCTGTGGGCTGTATAGATCTCTGGAATTACTCACTCCTGTATGATTTTAATCTCCCTCTTGGTGTCTGGTGCTAAAGTACAGACTCCAAACAGGGGAGTTACTTAAACATGCTGTTACTAAGACTTACTGAGTAAAACAATGAGTGTGTTTACATGCACTCAATAATCTGATCATTATCAGATTTCTGCAGTTATCTGATTATTTAAATGGTCATGTAAACAGCCCATTTCTTAGATCAGAGTGAGGTCTAGAAATCCGATTAAGAAATCTGATAAAGAGGCTGGATTTGAGCTCAGTAATCAGATTTCTCTGTGCTGTAAACTCTTACTCTGATTTCTTTTGCATTTCTCAGTCTGCATGTGTGAAAACAGACGGCGCTACCAGAAATAAGCGAGACACAGCAAAACACTTTTGGAGCGATGCTGACACCAAATATATGCTTGACGAAATTAAGGATTTAAATATTCTTCATCTTCTACATGAGGTATGTAGTTTGAGTTTTACATTACGTTTACGTCACGTCTTCTTCTGTGAGTTTATTGGCTGGTTGTAAAGCAGAAATCTGATTACTGTCTGATTTATGTAGCCCCGGAGTTTCCCATTATCTGATTACTTAGTTCATATTAACGCGTTGATTGGATTACTGACAAAATCAGATTTTCTGCAGTTGTCAGATTATTAAGTGCATATAAAAGCACTCAAAGAGAGAACTCCATATCCCCCAAATACATTTAAAACCTTTCATTTTAAAAAGTTTTACACAGAGATTCAAATACTTTAAATGCTGGTTTTATTGTGTGGATATATGCTGCTCTACGTTGTGGTAAAAAATACATTCTCCACGTTTCACACAGCCTCTTTTTACTGATCATATGCATTTCGATGCAGATATTTTAATGTATTTATGTTAGAAAACTGAATTAACTGCATTTGCAGCTGACTCAATTCACAGTAACTGAGTTAGCTGCAAAACTTTTTCTAGAAAATTTTAGAACTAGCCCCTCAGTTACAATGAACACCACATCTGCATTTGTGGCATTTTTAGCTAAACTGTTCATAAACAGGAAAGGCTGTAAAGTGTGCGTTGTCACTTGTAGCAGAGTTGTAGATCGGCCAAATATATTTTTAAATTATTTAGTAAAACACAAAATGAGTTGTGCCCCACTGAATATGACATCAGTAATCTTCAGTGCTAAACATCTCTTTTACTGTCCTCTGCTAAAACTGAAAAAGCTGTTCATATTTTTCTGTAGCATCACTGCATATGTGATTAAAAATACAGTACCAAGTTAGTGGTTGTGATTTTTGGTACTCTCATATAATCATATATGCATATGTGATTTAAATATACATCAGTGAGGAAGAAGAATTTTGGAAATACTGCACACAACCAAATGGGTCCAATAGAGGAAAAAGCAAGCACTTGCCTCTTCAGACACCCTGTTATCCATGGCTCCCAACATTGAATGAAGTGCTCCTGCAGAAGGAAACATGACTGGAATCAGGATACAAGCCAACAATACCCGTGTTCAGAGACTGTGCGGATTTCCCTGATGACGATGCAAATCTACACAATCACAATGCTGCCTGTGTTCAGCTGTAATGCTGTTCGGGTCAAACTGCTCACCCAGGTTATAGAGGATGCAGGCCTGCTCGTAGCTAATGTCATCGTGGGTGACCGTCTTTCCTGAAAATATCTCAGTCCTATCAACAGAAGAAACAGAAAAGATATACATTTATACAAATAAATAAAAATAAACAGGAACTGTTCAGTAATATTCTATATTTTTGGGTAAACAGCTGTGTGATGTCAATAAGGACGACAAACATGGAATAAAATATGTCTTATGGGCAGAGGTGGACAGTAACTAGTAACATTTCTGCTGCTTTCAGGTGCTCATCGGTAGGTTTTATATACCAGATGGTTAACTAGTAAATACGACATCACTTAGTTTAGGTGCTCATTCATAGATACGCCCAACATTACATCTCATAAACTCATTCATAGGTACGTCGCATTACATCTCATAAACTCATGCATCACCTAGTATCCTGTTTTCACCCGTTGTAAGTACAACTTTGTCGGTCATTCAAGCGCAATTTACAGGTTGGAACACTTGTATTTCCCAGTTTCCAACACCACTTAAACACAGCATCACTCAAGTGCATGTGCTTAACTAAAACACTGATGGATTTGTGCTCTCCGGCGTATTTTCAATTCATAACGCTTTTACTTCTAAGTATTTTGGTGAGTAAAGGAATTGACTTCTTACTCACATATTAGCCATTCCTTTTTTGTGTTTAATTTTATTCTGTTTTAAAGGTGAGAACATCTGTGCTGCTTTGTGATTGTTCACACCTCTGACTTTGGAGCTTTAGCACTTTATTTTAGACCAAAATAATTCCAAAAAGAGAAGAACAGAGCTGTACAGTCTTCTTCTGACAGGTGTTGGATGTATTAAGCAATTTCACTGCAGTTATTTACGTTACTGAGTACCTATGTAGTTTTTTTTGGCCTGATACTTTTGTACTTCTACCCAAACTGTCTGGGTACGTTTATTTGTGTCATCATTTTACCAATATGACATTGATACACTAAACATATCAGTATGTTTATTGGAGCATTGCTTTAGGCTACACTACCCACCTCTGCTTCTGGGTAATGCAGTCATTAATATGTAGGCTAGCTATTATATAAACTGATTCCTCAACTCCCACAGCTGAACTGACGGACACCCACACACACACACGCACACACACACGCGCACACACACGCGCACACACACGCGCACACACACGCGCACACACACGCGCACACACACACACACACACACACATACACACACACATTATGACACCATTTCACTCCTCACTTCTTGAAAATTCCAGATTATGTCCATGACACTGTATTTAAATATAACTACTGCATTTATTGCAAGTCTTTCATATTTATTGTACTGTATTATCTGCACTGTGTATATTCTATTGCCTTGCACTTGTGTTCCTGTGTTGGTCCTGGAGGAAGGTTGTTTTGTTTCACTGTGTACTTGTGTATAGCTGAAATTACAATACAGCCTCTTGAACTTGAACAGCTGTTGAGACTAAAAAGGCTGAATGGCAGGCTAACGTAAAGTGTTTGTGTACATGTGTAATTTCCTGTTTTCGTGCATTCAAGATAACAAAGAAAAATCTCAGCTGCTCACCCCTAAAGCACAGCTCCGTCATCAATATTCAATGACTGTCCTTCACTGGGTAAAATGTGGGTATTGCATTCACTTAACATGCCAAATTACACCGCAATGGGAAGAGAGCACTACAGGTTAGGAATCCTCACCAGGAAATAGGCACAGCAGCTTCCTGCCCAGTACCCAGAGGCACGCGGCTCTGCAGGTAGTGCAGCTGCCCGAAGTATTTCCGTAACGTACTGCAGCCCTCGAAGTCCCTTGTCACGTTCACGGCACTCTGTAGAAGAAAACCACAAACAAGGATCCCTAATAGAGCCGCACAATGGCTTCAACATGCAAATGAGCCCTCTAACCAATCACAATGTTTTGTGCTGTGAGCATCCAGACCAAGCACACTTCCAGATAAGTTACTCTGGGTGTTTTAATGAATAAGGATATTCATGTAAAGCAAGAAAAGATGGTGAGCATGTTATTATGATAAATTATGGCACAATATGCTTTTCTGAGCACACTGTGGAGATGACCACTACTTCAAGGATGTACTTAAACTGACCAACTGCATGTTTCCTTACAAAGAGAGCTTAATTAGCCCTGTTTAATTAGATTTAGTGCTGCACAGTGACTGAAACGTTAAATAAAAGTAACTGTATTACTTATCTCAGCTAATAAATCTTATATATATTGTGATGCTTATTATGCATAAAGAAAATGTCCTGCAGTATCATGATGTTATATTTTTACCATATTGGCCACTCCTATTCTAAACAATGCAGGTCAGTCATTAATTATGTCTAATTGAGGTTCACTAATGCCTTTTACATACACAATTGCAATGTGAAGTAATACAACCACAATAACAGCATTTTGTCCATGTCTCACAATCCTAATGTAAACCCTTTAATGCTGTTTTATGACTGAGGTGGACCAACTGGTCTAATATTAATGACATGCACAAACACTCACCTGTCGCAACTGCTCCAGCTTCTTCAGCTGCTCATTGTAATTGTCTGGGTCCTCACCATAGTTCTTCAGTATGAACTGAGCAAGGAAAGGGACGAAATAACAAATAGAGGTAGGATTAGGTCGACACTTCTGTGATTCAAACCTGCACAAACTGCAGCAAGTTGTTGCCACTCTATTAGCCAAAGCGGCAAAAATCTTCAATGAGCCAAACTGACATTTTAAAGCCACACTATGTAAGATTTGCTTGTTCATATTGAAAGAAGTATCATATCTAAGTGAGGAGAATAAAAACAGGCTAAAATACGGTGAGCGTGCGCTGCTGTGAGTCGCCCTGTAAAGCTTGAAATTTAAAAGTCAGAGGCGTCGGGTGGGGAGTTTTTCACACCACATCGTACGTCTTCACGAATTAACGTCACTCGCACAGACAAAAAGAAGGTCCAGCTTGATGTTTAGACCTCAAATGTTCTCAAAATCATCATTATAGTGATGAAGATGCGATGATAACAGTAGATAATGCACTCACATCCTCCTTCACCAAGTTGAGACTGAGCTCTCTTTCAATCACTAGATTCATCTGCTCGGGGAAGGGAACCGAAGCACAACACACGCTACAAAATGTTCTTCATTTCCACCAGAAAGGTCCCCAAATCCCCAAAACATATATAGTGCAAGTTTTAAATTCGTAAATAAAAAAACAGTTGCCTAGATAAATAACAGGAATCAAATAAAGAGCTACACTGAGAGTAAGAGGATACTACATTCAACATAATGACGTATAACGTATAGTTATGCTATGACGTTTTGGTACATGTGTAGCTGCAGCATTTACCTGCCTCACGTTACTTACTGCAGCACAGATCAGCCGAAATCAAAGTAATAAACTCTCCGATTGTGGATCAGGTGTTTGTAACAATTACATAATCAGGATCTTGGCTGATTCCGTCCAAGCAACCCTACTAACAACACACCTCTAAACTAAATTCCCTACACCACGGGTCGGCAACATGTGGCTCCGGACCCCCATGCGGCTCTTCTACTGCCCTGTTGTGGCTCCACAGCAGAATTAGATTATAGGTAAAAATAAAATAATCCTCCTTTACAGTAAAATAAAGCTCTGCTGATCGTTCAACACAGTTTAACAATAAATGGTCTTAAACTCTGGAGTTAATGTAGAACTGCTGATTCATCAACCATTGACCCTGAACGTTGGTGTGGAGACTGCTGACTACAAAGCAACGCAGACAACAATCTCGCCTAGCTTGCAGCTAACGAAATGGCAAAAAGAACGTTTAACATCGATAATTTGGAGATGAACTGACTTATTCGCGTTTATGAGCAGTCAGATGGTTTCCTGATACGTTTAATTTGCATTGAGAAACTGACAAACACTAAAAACTTGCGAGGCTGAAGTCTCATTCACCAGCTTCTTGTTCGAATTTGCCCGTTCCACCTTAAATGGTACAGCAGTTACATTCTGGCACTTCAGGCACCTTATAAAGTGGAATGGGAAAATTCAAAGAAGAAGCTGGTGAATGAGAAGCGACTTCAGCCTCATAAAAAGTCAAATGTTGAGAGACATTTTACAAGAAACTGTTCTACTTTGGTGGAAAGGTTTCCTGCCAGAGATGCAAGAAAATCAGCTATAGCTGTTCTGCTTTAAGGTTTAGCTCAAAGTAAGTCTGCGTTTTCATTTATATTATATTTTTTTATATTATATTAGTACATCAGCACATACTGAAACATATTTACAGCCAAGATGTTAAAACGTTACTTCAATAAAATGGACATAAATTGTTGTGGTTCCCAAGGTGGTTGGATTTTTGTTAATAGGACAAAATGTCTCTTCTTATCATTTGGGTTGTGACTCCTGACTTACGCAGCTTCATATTCACTACTAAACATACATCAGATAATCACTGCAGGTGTTTATATTTGATGATAAAACCATTTAACTCATTTAACCTCCTTTCTTTGCCACTCCTTTAACAAGACGTCTCTTCTGTGGCTCTTTTGTTGTCTGTAACTCCCGGATCGCCTAGTTAAGAGATCTGTAAATAAAGGCCTAAGCTGAGAAAAACTCTAATTCTGATCCTGGAATCCAGCCCAGTTGGGTGACTTCACTGCTCTGGCACACCCACTAAACCATGCAATGAACTGATAACTGAATCACCTCAGTTTAACGTCTAGATTACACAGAGGAGACGGCATGAAAGTATTTATGGCTTTGTCTATAGAAGGAAGGAGCCTTAGGAAAACCAGTCCTCAGATAGCGACATCAGGAAAAGCTCTGCTTCATACTAAAAGGTTCTAGTAAGAAAAACAGTGATAAGCCTAATTCAGTGTTTCCCGGCAGAGTCCTATCATTAGCTTAAGCTCCATCAAGTGAGTTACCGCCATACTTATTACAGGGAGCTGGGAAGCACTGCTATCAAATCTTAGTTTAACATACCAAAAACTGTAAACATGAACAATGGAAACAGTGTATGGAACTTTAAGACTCTATAAGGCTGGGAATTGAGGTCACATCGTGCTGGATTATGTGGTTGTTCTGTCATTTTGGCAGGGTCTGTTCTTTGTTTACATGCTGCAAACACTCTCACCGCCAGAGCTTGAAGAGGTCACTGTTTTACTGTGTTTTACAGACTTGTGCTTAAAAGTTAATCAAATAAAAGGAAAGTGGTGTATATTAAATCAACTCCACAGAGATGCCATGCAACTATATACAGATAAAATCAGCCTTGCTGACGCAAAGGATCCACACAAACTCCCAAATAAAGAGTGGAGTAATGATCTGGCCCAGCTAACCTTACCTCCTCTTTCATTAACAGACTGTGTCCTGGCTGGTGTGTGACGTAAGTGCACGTTTTTTGAGTAATTCAGAATTTTCAAGTGACTTGAATTCCAAGAACAGTTTGCAAATAGATATTTTACTCAGTGACCGGAAATATTTCACTCAGTTACTGGCAGAAAAGGGCCACGCATTCACGGTTTTAGTTCTACTCCGTTATCATGTACAATCTCGAGATGTTGACTTCTTTATATCGTTATCACGTCACAAAGAATGCTGTTGTCTCAAGATCTTGAGATAAAACAATCGCCCGTTATGTTATGACAATGACATAAATAACTCAAGATCTTGAGAAAACAACACACATTTTGCTGTGATAATGACGTACTGGTATATTTTACTCAGCTACCGGCATATGTAACTCAATTACTGACACATTTCATGCAGTTACAGACACAATCTCCTCAGTTACTGACACATTTCACTCAGTTACTGACACATTTCACTCAGTTACTGACACTACTGACACATTTCACTCAGTTACTGACACATTTCACTCAGTTACTGACACATTTCACTGCAGTATCACTGACACATTTCACTCAGTTACTGACACTACTGACACATTTCACTCAGTTACTGACACATTTCACTCAGTTACTGGCATATTCATGCAGACACTGACACATTTCCCTCAGTTACTGACACATTTCACTCAATTTCTGGCATATTTAACTGAGATACTGACACATTTCCCTCAGTTACTGACACTACTGACACATTTCACTCAGTTACTGACACATTTCACTCAGACACTGACACATTTCCCTCAGTTACTGACACATTTCACTCAATTTCTGGCATATTTAACTGAGATACTGACACATTTCACTGTAGGCAGCTTTATAGCGAACGTTGCTAGCCTAACTAGTTAGCAATCCAGTACAGATTCTTATGTACATTAATGCTGTACTGCACTATATTAAACACCAACAGAGTCCACAGCAGATCAGAAGTGACTTGATTTTCACACAGAAAGGCAGCCAGTCTAAAGTCTTTAAGACAAACACTCAAATACTAAGCGCCTGTTTTTACCTCAGCTAGCGCTGCTAGGCTAATCACATCATGACTACCTTCATCTCGTCTCTCTTAGCCAGAAAACACAGTGTGTGGAGAGAGTTAGTTAGCTGACACAAAACAAGATAAACTCAGAACAAACGCAGATTTATTCCATGAATTCTATACGATTAGAGAACAAAATACACTTGAGCTTTATGTTCATGTTGTGTCTGCACAGTTAAATGAAATTCGCTTTCCTGTCTCTCTGATTTTGCCTGATCTGGAGGCTCCACATGCTAATCAGCTCTGCAGTGTATTTACTGAGAGAATGAGCTACAGATCAGGCAAAATCAAAGGCGGCAGGTGGAAAAAGTCAGATTCACTTTACTACTTAGAATCAGCTTAGACTTCAACCTCTTATGCTCGTGGGTATATTTCGGTTTGTCCATCTGAATTTACATGTCCAAATCATAAGGCAAATTATCCAGTAACTGCATGAAATAAATGTAATTTTTTTTTTTTTTTTGTAAAAGCTCCCCTCAAATAAACAGAACATGTGTTTTTATGATCATACACATGTTGCTATATGCTTACAAATCACTGCTGAAAGCCAAAAATCTTAGACGCTCTTTGTATTATTTTATAAAAATAATTTTTTACAGTGCAGATCACTGAAGAGACGCCATCTGTTTATAGTTTATAGCCCAGATTTGTGGAAAAATGGGTCGACTTTCAGTAGAAAAAAAGTTTGTGAGTTCAGCTTCTTTTATTATAAGGATTTATAATTACATCACCCATCTATTTGACTGGAAAGAAGACGGTCACAGCTCTCATACGACCCCCACCTTTAGAATGTAGCTTATGAAATATGAAAGTTATGAAGTAAAGAATATGATGAAGTGTGTTTTGGAACCGGTGGTGGTTCCAAGCAGTTAAAAAGGTTAATGCTGATATCAGCCCGATACTGATACCCAGCAATACTGACATGACCTCTCTAGTTATGTCATTTCCATGAACAGTCACTTTATGTGGTGTTTTTTAAAAATAATAATACAAAGACTTTTGAATATAAGCTTATATATCGCTGTTGTCTGAAGAAAACCTCGTACTTTTTCCTCGTTGTTTTTCAGTTTTTGGCATAATTTGAAAATACCTGTTCCCTTTTACATTGTCTGTAAATTTCACGCTGAATGGACTTAAAGAAACGACCCAAAACTACTTCAGAAACAAGTCTGGTTCCATTGACTTACATTAAAAGTAAAGTATGTTTTTTCCTTCTCCTGTAAAGTTACCATTTTGGAGATACAAGCTTTTCTCCTGACAGCAGCGATATGCATCATATCAAGTATCAGCACCAATATCAGGATATCAGCCATGGTCTCACTCGGCAGAAAATTAGTGTCTAATATCCTGACAGTCCTGTGTGAGCTTATATTCGAAAGTCTTTGTATTATTATTTACAATAACACCACATAAACTGACTTTTCAGCAAAGTGGGCGTGGCGGGGGGGGGTCTATGCTATGGCCACACCCACACAAATGACTGGGCCTGATTTTTTGGGTTTGCTTGATCATGTTTCTGTTTTAGTGTTGAACTAAACACTCTGTGTACAAACATCTTTGACACATATCGACCAGCAAATCCAATCTTGACCTGATATTGAATCGTATCGAGCTTGAAAATATGATCATCGTCACAGCCCCTGACAGGAACCCCAGCCTCAGTGGGCAGACACCTGCTGTTCAGGTATTACTATGTCTCAGTTAACACTGAAACCCTCCTGAAAACATCCTAGACCCCATTAAAGAGCTTCTGGAAGTATCCAGTAGTGAGTACTGGTACTCTGTGTTTTCCGGATGGGCTGATATCACAGTGTAAAGGTCCTGATGTTGTTCTGAGACTGATTCCCAATTAATTAAACTGATTAATCCTAATGGCCTTTTTCTCAGGCAGGGGAAATCTCGGTTATGGTGAGGTGACAACGGTATTTAGCGAGCTGAAATGTTTTGAACAGGCCAAACAGTTTTGCTCCACAAAACCACGATTAGCACTAACGAGCTAATCACGTTATCTAACAGGCTGGGAAGCTAGTTAGCATTAGCGTTAGCTCGGTAACAGCAGCCGCTTCGGGCTCGGAGGCTGGACTCAGCCGGCTTTTACCCCCCCAGCACACGCAGTGACGGTGTAGGTTTATGAGGGGGAGTGTTGAGGCTGCTCTCCCCGGCTCTGGTGCCTCCGTCTCGGCTGCTCACCTGCTTCACCGCCGCGCTGAACTCGAACTCTCCTGCCTCCTTCAGATCCAGCCAAATCATCGGCATTCGCGGCACCGCCTCCATCCCAGCCCGCTCTCCTCCGGCCGAATGGGCAACGAGTTATCAAACGCAGGTCGGACAGCAGAGTAAAGTGCGGTTTTATCCCGATATCCTGTGTTTTTGTTGTAATCTAAACGACTGTGTCATGTCCATAGGAAACTACTTGGTGTTTCGGACATGACGTCGGCCGTGGAGTCGATTATGCCTCATGGGTAATGTAGTCATTAGGATACAGGAGCGGAAAGAGGGCAGGATATATGAAGATTTACCTTATAAATTATCTTTGATACCAATTATCAAAGCGAAAGACGATTTGTGTCAAATATGGCCAAAAAAAGCATAATTCTAAAACAGGGAGGGGTACGGAAGCCCTCAAAGGACATGCAATCACATCTTTTTTTTCTTTTTCTCAGTTTTAATGTGTTTTCTACAATGTCCTGCTCGTGACATCCCGTATAAATAAAAAAATGCGTGGCTACGCCGTATTAACCCGTGGGAACGAGATCCTAATGCGTGGCCATGACTAAATAAGGCATGGGAACAAGATAATTAAGTCATGGCGTGGGAACGAGATCATGCCTGTGGTCAAGGCTTAATTGTCTCATTCCCATGCCTTACTAAGTCATGGCCACAACTTAATTATCTTGTTTCCACGCCTTACCAAGACACAGGCATGCATTATTTTTATTCATACAGGATGTCACCAGTTACGGAGCCCCGCCAGTGACATCCTGTATAAGTAAAATTAATGTGGCCATGACTTAGTAAGGCATGCAAATGAGATTCTTTCTAATCTTGAAGACTTTAGACTGGCCACGCATTAGGATCTCGTTTTCATGCGTTAATAAGGCGTGGCCACATATTATTTTTATTTATATTGGATGTCACCAGCAGGGGTCCGTAACCAGCAGAGCTCCATAGGGTTTTTCTCGAGATCTTGAGTTATTTCTATCATTATTATGTCAAGATCTCAAGATATTAATGCCATTATCACAACATAATGGATGTTATATTAATAAAACACTACCCCTTATGTTATGATAATGACTCAAGATCTCACAAAATTAACATTTGTTTTGCTGTGATAGTGACAAATATCACTAAACTAATTATTCTGAAACTCATTATTTATTAATAATAATTATTCATTCATAACATTATTTTTTGAACCTCTGTTTCATGAGGTGCACAGTTTTGCAGTAACAGGTGACAACAGGCGTACACTATGGAAAGATTAGTTAAAGCATTAGCTGAGAGCAGACTAACACTTTACTGATGTCTACATTTACCATTTTTCACTGTAGAAATCACAAAGATCGCCCCTTTTAATGGGCACAATAAGACACAATATCAGTTATTATATATTATTTAATTACTATCATTATTATATATTATTACATATTATTTAAAAACTATCAAAACCATAGCAACTACCTGGCACACCATAGCAACCATGTAGTAACTGCATGAGATACATAGCAGCTACCTGTCAACACCATAACAACCACCTGCAATGTCATAGCAACACCTTAGCAACAATTTAGCAGCCTCCCAAAATACCACAGAAAACAACTAGCAACACCCTGGAGCACCACAGAAATCATCCAGCATTAACATGGAGCTGTTTAAGATGTGCGGTCACTGTGCATTTTCTTCAGGAACTGCACTTTCCTAGTTTAATAATATAGTTTGAGTATTATTCTACATTAGAGCACCAGCTTTTTTTTAAAATCAACATTATTTTTTGTTTTTGTGAGTCCAGTAATTTTTTTCTTTTTCTTTTTTTTTGTGTGCACTGGAGTCTGTAAGATCCTCGTCTTGTGGGCTTCAGTGATGCCACTGGTAACGCTTAAGCAATCATTCACATGAGAAGTGAAAGAACAAATTGTGGCGTTTGGGTTTGTAATCTTCTTCTTTTTAACTTTCCTCTTTCCTCTTTTTCAGTTCTTTTCATGTCTCACAGAGAAAAGCACAAGCACTCAGAGAACGTTCACTGCCTGTTGAGAAGTGGCTCGCACTCCAGAGGAGAGATGAACACGCTGCACCTTCTGGTTCTGACTCTGTTCACACTGACCGGTATGAATTATTACTACATTACTATTACTCTGAGTTTCTAACATGCAGAAGTGGGTAGAGCAGCCTACACACTTAAAAAAGATGGTTCTACGAGGAATCTTTATGGTTCTATATAGAACCCTTTGCATGATTAAAATGTTCTTTGCAACGTGAAATGGTTCTTCAGATTGATGGAGGATGTGCTGTAGATGGTTCTAGATAGCACCTTTTTGAAAAGGGTTCTATATGCACCAAAAAGTATTCTTACAATAGAAAAACACTTTGGTGCTATATAGAACCCAAAAAGCTGCTATTTAGAACCATCTACAGGACATCCTCAATCAATCTGAAGAACGCTTTCACGATGCAAAGGGTTCTGTAAGTGTTCATGGTTCTATACAGAACTATCCTCATTACCAAAGAACCCTTGAAGAACCATCATTTTTAAGTGTGTACTAAATTAATGAACTAATGTGCTAAAACCTTTTTAAAATTGAAAGGACCTTTACAATATTAAGGTTCTATACAAATAGAAGTTTTTGTTCAAGGACCGTACATCCAGGCCAAGAACCATTAGGGAAGCTTTAAGAATGCAGAGCTGCAGTGGAACTTCTCAGTCCATCCAGCATCTCTGAGTACAGGAACTGAAGTATATTAGACTCTATTCTTCTCTTTATGGATCCTTTTAGTCCAAAATAAAGAAATTAGAGGAAGAACCAATCACAAAGCAGTGCAGATACTAAACCAACAAAACAGATATAAATTAAAGGGGAATTCCATTAATTTTTCTAAGTTTCTGCATAAATAATCTGGCAAGATGTAAGCAGAGTCGTTCAGAGTGGTTTGGTGTGAAACGCTCCGTTTTAGAGAAACATATAGAGTCTGAACTGTTCACAGTGGTGTTGATAGGAACCAGATGTCCACCTCTAAAAGCTCCCTCACAGAAAGTTACTACATGAAATGATTATGAATTCACTGCCTGATGACTGAGACCCTGTTTTATGATAGTTTTGAGAAGATTTTGGCTTTAAACTCCATTCATGGTGGAGGGATACATAATATGCAGGGCGCTGTGAGGCAAAATAGTCCCCAAAGAAAACTTATTATTTCAGATTTTCCACTATTTTCCATCAACAACATTCCATATAAACTCAGAAGACTCGTGTAGGTTCACTGGTGGTTCTGGATAGTAAATAAAATGTCTATATTTGTGTTGTAGTCATGGCGACCCCTGGTTCCTATCACCACCACTGTAAAGACATCTGAACCATTTCACACCAAACCACTCTGAATCTCTCTGTTTACATCTCACACACTGAATTATGCAAGAATTTTGAAATATTGGTGGAATTCCCCTCGAAAGTGAGTTAGGAGCTAAATGTTGATGACTAAAATGGAACTGAGGAAGATCACTTTACTCACACTTTTACTTCTACTGAAATTGCATTAGAAAACAATCAGGAATGTACAAATCCAATAGTGATTATATTATTAATCTGATTTATGTTGCTGTGCATAAATTTAGTTACTGTGTAATAAATCTTACATAATCACAGTTAGTAATAAAGGTTCTCTCCAGGTACATTTTTGTTCATCAAGGTACAAACAGTGTAAATGTTCCCTCAAAGCTCCAACAGTGGCTTTAAGGTCTGATTGTGAACCTTAAATAAGTTTTTCCAGGTGAAAAGTTCGTATTTGTACCTTTTCATAACCGAATGTTTTAAACAGAACAGTAAAATAAAAGCCTGGAGACGAGACGGGGTGTGTGGAGTCAGTACAGCTTAGAACATATCATTTCAGTGGATTATGGTTCAGTTATGTTCCCTGACTAAAGGTACTGAGATGGACCATTGAGGGTCCCACCCCAGTGGCAAGAGAGGCACTGACCCAGCGACAGTTTAGTACCTTTATTTCTGAGTGTAAGCGTAACATACTCTGTAGTGTTGGTTAACAATTCATCTGTGTTTGACCAAAGAAATTGTTTGCCAAGTCTGCCAGCATCAGCAATAGTAAATATCCTTATGTGATATTTTGTAATTCATAACTATTTTGTCAAAACCTTTAAACTTTAAAAATTGTTTTCTATTCATAAGTTATAACATTCAATAAGACCACACAAAGATATTTCTAGTTAACTGTAACCATCTCAATGTATAACCCGATTAATTTTATGTTAAATAAATTAAAAAGTATATTATCATATGACTTGGTTGCACCCAGAACGGTAACAGGAGTTTAAACAATCTCCGAAACTTTTTGAAGAATGTGATATTTAGATAAAGTAAAATTTCATAAAATAACTTTTAGTTCTCAGTTATTAGAGCAGCTAAAAATGGAACAGTTTTAGTATTTTTTTTTATTATAGCATTAATATCTGCAACTTTTCTCTTTCAAACTCTTAAGTGACCACAGTTGGACTTCTGTGCGGTGTTAATATGCCCTCCTGTATGACCTGAGATGAGGTTTTCTCCATATTTTATCGTCATGTAAAAATACTGCATTTTAGGTTGGAATTGTAGTCGTTAGATTAGATCAATATATTTTTGTTGATCTCCAAAAGCTGTTTAGTACCTATTGCGATTTCCTTTCTGTGGCTGCCTGCCCCCTCAGACCACCTCGAAAGGACAGTCCTGTTCATCCACTTCAAAGTTCAACCCAAAGTAACACTCCTGGACCATTCTACTGAAAAAAAACAATATTTATAAAACAATAAAGTACTCAGAGCTGATATGTTTTTAAAGATATTTATGATCTGTTTAAACCCCAATCACTGAGAGAGACAGTGATAAGGTAAATATACACAAAATTACTCTTCATACAGTCTGTCCCAAACTTTAACCCCTAAATTTATACTTACATTTTTTTGATGATTTTCGATGTTTTCTTGAGATCTTCAGATTTCTTTTAAAGTGAAGTTAAAGGATTTAGATTTATCATGAATTTGACTTTTAAATTAAAAAAAAAATTAAAAATATTGTCTCATGTTTTCATATCACTACCAAAACGTAGAGTTTTAGCCAGTAGGCGGAGCCTTATTTTAGCCATGCCCACTGCATTTTAGAGCAGGAAGTGAGGCTGCATCCCTGTCCCTCATGGCCACATGGTGAGCAGTTAGATCCCATTGTTTTGAAGTAAATGTGTCCCAAAGTCTGAAAATCAGTGTGGAACATTAAGAATCGTCATATTTTCTTCAGTTCAGCACTTTTTAGTGTTTTAATGTAAAATATGATGATTTTCTGTGTGAACAGCCATTCAAAGCTGTGTTTGCTGAGTTTTTGAGCTCAAAATGAGCGAAAATTGTCACCGAAACAGTCAGTCACTACTGAAACAGTCAGTCACTACTGAAACAGTCACTACTGAAACAGTCACTACTGAAACACTTGGTAAAGTTTGGGTGTAGGATTGTTTTGGTAGTGACAGAATAGAATAATCAATCATTTGTTTTAATTAAATACACATAATTAAGGTACAGAGTGATTCAAAGTGAAAGGATTTTAGTCTAAAGTCCAAAATGAATCTACAGCTCTGACCTTATACCAGCTCAGTAGAATCATTCGTACACATTTATGATGAAATGTTACTTTCATGCTACAAAAGCCTTCAGAGTCAGTCTGGAGAAACATCTGTCTGAATGCTGTGAAAATCAGCAGATAAAGTTTCTGTTGGAATTCGAGAAGATCACTAAAAGCATTGGAGCTTTTTACACTACATAAAATAACAGTGTTTCATTTTAGACCATGTTAGGTGGCTCTCTGCCCTCCCTGCTGTTAAGATCTTAACTATTAGAGAGAGTGCTCTTCTACCTTCAGGGATGGGGGAGTAGCTAAGTAGTGCGCTACTGTTTGTAGCTAACTACAAATTTTTGTAGCTAATAGCTGTAGCCGCTACAGTTTTATGAAATGTAGCTAATAGTTGTAGGGCCTACACATTTTTGTACAGTTAAGTGATACTTTTCGCTACAATTTTGCTACAGGCTTCAGGCAATCCGCGAAAAATGTGAACCACAGAACGAGGTTGTTCACTGGGCTGGTGACGATCCTGACTGAGCCGCGGACAGTTCGAGCAAACGGGCACGCCCCTTACCAGCAGGCTTAGCTCAGGGGTGAGAAACCGAAATGTTAAGAAGAGCCATTTTGTCCTTTCAACAAAAATCCAAAAAAATCAACAAAGAAAACACTTTGGGAGCCACAGTGTTTTATGTCCTTTTTACCATCTTGGTTGTAAATAGGTCTCAGTATGTGCTGATGTGCTAGTATAGACTAAAAAATATACGCAGACTTACTTTGCTCTGCATTAATCTTAACTCAACTGTAGCCACTTTTCTCGCACCTCAGAAAACTTACGTAAATTTCTTGTAAAATGTCTCTCAATGTTTGACTTTTTATGAGGCTGACGCTTCTCATTCACCAGCTTCTTGTTCGTATTGCCCCGTTCCACCTTATATGGTGCCTGAGGCACCAGATTGTACTGCTGCGCCATTTAAGGTGGAACGGGAGAATTCAAACGAGAAGCTGCTGAATGAGAAGCGACTTCAGCCTCGCGAGTTGTTGCAGATTAAACGTATCAGGAAACCAGCTGGAGTGATTATAAATGCAAATAAGTCCATTCATCTCCAAATTATCGATGTTCGTCTTAAATCTCTCTCTTTGCCGTTTCGTTATCAGCGTTGCTATGGTGACCAGCAGTCTGAGCGTCAGTCTTCAGGGTTAAAATTGTTTTTTAGTTTGTATTTTAAATGTAAATTATATTTAGTTTATATCCGGTTATTTTTGTTTATTTTTGTTAGGAAAAGCCTGGAATGATTGACCTTAGTCTAAATTTTTCTTGGATATCACGCCTTTGGTTTTGTACATTTGATTGTTGGTCACTTAAACTGACTTTTTGGTGATCTTTTTGTATATTTGCAGCTTTTCAGTTGAATGTTTCTTTCTGGCTCATGATTAAATGCAGTGTCTTGTTTACACTGTCAGTTGGGCTTGTTTGCTGTATCAGGTGGACATTCACAAACATTCTGACAGTCGTGCTTTGAAAGTAGCTAAAATGTAGTGCACTACTTTTCAAAAAGTAGCTAAAAAGTAGCAGTAGTAGTGAAAGTAGTAGTAGAAGTAGTAGTCTTCTCGAAATGTAGCTAAATTATAGCTAGCTACAAATTTTGGGAAAGTAGCTACAAAGTAGCTAACTACTAATATTTCAGTAGCTATCCCAACCCTGTCTACCTTTTTATAAGGATTCTGGGAAAGTCCTTTTCGATGATAACAGAATAACATACTGAAATGATCTGAAATATGACTGTATATGTCAAATAATACATACTCTTTATAAACTGCCTGATCATTGTGGATTCTTCTTCAGTCCTCACTGATTTCTTTGATTTCGTGTCTGTCCTCATATTTTGCAGGTGTTCTCTCAGACAGTGAATGGGGTGTGAATTATTCTGAGCCGATCTGCGCTGTGAGAGGATCTGATGTCATCATTTTCTGCACTTATTTTTACCCAAAGTCAGAGAATCAGGCGAAAAGAGTTCTCTGGTGCTCAATGAACTCAAATAAAGATGGAAAGTGTTATGACGGACCGTACATTTATGACAGTAACTCTACTGCTGATTCAGGAGACTTTAAGTATGTTGGGGACAAAAAATCAAACTGTACTTTATTAATCAGTAATGTACAGTTCAGTCACTCTGGAGAGTATAGATTCAGATTTATAACTGATGACAAATTGACAGGTGACCCTGGAGTGACTCTTGAAGTGGCAGGTAAATACTCAGATTAAAATACACACACACACACACACACACACACACACACACTTTCTAAGTCGCTTATCCTACTGGGTCGCTGGGGGAGCTGGATCGTATCCCAGCGGTTCTCAGATTAAAATCAAGCTCCAAATTAGTTTTGGGTTACATACTTTTTACTCACTTACACTGTCCACTTTGTTAGAAACCTCTGCCTTGTATGTCCACTCACTGTCCACTTTGTGAGCTTCACCTGTCTGCAGGTCCATATGTTTGTAGACTTCAGTGTTTCTTCTGAAATGAAGGTGTTAATAGTGAGTTTGTGCTGCAGTAACAACTTCTACTCTTCTGGGAAGGCTTTACACTAGATGTTGAACATTGCTGTGAGGATTTGATTGAGCATTAGTGATAGGTACTGATGTTGGATGGTCAGTTCTGGATCACTCCACCTCAACCCAAAGGTACTGGAAGGAGCTCCACTGCTCTACAGGCTGTTCCAGAGTGTCCCATTCTACTGGTCAGTGCTTTTCTATGGAGATTCTACAAGCTTAATTCACAGATGAGAAGGGCTGTCTGGATACTTTTGAACATGAACTTGATGAAGAACTAGAAGATGAGAGGATGAGAGGACGGCTAACACAAACTGTACATCAACAGATGATCTACAGTCTCTAACTGTTCACCAGCAAGGTGGAGCTACAAGAGAGGGGTTTCTGATAAAGTGGACAGGAAGTGTATATTAATAAATGAATAATATTAGAACAGTTTACAAAGGAATCATCATCCTTTTAAGAGACAGTGCAGAATGTTTTAATGTGGTAATAAACTCTTAATAACGCACTCATGTGGACTCTTCCTGCTCTCTGAAAGTTCTGCAGGTGTCGATGATCAGACTGTCTGGAAACGGGACTCTAAAGGAAGGAGACTCTGTAGATCTGACTTGTGCTGTGAACTGCAGTCTCAGCTCTCCACAGTTTGTGTGGTTTAAGAACAGAGAGCGTTTACCTGAATCAGGCTCTGTTCTTCACCTTCCTGCTCTGACTGTGAGGAACTCTGGGAGTTATTCCTGCACTTTGAAGAACTACGAGGCCGTCACATCTGAAATGATCAGCCTTGATGTTGAAGGTGGGTCAGCTTCTGTTTTAAACTCTAACCAACTCTGCAGACGAGGCTTTAGAATGTGGTACAGCTGTTTCTGAAATAGTACCATAATGTCTATGAACAACTCCAGGCCATTTTATTGATCTGCTCTTTGACTAAAATGTTCCAGCACTCGGTTCAGACTGAACCGTCCATTTTTATGGAAGCATGAAGTGCAATTTCAAGAGCCAATTAAAAAGTGTCTGACACACAGTCATATTCTGATAATGAGAAAATAGACCATAGCTGGATTAGACAGAAAAATAAATCACTTTTACACTAATTTTGAGGCCATAATGCTGATTTTGGTCCTGCCAGTCATTGTTCAGATTTAGTTTGATGAATTGTATCTATAACATGTCTTTTCTTAAGCCGTCGTCATAAACAGCAGAAATCTGTTTACTTCAGAGTGTTTGGTCAATTCAGTCACGTCTAACTGGATTTTCCAAAAGTTAGAAGTTTTAATGTAGGCTTAGCCCCGCCCACATTGAACTGCATCACATCATACATCGCTGAAAAGCTCATTTCCTGCTGAATCTAACTAGACTGTACAAAAATGTCAATTTCCTTTGCAGTGACGATAATATTCACGTGAGCAGCGCTTGTGCTCTGAGATCTCACTGGGTAACGTAGTTCTGAGGTCCATTCTCACATCTGTTCTACTCTAAATCTGCTTTTCTCTATAATCTTAAAAAAGATGGTTCTTTAAAGGTGCTGTGTAGAACCATGAGACTCAAAGACTCCTTTGCATGCTTAAATGGTTCTTTGCACTAAAAAGGTTTCTGCTATTGTTACAGTGTCAAGCTTGTAACGATAAAAGAACCCTTTATGGTGCTATATGGACCTATTTAAGCATGTGAAAGGGTCTTTGAGTCTCATGGTTCTATACAGCACCTTTGAAGAACCATCTTTATAGGAGTGTAGATTCTGTACTGAGGAGTTGAGCTCTGATCCTGATCAGCATGTTCAGAACGTTCATCAGGTTTAAAAATCTTTCAGTTACCACTGCAGGAAAACAAAGAATGAGTTTGATTTAAAGGGGAATTACGATTTTCAAAATTCCCACATAATCCAGTGTGTGAGATGTAAACATAGAGATTCAGGGTGGTTTGGTGTGAAATGGTTCAGATGTCTTTACAGTGGTGGTGATAGGAACCAGGGGTCGCCATGACTACAACACAAATATAGACATTTTATTTACTATCCAGAACCACCAGTGAACCTAAATCTGAAAAAATAAGTTTTCTTTGGGGACTATTTTGCCTCACAACACTCTCCATGTATTCCTTCATCATGAATGGATAAAAAAACACGCTTTTGGCCAAAATCTTCTCAATCGTAAAACTGTATCTCGGACATCAGGCAGTGAATTCATAACCGTTTCCTGTAGTAACTTTCTGTGAGGGAGCTTTTAGAGGTGGACGTCTGGTTCCTATCACCACCACTGTGAACAATTCTGACTCGGTAAGTTTCTCTAGAACAGAGCGTTTCACACCAAACCGCTCTGAACGGCTCTGTTTACATCTTACATCATTTAATTAGGTAGAAACTTAGAAAAGTTGCTGGAGTTCCCCTTTAAGTCACATGCTCCTGTAGTACCTGAATTGTGTTCAATTACAGGTCTAATTCTGCTGTTTCTTCATTAACAGGTGTCTCTTTATCAAGCTTGAACGCTGCTTTGATCTCATTTGGGTTGATTTTAGTCATACTGACCTCAACTGCTGTGCTTTACTGCATGTGGTGAGAATATTTTCATACCTATCAGTGTGTTCATCAGGGTGACCAGCTCAGTCATGGAGATCTACTGAGTTCTAACAACACCAGGCTGATATTCAGAAGATCCTGAAGGCTTTGATTGGTGGGATCAGATGTGCTGTATTAGGGTCTGATCTAAACTCCTCATACTGGTAGATCTCCATTAGCAGAGTCAGGAACCCAGCTGTCTGAAAAACATTTATAAACATATTTACATGTATACGTCTATTCACCTTATATAGCCCCACCCACTCAGCCTTTCAGCCTGGACTGCTTACTGAATGTGGCAGCCAATCAGAACAGAGCTCACTTACATTATTATTATCAAAGGCACAAGTAACATAAACAGCGTGTTTAATTCTAAGAGATGAAGAGGGATTGGAAAACGGTCATATAAAAATGACTTACACCTGATTTTAGTTCATAAAACCACATAGACGTCAGAAGTGAACAGAATTAAACATGAAAACTGTAGGATTTGGGAAATAATGATTTAACTGCAGTTATGAGGAAAACAGCACTAGTTCTGTATGTACATATTATGTCCAAACAACACATCCTATTTACTCGCTTATCAGTGGCCAGCTGTGACTATTAGAGCGAGGCCTTCAGTTCAGCCCAAAAATGTCCAAAAACCACTAATGCTAATTTCTGCTAGCAGCCCTGTGGGATTTCTAGTGGTGTTTTTTGGCTGCTCTGCATTAAACACAGACATTTGACGCTTGTAAAACACGTTACTGAAGCTTGTAAAAGACACTAACAGATATCTGAGCTTGTATGTATCAGTTTTACAGTGACTCAGTAAAGAGTTCTGACACAGAGCTGCGGCTGCTGTTTTACATTCCTAACAACTAACCAGAACCTGCTTAGACTACAACTCATATTCACTGTCAGTGACATATCTAGAACCTCCAGAAGGACTAGAGTGATGTTTTCTCTCACTAAACTGGTCCGGTTGTAAATCAGAGCGTGATTGGTCGATTCCTCTGTCACTTCCTAATCATTTTAGTAGTTAATCTGATGTGTGAGGCTTTCCAAAACATTACAATGAAATTAGATTATTACTACAATACTCACAGAGTTTAAATACAACAAGCACAATACTGTTAAATAAAAATGAACAAAAAAATAAAAATGCATTTTCACAGAAATCAGTAACAGATGAATGTGTGTCTGATCCTTAAACAGTTTAAGTTCTTAGGTTTAAAATCTACTCAATTGAAGAGCTAATGATCTAATGAACATCCAAACCAGCAAATTTCAGTTCACATTTACAAATGACATTTTCACAAAGCTCAAACTGTTGGATTCTGTACAGCTATTATAGTTATTATTATTACTGTCGCACCAAAGAAGAAACCAGTAAATGACTAAAATATGCGTACATTCATTTGATGTTCAGACCTGATTCAGCTCTGATGAATCAGGGTCATCCTGTAATTGGAACATCCTCCTATATGTGTGATGTACTCTGATCAGACTGCAGGATTTGGTGAGGAATGTGGGCTTGTGATAATTCAGGTTGTGTTCAGACTGCGGCACATCGGATTTGTTTCTCAAATCAGATCTTTTGAGTTGACTGTCCGCTCTGTTGTTTGCAAGTGATCAGATCAGATTTGTGTGTCTAGACTTCGCCAGTCTATCCGCATGGTTTGCCATGGCAACAACGCAGGTGTCAATAACTACGTAGCTACGCTGGTGATGCAGATTTCAAATGCGGATGCAGGAGAGATGGAGGAGCATCATCTCGCCGTCCAAACTCTACAGAACTCTCTTCATAATCATGAATCTTTGGAGCTCTTCTTCAATCCCAGCTCTTCATCACTCTGGATTTCACATCGTCGCTGTTTGTCTTGTTGCGAGTGACACAAAAGACACTTGAAGTCCGATTTGAGTGTCCAGAGTGTCCAGACTGAGATGCATCTGTAAAAATCTGATTTTGAACCACCTCCAGATGTGGTTTGAGATATGCAAAAAATTGGATTTGATCTGTTTTTTAGCTGTATAATCAAAAATCTATCTGGATAGACTCTGGAACAGATTTGGGCTGTCAGTCTGATCGAGGCCTTTGAGACCTATTTTCAGTGCTTCAACATGAAAAACTAAATCTTGAAAAAAATCAGTTTAGATCCTGCAGTGTTTGGAACTGTAAATTATGAACTGTAATGTTCTTCATTGTAATTTATACATATTCATCATCTACACTCACCTGTATTGTGGTGTTAATATCAGTAATGTGCTATTTGGGCTAATTGGGCTTCTGTATGATTGCAGGTCTGTCTGCACTGACCAGCAGAAAGAAGACGTCTACACCACTGTAATCTACAGTACAGTGACCACAAACTGATACCTTAAAACACAGAAGTGCACAGAAGGACTAATTTAGGGTCGTTATCATCATAAAAACATGGACTATCCAACAGATAAGACATATTTGTTAGTGTGAACTTGTTTCTTTATTCCACTTTTATGCTGTTTTTCATAATAAACTGTTATAGAGAAAAATGTTGCTTTAGAAACAAAAGCTACAGATTCTGATTTGTTATGACTATTTCATGCTTGCTGTTTGATTTATGACCATGTTGTGCTTTTTGTTATTGAAATATTCCTATTTTCTTCATAAGAAAATATGATCTTTGGTCTGCTTTTTGCTGTATGACCTAGATGAGCCTTAAGAGCTCTTGAAAGGATTGTGGGATTGTGGATGTAACCATTAAAATATTTTCCTCCTGAACTGTTTCAGAAATCCCTTCAACATAAGAAGAACTCCAGGAACATGTAGCTGAAATATATAAAAAATAATTAGCATATAAAGGCTGAAACGAACTGGAACCTGTAATCACATCACACTGGTAGCTTTGCATGATCTTGGAAATCTGAAGCATTATATTGTGCCAGCTGCTACTTACTCTGCAGAAGGGGCTCTAGAGGAGTGATACATGAAACTTTGCTGTGTGCACTACACCCCCCGTTGTTGCTGTTAGTTAGTCTGTTATTTGTGTTTGATCATGTCAGGCGTGGGTTTTGTTAGTTGGGTTAAGTGTCAGCAATTAAGCAGAGTTGTTGATAATTAGGCAGAAATCATGGCCTCTCCCGTATCTCCTATTATGCCTATGTCATAGTGGTGTCAGAAGTGGGATAGCACGAAGTGGCAAGGAGTGGAATGGATTTAAAAGAATTTTAAAGCAGAAGGTGAGGCAGACAGAGCCTGGTGAAAGCCCATGGCAGAGACTGTCTTTGTAGAGAGGTGTGAACTGTTTGCAAGCTTGTAGTAAGTCACAGGATGAAATAGCCCCAGTGACCACTTGCATGTGGGGATACAAACCTCTTGGTCTGAATTGCGTACACAGGGAAACATCCACTCGGTATTGCCCCTGGTGGTCAACAGATACAAAACATAGCTCTTTCATCAAAATGATTACACCTGAACTTCAGAAACGCTGCAAAGCCAATCACAACACAACAGAAATGTTTCAGGAAGATTCTCGATTCTCGAGATGCGATGTCGATGACACAAGTTGATAAAACCACAGAGACTCACATTGATTCTGGTTAACTTGGCTGGCTAATTAGCTATGTGACATGTCACAGCTGTACTACAGTCGTTATCAGTTCTGGTATTGCTTTTTGAAATTTTACAGTTACAGTCTACAGATAATTTCCATTACAATACAGTGTTGTTAACTGCTTTAGCTTTACTGGTTTACTGGCTTTTAGCGGTGAATGAGTTTGAATGAGCTCCATCCTCTCTGGGTGTCCTCTGTAAACATCATTGTGTTGTGGCTGACTCTGCAGTGTTTCTGAAGTTGCGGGTGTTTTCTACATTTGCATAATGTAGTGTTGGTGTCATCATTTTTATTGAAAGTGTTTTCGGAGTTTGCAGTTTTTCCACCATCATGCTTAAATAACGTGAGATCTCAAGAAAACAACATAAATATCATAAGATCTTGAGAAAACAAATGAAAATAACTTATTTTCATGGAAAACCAGGGTAAAACAAGCCTGTGAATGCAAGGCCATTTTGGGCTTCCTCATAGGGGTGAATCAACACTGAAGTACTGAAATGTTTATGACATAAAAATACGTGCTAAGTGGTTTAGACATGGGCTTAATATGTTATTTTTTAATTAATAAACTGTTAATTCCTGAAAGACTCTTTCATGAGGTGCACAGTTTTAATTGGTGATAACAGGCGTGCAGGCTGGAGAGATTAATTAAAGCATTAGCTAAAAGCAGATTACCAGCTTTCAGATATGTTTACTGACGTCTGCATTCACCATATTGGTTATTAGATATTATTTAATTATATATTAAAATATCAGTATTACTCTGTACCAATATCAAAGAGATTCTTTATCTGCTGCATCTGTATCACAGACAACTTCAACCCGTTTCTGTACTTGGTATGAAGCGGAAAACACATCTGTGGCTTTTGGGTTTTCAGACTTACATAGTTTTTTAGTTCTCTTTTTTAGTCAGCTCTTTTAGTTGCCACCGAAATAAGACCAAGCGCTCACAGAACTTTCACTGCCTGTTGAGAAGTGGCTCGCGCTCCAGAGGAGAGATGAAGATGCTGCACCTTCTGGTTCTGACTCTCTTCACACTGACCGGTATGAATTATTACTACATAACTGTTACTTTTAGTTTCATGCAGAAATGGGTAGAATAGCCTAGGATTATGAAATGAAATGAAATATGCCAGAAAGAGTTCTTTGGAGCAATGCTACAGAAGAACCAAGTTTGGTTCCCATAAAGAACCTTTCACTGCAGGGTTCTTTAAAGAACCATTTCTGTTAATAAGATGAGTGAAGAACCTTTTCAGGTTTAACGACCTTTACAGTATGAAGGTTCCATACAAATAGAAGTGTTCAAGAACCATATATCCAGACAAAGAACCATTTAGGAAGGTTTCAGAATACAGAGCTGCAGTGGAACTTCTTATTTCATCAAGTCGCTCTCAGTACAGGAACTGAAGTTTACTGGACTCTAATCTTCTCTTTTTAAATCACTTTGGTCTAAAATAAAGCGCTAAAGCTCCAAATTAAGAGGAGTGGTCAAGTAAAGCATTCTAGGAGCTGAACTAACACAGCAGGATGAAATTAAAGGGCATTCCAAAGTTTTTATGAAATCTCAGTGGTTAAGATGTAAACAGAGTCACTCAGAGTGGTTTGGTGTGAAACGCTCTGTTCTAGAGAAACTTACAGAGTCAGAATTGTTCACATTGGTGGTGATAGGAACCAGACGTCCACCTCTAAAAGCTCCCTCACAGAAAGTTACTACATGAAATGGTTATGAATTCACTGCCTGATGACTGAGACACTGTTTTATGCTAGTTTTGAGAAGGTTTTGGCCTAAAACATGGTGGAGTGGTACATGCAGGGTGCTGTGAGGCAAAATAGTCCCTAAAGAAAACGATTTTTTCAGATTTTCCACTAAAATCATAAAACTCAGAAGACTCGTGTAGGTTCACTGGTGGTTTTGGATGGTAAATAAAATGTCTATATTTGTGTTGTAGTCATGGCGACCTCTGGTTCCTATCACCACCACTGTGATTTTGGCCTAAAACTCATTTAAAATCCATTCATAGTGGATTACAAATCCATCAAAATGAGTTAATGGAACTAGATCACACCTCTGTTTAGATATAATCGTTCTGCAGTGGTCAGATTTTAAATCTGATTCATGCTGCTCTGCATAACCTCTGCTTAATATATCTTCAATACAAGCGTAACATATTCTATAATGTTAGTTATCAATTCATCTGTGTTTGAACAAAGAATTTGTTTTAGTAAGTCTGCCATAAATCAGTTGTAAATATTCTAATGAGCTATATTGTAATTCTTAACTATTTTGTCAGATATTTTAAATAAAAAAGTATCATATTTTGCCATTAATTACATTTAATAATACAACAGAACCAAAGATATCTTTAGTTATCATTATCATTCACTTTTTGCAAGAGCAGGACTCAACCTAACTCAATTTTTTTCCTAAAAAATTGGAATACATACATATATATATATATATATATATATAAAGTTTAGTGTAGATGAACTCTTAAGTTGGCTGGACAAAGCTGTTGCTATGAAAGTGGTTTCTAAGGTGTTGCTAAGTCATTGTGATGGTATCCCAGGTGGTTGCTGATATGTGTGTATATATACACTAGTATGTGTGTTTGAAGTAGTGCTAGTATGTATGGCGTCAAGACAACTCAATAATATTATACACTTATGATGAAAAAGTCACTTTGATCCTCCAAAAGCAGTCTTCAGAGTGAATCTGGAGAAGCATCTGTCTTACCGCTATTAGAACTGGCAGATGATGCTGCTCTTGATAATCGAGAAGCTGACTGAAAGCATGTTCTTCTGGAGCTTTTTACACTACATAAAGTATGTATGCAATATGTTGGCTTCTGTTAGGTCATACCCTGGTCTTTCTGCGATTGAAAGCTTCCAAAACTGTTCTGTAAGAATTTTGTGTACCAAAATTTTTTGATGAAAGCACAATAACACACAAAGCTAAAAAAACATTTAAAATATGATTGTCATTATTATTATTATTTTCATTATTATGTCAAAAAATACATGAACTCTACACACTGCCTGATCATTGTGGATTCTTCTTCAGTCCTCACTGATTTCTGTGATTTCATGTCTGTCCTCATATTTTGCAGGTGTTCTCTCAGAAAAAGAATGGAGTGTGAAATATCCTGAGCCGATCTGCGCTGTGAGAGGATCTGATGTCATCATTTCCTGTACTTATTTCTATCCCAGAGTCAGAGCGTATCAGGTGAAAGAGTTCTCTGGTGCTCAATGAACTCAAATAAAGATGGAAAGTGTCATGACGGACCGTACGTTTATGACAGCTCTACTGCTGATTCAGGAGACTTTAAGTATGTTGGGGACAAAATATCAAACTGTACTTTATTAATCAGTAATGTACAGTTCAGTCACTCTGGAGAGTATAGATTCAGATTTATAACTGATGACAAGGAAGGCAAATGGACAGGTGACCCTGGAGTGACTCTTACAGCGGCAGGGAAATACTCAGACTAAAATAAAGCTCCAAATTAGTTTTGGTTTACATATTTATCACTTTTACATTTACACTAATTGTCCACTTTATTAGAAACCTCTGCCTTGTATGTCCACTCACTGTCCACTTTGTGAGCTCCACCTGCCTGCAGGTCCATAAGTCTGTAGACTCCAGCGTTGCTTCTGAAATGAAGGGTATTAATGGTGAGTTTGTGCTGCAGTAACTGCCTCTACTCTTCTGGAAGGCTTTACACTAGATGTTGAACATTGCTGTGAGGATTTGATTGAGCAAGTTCAAGTTCAAGTTTCAAGTTTCAAGTTTATTTGTCATTTGCACAACATGTCAGGACATTTATGCATTGAAATGCTTGTGGTGAGGCTCAGATAATCACTCTACAGAAAGTAAATAAGTAAAATATATAAAAAACCAAACAGAAAATATATAAATATACACAAAATATAGAGAAAATATGCACAAAATATAGAGACAATATACATTTTAAAGTGACTCAGTGTTAAAGTGTTATTGTCCATAGCAGAGATATGATATAATAATAATGCTGACAGAGTGACTGAGTGAGATGGTAGTTGGTGAAGGACCCACAGCTTCACAGCTTGTTCAGAAGCCTGACAGCCTGTGGGTAGAAACTGTTCATTAACCGGGTTGTTCCAGCCTGTATGCTGCAAAATCTCCTGCCTGATGGCAGGATGGTGAAGAGGCTGTGTGCTGGGTGAGGCTGTCTGACCGGATCCTTCTGATTTTCCTGAGGCAGTGGGACTGGTAGACGTCCTGTAAGGCTGGTAGGTTGTTGCCTATGATGGCTTCTGCTGGGCAGATCTCACAATAGTGTTGGTGTGGAGAGACCAGGTGAGGTCATCAGTTGTACACTGAGGAACTTCACACTGCTGACTCTCTCCACTTTGGCTCCATTGATGAATAGCGGAGAGTGACCACCCCTCTGGAGCTTCCTGTAGTCCACGATCATCTCCTTCGTTTTGCTGATGTTGAGACAGAGATTGCTGTCATGACTCCACTCTGACAGACCACTGACCTCGTCTCTGTAGGCTGTTTCATCTCCATCAGTGATGAGGCCTAGGATGGTGATGTCATCAGCAAACTTGAAGATGATGTTAGATGTGTGTTTGGCTACACAGTCATGTGTATACAGGGAGTACAGGAGGGGGCTGAGCACACATCCCTGGGGAGCCCCTGTGCTCAGAGTCAGTGTGGAGGAGAAGCTGTTCCCAACTTTCACCACCTGGGGTCGCTCGTCAGGAAGTCCAGTATCCAGTTGCAGAGATGAGAGTTCAAACCCAAGTCTGTGAGCTTAGGAATGAGTCTGGCAGGGATGATTGTGTTGAATGCTGAGCTGTACTCTATGAAGGTGTGTGAGAGCAGTGTGTGTTGTTAGTGCAATGGCATCGTCAGTGGATCTGTTGGAGCGGTATGCAAATTGGTGAGGGTCCATGGTGGCTGGAAGTGTTGAGCAGATGTGAGCTTTGACCAGCCGCTCGAAACACTTCATAACTGTAGATGTCAGTGCAACAGGGTGGCAGTCATTCAGGCAGGTGACAGACGATTTCTTGGGGACTGGAACAATTGTGGTTTCCTTAAAGCACTTGGGAATCACTGACGGTCTTAAGGAGAGGTTAAAGACGTCAGTGAAAACCTCAGCCAGCTGGTTGGCACATGCTTTAAGTACACGGCCGTGGACGCCATTGGGACCGGGTGCCTTGCGTGGGTTTACTGCCCTGAAGGATCTCACCACCTCAGACAGGGGAATGGCTAGAGCGCAGCTCTCCTCATCTACTGGGAGTTTCTCAGCAGGTGAGGTGTTGGTAGCCTCAAAACGAGCATAATGAGCATTAAGTTCATCTGCAAGTGAGGAGAAAGAGGCCCCATCACAGATCACACCTTCTTTGTAGTCAGTAATGGTGCGCAGGCCACTCCACATACGTCTGAGATCAGAGCCATGATAGTTTGATTCCACTCTGTCCCTGTAGCTCCTTTTGGTCAGTCTGATGGTCCTCTGAAGGTCATATCTGGCCTTCTTGTAGCTAGCCGGGTCACCTGAGTTGTAGGCAGCAGCCTGAGCTCTTAGTTTGGCTCGAACCTCAGCATTGATCCAGGGTTTCTGGTTGGGAAATGTTCTGACATTGATTTTTGGTACAATGTCTTCAGTGCATTTATTGATGTAGCTTGTGATGGAGTCAGTGTATTCATTGATGTCTGTGCCAGCCGCATCACGGAACATCTTCCAGTCTGTAGATTCAAAGCAGTCCTGAAGTGTGAAGACGGCCTCCTCACTCCATTGAAAGACTGATCTGAGAACTGGTTTCGCCTGTTTAAGTCTTTGTTTGTATGTAGGCAGGAGAAGAATGGAGGTGTGATCAGCTTTGCCCAAGGCAGGGCAGGGGAGGGTGAAGTCAGGTACTGACGTTGAATGGTCAGATCTGGGTCACTTCAGCTCATCCTAAAGGAACTGGATGGAGCTCCATCACCCCAGAGAACACAGTTCCACTGCTCCACAGTCCAATGCTGGGGGGCTTTATACCCCTCTAGCCCACGCTTGATGTTGGACATGGTGACCTTAGGCTGTTACAGAGTGTCCCATTCTACTGGTCAATGCTTTTCTTTGGAGATTCTATAAGCCTAATTCACAAATGAGAAGGACAGTCCAGGTAGTTCTGGACATGGTGTAATGAAGGACCAGAGGATGAGAGGACAGATAACACAAACTGTACATCAACAGATGATCTATAGTCTCTAACTGTTCACCAGCAATGTGGAGCTACAAGAGAGGGGTTTCTGATAAAGTGGACAGAAACTGTATATAAATAAGGGAATAATAATAGCACAGTTTACAAAGCAATCAATATCTTCTCAGATGTGCAGAATGTTTTAATGTGGTAATAAACTCTTAATAACGCACTCATGTGGACTCTCTCTGCTCTCTGAAAGTTCTGCAGGTGTCGATGATCAGACTGTCTGGAAACGGGACTCTAAAGGAAGGAGACTCTGTAGATCTGACTTGTGCTGTGAACTGCAGTCTCAGCTCTCCACAGTTTGTGTGGTTTAAGAACAGAGAGCGTTTACCTGAATCAGGCTCTGTTCTTCACCTTCCTGCTCTGACTGTGAGAAACTTATTTAGTTATTCCTGCGCTTTGAAGAACTACGAGGCCGTCACATCTGAAATGATCAGCCTTGATGTTGAAGGTGGGTCAGCTTCTGTTTTAAACTCTAACTAACTCTGCAGACGAGGCTTTAGTCAAAGAGTAAATCTAAATTTATTTGATCTGCCCTTTGACTAACATGTTCCAGCGCTCAGTGCAGACTAAACTGTCCATTTTCATGTAATTTCAAGAGCCAGTCAGAAAGCGCCTGACACACAATCATATTCTGATGATGAGAAAACTAAACTATAGCTGACAGACACAGATAGAAGGAGAGTTTAGTCTGTGTTAAGACAGTGACAAAATATTAGGACCAAAAACTTAAAGACTTTAAGGGGAAACCGGATTTTTCAAAAATCCCAAATAATTCAGTGAGTGAGATGTAAACAGAGAGATTCAGAGTGGTTTGGTGTGAAATGGTTCAGATGTCTTTACAGTGGTGGTGATAGGAACCAGGGGTCGCCATGACTACAACACAAATATAGACATTTTATTTACTATCCAGAACCACCAGTGAACCTACAGTAAACGAGAGATTCTGAGTGGTTTGGTGTGAAATGGTTCAGATGTCTTTACAGTGGTGGTGATAGGAACCAGGGGTCGCCATGACTACAACACAAATATAGACATTTTATTTACTATCCAGAACCACCAGTGAACCTACACAAGTCTTCTGAGTTTATATGGAATGTTGATGATGGAAAATAGTGGAAAATCTGAAATAATGATAAGTTTTCTTATAAAAATATTTTCTTTAAAAAAAATTGCTTTTGGTCAAAACCTTCCCTAAACTATCATAAAACAGTGTCTCAGGCATCAGGCAGTGAATTCATAACAATTTCATGTAATAACTCTGTGAGGGAGAACCACTCTGAACAACTCTGTTTACGTCTTAACCATTAATTTATGCAGAGATTTTAAAAAGTTTCTGGATTTCCCCTTTTGGTCACATGTTCTTGTAGTAACTGAATTGTGTCCAGTTACAGGTCTAATCCTGCTGTTGGATGCTGCTTTGATCTCACTTGGCATGATTTTAGTCATACTGACCTCAACTGCTGTGCTTTACTGCACGTGGTGAGAATATTTTCATACCTATCAGTGTGTTCATCAGGGTGACCAGCTCAGTCATGGAGATCTACTGAGTTCTAACAACACCAGGGTGTGATATTCAGAAGATCCTGAAGGCTTTGATTTGTGGGATCAGATGTGCTGTATTAGGGTCTGATCTAAACTCCTCATACTGGTAGATTTCCACTGGGGTCAGGAACCCAGCTGTCTGAAAAACATTTATAAACATATTTAAATATATACATCTATTCACCTTATATAGCCCCACCCACTCAGCCTTTCAGCCTGGACTGCTTTTTGAATGTGGCAGCCAATCAGAACAGAGCTTATTTACATACATTTTCAAAGGCACTGTAACATAAACAGCGTGTTTAATTCTAAGAGATGAAGAGAGAGTAGAAAACGGTCACATAAAAATGACTTACACCTGATTTTAGTTCATAAAACCACACAGAAGTGAACATCAGGAAACAGAATAAAACATGAAAACTGTAGGATTTGGGAAATAATGATTTAACTGCAGTTATGTGGAAAACAGCACTAGTTCTGTATGTACATATTATGTCCAAACAACACATCCTATTTACTCGCTTATCAGTGGCCAACTGTGACTATTAGAGCGAGGCCTTCAGTTCAGCCCAAAAATGTCCAAAAACCACTAATGCTAATTTCTGCTAGCAGCCCTGTGGGATTTCTAGTGGTGTTTTTTGGCTGCTCTGCATTAAACACAGACATTTGACGCTTGTAAAAGACACTAACAGATATCTGAGCTTGTCTGTATCAGTTTTACAGTGACTCTTTCAGTAAAGAGTTCTGACACAGAGCTGCGGCTGCTGTTTTACATTCATAACAACTATCCAGAACCTGCTTAGACTATAACTCATATTCACAGTCAGTGACAAATCTAGAACCTTCAGAAGGACTAGAGTGCTGTTTTCTCTCACTAAACTGGTCTGGTTGTAAATCAGAGCGTGATTGGTCGAGGTCTGTCTGCACTGACCAGCAGAAAGAAGATGTCTACACCACTGTAATCTGCAGTACAGTGACCACAAACTGATACCTTTAAACACAAAAGTGCACAGAAGGCCTAATTTAGTGTCATTATCATTATAAAGACACAGGCTGTCCAACAGATAAGATGTATTTGTTAGTGTGAACTTGTTTATTTATTCCACTTTTATGCTGTTTTTCACAATAAACTATTATAGAAACAAAAACTAGATTTATGACAATTTCATGCTTGGTGCCTCATTTATGACCATTTTCTGCTTTTTGTTAGTGAAATATTCCTATTTTTTCATAAGAGAAGATGATCCTTGGTCTGCTTATTGCTGTCTGAGCTATTTGAGCCTTAAGAGTTCTTGAATGTACTGAGAGATTGTGAATGTATTCATTAAAGTATTTTCCTCCTGAACTGTTTCTGTGGGTCCTTCATCATGTGAGGATCTCTAGGACCATGTAGCTGACTCATCAACAATAATCAGAGGCTGAAATGAGCTGGAATCTATAATCACATATTCTCCATCTTTTCTGGAGGTTCCTCAGCAAAACTATGATGATTTTTGCTCTTGAAATATCGTTGATGTATACAGTATATTTCAAAGACAAATTGTATGATTTAAAAAAATGGAAGTGAATTGGATTTTTATCAACCTATAACATTAAATGCACACTGGGCCTCATTCACCAACATCTTCCTAAGTGTGTTCTTAAGTGTGTTCTTGAGAAAGGACCTAAGAAAAGGTCTACGTCAGATTCATGACGTGTTCTTAAAGCGCAGAACCGTTCTCACCTCTGTGCTCTTGAGTGTGCAGATTCTGTTCTTACCTGAGAACAAATCCCACATTAGAAGACATTTCTTCTTAAGAACCGTTGGTGAATGAGGCCTGTTGTTGTTAAGGTGGAGTAGGTGAGAGGCTGCTGTCTGTCACCAGCTCTCAGATGACATCGCACGAAAAGTTGATCCTTATCTTGTGACAAATTTGGCCTAAACGGTCGTCACCTCAGGTTTATCTGCACTGCGGTTGGTCTGAGGTGAACAGGGAGCTGTTTTTGAGGAAGAAGTTGGTCTGATGAGTGATGGGTGGGTGTTGCTGTTCAGTGATGTCAGATGCCAAATTACCGAAGTGAGAAACGCTGTCAGACATCCTGAAATAAAGATGTTGAAGCCTCACTTAGTGAAAACATAGAAGAGTGACTACAAACATGAAACAGGGGTACACGAACTTTCTGTCTTGAAGGGAGGGGCCAAAGTGCAAAGATAAAAACAGTGTACATTTCCATGCAAAAAAATGGGCCCAAAACTGGCAAAGCATTAAGCTTTTAATGGTCATAACAACAAATTACTGGTCAGTAAATGAGCCAGAATTAAACAAATAGCTGCAGTAAGTTAGTGAGGGAGAGATTTTCCCTTTGATTTCTTTAAAAGTTGAAGTTTTAAACTTGCTTTTACAGAAAGAAGAGTCAATATTGTTCCACTCAGCATTGACAGCTTCATACAGCTAAAAACATTGCCGAGCTAGTTTGAGTTTAATGACTAAATATTAAGAGTTTGACCAGCCAGAACCATCAGTCAAAATTATTAGTGTTTTGGGCTTGGCTCATTTTATGGGCCACAGGAGTGTACAAATAAAACAAAATGTATTTTGTAACTTTATGCTATGTTTTTGGACTAAAACACTTCAAAACAATTTTAAAAGGAAATTAAGAATGTACTAATTTACATATAATATAAATATATGTTTGTTCCATCATTGGGTTGGTGCACTGTGTAAGATTTGGGGATTTGGAGACCTCTCTGGTGGAAATGTGTAATTGCATGAAGAACATTTAGTAGTGCGGGTTGTTCTTTGGACCCCTTCCTCAAGCAGATGAATCTGATAATTGAAAGAGAATTCAAAGAGAACTCAGTCTAAACTTGGTGAAGGGGCGTCTTCTGAGGATTTGAGTGAATTATCTACTACTGTCATCATATCTTCATCAGTGTAATGTTGACTTTGAGACCTAAACATTGAGCCGGACCTCCTTTATGAGTGTGTGTGTGACGTTAACACATAAAGACGTACGATGGGGTGTGAAAAACTCCCGACCCGACATCTCTGACTTTTAAATGATTATTTCAGGCTTTACAGGGCGACTCGCAGCAGCGCACACTCACCATATTGATTTAAAAACCAATATTGCTAAATTGTGTTTTTGTGTCCCTAGCATTTACAGATACATTACACATGAAAAACATGTTAGGGTTACAATTTATTCATATTTTAAAATAAAACAATAAATTATTTTAACAATTACAAATTCTTGAGCCTCAGTTTAGCAATATTCTCCTCACTGCTTTAAAAACTTACCTAATGTAGCTTTGAACAATGCGCCATTCTGGGCCTGCAGACTGTGTGAATCATTCTGCTGTAATGTTTTAAGGAACGCAGATGTGGTTAAGTTGTAAATATGAAATCTTGCGGTAGGTCGTGTGTCTCTGCCCCTCGTTCTAATGCTGTGAATATACATTTGTGGTATTCAGGTTTGTGGACTTCCTTTTTAAGATGTGGTTTGTTTTTCCAAGGAGAAGCTCTATTAGTTCTCACCGTCAGTACAAGAACCCCACACTGAGCTCATGTTCTCACAGAACCTGCACTGGATGTTGAGAAGTGGCTCGCGCTCCAGAGGAGAGATGAAAACGCTGCACCTTCGGGTTCCGACTCTGATCACACTGACCGGTAGGGGTGGGAATCTTTAGGCACCTCACGATTCGATTCGATTACGATTCAGAGGCTGCGATGCGATTATAAAACGATTATCGATGCATCTTTGTTCTCTATACAGGATTTCTATCTTCCCACTGTCTGAGGACTTGGTAGTACATTTGGAGGACTTATTCGCATTTATAAGCAGCGCGGTTGGTTAAATCTGCTGAGAGACTGTCTTTCTCTAAAAAGTTGCGAAAATGAACTCGCTTCTCTTTCGAATTTTCCTGTTCCACCTTAAATGGTGCAGCAGTTACATTCGGCGCCTAAGGCAGAATTTAAGGTGGAACGGGAAAATTAGAACGAGAAGCTGGTGAATGAGAAGCGACTTCAGCCTCGTAAAACAGCCGGACGCTGAGACATTTTACAAGAAACTCGTCTAGTTTTGAAGAAAGGTTTTCTGGCGGAGATGGGAGGAAAGCGGCTAAAGCTAAAGCTTAAAGTAGAGCGAAGTAAATCTGCGCTCTCGTTTATATTTTTAGCCTATACTACGACATTAACACATACTGGACATACGGGACATTAAATGTTGTGGCTCCCAAGGTGGTTTGACTTTGTTGAAAGGACAAAATGGCCCTTCTGATCATTTGTGTTGTGACTCCTGATCTAACCTGGCTTTAATGCAGAGGGAGCCGGTCGGATTTCTCGCTCCTCCAGTAGCGTTTTTGTTTTGTGCCGCCACAGACTGTCTGGGCGCTGCACTTTCCCACTTCCAAGTTCCGCCTTTTGCGTTCCGTCAACATTACGTTATAAGTTAAATATTTAGAAAATCGATTTTTGACATTTCTGAATCGATTCAGAATCGTACACGTCCGCATCGTGATGCATCTAAGAATCGAGTTTTTCCCGCACCCCTACTGACCGTTATGAATTATTACTGCTCCTTTAGTTTCCTACATGCAGCGTTATTATAGCTTTGACATTTTCGTTAGTTATTTCATTATTTTTTTATTTTGTATTCCAGTTTAGTTTAGTTAGTTTTAAGGGTGCATGAATAGTTCTAGTTCTGATGTTATTTTCTGAAAAGTGAGTTTTAGTTTAGCTTTAATGTAGTTTTGGTTTTGGTTTTAGTTGTTAGTATTATGAGAAACGCTACGATAGCAGGTGTTTGATAAAAGTAGAATAAAAATAAAGTGAGTCCTTAAAGACGGATGAACACCGAAGAGTTTTACTTCTAAACTGTCATACATGCACTGAAAAAAATGAAAACTGAAGTAACAAACTAATTAAAATGACTATTTATATCAATATTATTGTAACAAATATCAAAGATAATTCTAGTTAGTGTTCTGTGATATAAATATCATATATGCTGGTGTCGCACAGCAATAATGATTTTTAATTTCATTAGTGTTGACAGAATAGTTTAAAGTCCATAAAAGCTAAATTTAAGTTCCATTTAGTCATTTTAAAAGATGAAAACTCTCAGAAACTTTATCCACTGATTTACTTTTATATTAATTACATAACTAAACATACATTTTGCAGGTGTTCTCTCAGACAGTGGATGGGGTGTGAATTATTCTGAGCCGATCTGCGCTGTGAGAGGATCTGATGTCATCATTTCCTGCACTTATTTCTACCCAAATTCAGAGCATCAGGCGAAAAGAGTTCTCTGGTGCTCAATGAACTCAAATCATGGACTGTGTAAAGATAGACCGTACGTTTATGATAGCAACTCTGCTGATTCAGGAGACTTTAAGTATGTTGGGGACAAAATATCAAACTGTACTTTATTAATCAGTAATGTACAGTTCAGTCACTCTGGAGAGTATAGATTCAGATTTATAACTAATGTCGAGGCTGGCAGATGGACAGGTGACCCTGGAGTGACTCTTAAAGTAGCAGGTAAAAACTCAGATTATTTTTTTACTCATCTACACTCTCCGGCTACCTTATCAGAAGCCCCTTTATCAGGTCCACCTACCTTATAGCTCCACTTTGTGGGTCAGGAGTGTCCAAAGTCTGACCCCAAGGCCAAATGCAGCCTGCTGGCAGATTTTAATTGGCCCGTGGCTTCTGTTTTAGAGCATGTTATAAGTGCCGCACCAGCCAGTAGTTTTTCCTTTGATCAGTTTAATGCACTGCAGTGTGGTAATGAAGTTTACAGTCCCAGGCAACACAGCATAGGATATTAAAATGTCTGTATGCAACTGAAGTTTATACTGAACATCCAGCAAAGCTTAAAAACTGCTGATCAAACCTCTCTGAGAACTGTGTGGGTGTGGCTAATGAGCAACTTGATTGACAGCTCTTTGTCCAACACTCCTTGCCCGTTCTGCCCCATACAGAACTAAAATCATTATCTGTTGTGGACAAACAGACAGTTAGCTTTAGCTCACTAAGCTTCTCTGACTCTGAAGCTGTTCTGTGTGGGCGGGGCCAGAGATGCCAACCTGTGACTGGTCAGGGGAATGCTTTCAGAAGCGTTACACAAGATTAGGACCACCGAGTTTACACTGAGAGGAAAAAAAATATGGTGAAATATATCGGTCATTTATTGGTCACTGGAACATTATTCAAAGGGTAAACAAAGAGAGTCATTCTATGGAAACAAAAATGGAAGCCATTTTTGTGTCCCTGGCATTTACAGATACATTACACTTAAAAAACATGCTAGAGTTACAATTTATTTATATTTTAAAGTAAAACAATTAGTTATTTTAACAATTACACCTTATTGAGCCTCAATTTAGCAATATTGGTTTTTAAACATGTGTTTTAAAAACATGTTTTTCTGCAATTTTAACTGCAATAATCTATACATGACTATGGAATATATGATTTAAATGACAAAGAAAACAAACACCAAATAAATACTATAAAATATATAATAAAGTTGGTGTCCCCAGGAGTCGTGTCACTGGTGTTACTACGTAACAAAATAACTCTTATTTTGAAATAAAAGTCACACTGATGACATCACTTGACTTCCTTTTACCTGTTTTCTGAGGATCTATGAAGAAAAGCTCATGGTGAGTCCACTGTGTCTTTCAGTTATCAGAGATTTTCTCATTTAGCTCATGATTTCATATGAAGCTTTTAGCTGAAGTCACTGGTGTGACCAGCTTTATTCTGAGGTAACTGTGAAAAATAGAATACAAATGGATTAAATTCCATATTTTAGTGGATGTTCCATGACTGACAACATGTGGTTTGATACTCTGTAGCAGCCATTTAGTAAAATGCATTTACCTTTATTATGTGTAACACCAATGATGATCAGTAACACCAGTGACTCCTATGGACAGATAAAAAAGTGGACGTTTCTGTAGAATGACCCAAGAACAAGGTTAACCTAATAAGAAAGAACACACAGATTTATGTTCCCTGGGGTCTTTAGGGGTCTTTCTTCTCTGACTAAACCTGCAGCCTAATTTACTGAACGGTTTTTACTAAGACTGCAGCCATAAAGCGCAGACTTAACTTTGAGGACTGGTGATTTTTGGTGAAATGGAAACTTGAGTACTTTTTCCAATAGAGAGCCAAAGAAAATGCATGTGACTCATATTTCAAAAGACTGTAATGAATTTAACATCAAGAGACACGAAACAAAGCATGAACACTACAATAAATATTCAGGAGAGGACAGACACACTAAAGGAACTGCAAGCTGCCTGGGTCTCAGAGCAAATTCAGTAGTTCAGTAAATTTTGACCCTTGAAGGTCGAACAAAAATGCGGCTATTTATGCTGTTTGATCTGCTCTTCTCACCTTAAATGGCCAGGACCCACCGGTGGGCCCAAAGGTTTTATTACAGACATTTATAGCCTAAGAACAGCTCAGCCAGTTTGCCCTGTAGTCACTGAATGATAAGCCTTAATATATAATAAGCCTGAGACTTTAAGGGTTTAATAAAGTGATCTCTGAATGCATGATATGTAAAGAGCAACCTGAAAATATATAGTTTTTTTTTTGTTTGTCTCACAAATTATATTTTTGAACAAGTAAACACTTCAAAAGAAACATAATTAATACATTAAACATGTTTTATTGTTTATTACATTTCGATAATTTGTTGTTATGCTTACAAACCCAAACTGCTCTGATCAATCCAGCAATAAAAGAAATGCATCTTTATACAGTGATAGGAAACACGGTAGCTCAGAGAAAGCTTTGATTTTATGCGCTGATATTTTGAAAACTTACCATTATGAATCATTTGTGAATAATATTTCGACCCTATTTTGGCATGATATGATCTGGCCCTCTTTGAAAAAGGTTTGGACACCCCTGTTGAGCATCACCATATAGATCAGCTGTTTGTCCAACAAGACAGAGCTACAAGGGAGGGGTTTCTGATAAAGTGGCCAGTGAGTATGAATTGACACTAACAGAACAGTTTACAAAGGAATCAATATCTTCTCAGAGACAGTGCAGAATGTTTTAATGTGGTAATAAACTCTTAATAACGACTCATATGGACTCTTTCCTGCTCTCTGAAAGTTCTGCAGGTGTCGATGATCAGACTGTCTGGAAACGGGACTCTAAAGGAAGGAGACTCTGTAGATCTGACTTGTGCTGTGAACTGCAGTCTCAGCTCTCCACAGTTTGTGTGGTTTAAGAACAGAGAGCGTTTACCTGAATCAGGCTCTGTTCTTCACCTTCGTGCTCTGACTGTGAGGAACTCTGGGAGTTATTCCTCTTCATATAACATGATCCTCATATGTTTCATATCAAAATGCTCCGTTATCTTCATCACTACTTTCCAAAACTGCTGCAGCAGCTTCAGCAGCTGTAAACTCTCTGCACGCCGTTTCACATGAGTCTCTGATGTGGACTGAATGAAGAATGAAGGGTTTCCGGCGTGATGGTCAGTCCTTAGTGATTTCCTGGGTGTCCATTGGTCAGTTTCACACAGAATGTAGACGGACACACAAATCGACCACTTCCACACGGTGAGAGGCAGATGACGTGTATCTCAGCCCCTCTTCATAGGCTCATAACTCCGGATGTGAGTCTCGTATGATCTCGAGATAAGATGGAATGGAAAGGGCGACTCTACAGATTCAGGAAGTGTTTGAACTGAATTTCTGAGCTGGATCATCACAAAGAAACACAAACAGATATAGAGACAGAGAATTTGATGCATGGGTGTGTTTGTGGATCCCAGAGGGTTAAATTATCCAGCGCACATCAGCAGCGATATCTCTTGTTCCTCTGACATCCCTGAACACTGCTTGCACACCTGCCAGCTCTCTAGTCTTCACTGAATGATCTTCAGCATAATTTTGTTGCATGTGATACAAGGGTAAGCTTGCACATTCTTTCTGGTCTCCTTTCTCTGGTAATATAAACTGACATCCAGTTTGCTGGCCATTGAATGGTTTCCCAAATTTGGTGGAATAATTTGGTCAGTACTTCAACTGAATCTTCTTCAGAATATTTGTGTTGCAATATTATCAGTTCCTGCAGCTTCTTCTTTTGTCATTATCTCAAAGCCTGTCTGAGTTTGTCTTCTAGCCCTCACTTCTGCATAGCTGACCTCAATACTGTTTTGTAGAGGTTGTGTATTCCTCTATCTTCGTTTAGATTTTCTGTTACGACTTGTTCTTTGGCATCTCTTAGCATATCCACTCAAGGCTGAAATGTATTTTTTATTTCACATGTATTCTGGAAACGGTGGACGCTGGTCATTTAAGGGGTTCATTTCTTTTTCCTTGTCATTCTTCCTTTCTGTCATTCATCTTAACATATTCAAGTTCCATTCCCAGCTCTTCTGTTCTCTCTGTCCATTATCTGAAATCTGATGTTCTCTTTCACGACAGGGGATGTATTCTGATATATTTTTGGTCATATTCTGAAAAACTGATGGCTTGATTGTTTTTTCAGCTCCACTTAGAAGTTGTGATCTGTCCCACAGTCAGCTAAGGACCAAGTCTTTGCGATTAAAACAGAGCTCTTCCAAGGTCATCACTGCACTCCTTGTTGCAAAGAATCTAATCAGCTTGGTTTCAGTGTAATCCATCAGGTGACGTCCAGGTGTACAGACATCGTTTTGGTTGCTTGGAGAACATATTAGTAACAAAACAGTCATTTTGTTTGCAGAAGTTGATTAGTCCTCCTGCTTTGTTCCCTTCTCATTTCCAAACTTGCCATTCCTGTTTCCCATCAGAAGCAGTATAACGTGTTTGCAGGATATCAATTTAGGCCTGAGCTTCATCAGAAAATGCTTTGATTTCTTCTTAGCTTGGTGTGTAAACCTGTACGACTGTAATTCTGCATGGTTCTGCAAGAAATCAGATCTTTTACAGCAGTGGTGACGTCCTTACTGACAATGAAAGCCGCTCTATTTCTTCTCTGTTGTTCATGGTGAGCTCTCTCTCACACTCTCTCTCTCTCTCTCACTCTCTCTCTCTCTCTCTCTCTCTCTCTCTCTCTCTCTTTCTTTCTCTCTCTGTCCTTTAGCTCTTTAGCATTAGCTCATGTTAAGAGGTGGCCTCCATCACTGCGTCCACTTCTTCTGACACTAAAATTTGCCTAGTTCCTAAAAAATTTCCTTGGAGTGATTAATGTAACATGTTTTCCTGGCGCTGTGTTACAGAAACTTAACCTAAGATCTGACAGGTCAAAACAAAAATTACCACAAATTCGCCCTACAGAAGTAAATCTTGTCTTAATTTAGGGATCTTATCTTATCTTACAGCATCTTATCTCAAGTTAGGAAATCCTAACCCACTCGATCGAAGTCGACAGTCAACTGTCATGTTTGTTACCTAGCAACCGAGTCTGCAGCGTCTGAGATCTTTAAAACGCAGAGTTAGAAAAGAAAATCATCTCACAGTGAAAGCAGCGTTTTACAGTAGAAATAAATGGAGCTCATTATGCTGGTAGTGAACTATGCTGCTGACTCAGCTGCCTAAAAACCATAGAAACGGACCTTAAACAGAAGTGAGGACCCTGTTGGGGTTCATCCTAAAGTTAGGACAAGATTTAGGAGGTTTAGTCTAGTTAGGATGTTTGTGTGATGCTGTTTTCTTATCTGGAGTTCATGATGAGATTATGAAGTTAGGAGCTGTTATTCTGGAATAGCTCCTGTCCGAAATTCAGTCCAGACTGAAGTCGTCATGGAGACCAATCAGATCAGATAAGATTTCAGACCTAAGAAGTTTCTGTAATGCGGCCCCAGATGTGGTCAGAGAGCACAGTTTAAGTATCAGCATAAAATCCTGTGGTAGTTTTCTGTCTGTCTGCCTCCTCGTAATGGTGTGAAGGGGAGGGCACAGCTGTGGTGTTTGGGTTTGTTCTTCTTTAGAAGCAGTTTTTTTTGTAAGGAACAGCACTTTAAGTTCCCACAGAGATACACACACAAAGCACTCACAGAACCCGCACTGCTGGCTGAGAAGTGGCTCGCGCTCCAGAGGAGAGATGAAGACGCTGCACCTTTTGGTTCCGACTCTGCTCACACTGACCGGTATGGATTATTACCACTCTTTTAGTTTCCTACATGCAGAGGAGGGCAGAGTCGCCTAAAATAGTCTAACAAAACAAAGAAAGGAAGGTCTGAGCGAGTGTGAAGAACCTTTTTAACCCCTTAAATTTCCTGAGTGTTTTAACTGGTGATACTTCCATTCTAATACAGTGAGGGGAAACAAGAACTCAGACACTTTGGTTTGTGTTTAGTTAAGGTCAGAAAATAAATCAAACTCTACATTGCTACATATTAATGCTGCAAAAACAAAAACAAAACGTTATTAAACATCATTATTAAAGATGTTGCCTTTGGTTGAGAAGATTTCACACAACCAATAATGAATAATGAAAGTGGAGCTTCTTAAAGTAACGTTATTAAAAAGCTGCAGAGCCCTAGCAAAGACCTAAACATCCCACAGGTGCGTTCACTCTTAAAAAGAGGGTTCTTCAAGGGTTCTTTAGTAAAGAAAATCATTCTATATAGAAGCATGAACACTTAAGGAACGCTTTGCTTGCTTAAGTGGTTCTTTACATGGTGAAATGGCTCTTTAGATTGATGGAGAATGTGCTGTAGATGGTTCTACATAGCACCAAAACTGCTGTTGTTACAATGTCAAGCTTGTAACCATAAAAGAATCCTTTTTGGTGCTGTGTAGAACCATCTACAGCACCTTCTCCATCAATCTGAAGAACCCTTTAATCATACAAAGGCTTCTTTGAGTGTTCGTGGTTCTGTATCGAACCATTTTGTTTACAAAAGAATCCTTGAAGAACCATCTTTTTTAAGAGTGTTGATGTTTCAAAGCAACGGCTTTGCAACAAAGCAATGTTCTTCATTTGTGGTGTCTGAATTTTTCCCCTGTTAATTTCATTTTTAAACCTATCTTTGTTTATGGTTATGAATACATATTTTTTGCTTATATTAAAAAGTACAAACTCAATAGACGTTGTGTGTAAATTTGAAGTGAAAATCTGAACTAAAACTACATTAAATACCAAAAACAACAGTGTCTGAATATTCGTTTCTCCTCACCGTGTTTCAGCGTTTTGCCTCAGTTCTATTTTAGTCATTAACATTCAGTTTCTAGGTTTAATTTCATTTTGTTACCATGGTTACAGCGCCTGTACTGCTGTATGACCGGTCGTACCTCACTTTTAAGGTTTTATCATTTCATTTTAGACCAAAAAGGGAAGAATAGACTAAAAACTTCACTTCTTCTGCTGAGAGAAGCTGGATGGAGTAAGACGTTCCACTGCGCTTCTCCGAGTTACTCGGTACTTTTGTTCTTCCACTCCAGCTGGTTTTTGGAAAGGCGCTTTTACATGAATGACTATTTCACAGAAAGGAGAATAGGAATGTGGGTTTAGGCTGCTTTCCACACATCTGTTTAGACTGTAAGAAGACTGAAAGTTGAATGTCCTGTGAACTTTCAGGAACCTTTATTTCTATTTTAAAGGAACTTCTAACTCCACCAAGCGTCGGTCTGTACAGGAGGTGAACTTTGCTGAGGAGAGGTGTGAGCAACAGTAATGCAGAACATAGACTGTCACCAACATAACAGGAAAAAGTGTGATTGGCTGAAATGGAACTGAGTCTGGAGTAGATTACGTTCTTCACAGACGTGCAGTACTGAGCGAAAGTCAGAGACCACATTAGTGTTTATATCATTTTTAATCAAAATAGCCACGAAGTGCAAGTTATTCATGTTTCAACATCAGGAAAAACACAGAAGCATCAACTACAGAATCTGATCTCAGCTGTGTGTCAGTGAGTCACTCTTTACCTTTATTACAGTTTCTCGAAGAAATCTGCAGACACACCTCCAAAGTTCAGTCTCAGAAGTTGGTTTAGCCCAGGGGTCGGCGACATGCGGCTCTGCAGCTGCATGTGGCTCTTTTACTGCCCTGTTGCTCCACAGCAGAATCAGATTTGTAGGTAAAAATAAAATAATCTTCCTTTACAGTAAAATAAAGCTCTGCTGATCGTTCAACACAGTTTAACAATAAACGGTCTTAAACTCTGGAGTTAATGTAGAACTGCTAATTCACCCTTTAACCCTGAAGATCAGCGCAGACTGCTGGTCACCATAGCAACACAGACAACAGTCTCGCCTAGCTAGTAGCTCCAGCTGGTTTCCTGATACGTTTAATCTGCAGCAAGAAACTGACAAACACTAAAAAAGTCGAACCTGAAGTTGCTTCACATTCACCAGCTTCTTGTTCGAATTTTCTGGGACAGGAAAAAATTGAACAAGAAGCTGGTGAATAAGAAGCGACTTCAGCCTCGTAAAAAGTCGAACGTTGAGAGACATTTTACAAGAAACTGTTCTACTTCTGAGGAAAAGTTTCCTGCTGGAGATGCGAGAAAAGCAGCCTTAGCTGAGCTAAAGCTTAAAGCAGAGCAAAGTAAGTCTGAGTTTTCATTTATATTATATTTTTTAGTCTATATCAGCACAAACTGAGACAGATTTACAGACAAGATGGTAAAATTGACATTTAATGTTGTGGCTCTCAACGTGGTTTGATTTTTGTTGAAAGGACAAAATGGCTCTTCTCAGCATTTGGGTTGCGCCCCCTGGCTTAGCGTTTTCTGAAGTAATCAAACACATTTAGTGATGTTGAGGTCTGGAATGGGACAGTTTTTGTGGTGTACCTGGGGCACCTTTAATCTCAAAACGTTTTCCACCATTTTGCTAAGGTTTCCAGTTTCAATGACGTTTCATCAAACGGTGAGAAACAGTGTGTAACGGGCACAAAATGGATTCTAATAAATGTACGCTACAGTTGAAGATGTTAGAAGACATTCTTTAAAAAGAACACCAAGAGTGGCCTTCACAGCGGCCACAGCTGCTCGCGCTATATAACAGAGTCTTCAACGCATCACCATTTCCATTTAAGGAAACGTTTTGCTGTGTTTTGTCAGGGCTGAATTTCTCAGGTCCTGCATGGTTTTAACACTCTTCAAAAAATGGTTCTTCAAGGTTTCATCAGTAAATGCAATGGTCCAATTTAGAACTACGAACACTCAAAGGACCTTTTGAAAGCATTAATAGTTCTTTGCATCATTTGTTCTTTTCTATGATGGTTCTTTAAACAGCCCTTCTAAAATGGTTCTATGTAGTAGTAAAAAAGGGTTCCACTATTGTTGAACCTTTAATCAGTACTATACAGAGGCTTTTTTGCTGAGTGTAGGAGTCCCATTTTCTCTGTAGATTTGAATAAGTTTTTGAACTCTAGTTTTGGAGTTTGATATTATATTCAACATCATATTCAGTTGCTGAGGTTTCTTTTTCCTGGTACTGAAAACTGAATAGTTTGTACTTCTTGGTCATTTTGACAGAAGATTGATTGGAAAGGGTGGTCTCGGACTTTTGCACTGTACTGTACTTGAGTTCAAGTATTATCATTTGTAAATACTGAGAAAAGTGCAAATCCATGAAAGTACATGTAACTGAGTAACTGGAGCTGCTTACTGCTTACATACAAACACAGAGAGCAGACAAGACTGTTAAGCAACATTCAGTTCACATTCTTCAGGAAACTTTTCCACAAAAGTAGAACAGTTTCTTGTAAAATATCTCTCAATGTTCGACTTTTTACGAGGCTGAAGTCGCTTCTCATTCACCAGCTTCTGAGGCGCCAGAAAGTAACTGCTGCACCATTTAAGGTGGAACGGGAAAATTCAAATAAGAAGCTGGTGAATGAGAAACTGACTTTAGCCTCGTTACTTTTTAGTGTTTTTCAGGAAACCAGCTGGAGTGACTATAAATGCAAAAAAGTCAATTTGTCACCAAATTATCATCTTAAATCTCTCTCTTTGCTGTTTCTTTAGCTACTAGCTAGGTGAGGCTGTTGTCTCTGTTGCTATGGAGACCAGCAGTCTGCGCTGATCTTCAGGATTAAAGGGTGAATTAGCAGTTCTACATTAACTCCAGAGTTTAAGATCATTTATTGTTAAACTGTGTTGAACGATCAGCAGAGCTTTATTTTACTGTAAAGGAGGATTATTTTATTTTTACCTACAAATCTGATTCAGCTGTGGAGCAGCAACAGGGCAGTAAAAGAGCCGCATGTTGACAACCCCTGGTACAGACTATAATTATGCGCGACCTCTTCTATTGTATATATTTATAGATTAGATCATAGATTAGAACAATTCTGCAAAGTAAATAGTTAAATGTGGTCAAAACAATACAAAAAATCATACAGTATATGAAAGAGAACAAAATTATAATTTGCATAATATAAACCCTTATTTAAATTAGGATACTACCAATTCTTCACATTTTCTGCATAATTCAGTGTGTGAGATGTAAACAGAGAGATTCAGAGTGGTTTGATGTGAAATGGTTCAGATGTCTTTACAGTGGTGGTGATAGGAACCAGGGGTCGCCATGACTACAACACAAATATAGACATTTTATTTACTATCCAGAACCATGTAATGTATAAATAACTATACACATATTTATATATATTTTTCTTATATCCTGCCATTGATAACACAGATTAAAAAGAAAACCAAATGTAATACTAATAATCTTAAATATTTGATAGACTGTCTCATTTGAATTAAAAGTCTCAAACACTACAAACTTACAAAATTAAGTTAATTCTAACTTATTTTAATGTCCTCACTGATTTCTTTGATTTTATGTCTGTCCTCATGTTTTGCAGGTGTTCTCTCAGACAGTAAATGGGGTGTGAAATATCCTGAGCCGATCTGCGCTGTGAGAGGATCTGATGTCATCATTTCCTGTACTTATTTCTATCCTGGTTCAGAGCGTCAGATGAAAAGAGTTCTCTGGTGCTCAATGAACTCAAATAAAGAAAAGTGTCATGACGGACCGTACGTTTATGACAGCTCTACTGCTGATTCAGGAGACTTTAAGTATGTTGGGGACAAAATATCAAACTGTACTTTATTAATCAGTAATGTACAGTTCAGTCACTCTGGAGAGTATAAATACAGATTTATAACTAATGACAGCTGGACAGGTGACCCTGGAGTGACTCTTGAAGCGGCAGGTAAATACTCAGATTAAAATAAAGCTCCAAATTATTAATCTGTATTAGAAACACCTACTTTGTGCTTCCACTCTGGTCACTTCATTAGAATCACCAATCTTATAGCTCTACTATGTAGTCGAATAGTTACAGACTGTAGTCCATCTGTTGCTGCACAGTTTATCAGCCCCCTCTACCCCATTCCTCACTGATCAGTTTCTGACCACAGGACCTGTGTTGTCCAGATATTATTTGGGTGGTGGTCCATTCTCAGCACAGCACAGCAGTGACACTGACAGTCAACGAGGCTGAGAGTGGAATGCCACCCAAAAATTTCCAGACAAGAGCAGCTCTGTGGTCAGAAACTGACCATTAACCACAAGACACAAACTGTACATCAACAGATGAGCTACAGTCTCTAACTGTACACCAGCAAGGTGGAGCTACAAGAGAGGGGTTTCTGATAAAGTGGCCGCATATGAAAAGGCATTATCATCTTCTCAATCATGCAGAATGTTTTAATGTGGTAATAAACTCTTAATAACGCACTCATATGGACTCTTCCTGCTCTCTGAAAGTTCTGCCGGTGTTGAAGATCAGACTGTCTGGAAACGGGACTCTAAAGGAAGGAGACTCTGTAGATCTGACTTGTGCTGTGAGCTGCAGTCTAAGCTCTCCACAGTTTGTGTGGTTTAAGTACACAGAGCGTTTACCTGAATCAGGCTCTGTTCTTCACCTTCCTGCTCTGACTGTGAGGAACTCTGGGAATTATTCCTGCGCTTTGAAGAACTACGAGGCCGTCACATCTGAAATGATCAGCCTTGATGTTGAAGGTGGGTCAATCTGCTTTGAATGTTCCTGAAGTTTAAAAATCTGCCTAAAAAAACAACTAAATAAAAACCAAAGACTATCTCAGTGCACACGGACCGACTATGGTCAATGATTTTTTATCAAATTAGATTTTATAGAAATTAACAAATATGCTAATTAACAAATACTTTGATAGTTTGTGTCTTTGTTCACATTAAATGTGAGTTATCATTGAAGCAGTAGAACCCGAGAGGCAGTGTGTCATCGCAAAATAACATCACGGCTGTGATTTGGTGGCCGTAGATCATCACAGCCGTGATGTTATTGGTGATAACACACTCCTCGAGTGTTCTACTGCTTTAATACAACAGTTAAATAAATACAGTAATAAATTAATAAACTGGGTCGTGAACGCGGCGTTTAATATGTTTTAATGTTCGCAGTTCCTTCACCAAATTATAGTTCCTTAACGATCAGCTTGTTGCTACGTCAGCGTAATGAGCTCCACCCACTCCCAGCACAGCCGGCAGTTCGTTCTCCAGCTCCTTACACTAAATTCCCAAACTGTCATCACCACTGAGCAACTTTTCAGTCGGCAGCTGTGACAGAAGAACAGCTAAACAACCTGGAATCAGCCAGAAATGAACCCAACACCATTCGCCAAACGTGTAGTCTGATCTTCAGAGTCTGACCAAATCAGACTGAGCCATAAAACTGCCGCAATATCAAGTTTAGCTCAGTTTTGTCAGTTTTTGCCAGATCAGTATTAATGTTGTTTTGTTCCAGCCAGTCTGTAAAGCATCTTACAGCCCATTTAGTTTGGCGAATGGTGTTGGGTTCATTTCTGGCTGATCCCAGGTCATAAAACGTCCAGAATAAAAGCTTCAGAAAAGACTACAGCCTGGACAGTTCTGAGCTTGGTTTGTAGAGACTCTACTGGACCCCCATAGTGGCCATCATGATAGCAGCTAATGGGGATCCTCAAAATAAACAAATAAAAAAAAATAGGGGTGGAACAATTAATCGACTTAGTCGACTAAAATCAACAACCAAATTAGTTGGCAACTAATTTAATAGTCGATTAGTTGGTGATGTCATCACACGTTTCTCGCATTAACTAGGAATGTTCTGACATTATTGCTTACTGTAGAGTTAAGAAAAGTGCGATGGCAGCCTCGATAACAAAAGTGAGGGAGCATTTCACACTAAACTCAGAAAAAAGGTTGTCAGTTGTGCTGTTTGTAAAGCCGACTTTAGCTGCCGTGGGAGCACATCCTCCACGTTGGAGCATCTGAAGAGGAAACACGTCGGCCCACTGGATGAAGAAGATTAATGTCTGTAAGATTGTTGTGCTAGCGAGCTAGTTAGCCTACTGCAGGGGTCGCAACCCAAATGTTAAGAAGAGCCATTTTGTCCTTTCAATAAAAATCAAACCACCTCGGTAGCCTCAACATTTTATGTCCATTTTATTGAATTAACGTACCCTGCTGTAAATGTGTCTCAGTATGTGCTGATGTTCTAGTATAGACTAAAAAATATGATATAAACTAAAACGCAGGCTTACTTTGCTCTGCTTTAATCTTTAACTCAGCTATAGCTGCTTTTCTCGCATCTCCAGCAGGAAACATTTCCACAAAGGTAGAACAGTTTCTTCTAAAATGTCTCTCAATGTTTGACTTTTTACTAGCTGAAGTCGCTTCTCATTCAAATTTTATTGTTCCACCTTAAAAGGCACCAGTATGTAGCTAACTATGTAGCTAACTCTTGCACCATTTAAGGTGGAACATGAAAATTCGAACAAGAAGCTGGCGAATGAAAAGCGACTTCAGCCTTGTCACTTTTTAGTGTTTGTCAGTTTCTTGTTGCAGATTAAACATATCAGTAAACCAGCTGGAGTGATTATAAATGCAAATAAGCCTGTTTTTCTCCAAATTATCGGTGTTTGTTTAAATCCAAAGCTAAGCTGGCCACTTTTCACTGGCTTTTAAAACTGTCCACCAGAGTAGGATGGGTTCCTCTTTTGAGTCTTGGCTCCTCTCAAGGTTTTTTCCTCTTGCTTTTAGGGAGTACTTGCCACTGTTGCCATTGGCGACACTCATGGGGGCTCAGACACAAATCATTTTTTTTTTCGGGAAAGAGAGCTCCGCCTCCCCCTTACCTCCTCTGCTCCGCAGCTCGTCTGCCTGGATAGAACGTGAGGTGTAGTGAAGCAGCCTTGCTATGGAACAGGAGGTGGGGCCTGGGTGGCAAAGTTCGGGACTTGCTGTACAGCTTTGCTGTAGTCAATGAGGCACATTTTTTAACCCTCTGGGGTCATTCTCTCTCGATTTGTTCATCTCTTCTTAAATCCTCCTTTAAAGGCTCTTCATATATCATGATCCTCATATGTTTCATATCAAAATGCTCCGTTATCTTCATCACTACTTTCCAAAACTGCTGCAGCAGCTTCAGCAGCTGTAAACTCTCTGCATGCCGTTTCTCATGAGTCTCCGATGTGGACTGAATGCAGAATGAAGGGTTTCCGGCGTGATGGTCAGTCCTTAGTGATTTCCTGAGTGTCCATTGGTCAGTTTCACACAGAATGTAGATGGACACACAAACCCACCAGTTCCACACGGTGAGAGGCAGATGACGTGTATCTCAGCCCCTCTTCATAGGCTCATAACTCCGGATGTGAGTCTCGTATGATCTCGTGATAAGATGGAATGGAAAGGGCGACTCTACAGATTCAGGAAGTGTTTGAACTGGATTTCTGAGCTGGATCATCACAAAGAAACACAAACAGATATAGAGACAGAGAATTTGATGCATGGGTGCGTTTGTGGACCCCAGAGGGTTAAATTATCCAGCGCACATCAGCAGCGATATCTCTTGTTCTTCTGACATGGCACCTTTCTTAAAAGGTTCTAGTCTTCATTGAATGATCTTCAGCATAATTTTGTGGCATGTTATATAAGCATAAGCTTGCACATTCTTTCTGGTCTCCTTTCACCATTTGTGATATAAACTGACATCCAGTTTGAGTGGTTTCCCAAATTTGGTGGAATAATTTGGTCAGCACTTCAACTGAATCTTCTCCAGAATCCTGAAATATTTGTGTTGCAATATTATCAGTTCCTGCGGCTTCTTCTTTTGTCATTATCTCAAAGCCTGTCTGAGTTTGTCTTCTAGCCCTCACTTCTGCATAGCTGACCTCAATACTGTTTTGTAGAGGTTGTGTATTCCTCTATCTTCGTTTAGATTTTCTGTTACGACTTGTCCTTTGGCATCTCTTAGCATATCCACTCAAGGCTGAAATGTATTTTTTATTTCACATGTATTCTGGAAACGTTTGTCCATTTTCAATATCTGGCCCACTGGTGGACCCTGGCCATTTAAGGGGTTCATTTCTTTCTCCTTGTCATTCTTCCTTTCTGTCATTCATCTTAACATATTCAAGTTCCATTCCCAGCTCTTCTGGCTCTCGTCCATTATCTGAAATCTGTTCCCGATGTTCTCTTTCACGACAGGGGATGTATTCTGATATATTTTTGGTCATATTCTGAAAATCTGATGGCTTGATTGTTTTTTCACCTCCACTTAGAAGTTGTGATCTGTCCCACAGTCAGCCAAGGGCCAAGTCTTTGCGATTAAAACAGAGCTCTTCCAAGGTCATCACTGCATTCCTTGGTGCAAAGAATGTAATCTGCTTGGTTTCAGTGTAATCCATCAGGTGACGTCCAGGTGTACAGACACCTGGGGCTGTATTACAGAAACTTAACCTAAGATCTGACAGGTCAATATAAGATTTTTCACAAATTCGCCCTACAGAAGTAAATCTTGTCTTAATTTAGGGATCTTATCTTACAGCATCTTATCTCAAGTTAGGAAATCCTAACCCACTCGATTGAAGTCGACAATCAACTGTCATGTCTGTTACCTAGCGACCGACAATCTATACGCAGCTGAAAGGTAAAGACGTAATCAACATAATCAAGGCAGTCAGTCAGACAGCTGCTGTACTGATGTGAAAAAGGTCAAAACGAAGATAAAGTGTGCTAAACTTGAAGTAGTGAATACTGTGAGAGCGCCCCCTGCTGTTTATCAGTAGAAATAAATGGAGCTCATTATGCTGGTAGTGAACTATGCTGCTGACACAGCTGCCTAAAAACCATAGAAACGGACCTTAAACAGAAGTGAGGAGCCTGTTGGGGTTCATCCTAAAGTTAGGACAGGATTTAGGTTTAGTCCAGTTAGGATGTTTGTGTGATGCTGTTTTCTTATCTGGAGTTGATGATGAGGTTATGAAGTTAGGAACTGTTATTCTGGAATAGATACTGTCCCAAATTCAGTCCGTACTGAAGTCGTCATGGAGACTAAACAGAAAAGATTTCAGACCTAAGAAGTTTCTGTAATGCGGCCCCAGATGTGGTCAGACAGCACAGTTTAAGTATCAGCATAAAATCCTGTGGTAGTTTTCTGTCTGTCTCCCTCCTCGTAATGGCGTGAAGGGGAGGGCACAGCTGTGGTGTTTGGGTTTGTTCTTCTTTAGAAGCAGTTTTTTTTGTAAGGAACAGCACTTTAAGTTCCCACAGAGATACACACACAAAGCACTCACAGAACCCGCACTGCTGGCTGAGAAGTGGCTCGCGCTCCAGAGGAGAGATGAAGACGCTGCACCTTTTGGTTCCGACTCTGCTCACGCTGACCGGTATGAATTATTACCACTCTTTTAGTTTCCTACATGCAGAGGAGGGCAGAGTCGCCTAAAATAGTCTAACAAAACAAAGAAAGGAAGGTCTGAGCGAGTGTGAAGAACCTTTTTAACACCTTAAATTTCCTGAGTGTTTTAACTGGTGATACTTCCATTCTAATACAGTGAGGGGAAACAAGAACTCAGACACTTTGGTTTGTGTTTAGTTAAGGTCAGAAAATAAATCAAACTCTACATTGCTACATATTAATGCTGCAAAAACAAAAACAAAACATTATTAAACATCATTATTAAAGATGTTGCCTTTGGTTGAGAAGATTTCACACAACCAATAATGAATAATGAAAGTGGAGCTTCTTAAAGTAACATTATTAAAAAGCTGCAGAGCCCTAGTAAAGACCTAAACATCCCACAGGTGCGTTCACTCTTAAAAAGAGGGTTCTTCAAGGGTTCTTTAGTAAAGAAAAAGATTCTTTATAGAAGCATGAACACTTAAAGAACGCTTTGCTTGCTTAAGTGGTTCTTTACATGGTGAAATGGCTCTTCAGATTGATGGAGAATGTGCTATAGGCCCAGATAGCAATGAAATTTTGGCCCAAATGTGGCCCACTTCTGCAGTTCTCTTATGGCCCACATTTGGCCTTGATGTACAGCGTTGACTCGGGGTGAGTCTGGCTGCCTCAACGCAGCCACAGGTCCACCAAACATGGGCCAAATCTGGGCCAAATAAATTTACCATATGCTCACCTTACATGGGCCATGTCTGGGCCAAATCTGGGCCAAATAAATTTACCATATGCTCACCTTACATGGGCAATGTCTAGGCCAAATCAGGGCCAAAGGACTTAACCTCAGCTTCACTTTATATGGGCCGGATGTCACATGTTGTGGACCAGATCCGTACCAAATTAAATTTACCATACACTCACCCTACATGGGCCAGGTCAGGGCCGAATCAGGGCCAAAGAACTTAATCTCAGCTTCATCTAAAATGGGCCAGATCAGGGACATACCATACACTTACCCTACATCGGCCATGTTATGGGCCAGATGAAAGTACCATGTTATGGGCTGTACGTCAGGCACCGCAGCCGGCATTTCAACGTTTATTTATGGTTGAGTCAATATTGTGAATCAAGGTTAAATCATCTTTTAATTTTGGTTAGCTTTTCAAAAGTGAATCAACGAAGGTGGACATAGCATAACAATCAACAGTTTGCTGCAGTTTTCAGAACATGATGTGCATTATCATTTATTAAGCCAGTATATACTGTATTGCTTTGTACAGAATCTAATCTCAGCTGTGTGTCAGTGCGTTACCTTTATTACAGTTTCTCAAAGAAATCTGCAGACACACCTCCAAAGTTCAGTCTTAGATGTTGGTTTAGCCCAGGGGTCGGCGACATGCGGCTCTGCAGCTGCATGTGGCTCTTTTACTGCCCTGTTGCTCCACAGCTGAATCAGATTAGTAGGTAATAATAAAATAATCCTCCTTTACAGTAAAATAAAGCTCTGCTGATCGTTCAATACAGTTTAACAATAAATGGTCTTAAACTCTGGAGTTAATGTAGAACTGCTAACTCACCCTTTAACCCTGGAGATCAGTGCAGACTGCTGGTCTCCATAGCAACAGAGACAACAGTCTCATCTAGCTAGTAGCTAACGAAACGGCAAAGAGAGAGATTTAAGACGAACATCAATAATTTGGAGATTAATGGACTTATTTGCGTTCATAATTACTGCAGCTGGTTTCCTGATACGTTTAATCTGCAGCAAGAAACTGAACACTAAAAAAGTTGAAGCTGAAGTTGCTTCACATTCACCAGCTTCTTGTTCGAATTTTCTGGGACAGGAAAAATTGAACAAGAAGCTGGTGAATAAGAAGCGACTTCAGCCTCGTAAAAAGTCGAACGTTGAGAGACATTTTACAAGAAACTGTTCTACTTCTGAGGAAAAGTTTCCTGCTGGAGATGCGAGAAAATCAGCTGTAGCTGAGCCAAAGCTTAAAGCAGAGCAAAGTAAGTCTGAGTTTTCATTTATATTATATTTTTTAGTCTATATCAGCACAAACTGAGACATATTTACAGACAAGATGGTAAAATTGACATAAAATGTTGTGGCTCTCAAGGTGGTTTGATTTTTGTTGAAAGGACAAAATGGCTCTTCTCAGCATTTGGGTTGCGACCGCTGGTTTTAGCATTTCCTGAAGTAATTAAACACATTTAGTGATGTTGAGGTCTGGAATGGGACAGTTTTTGTGGTGTACGTGGGGCACCTTTAATCTCGAAACGTTTTCCACCACTTTGCTATGGTTTCCAGTTTCAATGACATGTTTCATCAAACGGTGAGAAACAGTGTGTAACGGGCACAAAATGGATTCTAATAAATGTACATTACAGTTGAAGATGTTAGACATGTTTTCATATTTAAACTCTTCGAAAAGAAAATTCTTTAAAAAGAACGCCAAGAATGGCCTTCTCAGCGGCCACAGCTGCTTGCGCTATATAACAGAGTCTTCAACGCAGAGTCTTCAACGCATCACCATTTCCATTTAAGGAAACGTTTTGCTGTGTGTTGTCAGGGCTGAATGCGGCTCAGGTCCTGCATGGTTGTTACAGCCTTCAAAAAATGGTTCTTCAAGGTTTCATCAGTAAATGCAATGGTCCAACTTAGAACCACGAACATTTGAACCAAGGACCATTTGAAAGCATTAATGGTTCTTTGCATGGTTAAATTGTTCTTTTCTATGATGGTTCTTTAAAGAACTCTTTTAAAATGGTTCTATGTAGCACTAAAAAAGGGTTCCACTATTGTTGAAGTCAAAGAACACTTTATCAGTACTATACAGAAGCGTTTTTGCTGAGTGTAGGACTTTTTGAACTCCAGGTTTGGTGTTTGATATTATATTTGACATTATATTCAGTTGTTTGTACTTAATGGTCATTTTGCCAGATAATTGAATAGAAAGGGTAAAATAAGTTTTTCCAGGTGAAAAGTTTGTATTTGTATCTTTTCATAACCGAATGTTTTAAAACAGAAGAATAAAATAAAAGCCTGGAGACGAGACTTTGTTTCTTTTTACTGCACTTACTGCACTTAAGTAAAATGATTATTATTTGTAAATACTGAGAAAAGTGCAAATTCATGAAAGATTTGCTGGAAAATACATGTAACTGAGTAACTGGAGCTGCTTACATACAAACACAGAGAGCAGACAAGACTGTTAAGCAACATTCAGTTCACATTCACATTCATTTAGTCGGAAACCAAAGCATTGCTAAACTGGCGTGTTGGTTCTTCTTCTGGCTGAGCTCGTCTATTTCACTCTCTGCTGGAGAGCAGATCTCATGTACTGCGGTTTTTGTCTTATTTGCATATTCTCTAGCATTCTTAGCCAGACTGTTATAATCTTTAAAAGTGTTGTTGAAAGTATATAGGTGTGAAGTTCTGACTGTTAAATTAGAACAATTAGTAAATGGTTAAATGTGGTCAAAGCAATACAAAAAAATCATGCAGTAAATGAAAAAGAACAGAAAAAATGGGGATGCCAATAATTTATCACATAATTCAGTGTGTGAGATGTAATCGGAGTGATTCAGAGTGGTTTGGTGTGAAATGGTTCAGATGTCTTTACAGTGGTGGTGATAGGAACCAGGGGTCGCCATGACTACAACACAAACATATACATCTCTTGCCTGTCAGTTAGTCTTTTCTTTATCATTTCTGTGAAGCACGGTGGTGGTAGTATCATGGTTTGGGCATTGGGCTATTTTGCTGCATCTGGGCCAGGACAGCTTGCCATAATAGATGGAACAATGAACTCTGAATGTCAATGTCAGGACATCAGTCTGTGAGCTGAAACTATATATATATATATATATATATAATAAAATATACAAAATATAATGAAAATATAATTTAAATAAATAAATACTATTTGGGTGGTGGATCATTCTCAGCACTGCAGTAACACTGACGTGGTGGTGGTGTGTTAGTGTGTGTTGCGCTGATCTGAGTGGATCAGACACAGCAGTGCTGCTGGAGTTTTTAAACACCTCAGTATCGCTGCTGGACTGAGAATAGTCCACCAACCAAAAACATCCAGCCAACAGTGTCCTGTGGGCAGCGTCCTGTGACCATTGATGAAGGACTAGAGGATGACCAACACAAACTGTGCAGCAGCAGATGAGCTATCGTCTCTGACTTTACATCTACAAGGTGGACTGACAAGGTAGGAGTGTCTAATAGAGTGGACAGTGAGTGGACACAGTGTTTAAAAACTCCAGCAGCACTGCTGTGTCTGATCCACTCAGACCAGCACAACACACACTAACACACCACCACCACGTCAGTGATACTGCAGTGCTGAGAATGATCCACCACCCAAATAGTACCTGCTCTGTGAGGGTCCATGGGGGTCCTGACCACTGAAGAACAGGGTAAAAGGGGGCTAACAAAGTATCAGAGAAACAGATCGACTATAGTCTGTAACTGTAGAACTACAAAGTGCACCTATACAGTAAGTGGAGCTGATAAAATGGACAATGAGCGCAGAAACAAGGAGGTGGTCATAATGTTATGCCTGATCGGTGTATATATATATATATATATATATATATATATATATATATAAAGATTTGGCTTGTATATAATCTTGCAAAGTCAGCACTGATCAGACACTCGCAGATAAAAAGACAAGGTTTAAGTTTTCTTGACTGCTTGGGACAGTTACAAAGAGCGCAGTCAGGACAGGCCAGGGTCAGTACCAGAGAGCAGGATGACCAAAACCAGTCCAGGATCGAAAACCAAGAGAGCAAATAATACACAGCAATCCAATCCAAAAGGGCAAACATAAAATGGCAGGTCATACAAAAAAAAGGCTTTTTAGACAAAAGACCACTCAGTATGTAACAAAAGGGGTTTGCAATGCTTCACAAAGAACTGAACTAAAGCCTGGGCTTTTATTCTAACTGACTAATGACATGAAATGACAGACAGGTGTGAAGGATTAGAACTCCGGTGAGGAGCAGCGCTGGGATGAATGTTTGTTGGTAGATGGTGATGGTATGGGAGTCATGTGATCTCCCACTGACTCATGGGAGTTGGAGTCCTCTACGCAGTCCATGTACTCGAGTGACTCTGTAGGAGAAAGAGAGCAGACAGAGGAGGCGTCCTCGGCAGGAGGCGTGGCAGATAACACTGATTAAACAGAAAACCAAATGTAAAACTAATAATCTTAAGTATCTGACAGTCTGTCTCAGAGAGTGAGAGAGGGGATTTGAGTTAAGTCTCAAAAACACTAAACACTGCCTCAAAACTCTAACTTACTTTAATTTCTTCTTCAGTCCTCACTGGTTTCTTTGATTTCATGTCTGTCCTCATATTTTCCAGGTGTTCTCTCAGACAGAGAATGGGGTGTGAATTATTCTGAGCCGATCTGCGCTGTGAGAGGATCTGATGTCATCATTTCCTGCACTTATTTCTACCCAAAGTCAGGGCATCAGGTGGAAAGAGTTCTCTGGTGCTCAATGAACTCAAATAAAGAAAAGTGTCATGACAGACCGTACGTTTATGACAGCTCTACTGCTGATTCAGGAGACTTTAACTATGTTGGGGACAAAAAATCAAACTGTACTTTATTAATCAGTAATGTACAGTTCAGTCACTCTGGAGAGTATAAATACAGATTTATAACTAATGTCGAGGCTGGCAAATGGACAGGTGACCCTGGAGTGACTCTTACAGTGGCAGGTAAATACTCAGATTAAAATAAAACTCCAAATTATTAATCTGTATTAAAAACACCTACTTTGTGCTTCCACTCTGTCCACTTTATTAGAAACACCCACCTTATAGTTCCACTATGCAGGTGTACAGCTTATCAGCCCTCCTCTACCCATTCATCACTGGTCAGTTTCTGACCACAGGGCTGCTGTTGTCCAGGTATTATATGGGTGGTAGTCCATTCTCAGCACAGCACAGCAGTGACACTGACATTGAACTAGGCTGAGAGTGGACCACCACCCAAAAACCTCCAGACAAGAGTAGCTCTGACCAAGACACAAACTGTACATCAACAGATGAGCTACAGTCTCTAACTGTTCACCAGCAATGTGGAGCTACAAGAGAGGGGTTTCTGATAAAGTGACCACATATAAAAAGGCATTATCATCTTCTCAATCATGCAGAATGTTCTAATGTGGTAATAAACTCTTAATAACGCACTCATGTGGACTCTTTCTGCTCTCTGAAAGTTCTGCAGGTGTCAATGATCAGACTGTCTGGAAACGGGACTCTAAAGGAAGGAGACTCTGTAAATCTGACTTGTGCTGTGAACTGCAGTCTCAGCTCTCCACAGTTTGTGTGGTTTAAGAACAGAGAGCGTTTACCTGAATCAGGCTCTGTTCTTCACCTTCCTGCTCTGACTGTGAGGAACTCTGGGAATTATTCCTGCACTTTGAAGAACTACGAGGACTTCACATCTGGAATGATCAGCCTTGATGTTGAAGGTGGGTCAATCTGCTTTGAATATTCCTGAAATTTAAAAATCTGCCTAAAAAACAACTAAATAAAAACCAGAGACTCTCTCAGTGCACACGGACCGACTATGGTCAATGATTTTTTATCAAATTAGATTTTATAGAAATTAACAAATATGCTAATTAACAAATACTTTGATACTTTGTGTCTTGGTGCACATTAAATGTGAGTTATCATTGAAGCAGTAGAACCCGAGAGGGAATGTGTTATTGTGAAATAACATCCCGGCTGTGATTTGGTCGCCATAGATCATCACAGCCGTGATGTTATTGGTGATAACACACTCCTCGAGTGTTCTACTGCTTTAATACAACAGTTAAATAAATAAAGTAATAAATTAATAAACTGGGCCGTGAACGCGGCGTTTAATGTTTTAATGTTCGCAGTTCCTTCACCAAATTATAGTTCCTTAACAAGCAGCTTGTTGCTACGTCAGAGTAACGAGCTCCGCCCACTCGCTGCACAGCCGGCATTCGCCAAAGGTGTAGTCTGATCTTCAGAGTCTGACCAAATCAGACTGAGCCATAAAACGGCCGCAATATCAAGTTCAGCTCAGTTTTGTCAGTTTTTGTCAGATCAGTATTAATGTTGTTTTGTTCCAGCCAGTCTGTAAAGCATCTTACAGTCCATTTAGTTTGGCGAATGGTGTTGGGTTCATTTCTGGCTGATTCCAGGTTGTTTAGCTGTTCTTCTGTCTCAGCTGCCGACTGAAAAGCTGCTCAGTGGTGATGACAGTTTGGGAGTTTAGTGTCGTCTCATCTTCAGAGTCTGACCAAATCGGCTGTCGGTCAAATGTGATCTTAAAAGTGTCCATTTTCTGTTTGTGGCAAAGTAAGAAGTAAAAACGTTCAAATGGCTTGAGCGTCTCCTACAACTGTCAAAGTCGTTGCTTAGCAATGGTGTCTCAGCGGAGTGATACAGTGTTTGTGATGTTATGGTGAAATAACAGCACAGTTAGTACACTTCTCAACCAGTCAGCTTGCGTGGCCGGAACTAACTGTTGTATAAACTGTTTATTGATTATCTAATGCTGTCAAGTCGGTCCCGTGTTTCTCCAGAACATTCCGTCTTCTCTTTGGTTCTTCACAGTTCTTAATGGCTTGTTCATGATTCCTCTGATCATCTCTGTCCATCTTGTAGATGTTCATCCTTTTCCTCTTTTGGCAACTAATTTAATAGTCGATTAGTTGGTGATGTCATCACGCGTGTTCCTCGCATTAACTAGGAATGTTCTGACATTATTGCTTACTAAAGAGTTAACAAAAGTGCGATGGCAGCCTCGATAACAAAAGTGTGGGAGCATTTCACGCTGAACTCAGAAAAAAGGTTGTCAGTTGTGCTGTTTGTAAAGCCGACTTTAGCTGCCGTGGGAGCACATCCTCCACATTGGAGCATCTGAAGAGGAAACACGTCGGCCCACTGGATGAAGAAGAGTAATCTCTGTAAGATTGTTGTTCTAGCGAGCTAGTTAGCCTACTGCAGGGGCCGCAACCCAAATGTTAAGAAGAGCCATTTTGTCATTTCAATAAAAATCAAACCACCTTGGGAGCCTCAACATATTATGTCCATTTTATTGAAGTAATGTTTCACCACTTTGGCTGTAAATATGTCTCAGTATGTGCTGATGCATTAGAATAGGCTAAAAAATATAATATAAACAAAAACACAGACGTACTTTGCTCTTCTTTAATCTTTAGCTCGGCTGTAGCTGCTTTTCTCACATCTCCAGCAGGAAACTTTTCCACAAAATTAGAACAGTTTCTTGTAAAATGTCTCTCAATGTTCGACTTTTTACAAGACTGAAGTCGCTTCTTATTCAAATTTTCCTGTTCCACCTTAAATGGTGCCTGAGGCGCCAGTATGTAGCTAACTATGTAGCTAACTCTTGCACCATTTAAGGTGGAACGAGAAAATTCGAACAAGAAGCTGGCGAATGAAAAGCGACTTCAGCCTTGTCACTTTTTAGTGTTTGTCAGTTTCTTGTTGCAGATTAAACATATCAGTAAACCAGCTGGAGTGATTATAAATGCAAATAAGCCTGTTTTTCTCCAAATTATCGGTGTTTGTTTAAATCCAAAGCTAAGCTGGCCACTTTTCACTGGCTTTTAAAACTGTCCACCAGAGTAGGATGGGTTCCCCTTTTGAGTCTTGGCTCCTCTCAAGGTTTCTTCCTCTTGCTTTTAGGGAGTCCTTGCCACGGTTGCCATTGGCGACACTCATGGAGGCTCAGACACAAATCATCGGGAAAGAGAGCTCATTGTTCTGCCTGCCCCTCACTGCCTGGATCGAACGTGAGGTGTAGTGAAGCAGCCTCGCTACAGAACAGGAGGCGGGGCCTGGGTGGCAAAGTTCGGGTGCTGTAGTCAGTGAGGCACATTTTTTAACCCTCTGGGGTCGTTTTCTCGATTTGTTCATCTCTTCTTAAACTCTCCTTTAAAGGCTTTTCATATAACATGATCCTCATATGTTTCATATGAAAATGAATAACTCTGGATGTGAGTCTCATATGATCTCGTGATAAGATGGAATGGAAAGGGCGACTCTCTCTCTCTGTCCTTTAGCTCTTTAGCATTAGCTCATGTTAAGAGGTGGCCTCCATCACTGCGTCCACTTCTTCCAACACTAAAATTTGCCCAGTTCCTAAAAAATTTCCTTGGAGTGATTAAAGTAACATGTCTTCCTGGGGCTGTATTACAGAAACTTAACCTAATCTGACAGGTCAAAATAAGATTTTTCACAAATTCGCCTTACAGAAGTAAATCTGGTCTTAATTTAGGGATCTTATCTTATTTTACAGCATCTTATCTCAAGTTAGGAAATCCTAAACCACTCGATCGAAGTCGACAGTCAACTGTCATGTCTGTTACCTAGCAACCGACAATCTACACACAGCTGAAAGGTAAAGACGTAATCAACATAATCAAGTTAGTCAGTCAGACAGCTGCAGTTACTGATGTAAAAAAGGTCAAAACAAAGATAAAGTGTGCTAAACTGTAAGTGGTGAACACTGTGTGAGCGCCCCCTGCTGTTTATCAGAGCGTCGCCGCTCCTCAGTTTCAGTCTCCATTTCCCAAACGCTTTAGCCGAGCGCACTAACGTTACTCCTCATAATAAACAGACACACGTTCAGCTCCGTCTCCTCATTATTCACCACCATCACTGTAATATTTCATCATCAACATTAACACACGAAGGTGATCAGAGGGGCGGTGGAGATCGAGTCTGCAGCGTCTGAGATCTTTAAAACGCAGAGTTAGAAAAGAAAATCATCTCACAGTGAAAGCAGCGTTTTACAGTAGAAATAAATGGAGCTCATTATGCTGGTAGTGAACTATGCTGCTGACACAGCTGCCTAAAAACCATAGAAACGGACCTTAAACAGAAGTGAGGACCCTGTTGGGGTTCATCCTAAAGTTAGGACAGGATTTAGGAGGTTTAGTCTAGTTAGGATGTTTGTGTGATGCTGTTTTCTTATCTGGAGTTGATGATGAGATTATGAAGGTAGGAACTGTTATTCTGGAGTAGATACGGTCTGAAATTCATTCGTACTGAAGTCGTCATGGAGACTTAACAGAAAAGATTTCAGACCTAAGAAGTTTCTGTAATGCGGCCCCAGATGTGGTCAGACAGCACAGTTTAAGTATCAGCATAAAATCCTGTGGTAGTTTTCTGTCTGTCTGCCTCCTCGTAATGGTGTGAAGGGGAGGGCACAGCTGTGGTGTTTGGGTTTGTTCTTCTTTAGAAGCAGTTTTTTTGTAAGGAACAGCACTTTAAGTTCCCACAGAGATACACACACAAAGCACTCACAGAACCCGCACTGCTGGCTGAGAAGTGGCTCGCGGTCCAGAGGAGAGATGAAGACGCTGCACCTTTTGGTTCCGACTCTGCTCACACTGACCGGTATGGATTATTACCACTCTTTTAGTTTCCTACATGCAGAGGAGGGCAGAGTCGCCTAAAATAGTCTAACAAAACAAAGAAAGGAAGGTCTGAGCGAGTGTGAAGAACCTTTTTAACCCCTTAAATTTCCTGAGTGTTTTAACTGGTGATACTTCCATTCTAATACAGTGAGGGGAAACAAGAACTCAGACACTTTGGTTTGTGTTTAGTTAAGGTCAGAAAATAAATCAAACTCTACATTGCTACATATTAATGCTGCAAAATAAAAACAAAATGTTATTAAACATCATTATTAAAGATGTTGCCATTGGTTAAGAAGATTTCACACAACCCATAATGAATAATGAAAGTGGAGCTTCTTAAAGTAACGTTATTAAAAAGCTGCAGAGCCCTAGTAAAAACCTAAACATCCCACAGGTGCGTTCACTCTTAAAAAGAGGGTTCTTCAAGGGTTCTTTAGTAAAGAAAAAGATTCTTTATAGAAGCATGAACACTTAAAGAACGCTTTGCTTGCTTAAGTGGTTCTTTACATGGTGAAATGGCTCTTCAGATTGATGGAGAATGTGCTATAGGCCCAGATAGCAATGAAATTTTGGCCCAAATGTGGCCCACTTCTGCAGTTCTCTTATGGCCCACATTTGGCCTTGATGTACGGCGTTGACTCGGGGTGAGTCTGGCTGCCTCAACGCAGCCACAGGTCCACCAAACATGGGCCAAATCTGGGCCAAATAAATTTACCATATGCTCACCTTACATGGGCCATGTCTGGGCCAAATCCGGGCCAAATAATTTTACCATATGCTCACCTTACATGGGCCATGTCTGGGCCAAATCCGGACCAAATAAATTTACCATATGCTCACCTTACATGGGCCATGTCTGGGCCAAATCAGGGCCAAAGGACTTAACCTCAGCTTCACTTTATATGGGCCGGATGTCACATGTTGTGGACCAGATCCGTACCAAATTAAATTTACCATACACTCACCCTACATGGGCCAGGTCAGGGCCGAATCAGGGCCAAAGAACTTAATCTCAGCTTCATCTAAAATGGGCCAGATCAGGGACATACCATACACTTACCCTACATCGGCCATGTTATGGGCCAGATGAAAGTACCATGTTATGGGCTGTACGTCAGGCACCGCAGCCGGCATTTCAACGTTTATTTATGGTTGAGTCAATATTGTGAATCAAGGTTAAATCATCTTTTAATTTTGGTTAGCTTTTCAAAAGTGAATCAACGAAGGTGGACATAGCATAACAATCAACAGTTTGCTGCAGTTTTCAGAACATGATGTGCATTATCATTTATTAAGCCAGTATATACTGTATACTTTGTACAGAATCTGATCTCAGCTGTGTGTTAGTGAGTCACTCTTTACCTTTATTACAGTTTCTCGAAGAAATCTGCAGACACACCTCCAAAGTTCAGTCTCAGAAGTTGGTTTAGCCCAGGGGTCGGCAACACGCGGCTCTGCAGCTGCATGCGGCTCTTTTACTGCCCTGTTGCTCCACAGCAGAATCAGATTAGTAGGTAAAAATAAAATAATCCTCCTTTACAGTAAAATAAAGCTCTGCTGATCGTTCAACACAGTTTAACAATAAATGGTCTTAAACTCTGGAGTTAATGTAGAACTGCTAATTCACCCTTTAACCCTGAAGATCAGCACAGACTGCTGGTCACCATAGCAACACAGACAACAGTCTCACCTAGCTAGTAGCTAACAAAAAGGCAAAGAGAGAGATTTAAGACAAACGTTGATAATTTGTAGATGAATGGACTTATTAGTGTTTATAATCACTCCAGCTGGTTTCCTGATACGTTTAATCTGCAACGAGAAACTGACAAACACTAAAAAGACGAGAAGCTGAAGTTGCTTCACGTTCACCAGCTTCTTGTTCGAATTTTCTGGGACAAGTAAAAATTGAATAAGAAGCTGGTGAATAAGAAGTGACTTCAGCCTCGTAAAAAGTTGAACGTTGAGAGACATTTTACAAGAAACTGTTCAACTTCTGAGGAAAAGTTTCCTGCTTCCGCTTCCTGGTTCCGACCCCTGGTTTAGCATTTTCTGAAGTAATCAAACACATTTAGTGATGTTGAGGTCTGGAATGGGACAGTTTTTGTGGTGTACCTGGGGCACCTTTAATCTCGAAACGTTTTCCACTATTTTGCTAAGGTTTCCAGTTTCAATGACGTTTCATCAAACGGTGAGAAACAGTGTGTAACGGGCACAAAATGGATTCTAATAAATGTACGCTACAGTTGAAGATGTTAGACGACATGTTTTCATATTTAAACTCTTCAAAAAGAAAATTCTTTAAAAAGAACACCAAGAATGGCCTTCTCAGCGGCCACAGCTGCTCGCGCTATATAACAGAGTCTTCAACGCATCACCATTTCCATTTAAGGAAACGTTTTGCTGTGTTTTGTCAGGGCTGAATTTCTCAGGTCCTGCATGGTTTTAACACTCTTCAAAAAATGGTTCCTCAAGGTTTCATCAGTAAATGCAATGTACCAATTTAGAACCATGAACACTCAAAGGACCATTTGAAAGCATAAATGGTTCTTTGCATCATTTGTTCTTTTCTATGATGGTGCTTTAAACAGCCCTTCTAAAATGGTTCTATGTAGTAGTAAAAAAGGGTTCTACTATTGCTGAAGTCAAAGAACCTTTAATCAGTACTATACAGAAGCTTTTTGCTGAGTGTAGGAGTCCCATTTTCTCTGTAGATTTGAATAAGTTTTTGAACTCTAGCTTTGGAGTTTGGTATTATATTGGTATTATACATCATATTCAGTTGTTGAGGCTTCTTTTTCCTGGTGCTGAAAACTGAATAGTTTGTACTTAATGGTCATTTTGACAGAAGATTGATTGGAAAGGGTGGTCTCGGACTTTTGCACTGTACTGTACTTCAGTACAAGTATTATCATTTGTAAATACTGAAAAAAGTGCAAATCCATGAAAGATTTGCTGGAAAATACATGTAACTGAGTAACTGGAGCTGCTTACATACAAACACAGAGAGCAGACAAGACTGTTAAGCAACATTCAGTTCACATTCACATTCATTTAGTCGGAAACCAAAGCATTGCTAAACTGGCGTGTTGGTTCTTCTTCTGGCTGAGCTCGTCTATTTCACTCTCTGCTGGAGAGCAGATCTCATGTACTGCAGTTTTTGGTCTCATTTGCATATTCTCCAGCATTCTTAGCCAGATTAAAAATCTGTTATCTTTAATAGTGTTATTGAAAGTATGTAGGTGTGTAGTCAGTTTGTTTTCCTAAGCTCTGTTTGTATACACCAGGGGTCAGTAACCCAAATGTGAAGAAGAGCCATTTTGTCCTTTTAACAAAAATCAACTTTCTTTGGGAGCCACAACATTTTATGTCCATTTATTGAAGTAACCTTTTACCATGGTGGCTGTAAATGTGTCTCAGTATGTGCTGATGTACGAGCATAGGCTAAAAACATAATATAAACAAAAACACAGACTTCTGAGTTTATATGGAATGTTGATGATGGAAAATAGTGGAAAATCTGAAATAATAAGTTTTCTTTGGGGACTATTTTGCCTCGCAGCGCCCTGCATGTATAAATGCATAATGTATAAATAACTATATACATATCTATAAATAGTTTTATCATATAAAGATTTGCCTTGTATCCTGCCATTGATAACACTGATTAAAAAGAAAACCAAATGTAATACTAATTAATCTTAAATACTTTGATAGACTGTCTCATTTGAATTAAAAGTCTCAAACACTAAACACTGCCTCATAATTCTAACTTATTTTAATGTTCTTCTTTAGTCCTCACTGATTTCTTTGATTTTATGTCTGTCCTCATATTTTGCAGGTGTTCTCTCAGACAGTAAATGGGGTGTGAAATATCCTGAGCCGATCTGCGCTGTGAGAGGATCTGATGTCATCATTTCCTGCACTTATTTCTATCCTGGTTTAGAGCGTCAGATGAAAAGAGTTCTCTGGTGCTCAGTGAACTCAAATAAAGAAAAGTGTCATGACGGACCGTACATTTATGACAGTAACTCTACTGCTGATTCAGGAGACTTTAAGTATGTTGGGAACAAAACATCAAACTGTACTTTATTAATCAGTAATGTACAGTTCAGTCACTCTGGAGAGTATAGATTCAGATTTATAACTAATGACAGCTGGACAGGTGACCCTGGAGTGACTCTTACAGTGGCAGGTAAATACTCAGATTAAAATTGATTAAAATTAAGATCCAAATTATTAATCTGTATTAGAAACACCTACTTTGTAGGTGTACAGTTCACCCCTCCTCTACCCATTCATCACTGGTCAGTTTCTGACCACAGGACTGCTGTTGTCCAGTTATTTTTTGGGTGGTGGTCCATTCTCAGCACAGCACAGCGATGACACTGACACTCAACAAGGCTGAGACTGGAGCTCCACCCAAAAATTTCCAGACAAAAGAGAATCTGTGGTCAGAAACTGATTAACCACAAGACACAAACTGTACATTAACAGATGAGCTATTGCCTCTAACTGTACACCAGCAAGAGAGGGGTTTCTGATAAAGTGGCCACGTATGAAAAGGCATTACTATCTTCTCAATCATGCAGAATGTTTTAATGTGGTAATAAACTCTTAATAACGCACTCATGTGGACTCTTCCTGCTCTCTGAAAGTTCTGCAGGTGTCGATGATCAGACTGTCTGGAAACGGGACTCTAAAGGAAGGAGACTCTGTAGATCTGACTTGTGCTGTGAACTGCAGTCTCAGCTCTCCACAGTTTGTGTGGTTTAAGAACAGAGAGCGTTTACCTGAATCAGGCTCTGTTCTTCACCTTCCTGCTCTGACTGTGTGGAACTCTGGGAATTATTCCTGCGCCTTGAAGAACTACGAGGCCGTCACATCTGAAATGATCAGCCTTGATGTTGAAGGTGGGTCAGCCTGCTCTGAATATTGTCTACAACACAAATACAGCCATTACAATTAAACTACCTGAAGTAAACTAAGTGAACTGGCTAGTTCAGTCATCGGTATGTTTATGAATATATGATTATATCTCCAGAATCTGTACAAAAATAAAATTTTTACCCTTTAAATGGTCAGGGCTCGCTGGTGGGCCCAGAGTTTTAATACACACTTCTATAACCTAGTCCATGTAGTTACTGATTAATAAGGCTTAGTATGACACAAGCCTGAGATTTTAAGGGGTTGAATCAGATTTTTATAGAAATTAACAAATGTTTGATTAATAAGCAGTGGTGTCCTTGACATCCTCAAGGCTGAAGCTTTTGTATTGGCTACAAAACATAGTGTTGCAGCGGCCATTGTTCATTAAAGAGCTGTTCTCCGATCAGAATCTTCTTTTGACCACTGTTACTATACACTAGCCTAGCTCACAGTAGCCTTAGCCCAGGGGTTGACAACATGCAGCTCTTTTACTCCCAGTTGCTCCACAGCTGAATTAGATTTGTAGGTAAAAATAAAATAATCCTCCTTTACAGTAAAATAAAGCTCTGCTGATCGTTCAACACAGTTTAACAGTAAATGGTCTTAAACTCTGGAGTTAATGTAGAACTGCTAATTCACCCTTTAACCCTGAAGATCAGCACAGACTGCTGGTCACCGTAGCAACACAGACAACAGTCTCACCTAGCTAGTAGCTAACGAAACAGCAAAGAGAGAGATTTAAGATGAACATCGATAATTTGTAGATGAATGGACTTATTAGTGTTTATAATCACTCCAGCTGGTTTCCTGATACGTTTAATCTGCAACGAGAAACTGACAAACACAAGCCGTGAGATTGAAGTCAGCTTCTCATTTGCCAGCTCTTTGAACTCTCCCGTTCCACCTTAAATGGTGCCTGTAACTGCGGAATGGGAAAATTCGAATTCTAAAAGTCAAACCATAAGAAACATTTTACAAGAAACTGTTCTGCTTTTGTGGAAAAGTTTCCTGCTGGAGATGTGAGAAATGCGGCTATAACGGAGCTATAAAGCTGAAAGCAGAGCAAAGTAAGTCTGCGTTTCATTTATATTATATGTTTTAGCCTATACTAGCACACGAGCACATATTGAGATTTATTTACAGCCAAGATGGTCAAATAGATGTAAAATGTTGTGGCTCTCAAGGTGGTTTGATTTTTGTAAAAAGGACAAAATGGCTGTTTTTTACATTTAGGTTGCGACCCCTGCCTTAGCCGGTTTGCAGTGCTAAATAAAAGCTACAGTGGAGACGTTTATTTTGCACTCTTAACTTTTTGTCTTGGCTCATATAAAGTAAATGTAATAAACCTTCATAAACCATCTACATTAAAAATGCTACAGGGACATTCACTGGAAAGAGGCCCCGAATATTCTGTAATAACTCTCTGCAGGACAAAGCAATCTGAAAGAAACAGCGTGCAATGTGTTCCTCAGTATATGGAGCTTCGAACAAGCTGAGATGTCGCAACATTTAACCTCCATTTGCAACTTCTGGGTGCATACCTCCCGTATCCCTTTATGTGTCTGGCAAAAAATGGAGATCACTTCCAGCATCGTGCGTAATGCAATTGATTACACATTCGTCAAGGTATGCAGCATAATTTTTCGTTCAGATTGCTTCATCCTAACGGGAGTTACAACAGAATATTCGGGGCCTCTTTCCAGTGAATCTCCCTGTATTTTCAGTGTAGAATATAAGCTGTTAAGACTAAAGCAATCGATGATATAAACACATTTTCCCAGCCGATGTATTGAGGTTGTGCCCGCTGGAAAAATATGGGTAACATTTACTTGTACAGTTCCTACGTTCTAGACATTAGGAGAGGGTATAGTACCAACTCCAAAGTACTGCATAGTTACTTTGTGTAACATGATGGTAAGTTCTGAGACAGTTTAACTACATTACACTGAAATGCCCCACAGGTTCTAGGTATTCCTTAAATAAGTCTGTGGTGCGATCTTCAAAGTGTTGTGTAATTATTTAGGGTAAAATGATAATAAGTACCAAGACTTTCTAATTAATTAAGCTCATAAAGCTTTTACACGGTGAAATGTCTCATAATTATTTGCAGTAATAAACTAGTCAGTGAAAACATTTCCACTGTAATGTCACACATTTAAGCAGGAAAATAAATCAGAAACACCTCCAAGTAGCAAGTAAGTTATATGGAGTAAAACAACGATATGAAACACAAAGATTTCATGTAAATGGTAAATGGTAAGAACCTAGTAGAACCAAAGAAATCACTTTCATTCATTTTAGTTTATGGCTCTTAAACAGCCACATGCTGTATAAGATTCTGTATTTTATTCATCTACAATCTTTCAAATGCTATAATAATTACACAGTACTGAAGTGTTTTCACCGCACACTTACTCAGATAATATCTAGAACCTGTTGCATCTCAGTGTAATTAAGTTACTTGCTTATCATCATGTTACCCACAATAATTGCCTACTTTGGAGTTTAACCTGTTGAACCCTTAAAGTCCGAGGTTTATAACATCCATCCATCCATCATCTAAACCGCTTATCCTTCTGGGTCGCGGTGTCATTGGGCGGAAGGCAGGATACACCCTGGACAGGTCGCCAGTCCATCACAGGGCAGACAGACAGACAGACATACACATTCACACACACACTCACACTCACACCTAGGGGCAATTCAGTATGTCCAATCAGCCTGACTGCATGTCTTTGGACTGTGGGAGGAAACCGGAGTACCCGGAGGAAACCCACGCAGACACAGGGAGAACAGGCAAACTCCACACAGAAATGACCCTGGTCGCCCGGCTGGGAATCGAACCCAGGCCATTCTTGCTGTGAGGCGACAGCGCTACCCACTGCACCACCGTGCCGCCCGGTTTAGAACATACTAAGGCTTATTATTCAGTAACTACAGGGGCTTCAATGCAAACTGGCTGAGCTATTCTTAGGTTACAGACTCTCAGAAATAAAGGTAGTGAACTACCACTGGGGAAGTGCCCCTCTTGTCATCTCAGTACCTTTAGTCAGGGAACATAACTGAACCATAATCCACTGAAATGATATGTTCTAAGCTGTACTGACTCCACACACCCCGTCTCGTCTCCAGGCTTTTATTTTACTGTTCTGTTTAAAACATTCGGTTATGAAAAGGTACAAATACGAACTTTTCACCTGGAAAAACTTATTTAAGATACACAATCAGACCTTAAAACCACTGTTGGAGCTTTGAGGGAACATTTACACTGTTTGTACCTTGATAAACAAAAATGTACCTGCACAGAACCTTTATTTCTAGCAGTGTAGCAGTGTGTAATAAATCTTTGGGCCTGCCGGCGGGCCCTGGTAATGTAAGGGTTTATTACCAAGAGCTTGCCATGTGGGTCGGTAAACTAAACTAACTGGTTAAACCAAAACCAAACCGTCATTGATAAATATTTGTTTCTTTCAACAGGTTTCACAGTTTTGTACATGGTTTCGATTGTCCTTGGAGTAATTCTGTTCATACTACTCGTGGCAATCTTAGTCGTAGTTTGCAAAAGGAGGTGAGACCGAACATATTTGCACTCATTACAAATGTATACAGTGTAAAACTAAAAGATGACAGCAAGTGTGTTATACTTTAATCAACCTATAGGATTCATAACTAAACTGAATACAACTGGATGTACTTTGACAAGTAACACTGAACGACTGTACAGCTAAATACAGATACTTTAATAGATTAGATTTGCTCTTCTAACATCAGATATTCAAAACATTCAAAATATTGGTTTAAATGTCTCTGTGGTCAGTAAAACAGTCTGCTTTTCTAATCAGAGACGTATCAGATGATGCTGGATGTCCTAGATGCTGTTCCTTCAACTGTATTTCACTGTGCACTCTTCTGCATCCATTAGGAAGAAGGCAAAAGCTCCAGAAGAAGACAGTAGAGGAGGTGGCGGGAAAACCCAGGTTAGACCCAGAAAAGCCTTTCTAGATTTAAGTTCTATGTGGCTGCAGTGCTACAGTTTACTCTAGCACACCTGGTTCAGTCTTACTGATCTGTTTATGCTCCACTCACAAATGTGCTATGATGCTAATGTAGCTAGCCCTCAATGTTAGCATATCAATCAAATGTTTAGCCCTAAAAACTGTGACAACATGACAAATGTATCCTGAGTGATCTTACACAAAGTAAGTCATTTAGCAGCTGCACACCAGCATCAAAATGCACAAGACCAGGCGCCAGATGGAGTGGAGTAAAGCGTCGCCACTGGACTCTGGAGCAGTGGAAATGTATTCTGTGGAGTGACCAATCACGCTTCTCTATCTGTCAGTCTGATGGACGAGTCTGGGTCTGGCGAATGCCAGGAGAACGTTACCTGCCTGACTGCACTGTGCCAGCTGTAAAGTTTGGTGGAGGAGGGATGATGATATGGGGCTGTTTTTCAGGGGTTGGTCTAGAACCCTTAGTTCCAGTGAAGGGAAATCTTAATACTTCTGCAGACCAAGACATTTTGGACAGTTCTATGCGTCCAGTTTATTTGGGGAAGAACATTTCCTGTTCCAGCATTGCTGAGCCCCAGTGCACAAAGCAGCTCCATAAAGGCCTGGCTGGGTGAGTTTGGTATGGAAGAACTTGACTGGCCCTCACAGAGCCCTGACCTCAACCCCATCAAACACCTTTGGGATGAACTTAAACGGGGATTGTGAGCCAGGCCCTCTCGTCCAACATCAGTGTCTGACCTCACAAGACAGACTCTCTCCAACATCTTGTAGAAGCTTCCCAGAAGAGTGGAAGCTGTTGTAGCTGCAAAGGGGGACCAACTCCATAATAATGCCTATGGATTTAGAATGGGATTCATAAAAGCTCCTGTAGGTGTGATGTGTAGTTGTCCCAATACTTTTGTCCATATAGTGTATGGGACCAGAACTCATCCCAGACTATCAGCACCTGTATATTTACGTTATGAACTAATGCTGATAGGTTATGTTATTTTAATAGATTGGTGAAAGAACGCATGATAAACAAACGGAGCTTCAGGATAACCAAGGTAATAAGGCTGCTGAAGCCCCGCTGCAGGAGAACGAAGTGACGTATGCCTCTGTGTGCAATAAACCTAATAAACCAAAAGAAAGGTAAGAACTAACATCATATATAATGTCGAAATCCTTTCTAGACATATTTGATTTGATATGAACCAAGAGAATTGTAGCAGACTGGGTAGAGGACTGTAGAAGTCCGTAAAGGACTTTATACCACACAAAAATACTTGGAACATCAGTTTAGAGATCTCTGTGGTTACTGATGTGTATGAGATCACACTGGATCTAACCGACGCTGCTTTTTCCTCTGTGCTTCTGCATCTATCAGGAAGGAAAAAGCTCAAGAAGAAGAAGACAACAGCCGAAGTGACTGGAAAAGCCAGGTTTGACCTAAAAAAAACTACTAAAACTCTAATCCTGTGTGAATGCAGTGCTGCAGTTTAGTGTTTTCCATGTTCAGCACATCAGGTTTAACCTGATAATTGCATTATCCAGGCTCCGCCTACAAATGTGGTCTTTCGTAGCTACTGTTGTGAGGTTGATTAGAAAATGTAGCGCGAGTTGTCAAATAACTAAATGTGTGTTATTTGAAATTATATTTAATTTGTATGATTTTTTTGTGGTGCAGTCAAACTTTTTACAGATAATTACCTGCTATTCTAAGCAGTGCTTAAGTGCTTCAGCTGTTTTAATCTTGCTAGCTAAACCTCCATTTGTTTTTCTTTGCTGTCGCAGAATAGCTTGGCTTTACTGATGTAGCTCGAGGTTATATACTGTTGCGCTTTCTATTTTCTGCCATAATGTCAATATTCATGGCATTACAACAGGAAAATGCTGTTAGCAAATTAACTTCAGCCATGCTACATTAGCTATTAGTGCGTGGCTATGGTGTTAACTTTGCTAGCTAGCAACGTTAAAACAGTTTAAGCTGGTGAACTTTATTGTTTAGCCTATAAATGGCTAATGTTAATCTCTTAAAAACCTTGATTACACGAAAAATAAACAACACATACCCAAACTACATTATCATTACCTATGTTTTCATAATCAAAATAGCCCAAATAAGACTGAACACAGACATTTCCAAGAGGTGTATAAAGGCCAGTCTATTTATAGTCCCAACAATGTACTGATGAAGATATGATACAATGGCGAGTTCGATTGATGGCGATGCTACAGCCGTCCGTAGCCGGGAGTCCAAGAGAGCACAGCTGGCCTCGGTCTCTCTGGATGGGTAGGATGGCCCCCCCTTCTCCCCCCATCACTCAGTGTGGCGCTAGTCAGCGCAGGCGTCTGTTAGCTGACGTAACAGATCTGGTGGTTGGTGTTTTCCTCCGAGCGCGTTCGGCTGTCCAGTGACGTTGCGTGAGCAGTAGTTCAAAAAGAAGTGGTGGCTGGTTTCACAGGTCTCGGAGGAAGCCAGTGCTGCCTTCGCCCTCCTAGCGTTGATAGTATCGTGTGATTGGGGTGTCCTAACTAGCGTGTGGAATTGGAGACGACTAAATTGGGGAGAAAATCGAAAAAAAAAAAAGATATGATACAATAGTAGATAATTCACTCACATCCTCAGAAGACGTGCCCTTCTCTAAGTTCGATTCCAAGTTCACTTTGAATTCTCTTTCAGTCATCAGATTCATCCTCTCAGGGAAGGCAGCCGAAGCACAACTCGTGGTACAAAGTGTTCTTCCGCACATTGCGTGCAGTTACACATTTCCGTCAGAGAGGTCTCCAAATCCCTAAAACTTACATAGTGTAGTTTTAAACATAGGTATTATGTTTTTTCCTTACGGCTAAATGTTTAACAGAGGGATGTATCTCTTCCTCTCTGCACACTCATGTTTGTTTTGGTGTCGTAAAGCTTTCATCACAGATGAGGTTCTGCAGAAATGTTGCAAAACGTTGCAAAAGCTGCAACTGTGTGAGAGTCAGTGGAGTGATGTGAGTGTTTACATCCAGATCTATCTTGAATAGTCCGATCAGTATCGTCCACATGTTTTAATCACACTGCGGTTTGGTTTGCTAAGACTATAGTCAGACCAGGACAGTCTAACAATGCTGTTTACTTGATCATATCTTAGACTAACAGTCTTAATTACGCTAATGCTGGACTACTGCTATGCATGTAAACGGACTGAGTGTGATCTTTCACTTTTAAATGAAACATAAATCATGTGAAATTAATAAAACACTCCAAATTTAGGTATTTTGTAAGCTGAGTTCTTGCGTTACAGTTTCTAATTAGGTTGAACTGTATTTATTCATGACAATATTTAAACACTGTGCTGTAACTGATGACCTTTGTGACCTCTGAATGAAGCTACATTATAATGATTAATAAACTTGAGAACAGTGTCAGTGTAGATTGTCAGCAGGTTTACTGCAGATCTGATCAGATTGATGATAAGATCTTGGTTGGATCTCTGCTGCAGGGCGAAGACGTGACGTACGCTTCTGTGTCCATCCAATCCACGAAACCTAAAAAAGGGTAAGAACTGATGGAGAACTGTAAATGAAACTGTATTTTCTATGTTCATTCAATATATTAATCTGTTTTAAGGTGCTAAAAGCAATTTGACCACACAAATGCATTTTGCTGCTCATAAATAAGCTTCTGTGTGATTGCAGACCCGTCGACCCTGTCCACCCTGTCCACCCTGTCCAAGACGATTCAGTTATCTACAGCGCAGTGAACACAAACTGATCACAGCTCCACACGTCATGTAACCACAAAGCGTTTGGGCTTATTTGGATATCTTTATAAAATCGCTTGCTGTGAAACCTCAGCTGTGAACCACTAGGCAGAAAATGTAAAAGAAACTTACTGAAACTTAAGCTCTGCGCTTTCTTATATAATGTAGTTGCTTCTTTATTTTAGTTTAGTTTTATAAGAGATATAGATTTTTTATGACCATTTCTTTTTACAGCCAGATGCTTTTTGGTATAAAAATGTACTGTACAAACAAAATGGACTGTAAGCATTAAAGTGTTTGCCTCCATGAACTGTTCCTGAGAGTCCTTCAACATCTGAAGAACCATGAGAACATAGCTAACTTATCAACAATGGTTAGCATAGGAACTGGAATTCACTAATCTTGGTTTTAGCAGAAATCTCGGCAGTTTCATCTGTGCCAAAGCACCAAAATGGAAAAGTCGGACACTTTGATTATGTAATTTAACTCTTTCCAACAGTGCTAGCACCTGCCCTGATAGCTGTTAGCAAGACTAGCCTAGCTACACATAGCGATGTAAAAAAAAGCTACAACCTATTAACAGTAAAATGGAGTCAGTTTACTTCAAATAGAATACAGAATGATTTTTATTTGTAAATTGAATGTTAAGTAGTTTCATATTTTGTAGTTGCAACTTGTAGGACTAGTTAAAATAGCTATCGACACTTAACAATGGTAGCCAACTAGACATTACATTATTAGTGGTAATTCCAGAGAACTTGTAGAGAGAAGAATTCACTCTATAATGTCTTCTGGGTTTCTCAAACACTAGAGGGCGCTCCTGAGCGAGTCCAAAATGAATGGGTTAAGATGGAGCATTTGAGCAAAATCATAGTTTATAAATATTTAAACATTTTTAATATAAAAAGACTACATTCATTTCCTGAATACAGAGCAGTATAAAACATTTTTACACTGCTGTTATATTTTTAAGAGCTTTTAAACTCGAGTTATAGGAGTTTAAAACGGTGCCTCGTGTACATTCATAATGTCAGTGAGTACGAACAGCCAATGAGCGGCTCCGCTCGCCAACCAATCAGCACTCAGTAGCAGTAATGTTAGCGTCCTGCTGCCCAAAACGCGTTTGCTGTAGAATAAAGGAAACATACAGGTGAGTTTTCTTTGCTTTTTTAGTGAAATCCATCCTTCTGCTGTCTAAAATTAAAGGAAAGTTCTGGGCGAGTGATTAGAAACTATTTTAACTTTTCCTTTTTAGCCGTTTAGCTTCACTTCATTGAGGACTCGCTCGCGGGCGCCCTCTGGCGTTTTGTAGTCCTTTTTTTGATAAAATAGGAAGAGGCCAGGCTCCTCATTAATCCTCCTCTCTACAAGTTCTCTAGTATTATTTTCATCATAGATATACATACCTAGATGCCGCGTTGGGTCCAGCCAGGCACGTCAACTGCGCCGCCATTTTAGGGCGGTCAACATCGCTGCTGGACTGCATTCAGTACCATTACAGAGCGGCAGTTTAAGAAAGATACTGTCAAAATGACACTATTTCAGGAATATTACACTCAGAAAGTGGGACAGGATTATATAATGGAGGGAACGCAGCGATCCACACTCATGTCTGTGTGATGCGCATTGTTTGTGTGATGTTTGTGTAGATATGTTTGTGTGGTTGGTGAAGCACAGAGAACCTGTTGATGTGATTGTTTTTCCTCTGGTTTTATATTAAGCTTATTTCATTTAATAGTCCTTACACTCCTTAATCCGTGTAGATATTTTTAATAGAGTAGCACCTTATTATACGAACCTGAAGTTAGGTTCTTGTTTGCCAGCTACTTGTTCGCATTTTCCAGTTCCACCTTAAATGGTGCAGCTTCAGGCACCAGAAAGTGATTGCTGCACCATTTAAGGTGGAACGGGAAAACTCGAACAAGAAGCTGGCGAATAGGACGCCAACGTAGCTTCGTCCTTCTGTGTATAAAGATTAGAAGTGATTCACACATTGATGGATTTGCTGATTGTGTTTTTACCAAAGCGCTAAACTGACGTCAGGACCAGACTGAAAACTTTCCTGCTGGTCCGGACGGCTAATTAGCACGATCAGTTATTAAAGTAATAAAAGCTACCGAGAGCAGATCCGTACAACCTGGATTAATCTGTGTCTGAGGATTATAACTAAACAGATTTGGTGAAAATCTGTCGAGTAATAAGGAAACTTGTGGCTGGTTTAATCCTGAGACTCATCGTCTCTCAATACAAGTGAATCTGTTCACAAGCGGATCTTGACCTCTCCAACATGGCGGACGGTCAGACGTATCGCCTCAGATCAGTGGTGGACAGTAACAAAGTAAATGTAATTCGTTTCTGTACTTAAGTAGTTTCCGTGTATCTGTACTTTACTGAAGTTTTTCCATTTTGGGTGACTTTTACTTTCACTCCACTACATTTCAAAGTCTAATATCTCACTTTTTACTCCACCACATTATGAGAAATCTGTCGTTCCTTTTGGTTTATGTGTGTATAAAAACATAACATGTCAAAACAAAAGAAGATCGAAGTAACAACACCAATCAGGGCACAGCGGTCACTTTGTTTTGAGCTTGTTTTGACCTGTTGGTCATACCGACCCAGTGCAGCACACGGTTCAACATCAGTGCAGCAGCGTAAAATTCTGGGAGAGTCTATTCAACATAAAGGATGAACAAACCTAACTTTGTGTAAATAGAACACAATATAGAAATATGTACTCATATGCAGTTGAGACTGACGTGACTTTTTTCTGAATTTATACAAACACGTTTAATTTCATAGTAAATCTGTTTTTGCTAGTTGGTTTGGAAACTGTTTGCCTTCAGTGTTTTGTTATGATAATTTTAATAGACATCAGTGTCACTAATTAATGACATTCTATTAAAAGAGTCTATTACCAGAGAGAGTATTTTCACCTAAAATGAGTTAATGAAGCGAGTCTTGTTACAAAAATTATAATAGAACATCAGAGCCATAATTAATCTTTTAGTACTTTCACTTTCAATACTTAAGTACATTTGAAGGAAATACTTTAGTACTTTTACTCAAGTGGAGGTCTAAAGGGAGGAACTTCTACTTTTACTGGAGTAATATTTTACCTTGGGTCTCTCTACTTTAACTCAAGTACATGGTTTGTGTACTTCGTCCACCTCTGCCTCAGACAGAGAACAACAGGTAAAATCTAAATATGTGTATCGAAATCTATGATTTTCATCAGAACGCAGTATTTTCCTGACTTTATCGCCGACTAGAGGCCAGAAACGACGGCAACCATGGCAACGACGCGACAACACGGAAGTAGACTCCACGGAGCAGAGCAGCCGGCCGCATAAACAAACACAGAGGTGCGTAGAGGAGAAATAAAACTACAGTAAAACCGGCTAAAATCAGCAAAAGTGTTCTTATTTTACTGAAATGGGGACTCGGGTAAAAATAGAAAGTGACTTTAGTCGAGTTTCAGGCCCGTAGGTTCCCTTATGCGACTGCAGAGGAGGCTCTTAAATTGTAATCAGTATAAGAACTGAAGTTTATCAGACTCTGTTCTACTTTTTTAGACTGTTTGGGTCTAAAATAAAACGCCACAGCTACAAAAATGAGAGGGGTGATCAACAGTAAAGCAGAACAGGCGCTCAGCCAGCACAGCAGAATTAAATTAAACCTAGAAAAGAAGGAAAAGTTCACAAATACACGTATATTTTAGTAGGAATGGAAGTGATAAAAGTAGAAGTGCTTGGAGCATGACGGTCACTGCTACCCACCTCTGCACATAAACCCTACTATTTATACTGGATTGTATTTAACTCCCCTCTCCCATAACTTGCATTGTTTCCCATGTGAATAATATGACATCACTAAATAATAAGGCTTTAGAACTTGGCCAAAATTTCCAAATTTCTGCATAATTCAGTGTGTGAGATGTAAACAGAGTGATTCAGAGAGGTTTGGAGTGAAATGGTTCAGATGTCTTTACAGTGGTGGTGATAGGAACCAGGAGTCACCATGACTACAACACAAATATAGACATTTTATTTACTATCCAGAACCACCAGTGAACCTACACGAGTCTTCTGAGTCTATATGGAATGTTGATGATGGATGATGTTGATGAAGTTTTTTAGGGACTATACTTGCCTTGCAGTGTCCTTCTCTGCTACGAATGGACAAAAAATTACATTTTAGGCCAAAATCTTCTCAAAACTATCATAAAACAGTGTCTCAGCCATCAGGCAGTGAATTCATAACCATTTCCTGTAGTAACTTTCTGTGAGGGAGCTTTTAGAGGTGGACGTCTGGTTCATTTAATTATGCAGCAATTTGAAAATTCTCTTTTAAGAGGCTAATCACTTCTGGTTTGTTTTTGAGCTGGAGTAAAGAAGTGGACAGCACTGGGAGTTCTGCTGTAGTCGACCTGCTCTGCACAGTTTGGTGTTTTCCCACACCTGGGTGCCATCATTTGCTAATGATCAAATCCTTCTGGAGCTGACTCAGGTGTGTAGAGCAGCATATCTCTAAATTAGAGACTCTATGATTACATATCCAGAATCAGAACAGGAAAATACCAGCGTGAGTGCAGGTGGTCTACAGCATTAGAGCTGGGAAGCACTGAAGTAGACCTAACAGTACAAAATGTACTTTCGGTTGCATATTCTTCCTAAATTCCCTTCGGCTAAAAATGCTCTCATCACATATTGACTTTCGCTCTCTACAGGGTCACCCAGTAGGTCGACATGCCTAAATTCCGTGAACTCGGAGCCCATTCTTCTCATCATTACCAAAATCCTCTGCCTCCTGGGCCTTGCAAGCTAATTGCCAGCAGATACGTCGTTCAGCAGAGCCTGGGGAGGGGCAGTTTCGGCTCTGTTTTTCTCATTAAGGACACCAAAGCGGCGCTGGGAGAAGAACTGTGAGTCATTCCTGAGCTCCACATCACTCCACAGCACAGCACACATACATGATCTAAAATAAGATTATTAAATCCACTGTACTGTGCAAATATCCACCCTTCATTTATCGGATTTCCACTCAAAATAGCCGTCAAGTATAATTTATTCATTCAGGAGATATTTTTGAGGAAATTAGATAAAAGATAATCCACTTTTATAAAGAAGGAGAAAGTCAAAGGAAAATAAGTGAAAAAAACAGGAGTTTCCAAAACTGGAGTTCAAAAAAATTATTAAAAAGAAAAAACGGGACTCCTAACAACCACCTGGAAGACCTGGTAGAGTAAATATCTCTGCAGATTTCTTTGAGAAACTGAAAGTGAGTCTCCTGAAAAGAATGGAAGCTGGAAAAAAGGGAAAGAGTGACACACTCAACACTCAAACATCTGATATTAGATTTAGTTGTGTGTAATTTTCTTTTGTATATGTTTTCTGCTTTTTTCCTGACACTGTAAAAATGAATAACTTGCACTTACTGGCTGTTACGACTGAATATTAAATAAATGGAAGGTGGTCTCTGACTTTTGCACAGTACTGTGTATCAAAAATAAAAAAAATATTTTACTTTTTTAGATTTAGATTAAATTAAATGATTATAATGCATTGATGGATCATTTTCCATCTTCCAACTATGTATATCTTACTTATTTTATGGTTAAAATAAATTAAAATGGATAGAAATAGTTTTGATAATCTTCTAAGCTTATTCTAATCTCATAAAGAGAAATATGACATTTGTTGTTGCTATTCAAGAAATTTGTATGTATTTTTACTCACTTAGAGCAGGTAAAATGTTGTGCCTGGTTCAGGGAATATGACTTTATGTTAAAAAAGGATCACAGATCGTAAAAACGTAGTTATAATAATTACAACATCCACAGTCTGTCAATAACAAGCGCACAAAGCTGTGAGTGCTTTAGTTTTGCAGCCACTTGGGGGCAGTGTTGCTCTTTGGAGCACCAGATCAACTTCCATCATATTTTAGGCTCCAAACTGTGATGGAATCTTTCTGGTTCTTTTGTTATTGTTTGTTATTGTACATATTCAGAAGTAGATGTGGGAATATACTTTACACGTCCACAGAAGCATAGAAATTGACTTTGAATATCTCAGAGTTAATATAATCAAATATATGCATATAGGACTTCAACCTATCTTCACTTTCTGCTGAATTCTTATAATAATGTACTGAAAATAGGCTAAAATAGCCTCTAGACTCATTAATTTAACTGCCCCATGTAGTTACACTGTCAGACTGAATTACTTTTCCATTTCGAGTAACAGCCAAGGAGAAATGTAAATCATCCCCACTCTCAGTACCTTTGAACAGGAGCTGCATGTGGAGCTCTGATGTGATTAACTGGTGTTATTACACCGTGTGCAGAAATGCATAATGCTTCTGCTTCAGAAGATCAAAAACATGTTTGTTAATTATCCAAGCAAGCACAAACGAACAAACAGGCACCAACAGTACGTTTGGAGGACAACAATGTTAAATATAAACTATGTAATTAGGTAATTTCTTATTAAACAGGCCACAAAGTCGCTCCACTGAGAGACCTCTACTTTCTGTTTTCTCATTATGACTCACACATTCATACTAGTCCACATCCTGCACTACAGAGACCACCCTTCATTTAGTTAATTCCCAGTCAAAAACGTCCATTAAGTACAAGTACAGCTAGATCTAATCTCAGCTGTGTGAGAGTTCAGTGTTCAGTGAGTCACTCTTTACCTTCATTACAGCTTCTGTTCTTTTCAGGAGACTCACTTTCAGTTCCTCAAAGAATCTGCAGACACACCTCCAAAGTTCAGTCTTAGAAGCTGGTTTAGCATTTAACACATTCAGTGGTGTTGAGGTCTGGACTCTGGGGTGGTCAGTCCATCGTTCAGCTTCTTTGTTTGATGTGTCCGTCTCCTTTTCTCAGTGAGGTTCTTCTTGAACAGCTACACATCCTTTCAGACCCACAGCGCTGAGTCGTCTTCTCACAGTGGAAGGATGGACAGAAACACCTGTGAATGTTGATGAAAGCTTTAGGTGCTGTTTATCTGATGGGGGCAGTTTTGGTGTCTACCAGGTCTTCCAGGTGGTTGTTAGGAGTCTTGTTTTCTCTGTTTTTTTCACTTTGACTTTCTCGTTCCTTATGGAAGTGGATTATCTCATATCTAATCTCTCCAGAAATATCTCCTGAAAAGTGAAGAACTTGTACTTAATGGCTGTTTTGACTGGAAATTCAATAAATGGGGGCAGTCGTGGGGGCAGTAGTGGGGGCAGTCGTGGGGGCAGTATTGGGCTGGAGGTTAGGGAATCAGCCTTGTGACCGGAAGGTTGCTGGTTCGATCCTCTGAGCCAACAGTACATGACTGAAGTGCCCTTGAGCAAGGCTCCTAACCCCCAACTGCTCCCCGGGCGCTGTGGATAGGGCTGCCCACCGCTCTGGGCAAGTGTGTTCACTGCCCCCTAGTGTGTGCATTCACTAGTGTTCACTGCACGGATGGGTTAGATTGCGAAGGTGAAATTTCCCATTATTGCACTAATAAGGGTCACTTAATCTTAAATAAAGGGAGGGGGGGGGCTTGACTTTGAAACAGTACAATAGGTGCCCTTTGTAGTTGCCATTACAGATTGTAGTCCATCTGTTTTTCTGCATAATTTAATAGTTCAGATGTAAACAAAGTCATTCAGAGTTTATAGACTTTCTTTTGAAATGAAGGTGTAAATAGTGAGTTTGTGCTGCAGTAACAGCCTCTACTCTTCTGGGAAGGCTTTACACTAGATGTTGGAACATTGCTGTGAGGATTTGATTGAGCGTTAGTGAGGTCAGGTACTGATGTTGGGTGGTCAGGTCTGGATCACTCCAACTAATCCCAAAGGCATAGGAAGGAGCTTCATCACTCCAGAGAACGCAGCTTCACTGCCCCACAGCCCAATGCTGGGGGGCTTTATACCCCTCTAGCCCATGCTTAGCATTGGGCATGGTGACCTTAGGCTCATGTGTGGCTCCTCCATCCCATTCAATTGGTCAGTGCTTTTCTATGAAGCACAATTGAACGCCTGTGTCAGCAACCAGAGGACTTCAAAGTAACTGAATCTGATTAAGTGCCACTACACGGCTGCGCTTGTATCCCGAAGCTTCCTGCCTCCCTACAGTCGCTAATGTGGAGTCCCGCAATGCACTGTAGCTCGTGACAGCTGGGAAGGAGGAGTGAAAAGAGGAGAAAAGGAGACCAATTAAGGGAAGCGCCCCACTGTAGTGGCTGTGGGATGATGGTGGTGGTGGTGGTGGGGTTTTCTTCCCTCTCTCTGCTTGTTACCGTCCTGTGGCCATATGCTGCCTGCTGACCTACCGTACGCTCTGGCCCCAGAGTCAGACCCGGCATGTGCTTTCTGACTTTGGAAAAAAACAGTAGTGGTCCCTGGCGTGCACGAGCCCCGCCCCTTTTGTCTCAAAATTAATACAGCACTTTTGGATGAGCTCTGAATGCTCTATATGCCGCTGTGAGAAAACTGCATAAGACTTAGAACTGAAAACTGTCCCTGGAGGACAGGCACAGTTTGGTGTGTCTGTTTTTTTAATGAATAGACTTTAAAACACCGGCCTGGTCTCACAGTGCTGCTGTTTCTCTGCTCTTCATTTTTTTTGCATGTCACTCTCAGTTTACGTCATACCACAGCGCCAATCTGAATTCAGAACACTTAATTTTGCCAGCGTGTGGGACAGTATTTCGCTCCTATTTGTTGATTAAGCAATAGAAGACGAGAGGGAGTGTGTTATTGTGAAATAACATCACGGCTCTGATTTTGTCGCCGTAGATCATCACAGCCATTATTGGCGATAACACACTCTTCGAGTGTTCTACTGCTTTTATACAACAGTTAAATAAATACAGTAATAAATTAATAAACTGGGCCGTGAACGCGGCGTTCAATATGTTTTAATGTTCGCAGTTCCTTCACCAAATTATAGTTCCAGTTTGTTCTCCAGCTCCACACAGACCAACTGACAGTTTGGGAATTTAGTGTCGTCTCATCTTCAGAGTCTGACCAAATCGGCTGTCGGTCAAATGTGATCTTAAAAGTGTCCATTTTCTGTTTGTGGCAAAGTAAGAAGTAAAAACGTTCAAATGGCTTGAGCGTCTCCTACAGCTGACAAAGTCGTTGCTTAGCAACGGCGTCTCAGCGGAGTGATACAGTGTTTGTGAAAAAGCTGTGACATAACAGTGTGAAATAACAGCACGGTTAGAACGCTTCTCAACCAATCAGCTTGCGTGGCCGGAACTAACTGTTGTATAAACATGACAATAAAGTTGTGTCATAATCTGCATTGCACTGCATTGTAAAACCAGTGTAGTTTGGTACTTGTACTAGTGATGGGCCGATCCACATTTTTTCAGTTCCGATCCGATTCCGATACACAACTGCCGATACCGATACAGATTCCAATACAAGAGCTCTTTTTACTTTAATATTACCATTATTATTGTTGATATTGTGTTTAAGGTTGTGTTTAAGGTGTTTAATCATCCAATCACTGAGCATATCTATGGGTGCTGCAGCTGAACTGCTGGTGTTTGACCCCCTGCTCTTTTTCACCTGACGCACTGCGCTCTGTAGTGCATATGTGTCAGAGTTCACCCAGTGAGAGACACTGGACTCACACCTGAGGACCAAATATCAGTTGTGAAGCTCATGTTTTTCTTGCTATTCTTTCTCTCTCTCCTCTCTACCCTCTATATTTCTTTCTTTGTTCCTTCACTCTTTTCTCTCTGTTTTCTTTCCCTCACTCTTTTTTTCTCTCTCACACACATTCACTCCTTTCTCCCTCTTCCCTTGCTCCTCTCTCTATTCTTTCTTTCTCTCTCTCTCTCTGTCTCTCTCTCGCTTTCTTTTTCTCTCCTTCTGTCACTCTCTCTCATCTTTCTATCTTTCTCGCTACCTTCATCTGTCTTTTTCTTGCTCTTCTTTCTCTCTCTTCCCTCACTCCTCTCTTTCTTTCTCTCTCTTCCTTTGCTCTTTTCTCTCTCTTTTCTCTCCCTCGTTCTTTTTTCTCTCTCTCTCGCACTCTCATTCCTTTCTCCCTCTTCCTTTACTCCTTTCTCCCTCTTCCCTTGCTTCTCTCTCTGTCATGTTTCTTTATCTCTCTCTCTCTCTCTCTCTCTCTCTCTCTCTCTCTGCTGGGTCCTGTTGTTGTGCTGACGGATGTTTTTGTTTCTTTGTGAGGTGAATGTTGGTGCTGGAGCTGTGAGGAGGATCCACTCCTGTTTCACTGGTCTTTATTTGCCCAGTACTTTTCCCTTTTCTCTTCTACATCCACAGCAAGACCCTCAGAGTTTAAGGGGTTAAAAACTCTAAACATGTTCACACAGTGTGATCGATGTGGAGCTCCACTCTTCCATGGCGCCACCTGGTGCTTTTTGTTTTGCCTGTGATGGTCTCCAAAGCCTTGCTGAAGTATGACTTCCCTGATGGAGGAAACACTTATCATATCAGTACAAAGATGTCATACTGTCTTCTTGAGTGCTAATATCTCCCCTTTGTGGAGAACCTTCAAGCTGCTCAATATGAACGAGTGAGTCAGAGAGTGAAACTGATTTCACACTAAACGTGTTACGCTCTTGTCTGTGGCAGCCTGCTTTCACACTGCTCGCAGTATGATCAGCGCTCGTTGGTTGGGTGTGAAAGTGGGCGGTGCTCTCCGATAAAACTAACCTTTCAGTTAGCAACAGGAACTACCAGACACGCCTACTGCTGTCCTATTGGCTGCCAAGAATCAAGTCAAATTTATTTGTCAAGTCAAGTCAAATTTATTTGTATAGCGCTTTTTACAACTGATGTTGTCACAAAGCAGCTTCACAGAAATCCATTAAAGACAAAGTTTTAACATGAAATGTAAATCCTCCAGGTGAGCGAGCCAGGGGCGACAGTGGCAAGGAAAAACTCCCTCAGAGCTGAGGAAGAAACCTTGGGAGGAACCAAGGCTCACAAGGGGGGACCCATCCTCCTCTGGTCAAACTACCTGCAAAATTATTATACTACTGATATTAATAGTAGTAGTAGTAATAGTTAGGAGTCCACTTCAGTGTAGGGTGGGCAGCTAGTCCAAGGCAGGTGGCGGTAGCTGGGCAAGTGGCGGTGACTGGGGCGTGGGCAACTGGTCTAAAGCGAGTAGCAGGAGAGCTCGACAGACAATCATCCATCAGTGTCCGGCTGGACAGGTGGGCAGTCGTTTTCTCGGAAGAAAGGTAGGGAAATGGAGTTAGTTTTGTTCTGTATGGGTGTATGCATAATAATATGTAAAACATTTCCAGAGTGTGGCTAACGACTCCGGCAGATCCGACTATAACAGCTTAACTAAAAGGAGAGAAGCAAAAGGGCACACAGACATGGGAGCACCCTGAAACAATTGGGCATCCCTCCGCTCCACCGTCCACAAACCTGAGTGATCGCGTGTGAGCGGCGGGACGACAGCACCAGCGTCTCAGTTTACTATAATTCCCTGCATCCATGGACCCCTGGATCTGCTGCCTTTATCCAAGGGGAAACATTAGCTACCAAAAGCTAAACTAAACAAGTGAGTTTTCAGCCTAGATTTGAAGATCGCGACTGAGTCTGAGTCCCGAACATTTTCTGGAAGATCATTCCAGAGTTTGGGGGCTTTATAAGAAAAGGCTCTTCCCCCAGATGAAACCTTCTGAATTCTGGGAACTATTAAAAAGCCAGCACTCTGTGATCTGAGTAATCGTGGTGGATCGTAATGGGAAATAAGGTCTTGCAGGTACTCAGGAGCCCATGTAGGGCTTTATACGTCAATAAAAGAATTTTGTAATCAATACGGAATTTAACAGGCAGCCAATGAAGTGATGATAGAACTGGACTGATATGATCAAATGTTCTAGTTTTAGTGAGAACCCTGGCTGCAGCATTTTGAACTAGGTGAATTCCTGCTGGTGCATCCTGACAGTAATGCGTTACAGTAATCTAGCCTTGAGGTAATAAAGGCATGTACTAATGTTTCTGCATCGTGCAGCGATAAGGCATTTCTTATTCTGGCGATGTTGCGAAGATGTACAAAAGCTGTCCTAGTGACGCTGCCTATGTGTTGATCAAATGATAAATCTGGATCGAGTATTACACCAAGATTTTCTGCTGCTGAACCAGGTATAACTGGAAAGTCAGCAAGATTTAAAATTAAATTTGGTAATTTATTTCTTGCCACTTTTGGACCCAGAAGGAGAACCTCTGTTTCATGTCGTTTCAATGTATTATGGTCCTTTTCTTCATAATAAGCATAAAAAATCGCTAGTAGTAGCTGATGTCTCGGTAGCTGGGTAGCTAAATTTCCCGTTCAACCAGTAAAATTTAAACAAGAAGTTGGTGAATATCTGACTTCAGCTTCATATCACTGAAGAATTAGTGATGGGTGATAATAAATAATTGCCCCCCTCTTTGAAGATCATATGATGCCCTAAATGTAACTAAAGCCCAGCAGTGAGGAGCTGAACTTTACCCTCCTCTGCTGTCACTGCAGACTGGCAGGGTCGCCTACAGAGCAGCGCTGGTAGCTGTTAATGAAGTGATGCTCTGTTTATTTGAGGGTCCCATTTCAGAGGGAAGATTTCAACCACTACCACTTGTAACAAGGGGCAAGGTGACACTCGAAAACAAGGAGTTGGGGTAAAAATAAGAAATGGGATTGGGCCAAAGTTCTAGGTATTAATCAGGTAAGTGTGAACTCCAAAATATTAGAAAATTGGAAATCAGAAAGTTCCAACAGGTTGAAGGTATTGAGTAAGTTTGTGGGGCACAAACTAGGGCAGTGAAATTATTTTGGGTAAAATGATGATGAGTACCAAACTACTCTGATATGACTAACAGGTTCTAGATGTTAAGCAGATAAAGGACATAGTAAAATACCTCATAATTATTTGGAGCAACAAAGTCATACAAGCACACACTAAATTTCACTGTAATGGGTGCAAGAGTTCTTTAGTAAAGACAATGTTTCTATATAGAACCATGAACACTCAAAGAACCCTTTGCATGCTTAAATGGTTCTTTGCATGATGGAAATGTTCTTCAGATTGATGGAGAATGTGTTGTTTATGGTTCTGTGTAGAACTTCTTTGAGAACTTCTTTCTATATAGCATCAACAAGGGTTACAATGTCAAGCTTCTAACAATAGAAGAACGCTTTTTGGTGCTATGTAGAACCATATACAGCACATTCTCCATTAATCTGAAGAACTTTCACCATGCAAAAACCCTTTTAAGCATGCAAATGGTTCTTTGAGTGTTCATGGTTCTATACAGAACAATTTTCTTTACTAAAGAACGCTTGGAGAACCATCTTTTGTAAGAGTGTAGGTAATAAACATGTAGAACCTTTGGGCATTTTGGTGCAATTTAGCTAGATTGACTTGAAATGTGCCATAATGTTACCCAAAATAATTTCGCATTTTGTACCTCACACTGACCTGGTTAATGTCTAGAGCTTAAAGGACTGTAATATAAAGGGTCACCGAATTAGTGACAGTATACGCATATCAGCGTATTGAAGAGCCGTATGGAGCCCATATAAAGTCCAGTCACACTCTGACTGTGGCACACAGGACATCTCCCCAGATGGCCTGCCATTTTGGGCGGGGTGACCTTTACCTAATGGACAAGTCCATCATCAGCATGGACGGCAGCACCGGAGAACGGTGTCATTTACACTTCAGGACATTTATTATTAGTCTCTTCATGAACGGCTCCCACTTTAGGGCTGAAATGATGGTTTTTCATTCAGGCACAGGGGCAGGTGTGCCCAGTCTCAGCCCAAAATGGGCTATGAATGAAGAATTTCCCTCGGCGGAGTCATTTCCTCCAAGACAAGCCTTAATCTGCGTCCGCAAAGCTAAAGTGTGCTGTAATGTCTCCGAATAAATCAGCCTCCTTGTATAATGAGCCTACATGCTGTTGATAGAGACGCGCGCAGCGGAAAGCCATTAGAACCTCAGAGTCAACAGCAGCTTCGCCTCGTATGTGTGACTCCCTTCACATCATGTTTTCACCCTGACATTTACAAATTAATGAAAATATTCTCGAGAAAAAAACCCTCCATCCTCTGAATGACTATTTCAGCTGCTGACAAAACCCTGTCAGCCATTTATTTCAGTGATTAGAAGAAAAGCAGCAGCCAAAATCTCAAAATACGCAATTTGCTTGTGAAAGAATAGCAGGAGAAAGTGGAAAACACCAAAAACAAAACAAAGACAGGAAATCCAGGGAGCCACTGAAAAGAGAGATTCCTCAGTGACAACTATTTATGGCACATTAAGATTAATTGCTTGGCCTATTTTCTTTTCATTAACACACCGTCATTGCCACAGAAAATCCTGGGCTGATTGTTTGTGGCAGCGCATTTAATTGCGATGTTAGAAAGAGCGACTGGAAGGGGGCAGAAATATGCCGCTCCCTGAAATCATAATCAACTAATGGTGACAACCAGCGAAGGAAGGAAGCGGCTTTCTTTTTCATTTACATTGTCTAGACACCTATTTTTTGTTTGTTCTAGATCCGGCTGCACCCAGCAGACCACACTATACTGTTATAAAGAGAGTTTCTGACCATGTAACAGTGATTCACCTACTGAGCACACCCTAGCCACTTTATTGGAAACCCCTCCATCCACTGTGGTGGTCTGTGGTTACAGACTGTAGTCTAGGGGTCTCAAACTCAAATTATCTGGGGGCCACAAGCAAAGTGGTCTTCCCTATGGGGAACCGGTCAAAACGTGCAGGTATGAAGATTAACTACAAAGAGTTTAACATCTAATGTTAGGTGTTTCTAATAAACTGGCCAGTGAGTGAAAGCACAAGGTAGGGGTTTCTTAAAAAAGGGGCCAGTGAGTAGAAGTACAAGGTGGGTGTTTCTAATAATTTGGCCAGTTAGTGGATGCACAGGGTGGGTGTTTCTAATACAATGGCCAGTGAGTGGAAGCAAAGGGGGGGTGTTTCTAATAAAGTGGTCAGTGAGTGGAAGCACAAGGTGGATGTTTCTAATAAAGTGGCCAGTGAGCAGAAGCACAAGGAAGGTGTGTCTGATAAAGTGGCCAGTGAGTGGGAGCACAAGGTGGGTGTTTCTAATAAAGTGGCCAGTGAGTGGGAGCACAGGGTGGGTGTTTCTAATAAAGTGGCCAGTGAATGGAAGCACAAGGTGGATGATTCTGATAAAGTGGCCAGTGAGTAGAAGCACAAAACAGGTGTTTCTAATAAAGTGGCCAGTGAGTGGGAGCACAGGGTGGGTGTTTCTAATAAAGTGGCCAGTGAATGGAAGCACAAGGTGGATGATTCTGATAAAGTGGCCAGTGAGTAGAAGCACAAGACAGGTGTTTCTAATAAAGTGGCCAGTGAGTGGAAGTACAAGGTGGGTGTTTCTAATAAAGTGGCCAGTGAGTGAGAGTACAAGGTGGGTGTTTCTAATAAAGTGGCCAGTGAGTAGAAGCACAAGACAGGTGTTTCTAATAAAGTGGCCAGTGAGTGGAAGTACAAGGTGGGTGTTTCTAATAAAGTGGCCAGTGAGTGAGAGTACAAGGTGGGTGTTTCTAATAAAGTGGCCAGTGAGTAGAAGCACAAGACAGGTGTTTCTAATAAAGTGGCCAGTGAGTGGAAGTACAAGGTGGGTGTTTATAATAAAGTGGCCAGTGAGTGAGAGTACAAGGTGGGTGTTTCTAATAAAGTGGCCAGTGAGAAGAAGTACAAGTACATATAGGCCTATTCTGTGATCATAAACTGGAATTCAAAGCTTTGTCTGGTAGCTTTAATGCTGTAGAAACGAAAAGTGTGCTTTAAAAGCTGCTGTCTATTAAAGTAAAAGTGAATCCCAAGACTGCTGGGATTTAGGTTTGAGTCCCAGCTGTGCCAGAGCACGCAGTAGAGCAAAAATAGGCACGAATACAATGCGGTTCGCAGTAGAGAATTCTCTTGAGGGCTGTACAGGCATGTGAAAACAGTGCTTTAGCTGTATAAAAGAGCCGCTGCTGTGCGTCTGTTAGAGCTTTTTGAAATCTAAAGTGGAGTATTCCAGCACTGTAAGGTATTAGTTTAGGCTCCGCCACTCACACGCTATGAAAAAGCCTAAACAGGATTTAGGGCAGATTGGACATGGGTGGTTTATTTTCTCATGGAAGTCCGAAGGCTATTTATCTTCTGCAGAGAGGGAGTCTCCAGCCTGACTGAGCCGTCTCACGCACACTCTGAGCCTCTCTGGGTTTTACCTGCCAGTCAGAGTCCCTGGAGAATCCCAGCAGCAGCTCAGCATCCCTGTATGAGCTACTATCTTTCATCGACCACAGTTTCATTTAGAACCAGCGGTTTTTCAATGTTCCTGCATAATTCAGAGATGTAAACAGAGAGATTCAGAGTGGTTTGGTGTGAAATGGTTCAGATGTCTTTACAGTGGTGGTGATAGGAACCAGGGGTCGCCATGACTACAACACAAATGTAGACATTTTATTTACCATCCAGAACCACCAGTGAACCTACACGAGTCTTCTGAGTTTATATGGAATGTTGATGATGGAAAATCTAGAATAATAAGTTTCCTTTTGGGACTATTTTGCCTCGCAACACCCTGCATGTATGAATGTATAATGTATAAATAACTATATACATATTTACATATAGTTTTATCATATAAAGATTTGGCTTGTATCCTTCCATTGATAACACTGACTGATGGAAAATCTGAAATAAAAAGTTTTCTTTAGGGACTATTTAGCCTCACAACACCCTGCGTATTGTGTATCCCTCCACCATGAATTCATTTTAAACATATCTTTTAGGCCAAAACTTCCTCAAAAGATGTCTCAGATGTCTGGTTCCTATCAACTATCATTTGGAATTCTACTGATTTTGCTCAGTTAAATAGTTAAGATGTAAGCAGAGTCGTTCAGATTGGTTTGGTGTGAAATCGCTCCGTTCTAGAGAAACTTACAGAGTCAGAACTGTTCACAGTGGTGGTGATAGGAACCAGACATCCACCTCTAAAAGTTACTACATGAAATGGTTATGAATTCACTGCCTGATGACTGAGACACTGTTTGTTATGGTTTCAAAAGGTTTTGGCCTAAAATTTATATTTAAAACACATTCATGGTGGAGGGATACATATATGGTGTTATGAGGCAAATAATCCCCAAAGAAGATTTTCCACTATTTTCCATCATCAACATTCCATATAAACTCAGAAGACTCGTGTAGGTTCACTGGTGGTTTTGGATGGTAAATAAAATGTCTATATTTGTGTTGTAGTCATGGCGACCCCTGATTCCTATCACCAACACTGTAAAGACATCTGAACCATTTCACACCAAACCACTCTGAATCTCTCTGATTACATCTCAACCACTGAATTATGGAGGACTTGTTTTGTGTACATGACATAATAAGCAAAATGAACATTTTTCTCAACCCATACTGATTTGTCCGAATTTGTACCACATGAGTAACATACATCAACATAATTATTGCCACAGGGAATAAAGTAAAGCACAGTAATGAGGTTGATGTATGTGTTTGAATTAGATACATTCAGTGCACTTCAGTTCTGCCTGTTCTGGCCTATTTGTGCATTTCTACAGCAGAGCCTTCACATTCATTCCCTCACACTTTCTCTCTCTCACGCTCCCGCTCCCTCGCTCTCTGTCTCTGCCCTGCTCCTTCCACACCTCCCCTCTCTCTCTCTCTCTGTTCTTTCCGTGCTGTCTGACAGATCTGGGGCTGGGCCGTAATGGCTGCAGCTGCTTCCTTCCAGCCGGGCCCTGAAGCACTGTTTCTTTAAACTGGTTCATTCTCTGACCTGCTTCATTTGTCAAGAGGACTCCCTCTTTCTACTTTACTCAGGGCGGTGACTTACGCAAAGGTACCTTCTACTGTATCTTTCTGGGTTATTCCAGCTGGAAATAAAACCCTTTTTGCAAGCAGTGGACTTGCTGAACTGACTCAATTCTCTGATTTAAAGCAGTTTGTCCACAGTTTTCCCCTCTTTCTGCAGAGGTAGTCAGTCCACCAAGACATGTTTGGTGTCTAAAGTTTGCAAGGCTAATGTAGTTAACATGGAGCAGAAACCAGAGACATTATAAAGGAGGAGGAGACAGTTTACTGGTGTAAAATGAGTGGGATAGCCAGGCGGGGTCAAGTTATCAGAAGGAAGGCAGGAACTGTGTTGACCTGCCCTACCCATGCGATGTCTGGCTATGGAATGATATGATGTTATGACTTATTGCTGACAGCAGTGCAGTCGTCATCCTGCAGATTCTATTGAATTATAGTGGTAAAAAACAAGAAACAATGGTGAGATTAACAAGAACATAAAGGATAACATAAAGCATCTGCTTTTCACACGCACCGTGCACCACCTGTGTGGACACATGCGCAGCAGCCAGAGCAACCTGAAAAAACTAATTTGTGTGTTATTTGGGTCAAAAACTACAAACTACTTGCTGTTTTTGTTCGATTTTAGCTGAAATTTTAAATCTTTTGTTGAAGTGTTGATGTGGCCTTCAGGTTTATATACTGCGTCTCTTTCCTTTTAAGGAGGTCAGAAAATGGTCATGTACAAGTGGAAATAACTGACCAGATCCACTGCTAGGATGGCTGCAGAGTGAGCACACTTTCCTGGATTTTGCTAATAGATTTTTCAAAAATATGACATATTTTGCCTGTATTTTAGAAAACAGTGAGTCACACAATGTCAGAAACCACATAATCAAGTCTATTTTGGATTACTGAACACCTCCAGACAGTTTGACACAAGTATGTGATGATTTAGGCCTGCAGTTTAAACAGTGCTAGTTGGTGGTTTTTAAGATGGTTAGCTACATTAGCTCACAAAAGTGTGGAATACATATGGTTGCTACACTATGCTACACTCCCAGAAATAAAGGTACTACACTGTCACTGGGGCAGGAGCCCTCTCGTCACTGGGGTGGAACCCTAAAGGCTTCATCTCAGTACCTTTAGTCAGGGAACATAACTGAACCATAATCCACTGAAATGATATGTTCTAAGCTGTACTGACTCCACACACCCCGTCTCGTCTCCAGGCTTTTATTTTACTGTTCTGTTTAAAACATTCGGTTATGAAAAGGTACAAATACGAACTTTTCACCTGGAAAAACTTATTTAAGGTTCACAATCAGACCTTAAAACCACTGTTGGACCTTTGAGGGAACATTTACACTGTTTGTACCTTGATGAACAAAAATGTACCTGAACAGAACCTTTATTTCTCACAGTGTCGTTCTCAGCCACAGTTTGCTGAACAAGAAAATACATTCATGTAAACATGTTTGTACCTGCTCCCTGTGGCCTACCTGATTATTTCTCAAAAGCAAAAATCAATAGTTTGCAAATCCTTTTGTTCAGCAAGTGTAGATCAGGAGTGGAGCGCGGAGCATATTAGCACCTTTGCTGCTGTAAACACAGTGAGGAAGATTGTTCAGTGTGAGGCTGAGAGCTGCAGTGAAGGGGCTTTATTCAGACAGATGAAAGGTGAGATGGAATCCCGTTGCATCAGATGTCAAAGCGCAACAGGAGCTTTCTGAGAGCTCAGCTTATTATTAAGATCAGATTAGACCCTGAAGCTGAATAAACCAGCAGGAGTTTGTCTGGCGGTGTACAGAGGACAGACCAGGGATCACGGAAAGTACAGACATACATTTAGAAACTGACAAACTAAACTGCCACATTAAAACTGTGCAGCACTGTTAGCTGTAGCAACCAGAGATGTTCACAGGTCACTTCATTTCGAGTCTTGAGTCGCTGAGGTTTGAATTTGAGTTGAATCTCGAGTCTCTGGGATAGGAGTCCGTGTCGAGTCTCTGGGGTGCAAATTTGAGTTGAATCTCTGAGGTGCGAGTCTGAGTTGAGTTTTGAGTCTCTGAGGTGCGAGTCCGAGTTGAGTTTTAAGTCTCTGAGGTGCGAGTCCAAGTTGAGTTTTGAGTCTTTAAGATACAAGCCCGAGTTGAATTTTGAGTGTCTGAGGTGCGAGTCCGAGTTGAATTTTGAGTTTCTGAGGTGCAAGTCTGAGTTAAGTTTTGAGTCTTTGAGATGCGAGTCTGAGTTGAGTTTTGAGTCTTTGAGGGTCGAATCCGAGTTGAGTTTTGAGTCTCTGAGGTGCGAGTCTGAGTTGAGTTTTGAGTCTTTGAGATGCGAGTCCACATTGAGTTTTAAGTCTTTGAGGTTCAAGTCCATGTTGAGTTTTAAGTCTTTGAGGTGTGAGTCCATGTTGAGTTTTAGCCTTTGAGGTGTGAGTCCATGTTGAGTTTTAGCCTTTGAGGTGTGAGTCCATGTTGAGTTTTAGCCTTTGAGGTGCGAGTCCATGTTGAGTTTTAGCCTTTGAGGTGTGAGTCCATGTTGAGTTTTAGCCTTTGAGGTGCGAGTCCATGTTGAGTTTTAGCCTTTGAGGTGCGAGTCCATGTTGAGTTTTGAGTCTCTGAGGTGCGAGTCTGAGTGAAGTTTTGAGTCTTTAAGATGCGAGTCCGAGTTGAGTTTTGAGTCTTTAAGATGCAAGTCCGAATTGAGTTTTGAATTTTTGAGTTGCGAATCTGAGTTGAGTTTTAGGTTTTTGAGTTGCGAGTCCGAGTTGAGTTTTGAGTTTTTGAGTTGCGAATCTAAGTTGAGTTTTAGGTTTTTGAGTTGCGAGTTCGAGTTGAGTTTTGAGTTTTTGAGTTGCGAGTCCGAGTTGAGTTTTGAGTCTTTAAGATGCGAGTCCGAGTTGAGTTTTGAGTTTCTGAGGTGCGAGTCTGAGTTGAGTTTTGAGTCTTTGAGATACGAGTCCGAGTTGAGTTTTGAGTCTTTGAGTTGCGAATCTGAGTTGAGTTTTGAATTTTTGAGTTGCGAATCTGAGTTGAGTTTTAGGTTTTTGAGTTGCGAGTCCGAGTTGAGTTTTGAGTTTTTGAGTTGCGAATCTAAGTTGAGTTTTAGGTTTTTGAGTTGTGAGTTCGAGTTGAGTTTTGAGTTTTTGAGTTGCGAATCTGAGTTGAGTTTTAGGTTTTTGAGTTGCGAGTCTGAGTTGAGTTGCAAGTCTCTGGCATGCTGGTCCAGTCCTGCATCTATAGAGTGCGAGTCGAGTCACGGGTCTCTGGAGGGTGAGTGTGAGTTGAGTCTGAAGTCTCTGAAGTGTGTAAACTGAAACGCAGAGTCACACATGTACGGTTAGAAACTGTTTTATTCCTTAGCTCCTTTGAGGATGGCCCTTCTAATTTAAGCCCAGCCTGACATTTGTGAGTCTTCAGTCTTGGAGTCCATGTCAAGTTGCGCATAAGGCTTAAGGCCAAGTCAGGTCGAGCCGTTTCAACATGAGACTGCACTATGGAAAACTGCTTAGACCCCAATATGGCCGTGATGCGACAACAGAATGACGCACGAATTCAGAGGTCTATGTTAAGGTGAGTTTAGATGTCTGTATGGTCAAATAATCACGTTCATCCCTAGTTTGACCACAATAATCAGGAAAGCACAGCCCAGTCATTAATTGCGTTATGTTATTAGTTCAAATCATCAGCTGGATGAATCTCTGGTCTTAGCTGACTCCGACTGCTTGTTTGGTCGTCTCCTTGCTATTCCTGGAATAGAGACCAAATTGCCCTCAGCCTCCTGAGACCTGCTGAGAAATAGGACATGAACACATGTTCAATTATTCACCACAGGGAATCTAAGCCAGCTGAGCTGATTTTATTGTATATTTTCATTCTCCAGTTTGAGATGCAGAGATCTAGTTTAGACGGGTGTAAACAGCGTCCATCAATAGCTTATGAATTCATGTTTTCATTAATAGTAGATACAGTAGATCAATGTTTAACAATCCCTGTGACAGTTTGTAGTCAGTATGGGCGTGCAGGCGTGCAGCAGGGACGGTGTAGTACTATGTGTGGGTGTGTTGTGGCACATGTCATGCGTGTTATGTTGCGTAACTAGTTAGGAAGCAGCGCTCTGAAGTAGATCAACCTGATGAATTGTTTGATGTCTGATTAAAGGGCCTACATCCTACATTCTCTTCTTTTTCTTACATAATTTACTTTTTCCCCAGTGAATATTAGTCATTCACACTGTTAGTAGCAGCTGAGCTGTGGATTTCTTTTACACCTAGCCATGCAGTCTGCCTTTACACACATTAGTGAAAGAATGGGTCGCTCTAAAGAGCTCACTGAATTCGAGCGTGGTCCTGTAATAAGAGGCCACCGTTGCAACAAGTCAGTCTGTGAAATTTCTTCCCTCCTACATTTTCCACGATCAGCTGTGAGTGGTATTATTGAAAAGTGGAAGTGTTTATGAACCACAGCAGCTCAGCCACGAAGAGTCAGACCACGTACAGAGCGGGTCGGCGAGTTCTGATGAGCTTAGAGCATAAAAGTCTCCAACACTCTGCTGATCAATAACTGCAGAGATCAAACCTCCTCTGGCATCAACATCAGCACAGAAACTGCACCGGGAGCTCCATGGCAGGGTTTCCATGGCTGAGCAGCTGCACGCAGCCTTACATCACCAAGCACAATGCCAATTTTGGATAGAGTGGAGTAAAGCGCCACCACTGGACTGTGGATCAGTGGAACTGTATTCTGTGGAGCGACCAATCAGCTTCTCTATCTGTCAGTCTGATGGACGAGTCTGGGTTTGGCGAATCCCAGGAGAACGTTACCTGCCTGACTGCACTGTGCCAGCTGTAGAGTTTGGTGGAGGAGGGATGATGATATGGGGCTGTTTTTCAGGGGTTGGTCTAGAACCCTTAGTTCCAGTGAAGGGGAATCTTAATGCTTCAGCACCAAGACATTCTGGACAGTTGTACGCTTCCAACTTTGTGTGAACAGTTTGGGGAAGAACCTTTTCTGTTCCTGCATTGCTGAGACCCAGTGACCAACTCCATAATAATGCCCATGGATTTAGAATGGAATTCATAAAAGCTCCTGTTGGTGTAATGTGTAGGTGTCCCAATACTTTTGTCCATGTAGTGTTTCATTTCAAAAACGTGAGGAAAATTCAGTTTTGCGTGATGTGGGTAATTTAAAGTGACAAACTGTGACGTCTATAAAACTGGACAAAAGTACAGCACCTATCAGTCATCTGGAAGTCTCAGCACTATGAGGTAACGTTCGTAGGTAACCGTGTGTGATACGCTGTCAGCACTATGCTAATTGGTGAGATATAAGCTTCTCTTTCTTGTTAGCTTCATTAGCCTCGTAGCTCCAGCGCTGAAACTAATGAAGCAAACGCGTCTTGGCTGATTGACTGCAGTCGGTGTGAGGAGGGAAACTTATCAGAACTTTAATATGCTTCCCATTCTGTCTCGTGCCCTAACGTGAGGTAGTGTCAGGATACGGGGCAGCTAGCTACACGCCGCTTTCTATTCTCCGGAGAGTTCCCACACCACGTTCCTGTCCTTGACACAAATTTGAGAAGATGGGCTCGATTAAATTGGTTGGGGATTGAAGATGGGTTCAGAGCTGCTTGGCATTCTGGGTAAGGAAAGCACATATTAAAGAATAAAAGGCAAGAGAAGGAGGAAATGATAAAAATCTGTCTCGGAGTAACAGATCAGCAGAGCAAAGGGGACTGTTTTATTCTGATATATTAACCCTTTGAACTACAGGCTTATTATCAGTTATTGTCTAAGACTTCTTATTTAGAATGCACTATGAATTATTCAGTAACTACTATGAATTATTCAGTAACTACTATGAATTATTCAGTGTCCACTATGAATTATTTAGTGTCCACTATGAATTATTCAGTAACTACAATGAATTATTCAGTGTCCACTATGAATTATTTAGTGTCCACTATGAATTATTCAGTAACTACAATGAATTATTCAGTGTCCACTATGAATTATTTAGTGTCCACTATGAATTATACAGTAACTACAATGAATTATTCATTATCTGCTTTGAATTATTCAGTATCCACTATGAATTATTCAGTATCTACTATGAATTATTCAATATCTACTATGGGTTATCCAGTAACCAGTATGAATTATTTAGTATCCACTATGAATTATTCAGCATCCACTTTGAATTATTTAATAACTACTATGAATTATTTAGTTTCCACTGTGAATTATTCTGAATCTTCTATCAATTTATCAGTAACTGCTGTGAATTATGTACTAACCACTATGAATTGTTCACTATTATGAATTATTCAGTAGCTACTATGAATTTATCATTAATTACTATGGATTATGTACTAACCACTATGAATTGTTCAATATTATGAATTATTCAGTAGCTAGTATGAATATATCAGTAAGTACTATGCATTATTTACTAACTACTATGAATAATTCACTAACCACTGTGAATTTTTCAGTATCTACAATGAAACTAAAGTGTAAGTTCTTTAGTTAATAGTTTAGGAATAATGTAACTCTAGTTTAACCACGTTAGTGTGTTTATTTGTCAATATCAGATTAACCAGAGACCAGTATATAAATTTAGCAACACTAGTTTGCACAGATTCATTTAACAGTTGTGATATGATTTTCTGTTATAATGTAATAGCACTTTAATTTGAACATAAACTGTGATCCAGTTGTTTTTACTGTACCATCCAGCTACGAAACACAGTATTTCAGTGTTCCTGTACAGAGCAGTGCTGCCTCTCGGGGCTCCTGCTGTTCTTTTGATCTGTCTGACCTCACAGCACACAGGCAGCCTGTGGGATGAACCTAAAAATGCTAATGATATTGAGCAAGTGTTACTGTAGTGTTACAGCAACTGTAACTGCAGACACAAAGGAGGAAGCTTGGGAAAGTGAAATGGCTCACGGTGTTGTACATTCAGTCAAACAGTTTCTGATCTTTCCTTCTTGCTTCAGCCCGTTACACTCTAAAGCTCTGTATGTGGGTCCACACATCACATCCTCACTCCAGAGCTACAGAACCTACACCTCCGTTTCACAGCAGATCCTAAATAATATATTGTAGATACTGAATAATTCATAGTAGAAACTGAATAATTCATAGCAGAAACTGAATAATTAATAGGAGATATTGAATAAATCATAGTAAATACTGAATGAATCATAGTAAATACTGAATAATTCATAGTAGATATTAAGTAAATCATAATAAATACTGAATGAATCATAGTAAATACTGAATAATTCATAGTAGGTACTGAATAATTCATAGTAGACACTGAATAATTCATAGTAGATATTGAATGAATCATAGTAAATACTGAATAAATCATAGTAAATACTGAATGATTCATAGTAGACACTGAATAATTCATAGTAGACACTAAATAATTCATAGTAGATATTGAATAATTCATAGTAAATACTGAATGACTCATAGTAGTTACTGAATAATGCATTGTAGTTAATGAATAATTCGTAGTAGATACTCAATAATTCATCGTGGAGACTGAATAATATATAGTAGATACAGAATAATACATAGTAGTTACTAAATGATTTATAGTAGATACTGAATAATTTATAATGGTTAATATTGTAGTCACTAAATAATTCAGTATTTGGAAAAAACTATATTAATATCTGACTAATAAACCTTCATTTTAAGTCTACTGTGCTAGGAGTTCCCTAGAACTTTGGGCTACCAGTTGTGACTAGTACATTGGAAAAAAAGGTTAAATAAATCTTTTAACTTCAAGTAAGTGAATGTAACAGCAGATGTAGTGTTACTGTACTAGTAACAGTGTGACTAGTATTTAAAGAATAACTCTCTGGCAAACCCAAAGCCTCAGTCCCTCTCGAACACTGACCGTTTTCAGACGCAGTCTTAGAGAACCACAGCATGCCACAGTTCGGTGTTCCCTGCTTTCTCCTGCTCTGACACACCTGCTCCAACTCAGGAAGGACTGAATTAGTTTTGTTGAATCAGATGTTTTAGAGGGAGAAAAACTCCCCTAAACAAACCCAGCCTGACACGACCACCTGCCGTTTGGTTGAGCAGCGTTGGCCCAGGTTGCCACCTGAGCTTACGGTTCTCATCCTTAAGGCAGAGAAGAACAACAGCAAAAGTAATACACGTTGCAGAAGAAATCATGTCAGTGCATACAGATATAGAAATGGGAAGAGAAAGCACAGCCAGAGGAGGGCCAGAAGTGTCAGACAGATTATGAAGTGGCGTTTACTGGCGCCCCCTGGGTGTCCTGAGGCGTGAAGAGGTCTATTATAACTATCACCCCACACTGGCACAGTCCTGCATAAGCTTAGAGCGGTCAGTCTCCAGAAACTTTCATATCGCTGCTGTCGAAACACAAAACCTCCGAAAAGGTAACTTTACAGGAGAAGGAGAAAACGCTTTTAACTTTTAATGGAAGTAAATAGAGAAATATATTTTTCCAAGTAATTTTGGAATATTTCTGGGGGTCCGTTCTTCATGAAATTTTGACACAACATAAGGGCAACTGCCTTTTTCAAACTAGGTCAAAAAATGAAAAATGACAAAAAATGGAGATACAAGGTTTTGTCCCGACAGCAGTGATTTAAGAGCATCTTCTGTGCCAAACATTTTCTGTCCTGCCTTGTTTGTGACCAGTTGGATCTGATTGGCTCTTCTCAAGTCCGGTTGTCTTTGGTAAAACCATTTCAGAGTGTTTGCAGTGTCTGCGGTCAGTCTTACTCATTCTAAGCTATGGGTGAAGGACGTTTTGTTTTACCGATGAAAGTGTTTTGTGAGTGGAATAATGTGGTTGCAGCGCTTTGTTCTGTTCCGTTGCAGCAGCGGTGCTCATTTGGCTGGAACTTTAGAGCTGCTGGCCCTCCGGCTCACAGTATCACAACTAAACAACAAATACTGGGCACATGTTTTCTCACTGCAGCTAAAGAGATCTGCCCAGGGTGCTCACCTGACCAACATCCTCTCATAACTGCAGATTTAAAGGAGTTTGCTCCAGCCAAAGATAGGCAAAGCAGAGCATGTTTATTTATATAGCACCATCCACACAGAGGCAGTTCAAATAAAGCACTAAATAATATTAAACGTCCAGTAATACAGCTTATGACATCCTGATCTACCACCTCAGACAGGCTTTTGCAAAGTGGCGACTCATGAGAGGGGAGGGAGCCATGATCCACAGTTGGCACAGTCAGTAGAGGGCCATTTATTTAGAGATAAAACTGAGACGAAAAGAAAGGGAAGAAGAGATCATCAGTGTGGTCAGTCGACGGTACCGTAGCTCTTCTGCAACTGCATAAATAAGAAAATAAAAAAAAATAAATAAACTCAGGGGGGAGGCCAGGGCGCTTGGTGAATTTCCCCTGTCAAGCATAGTCTAGTTGTCTGTAGAGAAGACAAAAAAAGAGAGAACAGCAGCTTGTAACCCAACGCAACTGACCCTTTCTGTCTCCAGCCTCTGCTTTTAGAGGCAGTCTCAGGGCGTGTGGACGAGGTGCAGCTGGGCTCTCATTGGTATGGCTCAGCTGTGCTGATTGAGGGCAGGACTGGTCATGTGTAGCGCACTGTCCACAACGTTGGTGCTGAAGCACCTTCTCCCGGTTCTTCAGAACCTTGGACAAGGCCCGTCTCGCCTCGGTTGGCTTGATCTGGCTTGGAGAGGTGGGGTCTCTGGGCCTGTCGTGACAAAACATAGTTATACCGACATAATTAATGTGCATAAGTAGAATACTCATGTCACCGTCACCGTTTCCGGGACGGAGCTCTGTTTTCACACATGCTCAGACTGAGAGAAACGAAAGAAATCAGAGTGAGGGTTCACATGCACTGAAAAACCCTATTACTGTCAAATCCAGCTCTCTGGATTCCTTGATCGGATTTCGAGGCCTTAATCCGACCTAAAACATCGGACTATGCTGCTTCCATGACCACTTGAGAAATCAGATAACTGCAAAAATCTAATAACGACCGTGTTATAGCTGTGCATGTAAACACTCAGTGTTAAGTACAGGTTAGAATGGAGTAGAATGCATCTCAGTCTGGTACAATCAGATTACGCAGACCACCTTCGGAGGTGATCAGGAACACATACGACTACATAACATTTGCAGAGTGAACACTAAAGTGCCCTGTTGCGCCCTGACCGCAATGAAGGACCCTTCAATCATCTGCATCATCACAGCAGAGATGAAAACAAGGGACATTTGTGTCTAACAACAAACACAGTGGGAGACTGACAGAGTCGCAAGTAGTAAGTAAGTCTTCACACTTAAGTCCCAAGTCAAAAGAGATGAGTCTCGATTCAAGTACAGTCAGTAAAGGCGAGTCTCAAGTGAATAGTCCTAATGTTCGAGTCCTAAACAAGTCAGTCTGCATTCTTCACTAATTTAAGGTCATAACACTGAATAAAAGTAACAATACTGTAGCCTTTTAATGACGGCACGGTAGCAGTGTATGGCTGTATGTTAATTTATTATTATTATTATTATTATTATTATTATTATTACTTTTTTACCTGTGAAACTAAAATTAATGATCCATGGTACACAGATAACCATGACAGGCAAACTGTATATACAAAGAGTAGCACCACTACACATGACAAGAATTTTAAAAGTACTACTGAACTTAAGTCTGCCCTGCGATGGACTGGCGACCTGTCCAGGGTGTATCCTGCCTTCTGCCCAATGACAGCTGGGATAGGCTCCAGCACCCCACTGTGACCCAGAAGGATAAGCGGTTTAGATGTTTGTGTGTACTGAACTCTAAAAAAAAAGACTTGATATCTGAAGATAATTTTTGATGATTTTTGGGAAAACTGGACACACAGGATAAAAATAAAAACTAGCTCAGCAACTAAAAACAACCACTAGTTTGAACTGAATTTAGACAACAGAAACCAACACGACTGAGCTGAACACAGTTTACAGAGAAGACAGGAAAATGATGGTGAATGTACGAAGCTGAAGTTGACTTTTTTCTCCAGCTTCTTATTTGAATAATCTGTTCCACCTTAAATGATACAGCAGTTTTTGTAGAGAGAACAGCAAATTTGAACACAAAGCTGGTGAATAAAAAGTCAAATTCAGCTTCGTGGTGAATGTTACGCTTGTTTTACCTGCAGAAGCTGTTAAAGTTGGTCGAACAGAGACGCTGTGTTTCTTTTGTTTTGCTGCCGTGAGGAAAATGGTCAGTTTGGCTGGTGAGTTTCTTCAGTAAGAGTGGAGTTTAAGTGCTGAGCTGGGCACATTGATGCTGTGGATGCTTCGCTTGTTTCCACCTTATGGAGGCGAACTTGAGCTCTAATGCTTCTCTCGTCCACCGAAATAAAATAAACGATAATAAACTGATGACGCAGCTGTTTATTTAGTTAACGTCAGGAAGCGAATCCATTTCGATGAAAAGTAACTGAGTCCCGTCTGCAGTCTGACTCTCCACGTTTCTCCCACTTTGAGTCTCGAGTCTTTCTGAGTCATGACACTCAAGTCAGAGTCTGAGTCACTGGTGTTGAAGTCGAATCCCGAGTCTTTTTTGATTTTCTCAAGTCAAGTCTAGGGTCATGAAATTTGTGACTCAAGTCAGACTCGAGTCCACACCTCTGGAGACGTAGGAAATGTGGGCGGTACCCTTCCTCCAGTCACGAAATGCAGTCACTGGAGACACTATACACTGCCCACTTATGATCAGGTCACTCGAGAACAGGCCTAAGAAATCAAGCAGGCTGTTTACGCTGCCAGTTGATTAATCAGGTCTGACTCCAGACTGCTGGGATGACTATGTTATATGAATATATACATTCATGTTCTCTATACAGGCCAGGACAGCGTTCATAATGTTGACCGTCCTGAGCTGAACGTGATTCAGCTGAAAACAGTGCTGAAAACAGGTTTCTTGCTGCACTGATTACAGATTGAGGTGTAAATCTAATCGTAACAGGTTCTGCTTCCTGTGTTTGTAGCAATTTTCTCTAGAAAGAAGCGACAGCATCATTTGACACGCTGCTAATGAGAGTCCTGCTAATGGCGTTTTGAAACATTAAGTAGGCAAAACACAGTGAAACCCATTTTCTTATGCTATTGCAGAGGAAGAGCAGAGGTCCCCGTCCTGTGGCCCTGAGCTTATTACAATAAATCAACAAACCAGCTTCGCCAATTAGCTCCCTGACTCACTGCAGAACACCAGCGGAGGAAACAAAGCCTCTTTTTACTCTCTGCCTCGGGTCACTTCCTGTAGTGATATTTAAATAAAACGGATAAAAATATGAGATACTTTCAGCTGATTGGCTGAAACTGGAGTAATGAGGACCACACCAAAACCAAAGTGGTCACATTGGAGGAATGGAACAGTTATAACTTCCGTCATTATGGTACCCGAATAATGTATGTTTCTCCTAACATGAGTAAGTGGGAGGGTTCATACTGTTCTAAATGAGGGATAGTCCTGTGGCCAGCTGCACCAGCTGTGTTTAAGTTCAAACGTAGTCTAGTTGTAATGTTAGTGTTTACTAAGTTCAGGTTTATCATCACTAAATCAGAACAAGCTGCTCCACAGACTAGTTTAACGATGAGCTCAGTAGTTACTAAATATTATTGGGCCCCCCCTAAGAGGTGTAAGTGTTGGGGAAACCATCAGAAATAACATAGAAAGCACAAAAAAGACCAAAAACATAACCTTTTTTGGTTAACTAAGCTAAAAACTCTAAACACTATATCGCTGCTGTCGGAAAACCTTGTATCTCCATTTTTGTCGTTTTTCAGTTTTTCACATAATTTGGAAATACCTGTTGGCCTTTGCATTGTATGTAAATTTCATGATGAATCGACCAAAAGAAACGGCCCAAAATGACTTGGAAAGACGTCTGGTTCCATTGACTTACATTAAAAGTGAAGTGTGTTTTTTCCTTCTCCTGTAAAGTTACAAGGTTTTCTTCTGTCAACAGCGATATGCTGTGATTTACTTACGGTTCTAATCATCACCCTGGTTTAAACTCTGAGCATGAAACTAAAGACCCCCAGCTCCAGCTCAGAGACTCAGCAGCCCAAACTGATCTGCTGTTGTGTCGATCAGCCAGAAACCGTCATTTACAAAGCTGCATGTTAGCAGCGGTTCAAAAAGATGCGGTGGAGCTTTACAGGTCACAGAGGAAGCCGGTGCCATCTTTTGCCCTCCTAGCACTGGTGAAGTTGTGTGATTGGGGGAGTCCTAACTAGTGGCTGGAATAGGATATGACTAAATTAGGGAGAAATTTGGGAAAAATCCAAAAAACTATGGAGACCTCTCTCACAAATAGATGTTACATGTATATTCAGATACTCATGCACAGTAACTAAACAGTAATTACTCTGTTGTTACACAATACATGTGCATAAACACACCTTTACACATTTATACACAGGAATAATTTATAACACAACACTAAATTGAAACTACAAATGCACATCCACTTATAACACACACACACACACACACACACACACACACACACACACACCCACACACAGTGGCCTAGCAACACCTTAATAACCACTTTGGATTGCATAGCAGTGGCCTAGTAACACCTTACCAATCCCCTGGGATACCAGAAAAGAAAACCATTAGCAAATAGTGTGGCAACACCTTAGCAACCAACTGAGACGCCATAACAAGAGCCTAGCAACACCTTAGCAACCACCTAACACCCCTAACAACAAGCTGGAATATCATAGCAACCTCAAAGCAACACAATAGCAACTCTCAGGAATTACTATTACTTTATCTTTTGCAGCATTATTAGCTGTTTGTCACGCCAACTTTCTGGTTATGAATTATGCTCTCGTTTAAGGCATTAAGATCAAATCTGATATTCAAATTTGGAAGCTATTATTTAAACAATATTCAAAAAAAGCTCCTTCCTCAACTCTTACCGCACACCGGGTGCATCAAGTGGATGACATGCAACATCCAAAAAATTGCTGTGTTTAGATGCACTCAATAATCCGATCATAATCAGACAATCAGAGACAGCTGGATTTTAGCTCAGTAATCAGATTTCTCAGTGCATGTGAACTCTTACTCTGATTTCTTTCGTATTTCTCAGTCTGATCATGTGTGGAAACAGACGGTACCGGAAATAAGTGAGCAGCATCACCGCGAGACGCAGCAAAACGCTTTTGGAGCAACACCTAAACCAAATACATCCTTGACGAAATGAAGGATTTAAATATTCTTCATCTTCTAGATGATGTATGTTCATATTTTCAGGTGATTTACATCACAACCTATTCTGTGAGTTTATTGGCTGGTTCTCAAGCAGAAATCTGATTACTGTCTGACTCATGTAGACCTGGAGTTTCCCCATTATCTGATTACTCAAGAGCATGTAAACACGTGCTTGGACTACTGACAAAATCAGATTTTCTGCAGTTATCGGATTATTAAATGCATGTAAACGCACTGAATGTTTTTAAAAGTGCACGTTTATTTTTTACAGTACCTTTCAAACACAAGGCAATTCAAAGCTCAGAGGCACAAAAACAGACATTAAAAATATCTTAGAAACTCAGAACAACAACAACAGATTTAGAATAACATTATAATTAAAACATAAAAATGACATTTAAAAACAATCAGCAAATAAAAGCAAAAGCAAGCAATAAAAAGCAATAAAAACAGAAAATATTTCATTACTGAAAAGCTGCAGCAAACAATACAGTTTAAAGTCCTGATTTAAATGAGCCGACGGTTTTACAGACCTCAGGTACTCAGCAAGTTCTACAGTTGAAGAGCACAGAAATGAAAAACTGCTTCACGTTGCTGGGTTTAGATCCTGGGAACACAGAGTACACCTGTCCCAGGTGACCTGAGGGGTCTGGATGCCTTGTAACTCATAAGCCCGAGACCATTTAGTGCTTTATAGACCAGCAGTGCAGTTTTAAAATCTGTTCTTTGACACACAGGGAGCCGATATAGGGATTTAAGGACCACTGTAACGTGCTGTTCTCTCTGTGTCAGTGAGGAGTCTGCCACCAGCGTTCTGAATGAGCTGAAGAGAAATCAACCTGAAAGAAAACTGAACGTTTTTTTAGGTTTGTTACTTCATGTTCCTGGTCACATTAAACTCAACTCATCACATCATACCATTTAAAAGACTGAATTCTTGTTTTTCAGTTGTCTTTAATCAAACTGTATTGACTTTAGCGCGCCTCTAGAACATATCGCTGTTGTCGGAAGAAAACCTCGTAGCTCCATTTTTGACGTTTTTCAGTTTTTGACATCATTTGTCAATGCCTGTTGCTCTTTACATTGTGTGTAAATTTCATGATGAATGGACTCAAAGAAATGACCCAAAATTACTTGGAAAAAATTCTGGTTCCATTGACTTACATTAAAAGTAAAGTAGGTTTTTTCCTTCTCCTGTAAAGTTACCATTTTGGAGATACGAGGTTTTCTTCCGACAACAGCGATATTCTAATTTTTTAATACATCACTGTGCACACCGTGGTCAACAGCACCAGCTGTCAGAGATTCCCAGCACTGTCCAGTTTAAATGTCTTTACTGTCCAGTAGGCCCTTTTCACAAGAAATAGAAGTTCGAAAACGCTGGTAAAACAACGTCCGTTATTGCCTTTCGGACAGTGACTAACCTCAGAAATACAGGCGCTCGTATCCCTTCAGTTCACCACAGAAAGGTGTGTGACTTTATCTTTATCATAGTTGCCAACATTGAAATTCAAGGATACGTCTAGAACTGTTGGAGAACCAAACACAACAATGTGGGAGTCTAAACTAATTAAGGATGTACACTGTGAGAAATAAAGGTTCTGTTCAGGTACATTTTTGTTCATCAAGGTACACACCATGTAAATGTTCCCTCAAAGGTACAACAGTGGTTTTAAGGTCTGATTGTGAACCTTAAATAAGTGTTTCCAGGTGAAAAGTTCGTATTTATACCTTTTCATAACCGAATGTTTTAAACAGAACAGTAAAATAAAAGCCTGGAGACGAGACGGGGTGTGTGGAGTCAGTACAGCTTAGAACATATCATTTCAGTGGATTATGGTTCAGTTATGTTCCCTGACTAAAGGTACTGAGATGGAGCCTTGAGGGTTCCACCCCAGTGTCAAGAGGGGCACTGACCCAGTGACAGTGTAGTACCTTATTTCTGAGAGTGTAAATGATTCGTGGGAAAATTCCTTCTCAGCTATCAGAGCACAGTAACGTCAGCTACGTCTATGGAGTGATAAATCAATGGAGGGGAAAATAACTATAACCAAAACTCTAGATTAGCCATGTTAGCTGGAGATGTTAAAAACCTCGCTTACAATAAACTAAGCAGCAAAAAGCTAAACACTCACACATCCCGGCAGGGGGGCGCGCTGGGTCATCAGGATCCGTAGTGCCACTGTAGATGTTTTGCCACTGATATGTTTAATCTGCAATGAGAAACTGTCAAACACTAAAAGGTCGTAAAGCTGAAGTCAGTTTTGTGTTCGAATTCTCCCGTTCCACCTTAAATGGTGCAGCAGTTACATTCTGGCGACTCGGGCACCATTTAAGGTGGAACCACCGGCACCAGTGAACGAACATCTACTCCCCGCTGAGCTCTCGCTCTCTCAGCCGCTGATCATTTTTGAGGGTGAAAATGAAAACTGTTCCTCTGAAAGCGGCTGCAGCAGCAACTTTAAATCACGAACTGCATTCAGTGTAACGTCAGTAAGCAGCGCTGAAATGCACAGAGGGTCTTTTACTCTGTATGACAAAGTTTACTCCTTTATTAACTCACAAACTCATTTCTCCTCAGCTCATCGTCAGCTGACGAACCACTGAAACTGAGACAAGGCTGTTTTTGCTTCAAGCTCTAATACAGGGTGTCCCAAACAAATTGACATCATTTCGTAGTCTAATAACAGCCAATTCTCCCACTTTTAACAAAATGTGTAAAAACTAACCAAGTTTAATTTTTAATGGTTTTCAGGTTGAAGAATGGCGTTCACTAGAAATGAAAAGGCATTGTGTGTGTTAGAATATGCTCGGACACAGTCAAACGAGAGCATTTTCGAGAAAATTCAATAAAAATGGACCAACTGGACAGCAGATTTGGACATGGCACAAAAAATTCAAAGAGGAAGGCTGTCTGTGCAGGACACAGGGATCTGGACGACCACCAGTATCGGAAGATATTACATTTGTGAAGCTGTGAAATTGGTTATAAAATCCACATCCCTCTGAATTTCTTGTTCAAATTTTGGTAAATAAATCTTGTACTGTTTTGTTTGCCCAGGACATGTAGTTACTCAGATATTCACATCTCAGATGATGTTAATTTTTTGGGACACCCTGTACTTCAGTGAGCCGTACACACTCTACTCGTCATCGCTGCTGTTGTAATTGCTTTAGCGGAAACAGCGTTAGCCTCCAACGACTACTTACTGCAGAAAAAATGTGAAGAGGGCCTCTTGTTGATTTGTTGTTTGACCCCTTAAAACCTCAGAGTTGTTACGTACGAAGTCTTATTATTCAGTAACTACAGGAGCTTCAGTGTAAACTCGTTGACCGATTCTTAGGTTATAGAAGTATGCAGGAAATCTGCTGGCGGGGGCCATTTAAGGGGTTAATATGACCACGGAAATGGTAAAAAAGGCCAATTTTGAGTTCGGGTTGATGAATGTTTATATCTGACTGTGCTGGACTTTCCAAAGTCTCTTGTTTGGATTATGAACTGAATGACCAAACAATGGTGATCCACTGGTATTATTTAAGGAGAGCTAACATCCTCCCCACAGACTGCGGCACAGTCCACACTGCTGCTTCTCTCAGGGCACGTTTAATGATATTCAACATTTAATAATGGTATGATAATTTATGCCTTCTTGCTGCGCTAATTTTGAGTGCTGGAGACCAATTCTGCTCGTTCTGCAGCTCAGAATAGAGCCCTGGAGGAATGAAAGAAAAAAAGAGTGTGATTTTGCGATTCCTTCCTGAATCCTAAAATGGCAGACGCAGAGCCGGTTCTCCGCTGATGAATGCGCTCTTTCTTCTGCTTTAAAACAAAACAGGCTTAATGCACTCGCCTAATTACGGCATAATGACTCCGCAGAGCTCCAGCGCTAACGACAGCCTGAAAAACTCTCAGCTCCGGCAGATTAAACCAATCCGTCTTTGAGCGAACGGAGGAGCAGATGACCTGGAAAGGGTCTGTAACAGATTAACGCTTAGAGGACAACAGTTACAACTGGTACTACACTGTTTAACCCCTTAAAATCCCGGGCTGGGCTCCCGAGTGGCGCAGCCGTCTAAGCGTTGGCCCTATCATCACGAGTTCGATCCCTGGTGATGCTACAGCCATCTGTGGCTGCTGGGAGTCCAAAAGAGCACAATTGGCCTTACTCTCCTGGCTGTCCATCACTCAGCATGATGCTAGTCAGCACAGGCATCTGTTAGCTGATGTAACGGAACTGGCGGTTAGCGTTCTCCTCCCGAGCGCATTCAGCTGTCCGTTAGTGGCGGTTCGAAAAGATAAGATGGCGCTTCACAGGACTCGGAGGAAGCCTGTGTTTGCTTTCACCCTCCTAGCGCTGGTGGTATCGCGTGAGCCCAAACTAGAGGGTGGAATTGGATACGACTAAATTGGGGAAAAAAACAAAAAACAAAAAAATAAATAAAAATCTCAGTCTTATTACATACGAAGGCTTATTATTCAGTAACTACAGGGACTTCAGTGCAAACTGATTGAGCTGTTCTTAGATTATAGAAGTGTGTAATAAGACTTTGGGCCTGCTGGAGGACTCTGGCCAATTAAAGGGTTAAATGAAGTTACGTGATTAATTACATGATGACATTTACATTCGATTTTCTAACAGTGATAACTTTTCATCGATTTCAGATCATAATACAATATCTCCTCTTCCACTTACAAACACTATTGAGCGTTTAGAATCTGCACTTTCCACACAGTGTCTACACTTGTTTCCGTGAGCTTCGAGTCAGAAATCGTCCTTATACACTTAGGCTTTTGTTATCACCAGTGATAATTGGGAATTCTAAGGGATGTGACTGTGTTAGCTTCACCCACTCAGTTTGGTTGGTTGAAAAGTGTTCTTATATCTGAGAACAGCACATTTTTCACCACTCCACTATATCATTTCTCTGCCTACCGGTTAAGCAGCAACGATGGTCAAAGCTGCTGGAACTACTTTTTAAATTGCCAGTGTTAAAAACATACATTTGAAATAATAATCATAGCTTTGTTGCTTTGCTTTTTTCATTACTTTGTAAAACTAAAAGATCAATGAAGGAGGTGTGTTAAAGTGAATAAAATCATGTTTTTGCCTTGTTTACATTTACTCTGAATGAATATAATCAAATTGAATGGGTTGTCCCTATCACTCTGTTGTCTCTCTGAATGTAGTGACTCTGTGTTGAGCTGCTAGTGAGCAATGAGGGGTGAAAAGGGGAGGGGTGGGAACCCCTTGCTGTAAAAAACTATCCCCAAAAACAGGGACAAACCATACAACTGCAGCTTTCTTCATATCAAACAAACCTGTACAGCTGACACAGCAATAAACAATAACAGCACTTACAAGGTTTGCCTCTTTTATGGCTTCTAACCTGAGGCAGAGCAGTGCTGCATAGTTAGTAAAGAATACCAAAGACAGGAGCTCACAGATTGTGAAGTAGGGTAAATAATGAGCTTCCTTAAATCTGTGTTTGAGCGTCTGTTTACTTTCAGGAACCCCCCAGAATTTTGACGTTAACACATTCAGAGGGGCCAAGAGATTAATTAGGTGTACAGACCCAGACATCTCTAAGAGCTGCCTCTCATTGGACTAAACAGCCACACTGCCTCATACCTGAGCCTTTGTTTTATGACAGTTTGCAAGTTTGCAGTGTTGTAAGGCAAAAAGAAAACTGTTTTTCTCCTTGTTTTGCAGAGTGAATAAATTATCTCTATTTGTGTTGTAGACATGACGACTCCAGGGACCGTATTACAAAAACATCTTAACTCTAAAATCCTACTCTAAAATCTTTTCTGCTTAGTCACCATGACGACTTCAGTACGGACTGAATTTCAGACAGTAGCTATTCCAGAATAATAGTTCCTAACTTCATAATCTCATCATGAACTCCAGATAAGAAAACAGCATCACACAAACATCCTAACTAGACTGAACCTCCTAAATCCTGTCCTAACTTTAGGATGAACCCCAACAGGGTCCTCACTTCTGTTTAAGGTCCGTTTCTATGGTTTTTAGGCAGCTGAGTCAGCAGCATAGTTCACTACCAGCATAATGAGCTCCATTTATTTCTACTGTAAAACGCTGCTTTCACTGTGAGATGATTTTCTTTTCTAACTCTGCGTTTTAAAGATCTCAGACGCTGCAGACTCGATCTCCACCGCCCCTCTGATCACCTTCGTGTGTTAATGTTGATGATGAAATATTACAGTGATGGTGGTGAATAATGAGGAGACGGAGCTGAACGTGTGTCTGTTTATGAGGAGGAGTAACGTTAGCGCGCTCGGCTAAAGCGTTTGGGAAATGGAGACTGAAACTGGGGAGTGCTGACGCTCTGATAAACAGCAGGGGGCACTCTCACAGGATTCACTACACACAGTTTATCACACTTTACCTTTGTTGCAGCTGTAACACATTTTTACCATTGTTTTGATTACGTGTTTTATGTTTCAGCTGTGCGCCAATCATCGGTTGCTAGGCAACAGACATGACAGTTGATTGTCAGCTTTGATCGAGTAGGTTAGATTTCCTAACTGGAGATAAGATGCCTGTCAGAATCTAAAGATGCCATTTCACACCAAACCACTCTGAATGACTCTGTTTACATGTCACCCTCTGAATTATGCACAAATTTTGAAACATTGGTGGAATTCCCCTTCAAGAGTCCTTTACATTATGTGGAGGTTCTACAAACCTCAATGAGGTTTACTCTCACACATCTCATCCCTGGTTCTCTGAAGAACCAGCCACTGAACGGTTCTTTAGGGAACCAAAAGTGGTTCTTCTACAGAACGCTCCCTCTCTGGCACCTTTGAGGTGAGAGTGCAGGTGTGTGAGGGAGCTGTGGCTGTTTTGAATCCGCTGACCAAACTGAGTTTGATAACTTCGGACGGTAACAGTCAGCGCTGCTACCATGCAAACACTATTCACAGACATGAAGGGTCAGAGGTCACGCTAACCAAAGATAAGCGCTTCCTGTGGTCTGTCAAACGTCCCGACCCCCAGACTGACCTTTTGTCTCGGCATACACTCACACTCACACACACACATTCACCGATGCCTGCTGAAAGTCGGGGGCTGACCTTTCTAGCCTGACATTTAACGTTTCATTTTATAATTATGCTGTGAAATTAAGATGAGTTTACAGCTAATTAGTCCGCTTAAGGAAGATATTAGAGGATCAGGAGAGGAACAGAACTGAGAGACCGTCTGACGTGTTAAAGCTCTCCAAAGTGTAAAGAGTAGAGCTGCTAATTGGTTTCAGTGTTGCGCTGTTAACAGACATGGTTAATAGAAAACTTCCTTTTCATTTCCGTGCTTCATTCTTTCTTCCATTACCTTTATTTAACTGCATCCATCCATCAAGGACGTATCTTTTACATATTAATAGCCTATAAATAGAGCTAAATTGGCTGTATAAACATTCTGTATCCTCAACATGCACAGTTTACAGGCATTACAGCCTCACAGGCATTACAGCCTAAGGCCAGAAACAGACTCAACGCAGGTATGTGAACACAAATGCCAACGCTTGGCCAACACATTGCAAATGCATGGCACTTCTTGGGGTGTCTACCCGCTAGAAGCTGAATGTATTTCAGCTAGGATGCTGCGTCAGCTCTGTCGGACTAGAAACGTGCCTGTATGCAGTGAAAAGACGCTTCGTTGAGTGTCGAAAAAATCCAAACCAGTTTAACTTTTGCTGCGACGGATTCTGACATGGAGGCACGTCAACCAATAGAAACATGCAGGCAGAAGATGGATGAAAGATGACGGACAGTAGCGACGCTGTGCACTCTTTTCCTGTTCTATATGGCTTCTTTGCCTGTGTGGCTGTTGTCCGCTCGGCTCTGTATCTGGCCATCACCAAAATTTTCTTACGATGCTCCATATTTCTTTGTTTCTGGTCCAAATGTTTTGTTTCCTGATGGACTTCGAACTGTACAAACTCCGCCCCACTCCAGCCGTGTACCCGCCTTCTAGACGGACAAGATTTGCATGCGTCTGCGTATACAGCACCGTCCTTGCGTTGTCTAGTGTGTAGGCAACCTTACATGTGGTGGTTAAAACAATCAGTACTAAAGGGGGCGCTAGAGGACAAATCAGGGAGGATATACTGTTTTTCCAACAGCCTCAACAGCTGAACAGTAGAGGAGAGTGAGCTGCTTTACTTCTTCTGCTGGAACGGAAAGGCGATAATGGATCATATTTTTTATGATTATGTAAGCTGTCTTCGCATGAGACTCAACTGCTCGTCTGCTATGGCAGTTGAGAAGCATGCTGGCGGTACAGGACCTTGGCAGTTGTTATAGTGCCCCCTGCTGTATGGCTCAGATTGCAGCTCACACTTGCTTTGCGTTCTGAAAAGCATAGTGACACATTTTTGAACACAACTACATGTGAAACCCATCTGCATAGCTTGAACCGTCTGTATTCACATCCTTGTGGTGAAGTTTTGAGTGATGTTTCAGGCCCAAAAGTAGCCTTTAAATATGTTGTAATGTTACACTCTCAGAAATAAAGGTACTAAACTGTCACTGGGTCAGTTCCCCTCTTGTCGCTGGGGTGGAACCCATCAAGGCTCCATCTCAGTACCTTTAGTCAGGGAACATAACTGAACCATAATCCACTGAAATGATATGTTCTAAGCTGTACTGACTCCACACACCCCGTCTCGTCTCCAGGCTTTTATTTTACTGTTCTGTTTAAAACATTCGGTTATGAAAAGGTACAAATACGAACTTTTCACCTGGAAAAACTTAGTTAAGGTTCACAATCAGACCTTAAAACCACTGTTGGACCTTTGAGGGAACATTTACACTGTTTGTACCTTGATGAACAAAAATGTACCTGAACAGAACCTTTATTAATAACAGTGTATGTAATATTTCATAATGCAGCGTTGCCTCAGTTTGACAGAATTCCCAATTTTGTATCCTTTTTTTCGTCCATCCATGTTCTCTCACTACAATAAGTCCACAACAGATGAGTTAAATGAGAACGCACACAATGAGAACACTAAACGGTGTCGCTTTAGCATGAAAGTCATGGATGTACAGTGTGTGTCTGAGGCAGGGTGAAGACGGGAGGTGTTAATTTCTCTCCTCTCTCTGTTGTAACACACAGGAAGGTGCTGAAGGAAATCCCGGTGGGGGATCTGAAGCCCGACGAGACGGTGAAGGCCACGCAGGAGGCTCAGCTCCTCTCCCAGCTCCACCACCCAGCCATCCTCAAGTTCTACACCAGCTTCCTGGAGAGAGACGCCTTCTGTATCATCACAGAGTACTGTGAGGTACCTTTTATGCTCCCCTAAATCTGGAGAAGAGGCCCTGTTTGGTGTGAAAATTGATCAAAAGTTAGAAAAATCCGGAAACCAAATCTGCTGAAGTTCTAGGAAGTGCTGCCTGTTATTCCATATGGAAAAAACATACATGGACATGTATTTTTATATATTTGAAATACATTTCAATTAGGGGTGTAACGGATCATTTCAGGGATCAGATCATTTCACGGTTTTTGAGTGAAGAACATTAAGAAGACTTCAAGCCTGGAACGTTTGCCCGTAGTCTTAAATGAGAATAACATGTTTAATGTTTAAATAAAATCATCAAAATAAAATAATCAATACTCATCTGTTAAATTGAAGTGCAGTATGAGGCCTGATGATAAGCTTTTTTCCAAAGTGAATGAAAAAATATCAAATATCTTCAAAAACATCAAAAATGTGACATCATCATGAACATCCTGAAAAAGGTACAAAAAGAAATAAAGCAGACCTGAGCTTATAACGTCAGACTCTTTTTCAAAAAGATAAGTGTATCCGTAGCCGGGAGTCCAAGAGAGCACAACTGGCCTTGCTCTCTCTGGGTGGGTAGGATGGCTCCCATTACTCAGCGCGCTGCTAGTCAGCGCAGGCGTCTGTTAGCTGACGTAACAGATCTGGCGGTTGGCGCTTTCCTCCGAGCGCGTTCGGCTGTCCAGTGACGTTGCGTGAGCAGCAGTTCGAAAAGATACAGTGGCGCTTCACAGGTCTCGGAGGAAGCCTGTGTTAGCCTTCGCCCTCCTAGCGCTGGTGGTATCGTGTGATTGGGGGAGTCCTAACTAGCGGGTGGAATTGGAGACAACTAAATTGGGGAGAAAATTGGGTAAAAATCCAAAAAATAAATCAATTTTTTGAAAAAAGATGAGTGTCTGCATCGTCTGAGGAGAGAACAGACCTCTTTTCCATCACTGTGTCCACTGCTGTGGATGCTTTTGTCCGCCACCCTTTCTCCACCATCAGTATATGTTACAGGGAAGCCGAAATGCTCCCAGACATGTGATTTAAACGATGGAAGAGGCTTTTCAAGTTCTTCCTCTGACTACTGTCACTGCTGACTGCTTGGAACATGCTTTGTTCACGTGACACACCGGCTTTGTCTGTCTTTCCACTGCAGTTCCGCATCGAGATTTAGACAATTATCACTTCAACTACATAATAGTTTAGTGCCAATAACCAAGCAATATATCGCTGCTGTCGGGGTTTTCTTCCTCGAGGTTCTCTTCAGACGGTAGCAATATGATTAGATATTTTCAAATGAATTTGTATTCCGGTATCTTAATTTTAAATATGATCAAATGAACCTTTGACATGAAAAGCGAGTGTTGTAGGTACCGATACTCTGAAAATGCAGTTATGATTTGATATCTTGTTTATTTGACATACATTGTGTGTGAGTGTCTTACTGTATATGTACATGGTTAATGCATGGTATTTACAGTTTGCACCTTTAAGACTAACTGAAACTAAACTGAACTCAAAACTGAAATGAAAATCTAAATGTAACTATAAAAGTAAAGACTGATGAACATTTCAAAAAATATTTACCCTGGTCTGGACTGTCTGGACTAGTCTGGCTGATTAAGTCTGCTTGGGTTGGATTTTCTGGACCAGACTGGCCTGCTCTGCTCTGGACTTGTCTAATTTGGTCTAATCTAGTCTGCATTGAGTGTGACGTCTGGTCTGAGTTGGGGTTTCTGGTCTGGTCAGGTCTGTTTTTGGGTTCTTTCTCTCTATTTTTTTACACACTGTCCTGTGTGCTGCTGCTGAGGGATCAGAGGGACATTGGCTAATGATGGTGGGGTGACCCCCACAGCGCTCCCACAGGTCACTCTCATCTCCTCTGAAGCCGCAGTGTCAGTCTCATCACTTCTCGGGCTAAGACTCGGCTAATCCGGGTCACGCTGCTCTCATCGTTTCTCCTGTTTCACTGCTGTTCGTCTCAGAAAGCAGTTTTTGGGCATGGTTCTAAAGTTCTCCCCCTTTTTAAAGTTAGCATCATTTTGGTGCTTTGAAACAGAGACACGGTACCATTTGCCCGCGTTTGTAACCACGGCCGGTGTTTCATTGAAGTCCTGTGTCCATTTTGACCTGTAGCATCAAAGGGTCAGTGATTTTTCATTTGAAGAAAGGTTTCTATGGCAACAGGAGGGAAACCATGGCATTATTGCAGCAGATGCGAGCACCTTTGGAGATGTTTTTGTTGTTGGGTACTAGACGTCCCCCTGTACTGATGAAAGAAAACAAAATGAGATGGATGGATTGATTTCAAGAGGATATTTAGGAAAAATATCCTTAAGAGTCTGAAAAATGCCGAAATGTGGCATTCAGTGGTGCTGGATTCGGACATAGCAGAGATCAAAAAACAGGGAAGCAATGTAATAATAGGGCAAATCATACTGTGGCCAAAAAACATCTTTTTTTCCAAGGTTGTAATTGTAAATTAAAGCAATACACCACAAGAAGCCATGCGTGCCGTGCCTAAGAACTCCCTTCTCCGTGATAAAATCGCAGGCCAACTTAAAATATGATAAAATACACTAATTTTCAGAAAATAATTTAAGTTGTTATTAATAATAATCACATAAACAAGTATCCCGACAAGAAATGTAGTTCCTTTAGAGTATGGTGTCGTTACGAAGCAACCATGGACCACTGAATGAGGAGAACGTTTGGTCACCCATTGCCGTATATTGCGGTCATTTCAAAAACTTTTTAATTTTTTATTGTATAACAGTGAATATATGATATCACAGCACTGTTTAATGCAAAACCCTTTGTTTTATAAGTACTTTTAGGTCACCAAATTACCACCAAGTCTTATATAGCTCTAATCCAGCAGCACCCGCTTCTCACGTTGGGGCTGAATCTCAAACGGCTCCCTGCTCCCTACATAGTGCACTACGTAGGAGTTTAAATACTGGATCCTGCAGCCCAACAGAGCAAAATACAGCTAAGAAACAGTCATTTGGGATTCAGACTCATCCACACTCGACACATGATGCACTGTTTGGCTGTAGAGGCTAGAATTTCTAAACTTTCATAGCTAGAACACTATTTAGGGAGTACAGAGCCGTTTGGGATTCAGCCTGGGTTTGACGCGACTTCTGACTGAAACACAAACATTTGAAGTGTGTCATTCAAGTGACGTTTTTAGACTTTTATACTGCAGTTTTACAGTTAATCAAACTGTAAGTACTTTAATTCAGGCCTGTGATATTAATGATGGAGCTGTTTAGGCTGTTGGCTCTTTTAGCCTGTCAGCTAACTGACCAGCTTAGTTCTAGTGAAGAACTTAAGCTGTCAGCCCCTCAGTTTAAACAGAAAATGGGTTCTTACTTCATCAGTACACTCGGTGCTCCATGTGAGCAGCATATTATTCCATTAACAGCACTAAGGTTTTTTTCGTGCAGTGATACACAGTTCAGTTGTGAGGTGGTCATAGAAGTGCGTATATTGTGGATTTTACAATAGCTTTGAACGCGGCTCAGCCAAATTTTCAAATCGGAGCAGTCCATTTCATATAGAGATATTATTTGTGCTAGTTATGTAGCACAATGATATAACAGTAATAGTAATTAGATAATATACAAAAGGTGCTGAGCTTTATGTAGAAATGGCGTTAGCGTGAGCTTTATGTGCAGTAGGCAAAATGTTTACATCTTTTCATGTCCTATATTGGTGATAATGATACAAGAGGAAAGAGACTTACAAAAAAATATATATATCTATTCTATATAATTTGAACAGACTTTTTCCATTTCAGCATTACACAGTATTCTATCCATACTTCCAAGCATGAATTACACGCTAGAAGGTGGAAACTACATAATAATGTTTAGTTTTAGTATTGATTTATGAACGTAGCTACACATTAATAAAGTTGTCAGCTAATGTTAGCATCCTTAAATCTAGAGAGACAAGCTAGCGCGATGTTAGCTAGCATCTCCAGATCTGGTAACTTTCAATTTTTCTAGCATTGTTGTGATGTTTGATAAGAGTTTAATCTGTGTTAGCACTGCTGCTGTTTCTCAGAAATGCTAATGTTTTGCCAAACAGAATTTAATGTGCATGGTAGCATTAGCTAGCATTAGCTGACAGTGGCTAGTTAGCCACAGTGATAAATATTGAACATTTCTTATTAAAGCGGTCGAGTGAGAGAGATCAAACATGATTGGTTGCTGTATATATGAAGGCAAATACACTGACATAATGAAGTTATTTTACAGTGTGCAGTGTTTTAAATATTTGAATTGACTGACAGAAATGGGCAAAAATGACAAAATCCTTCTTTAGTAGTCGATTTGTAGTTGTAGTGTAACAATACAATGTATCGCATCGCAATCTATCGCATTGTATCACATCTTATCACAACGTATAGTAACGCATTGTTGCATCTTTGCAAAGATGGAGACACGATCGAGGCCATGATTTCTGCTATGAGAAGTATTTTTTATTAGCACCAGCAGAAAAGTCACAACAAAAACATAACTCTGTACTCTACAGTGGATAACCACCCCCACTACCTCAGTCCCTGATCTGGACTGTGTCCTTGACCTGAACGCTGCACTCTCCACAGCTCTCAAGTCTGGTGCTGTTGGGGACAGCGACAGCATCAACAGCATTTCTCTCAGCTGAAATCATGGCCTTTTCAGTGTGTCCTCCTTCGCCAAGCAAAGAAACTTGGTGTCAGAAGTGGGATAGTGCTCCCCTGCGACAGGGAGTGGAATGGTGCTTCAAGAACTTCAAGGTGGATGGCGTAGAAGGCAAAGCCTGATGAAAGATTGCGACAGTGGACGCAGCGCAGTGAGGCTCGAAGGTGGGGACTGCACAGCCAGGCTTGGTGACAGTGAAAGAAAAGCTGGCAAAAGAGAAGCCATGGAGCACGTGGCAGTCTCCACAGTTTCGTCACACATTAGAACATAGTACATTGTAACATGCTGGAACATATGTATTGTGTGTATTGCATGTGTTGTGAATATATAGAATATATTGTTACATGCTGTAATGCATCGCAACGTATCATAAACTACCACAGTGTATTGCAACATATTGCAATATATCGTAGCGCATCATTTTGTATCATGACTAGTATGTTAATGTGCGGTTAGCATGTTAAATTGAGTGACTGTAAGAGTGCCTTGGTGTGAAGTGAGCTTTTCGTACTGGTATGAAAGCTGGAATAAATACAGTATTAATATTTACATATTAACATGAGGCACATTTACAGGCCCTCCTTATTTTGCTTTTGTTGAAAAATTGAAAAAAGTTTGTAATTGAAACTCAACTGTGTCATATGGAGCAGCGTTATTGCTGCTTGACGCTCGTCTAACGGGCCGCTTTACAGCACCGCATAAATAACAGCTGCTTCCTGTTTGTGTTTATTCCACTTTCCAGATCTTCAGTACAGTCGAGCAGCTGAACTGCGCTTCCTCATTCTAATTCACTGTGTGCTGTCAGGCTCATAGAGAAGAGGAGGAAGGATTACATAAGCATGGCGGGGGGGTCGGGGGGGTGTGGGGTAAAGCCGTGTTTAATATCGTCTGCCTGCTGTGGATTACAGTGTTGTGTATTGTGAAGCTGCTGTGGGGGATCCCCCTTCATCTGAACTCCCTCTGATAATCCAGAGAGAGAGAGAGAGACAGAGAGACAGAGAGAGAGAGAGTGACAGTGAAAATGAGAAAGAGAGAAAGAGGGAGACAGAGCAGAAAGGGAAAATGAGGGATAAAGAGACAAAGTGAGAGAGAGAGAGAGGGAGAGAGGGACAGAAAGAGGGAGAGAGGGGGCAGAGAGAGAAAAGAGAGAAAGAAAGAGAGAGAAAGAAAGAAAGAAAGAAAGAAAGAAAGAAAGAAAGAAAAAGCAGGCATGACAGATAAAACTTGAGCAGGGTTTCCTATGAAGGCCATTTAGGGTAAAATATATGGTTGGCTTCTAAGGGTAAAGTATGGGGGGGCCTGTAGGGGGCCGTTTAGGGTGAAATACACTGAAACATCTGCACACGTACACACTACTCACACACACCACTGAAACACTCACACACACCACTGAAACACTCACACACACACACCACTGAAACACTCACACACACCACTGAAACACACACACACCACTGAAACACTCACACGCCACGGAAACACTCACACACACCACTGAAACACTCACACACACCACTGAAACACACACACACCACTGAAACACTCACACACACCACTGAAACACTCACACGCCACGGAAACACTCACACACACCACTGAAACACTCACACACACCACTGAAACACACACACACCACTGAAACACTCACACACACCACTGAAACACTCACACACACCACTGAAACACTCACACACACCACTGAAACACTCACACACGCCACGGAAACACTCACACACGCCACGGAAACACTCACACACGCCACGGAAACACTCACACACACCACTGAAACACTCACACACACCACTGAAACACACACACACGCCACGGAAACACTCACACACACCACTGAAACACTCACACACACCACTGAAACACTCACACGCCACGGAAACACTGACACACACCACTGAAACACTCACACACACCCTGAAACACTCACACACACCACTGAAACACACACACACTACTGAAACACTCACACACACCACTGAAACACTCACACACGCCACTGAAACACTCACACACACCACTGAGACACTCACACACCACTGAAACACTCACACACACCACTGAGACACTCACACACCACTGAAACACTCACACACACCACTGAAACACACACACACTACTGAAACACTCACACACACCACTGAAACACTCACACACGCCACTGAAACACTCACACACACCACTGAGACACTCACACACCACTGAAACACACACACACACCACTGAGACACTCACACACACCACTGAAACACTCACACACACCACTGAAACACACACACACTACTGAAACACTCACACACACCACTGAAACACTCACACACGCCACTGAAACACTCACACACACCACTGAGACACTCACACACGCCACTGAAACACTCACACACACCACTGAGACACTCACACACACCACTGAAACACACACACACCACTGAAACACTCACACACACCACTGAAACACACACACACACCACTGAAACACTCACACACACCACTGAAACACTCACACACACCACTGAAACACACACACACCACTGAAACACTCACACACAGCAGTTGTGTGTGTGCGTGAGTGTTTCAGTGTATTTCACCCTAAATGGCCCCCGTAGGTTTCAGCCTCCTCCTTTTATCTTTCTCTCTCCATCTCTCTTTCTGTCCTCTTTCTTTCTCTCTGTTTCCATATTTTTTCCTCTCTCTCTTTTCTTATTATCTTTCTGTCTTCCTTTTTCTCTCTCCTTCTCTCTCTCTCTCTTTCTATTCTCCAGACTGTTTGCTGTGTGGCTTACCGCCTCTCATGCTAATGATGCAGGAGGCTCTACATCTCTACTGTATGTGAATGAGAGAGAGAGAGAGAGAGAGAGAGAAAGAGAGGGAGGAAGGGAGATAAGAGAGAGAGAGAGAGAGAGAGAGAGAGAGAGAGAGAGAGAGAGAGAGAGAGTATGTGTTCAGAAACTGTTTCTTGACAAACATTCTCATGGCTTTTGACAGCGTTGACAAGGATAGAGAGTGTTTCCGCACTATTAAAGGGCACGAAAACACAGAAAACTGAAAAAGTTTTTCCTCGTTTTATTGTCTCAAATAAAAGTTAGACGTAGTAGAAACAGTTTTAAATTCATTATGACTGTGATGTCGTTTAGATATGACTGTTCATTCAGCTTGCAGCAGTTTAGCCCCGCCCATTTAGCCTCCAGCAGTTTAGCCCTGCCCATTCAGCCTACAGCAGTTTAGCCCCACCTGTTCGGTCTACAGCAGTTTAGCCCCGCCCATTCAGCCTACAGCAGTTTAGCCCCACCTGTTCGGTCTACAGCAGTTTAGCCCCACCCATTCAGCCTACAGCAGTTTAGCCCCCCTCACTCAGCCTACAGCAGTTTAGCCCCGCCCATTCAGCCTACATCAGTTTAGCCCCACCATTCAGCCTACTGCAGTTTCGCCCCACCCATTCAGTCTACAGCAGTTTAGCCCCACCCATTCAGCTACAGCAGTTTAGCCCCGCCTGTTCAGTCTACAGCAGTTTAGCCCCACCCATTCAGCTACAGCAGTTTAGCCCCACCATTCAGCCTACAGCAGTTTAGCCCCACCCATTCAGCTACAGCAGTTTAGCCCCACCCATTCAGCCTACAGCAGTTTAGCCCCACCCATTCAGCTACAGCAGTTTAGCCCCACCCATTCAGCCTACAGCAGTTTAGCCCCCCTCACTCAGCCTACAGCAGTTTAGCCCCACCATTCAGCCTACAGCAGTTTAGCCCCACCCATTCAGCTACAGCAGTTTAGCCCCACCCATTCAGCCTACAGCAGTTTAGCCCCCCTCACTCAGCCTACAGCAGTTTAGCCCCGCCCATTCAGCCTACATCAGTTTAGCACCACTCACTCAGCCTATAGCAGTTTAGCCCCAGCCATTCAGCTACAGCAGTTTAGCCCTGCCTATTCGTTCTACAGCAGTTTAGCCCCACCCATTCAGCTACAGCAGTTTAGCCCCACCCATTCAGCCTACAGCAGTTTAGCCCCACCATTCAGCCTACAGCAGTTTAGCCCCGCCCATTCAGCTACAGCAGTTTAGCCCCACCCATTCAGCCTACAGCAGTTTAGCCCCACCATTCAGCCTACAGCAGTTTAGCCCCACCCATTCAGCTACAGCAGTTTAGCCCCACCCATTCAGCCTACAGCAGTTTAGCCCCACCCATTCAGCTACAGCAGTTTAGCCCCACCATTCAGCCTACAGCAGTTTAGCCCCACCCATTCAGCTACAGCAGTTTAGCCCCACTCACTCAGCCTATAGCAGTTTAGCCCCAGCCATTTAGCCTACAGCAGTTTAGCCCCACCCATTCAGCTACAGCAGTTTAACCCCACCCATTCAGCTACAGCAGTTTAGCCCCACCCATTCAGCTACAGCAGTTTAGCCCCACCCATTCAGCTACAGCAGTTTAGCCCTGCCCATTCAGCTACAGCAGTTTAGCCCCACTCACTCAGCCTATAGCAGTTTAGCCCCAGCCGTTTAGCCTACAGCAGTTTAGCCCCACCCATTCGTTCTACAGCAGTTTAGCCCCACCATTCCTGTTGAAGTGATGTGGAGTGTTATTCCTGCAGACAGCCTGTATCAGAGTTATTTGGAGTGGACATTGTGCAAAAGTGATTAAACATTGTGCTGTTCCTGGCTGTCAGGAAGCAAATAGATCATTGCAACCTTATAAAGGATCCACACACGCGAAAAAAAAGTCTGGACCGAACAGAGCTCATTTACATATACACTATATGGACAAAAGTATTGGGACACCCACACATTACACCCACTGGAGCTTTTATAAATCACATTCTAAACTCATAGGCATTAATAAGGAGTTTGCAGCTCTAACAGCTTCCACTCTTGTGGCAAGCTTTCTACAAGATGTTGGAGAGGTCTGTGGGAATTTCTGCCCATTCAGTCAGAAGAGCATTTGTGAGGTCAGACACTGATGTTGGACGAGAGGGCCTGGCTTGCAATCTCTATTCTAGTTCATCCCGAAGGTGCTGGATGGGGTTGAGGTCAGGGCTCTGTGAGGGCCAGTCAAGTTGGAAAGATGGATGCGTGCAATTGTCCAGAATGTCTTGGTGCTGAAGCATTAAGATTCCCCTTCACTGGAACTAAGGGTTCTAGACCAACCCCTGAAAAACAGCCCCATATCATCATCCCTCCTCCACCAAACTCTACAGCTGACACAGTGCAGTCAGGCAGGTAACGTTCTCCTGGCATTCGCCAAACCCAGACTCGTCCATCAGACTGACAGACAGAGGAGCGTGATTGGTCACTCCACAGAATGTGTTTCCACTGCTCCAGAGTCCAGTGGCAGCGTGATTAACTCCGGTGGCGTCCTATTACAGAACCACGCTGAATTCAGTGAGCGACACATTCTTTCACTAATGTGTGTAAAGGCAGGCTGCATGGCTAGGTGCTTGATTTTAAACACCTGTGACAATGAGACTGAAAGAAACACCTAAATTCAATGATGAAGAGGTGTGTCCCAATACTTTTGTCCATATAGTGTATCAGTCTTAAAGGCACAGCAGCAAAAGCACAACCATAAATAAACAGTAACAATAAACCCACACAATTGTTATGAAGTGACATTGACTCTAAAGTGATAAATCACAGTGGAGCCACTCCAGTGTGTCCAGCCTCTGTGAGCTGCCGGTGGAGCTGATGATGCTGTGAATGTCTCAGGCTAATAAACCTGCGCTCTGCTTGACGAGGGGCAGAATCATTATCTCAGCGCTCTGAATGAAAGTGCTGTCTCCTTTTCACTGGACTCTAATAGCAGAGCGATAATGGGTCCCTGCAGAGACGCTGTAGCAGAAGAGCAGGTTATAATAGCTTTGTGTTTTATTTCTTTATCATTTCTTTCTGTCTGTGAAATACAGTCATACGCAAAAGTTTTTTTGATTTTCTAGGGGTAAAAAAGTGTAACGTGCAACCAGTAAGCAGACACTCGCGGATGTAAAACAGAGAAGAAGCTTTACTTGGGGATTTAGACAGAGATATCGTCGTCAGTACACAGGCATGGGTCAGTTCCAAAGTCAGCATCAAAACACAGAAGGCGATCATAACAAAATAGGGCAAGGCAGATCAGAGTCCAAAACACAGGCGAAAGTCAAAAACCGAATATCCAGCAAACCAGGCTACAGTATCAAAAGGGCAAATCCGAAAATCAGAGAGAACGAGAAACTGAGGCCAAACACAAGGTCAAAAACACGGGAGATCTGATCAGAAAGAAAGAGTTTCAATATATAGCGTTATTTCTCACTATTTTACACTATTTTACACTGATTGTTTTCAGTTTGTTTCAGTTCGTAAATTGGCATTTTTATTCTAATTCATAGATTTAATAATTTCCTTTCTTCTAAAAGGTCTTGTAATAGGGCGGCACGGTGGCGCAGTGGGTAGCGCTGTTACCTCACAGCAAAAAGGGCCTGGGTTCGATTCCCGGCCGGGCGACCAGGGTCGTTTCTGTGTGGAGTTTGCATGTTCTCCCCGTGTCTGTGTGGGTTTCCTCCGGGTACTCCGGTTTCCTCCCACAGTCCAAAACCATGCTGTCAGGCTGATTGGACATGCTGAATTGCCCCTAGGTGTGAATGTGTGTGTGATTGTCTGTCTGTCTGTCTGCCCTGTGATGGACTGGCGACCTGTCCAGGGTGTATCCTGCCTTCCGCCCAATGACAGCTGGGATAGGCTCCAGCACCCCACCGCGACCCAGAAGGATAAGCGGTTTAGATGATGGATGGATGGATGGATAGGTCTTGTGATAGTTCACCATTATAACCCTCCTCAGCAAACGTAAAGACACAGTCTGGGATTTTAAATCAGCAGAAAGTGGAGGACGCCCCACTGACTTTACTGAAAAGCTGAAAGAGGGATGATTTCTCTGTGATATTAAGAGTCAGCAATCAGCAACTAGAAGCTCTGAGTTTGTTTACATCATCATCATCATGTAAATCTGATGGAAACAGACTCAATTGTGAAAATACTTAAAGGCCTTTTAGGAAATACTCCACTCTGTGGCTGTATTGTTTCAGCTCAGAGATGCTGGGCAGGATAAGCAATGGCCACCAAATTAGGGCTGAAATCTCTGTGCCACTCTGATGACGTCTACCTCGAATCTGGGAACGCAAACACACCAGACAGTCCAGCAGAGCCATTTTTAATGCGAGCTTCAGATCAGGCATTTCAGAACGTCGAAAGCAACCTTCAGAAAGCTCTGTGCCACGATCGGACCGTCTGTAGGGCCAGCCTTTCCCAAACCCCTTTTCCATCACCCTTTTACACATTTCGGCTTTAGTGTTATTCTAACTTTTGCACCTTGTCCTGGAGTAAAAGTCTTCATGTGTTATTTAGGCTTTTTTGTTGTTTTTTTTTGCACGTTTTCAAAATTTGCAAAAAAACTGGTAGATGGAAAACCTGCTTCAGTCTTCACTGCCCAGTGGTGGACTGTAACAACGTACAAGTACTTTTTTCAAATATCTTTACTTTATTGAAGTATTTACATTTTTTTACATTTACTTTCACTTTCCATTTTTCGCCATTTTACCCATTTTCTAAACCAGTTTTATCAATTTTATATACTTCCTAAAACAGTTTTACCCATTTCTTCCATTTCCTAAACCAGTTATACCACTTTTACCAATTTCCTAAAACAGTTTTATCCATTTCCACCATTTCCTAAAATAGTGTTACCCTTTCCACCCATTTCCTAAACCAGTTTTACTCATTTTACCCATTTCCTAAACCAGTTATACCAGTTTTACCCATTTCCTAAACCAGTGTTACCCATTCCACCCATTTCCTAAACCAGTTTTACTCATTTCACCCATTTCCCAAACCAGTTTTATCAATTCTACCCATTTCCTAAACCAGTTATACCAATTTTACCCATTTCCTAAACCAGTTTTACCCATTCCACCCATTTCCTAAACCAGTTATACCAATTTTACCCATTTCCTAAACCAGTTTTACCCATTCCACCCATTTCCTAAACCGGTTTTGCCGATTTTACCCATTTCCTCTCTGTGAGTGAAGCGTGTGCATGGGTGACCCGTCCATAAGCTGAGAATAATCACAGTAATATTAATATCCATGAAACTGAAGGATAAAGATCACTGCACTGAAGCCACAGACCTGAACAGACCCAGTTTGTGATGGATTACTTTTTTGAGTAACTATCCTGACACCCTTATAAGTGAGTTTCAAGGTAATGGATTTTCTGTTCTTTTCTATGTTCAGGGAAACAGGCTGAAATTCTTGTCTGTGATAATCGACCGCATGCCCCAGATGCAGCAGATAGAGATCAGGTTTAATGGCCCATTTGCGGGTCACTGCAGCTAATGACAAAGCTACAACATCAGTGTAGCAGCAGAGACAGTCCTGAGATACGTGTGTTTAATTGATTCCAGACTGCAGTATCAAACTCCTGTCCTGTTTCTGCTCTGAATCTCAGTTTTATGTTCATGTTTATTAAGTCCGTTTGAGCTTGTCAGAGAAAACTGTTCTTGCAGACGGAGTTTACTGCAGGGTCGAAACCGGCATCGTGTCACACCTGCCTGCACCGGAGCATTTCTCCAGAGAAGGCAGATAAACGCTTAATTAAGCCTTAAAAGACTGAATTTCAAATAAACATCTGGTATCTCTAACGCAGAAGAGATTACATGCATAAATTTGGACGAACTGGACATGTGACTGGGGTTCGCAGCAGCGGGTAAATGAGCTTCATTAGCCTTTTTGATGAAGTTAGCCTGAAAGGATGGTGGGTGTGATATTAGATCAGGTTAGCAACATTGATTTAAGTGCCATCGTTTACAGAACGCCGCTGCCAGTGAGCGTCGCTGCAAAATCGAACCTTTGAACCTTAAATTAGCAAAGTGTTTTGAATCACAATGAGCGTATTTTCATAGATAAATACATTAGGAAGACTAATATGTCATTAACCATCTGAGTTTCGGCCTGATGATTGGAAGCAGCTCTCATTTCTCTCTAATCAGAGTCTGACTCTTCCTCCAGGCATATTTGCGCTAAAGCTCATTCAGATCCACTCAAAATGAGCTGCGAAGCCCCTTAACTATCCTCTTCTCTTCAAAAGCAGCCCCTCTGACTGCCAGCATATCACTAATGAATAGTGGGGTAAATCTCTGGCCTCACAATGTAATGATAAAGGAATGGTTCCATAATCAAATTTACACAGTAAAATGTAGTTAAAGAGCCAAGTTTGCTTTTTGACACTGGTGCTACAAGGCTAATGTATTGACAGTGTACCAAAGACATGCATACCACCCAAAATCTTTTTCCATTACTATTATTATTGTTATCATCTCAGTGACTCATTGCCCAGGTCTGCAGCAAGAGTGCAGTTTGCAATGCTGAAAGAGGTGAAAAGGAGTCGTAGCGTATTAGCAAAGAACTACTGGAATCTTCTAAACTCACGAACATCCTGAGTTCACTGTAAGAAGAACACTAAACGGTAGACGAATGAGACAAAAGTCAACTCTTCAGCAGAAACATTCAGCACCATGTATGAAAAAAAAACTAGCACAAGCACCAAAACCTCAGCCCACCCGTGAAGCATGGTGGTGGTAGCCTCAGTGTGCTGGCATAACCTGAAGAAAGCTGTACACCCAAGGAATCTTAGAAATAATAACGAATGCTGTATTTTAGGGACAAATAGTTATTATTATGCAGATCTGATCAGTAGCTACAATTAATGAAGATGGTGATTCAGTTGCATCGATTTTGGAATGTTAGAATTGCATATAATCAATTATAACAATTCTCAATAGAGCATTTCCTCATTGTTTGGCAAAAATTAAACTGTCAGGTTATTTTATTTTATATTTTCAAATGTGATGTTTTCAAATTCCCCTCCCTCCATAAAAGCTATATTCTATTACTGTAAAAATTTGTAAATTCAGTGTATTTTCTAACATAATTCTGAATATTAATGGTAAACAAAATCTAATTGTGGTGCAATTTGAGATTAAATTTCTTAAAGAATCATATTCACATCGAATTACTGTGAGATCAGACATTTACACCATTTGAAAACAGCCTGGGCCTTTTATTTTGGCCAACCAAATAGCACATACTTTATTAAATATTATAATAGTTGATTATAATGGATTCTAACAATTAAAAAATCAGTGCAATTCATTCTCAACCCTCTAATCGATTCATTTTTACACCCCTGGTATTCAGATATCTCAGTTATAGCCTGGTCTCCCGTCTTTCTCTGGTCAGATGGCTAACTCTTCCTCCTGGCCAGCGTATGTGTGCAGGAAAGCTCATTTAGATCCACTCAGAATGAGCTGCTAAGCCCATCAGCCGTCCGCTCAGACCATTCCTCCTGCGACCATATCGCTAATGAAGGGGAGCCGACGGATCGAACAAGCTGCTTTAACAGAAATGACTTTCAGTGAGAAGCCGGAAAAAACGACCTCCGAAACGACTCAAAGGTCATTAGAGGTCACCCGAGTGACTAATGCGCGTGGGAGTGAGGAGAGAAAAATGTGAAACCTTCTGATTCTGATATTGTTTCGCTCAGTTATTCTCAATATGATGGTGTGGCATGAAAATAAGTTCATAATCTGTTAAATGAATCACCTGAAGGCCAAATTTCATTAATAGGAATCATCTGTAAAACTGAAACAGATGAAATATGCATTACAGTATACTCATGTGTTGAGTTCACAGGGCAATACATATAATCAAGTCACACTATACTTTGAACAAAGGATCGAGGATGTGGGAATGTAAAAGAATAGGCATAAAATTAACAGTGTTTAGTTTGATGCTAATATGAATGGAAATTCTTATAGACATGCTGTCAAATTAGTGCCAATTTCTACAACATGAATTCAGTGATAACTTCACATATGTCGCCATTTTTTCATAAGGAGGTATGTAAGTAAAGTATCTTGTTAAGACAATAAATATATATATATACCCACAGAACTATGCTTTTCAAGGGCTAACAATGGAAGCTTAACTTGAAAAAAACATTGCCTCTCTGCAGCATCGTACCAGAGCTGGTTTATGAGGAGTCTGGCCACTTCCTATTTCCACTGTTATATCAAAAACAGGACTGCTAAACAGCAGAGGGCGCCTGTGATCGAGTCCTCAATGAATGGGAGTGAATGGAGATAAACAGTTACAAACGAAAAGTTGAAATAGTTTCTAATCACTCGCCCAGAACTTTCCTTTCATTTTAGAAAATAGAAGGATGGATTTCACTAAACAAGCAAAGAAAACTCACCTGTATGTTTCCTTTTTTCTACAGCAAACGGGTTTTGGGCAGCAGAACGCTAACATTACTGCTACTGAGTGCTGATTGGTTGGCGAGTGGAGCAGCTCATTGGCTGTTCGCACTCACTGACGCCATGAATGTACATAAGGCGCCGTTTTAAGCTCCTATAACTTGAGATTAAAATTTCTTTAAAGTATAACAGCAGTGTTAAAATGTTTTATGCTGTTCTTTGCTCAGGAAATAAATCATCCATTTACATTAAAAATGTTTAAGCATTTATAAATTATGATTTTGCTCAAACGCTCCTTATTAACACATCCATTTTGGACTCGCTCAGGAGCGCCCTCTAGCGTTTGAGAAACCCAGAAGACATTACATGGCGGTAATTCTCCTTTCTACAAGTTCTCTGATCATGCTGAAAAGCTGAACTACGGCAGCTCTAAATGTACAAACTTCATACAAACTGCTATAACAAATGACCTCTAGAGGCCAGCCTTGAGTGTTAACATATTTCACTACTCCACTACCTGCAGGGTGTCCCGGTTCTTGTTGAGATAGAGGGGGAGGGTGAAGTGTTAGGGCTACATGACCCTCCAAACGGGTGTTTTTCAGAGACTCCAAACAGAGAGATATGAGAAAGAAAACAGAAAGGTGGCTCAACAAGCGACCAAAGACACCCACAAATGTGGGAATTTTCTCCGTTAAACATATATTATCTTAGTCTAATGTCGTTTCAGTGTATTATGGTCCTTTTCTTCATAACAAGCATAAAAATCGCTAGTAGTAGCTGATGTCTTGGTAGCTAACTGGCTAAATCTCCCATTCCACCTTAAATGGTGCAGCATACATTCTGGCACCTCAGGCATCAGAACTGCTGTGCCATTTAAGGTGGAATGGGGAAATTCGAACAAGAAGCTGGTGAATATCTGACTTCAGCTTCATATCACTGAAGAATTAGTGGTGGGTGATAATAAATAATTGCCCCCCTCTTTGAAGGCATATGATCCCTAAATGTAACTAAAGCCCAGCAGTGAGGAGCTGAACTTTACCCTCCTCTGCTGTCACTGCAGACTGGCAGGGTCGCCTACAGAGCAGCGCTGGTAGCTGTTAATGAAGTGATGCTCTTTTTATTTGAGGGTCCCATTTCAGAGGGAAGATTTCAACCACTACCCTGTAACTCAGTTCCAAGGAGCAAGGGGACACTCGAAAACAAGGGGTAGGGGTAAATATAAGAAATGGGATTAGGCCTTAGACTGAATTGAGAGTTTTTTCATTCTAACTTTACATTGTTTTGAAAAACTTCAGTGAAATGATTGAATGTTTTCGGTTTATTTTTATGGCCTCTGTGGGGATTGTGTGAGACAAACGCACACGGGCGCTTTAAGCCACCTGGAGCTGAGGAAGGGTTTATCAGACTGAAAGATTGGGGTGTCTGTGTTTGCTCAAGCAACTTTCTAATTATGTCCCATTCTTTTTGTAAGATGAAAAGCGCAGGATATAGAAACGCAGTGTGCGGTATAAATATAGCCTGTGTGCACATCATATAAAAATGCCTCACTAGTTTTTCTAATACCACCCAGGAGAAGAACGCAAGCACAGGATGCTTTAAAGCAGTGGTCACTAACCCTGGTCCTGGAGATCTACCTTCCTGAGGAATCCAGTTCCTACCACAATATGCCTCACCTGCTCCGGCTAAGTATCTTCCTCAGAAGGTCTTGATTGGTTAGATCAGATGCATTAGTGCTAGGAAAGAGGAGGGCAGCATGATCAATGCAGGTTGGAACCAAACTCTGCAGGACAGTAGATCTCCAGGAAGAGGGTTGGTGACCTCAGCTTTAAAGGCCTATATTAGGCATTTTACTTTTATTTCACATTTGTAGGCTGAATGGGCGGGGCTAAACTGCTGTAGGCTGAATGGGCGGGGCTAAACTGCTGAAGGCTGAATGGGCGGGGTTAAACTGCTGTAGGCTGAATGGGCGGGGCTAAACTGCTGTAGTCTGCATTAAACTGCTGTGTGTTGGATGAAGGAGCTAAACTGCTGTAGGCTGAATGGGTGGGGTTAAACTGCTGTAGGCTGAATGGGTGGGGTTAAACTGCTGTAGGCTGAATGGGCGGGGCTATACTGCTGTAGGTTGGATGGGCGGGGCTAAACTGCTGTAGGCTGAATGATTCTAAACAACTAAAGCATTAAAACGTTCTCTTTCTCTGCAGGACAGAGATCTGGACTGTAGGCTGGAGGAGTTGCGGGTGGAGGGGAAAACTCTGTCCGAGCTTCAGGTCACTCAGTGGCTTGTCCAGCTGTTGCTCGGGGTCAACTACATGCACGAGAGGTGAAAACACTCAGCTCTTTCAAGTATTCTACAGCTAGCTAAATGAAAATGAATGAAGGGAATGGTCTCAAATCTAAACCATGAAAATGTGCCACACTGTGCGTATTTAATTTCGCCATGTACTATTTGTGGCTTAAAGGGGAACGCCACCAATTTTCAAAATTACTCAATCATTTAATGGTTTAGATGTAAACAAAATCATTCAGAGTGGTTCGGTGTGAAATGCGCCTTTCTAGAAAAATTTACAGAATTTGAATTGTTCACCATTATAGTACAAGGAACCAGATGTCTGAAGCATTTAATGGCTCTAAAAGCAACACCTTGTTAACTTATTGCACAAAATGGTTATGATTTTGTTGTGTTGCTTGATATTTGAGACTTATTTTTAATATAAACTATTACTCCATAACTGCATTCTCAACTGAGATCAATGTGCACAAGCTAACGTGCTTTTGTAGCTACTAGCCTGTAGCTACAGCCGTTTAACACGGCTAACGGCAGCAAGTTTTGTTTTACAGTTTATTTTTACATGTTTCTTACCTATTTTGGGGGGATGGCAGAGTATGAGGAGGACTTTGAGGAGGTCTGTTTCCAAAATGTCATAGATCCATATCCAGAACACACAAATGAGTTGCAGCGGCTTGAAGAAGAGAGAGTCAGAAGGGGGAGAGAGAGAGAGAGAGAGAGAAAGAGAGACGTGTAAGTTCTCTGGTCATTTTGAATAGCAGATAATATGGAGATATTTGTAGTGTAGACATAGAGACGTCTGGTTCCTAGTACTACAATGGTGAACAATTCTGACTCAGTAAGTTTCTCTAGAGAGGCGCATTTCACACCAAACCACTCTGAATGATTTTGTTTACATTTAAACCACTGAGTAAGTGAGTAATTTTGCAAAATCGGTGGAGTTCCCCTTTAAATACAGACATTTGAAGCCTCTAGCAGGACCCTTTATTTTGTAAGTTAAAGCTTTATAGTGAACTCTTTAGTAAATGCAGTTTAAAGCGACCAGCAGAAGCAGAGGCTTGAGTCCCCACCTCCCACCCCCTACATACAGAAATACCTTCAGAGTCGCTCGTTGCACAGATTGAGCTCCAGTACGAGGCGGTGGAACTCCGCATGTTGTCTTTTGTGTAGAATGGGGTGAACCTAGTGCGAGCGTCATTTGGTTAAAAGAAAAATGATTCATCGTCACTGAAACCGTCTGTTCCTCGTTCCTCTTTGGTCCTCTCCTCTCATCCTCTGAGTTATTATAGGCCTTTATTCTGACTCTAAATTTAAGTCAGTTTGGCTTTAAAAATGTGACTAACCTCATGTGGCAGTGACTGTATGTGTGAATCAACAATTATTTTTGTTTTGTGTTAGATTTTACAGCTCAGCTGCAAACTTTTGCCTTTCTGCCAACTACAGAACAAACCTCTTACCCATAATGCCTCAGTATGTATTGATTCCTGTTGCCTTCCCGCGGCAGGCGGATACTTCACCGAGATCTGAAGGCCAAGAATGTGTTTCTGAAGAGGAATAATGTGAAGATAGGTAAGCTCTCCTGTGGCTCTGCTGTGTTTTTGATGTTTTCCTTCAGCGTCTCGGGAGCAGAGGTGTCTTCCAAGATGCACACGCAGCCCAAATGCTTCCTGAACAGCCTGCTTTTGTCACTGCAGTCGATTCTCTACTACAAAGAACCTGGAGGATTGTTACTGCGGTGTTGAAAAGCACGTTTAGAGCCAGAGAGGAAAAGCTGGGATGAGGAAAGGACTCAGAGTCTTAGTCTGAGACGTCACATATTTTCACTGTGTTTATGATAAAATACAGACACGTTCAAAGAAGATGCTCCATTCAGTGTTATTTTCTTTGGCAGCAGATGTTTTTGTAGTACAATAGCATGGAAGTTTGCTGACATATGAGATCCTGTGTGGACCTCCGCAGGAGATTTTACAGGAAATGTAGCTGTCGGTAAGCCATTATTGAGAAAAGCGAGCTTTTATCCCAGTCTAAATCCATAGACATTAATATGGAGTTGGCTCTGTGAGGGCCCGTCAAGTTCCTCCACACCAAACTCACCCAGTCAGGCCTTTATGGAGCTGCTTTGTGCTCTGGGGCTCAGTCATGCTGGAACAGGAAAGGTTCTTCTCCAAACTGTTCCCACAAAGTTGGAAGTGTACAATTGTCCAAAATGTCTTGGTGCTGAAGCATTAAGATTCCCCTTCACTGGAACTAAGGGTTCTAGATCAACCCCTGAAAAACAGCCCCATAGCATCATCCCTCCTCCACCAAACTTTACAGCTGGCACAGTGCAGTCAGGCAGGTAACGTTCTCCTGGCATTCGCCAGACCCAGACTCGTCCATCAGACTGACCGGTAGAGAAGCTGATTGGTCGCTCCACAGAATACGTTTCCGGCTGCTTGCATGCAGCCACTCGGCCATGGAAACCCTGCCATGAAGCTCCTGGCGCTCACTGTTTGTGCTGATGTTGATGCCAGAGGAGGTTCTAGGAGGGAAGAAAGTTCACAAACTGACTTGGCACGACAGTGGAGTCCTGTTACAGGACCACGCTCGAATTCAGTGAGCTCTTTAGAACAACCCATTCTTTCACTAATGTGTGTAAAGTCAGGCTGCATGGCCAGGTGCTTGATTTTATACACATGTGGCAATGAGACTGAATGAAACACCTGAATTCAATGATTAAGAGGTGTCCCAATACTTTTGTCCATATAGTGTATATTTACTTGTAGGAGGCATAAAGGCATGTTTACAACAGATGTAACAATGGTTAAAATTTTCATTTCGGCTAAAGTGTCACTTTAACAATATCAATCACGCAGTGCGTTGAATGATTACATGTTGATTTAAGTTTGTTTGCATGCTCTGGTCAGGTGACTTTGGAGTGTCGTGCTTGCTGATAGGGTCGTGTGACCTGGCCACTACATTCACGGGAACGCCATACTACATGAGTCCAGAAGCCCTCAGTCACCGTGGTTATGACTCCAAATCTGACATATGGTAAGAGCTGTGGAGTTTAAAAAACTGGGTTGCAAAACTCTCTATGAATTTATTTCCATCTGTAAACAAGTAAGAAGTTTGGAGTCACATAGCTTTTAACATGTTTTGGTATTAATGATCCAATTTCTTTGTTGAATGTCATTTTCTAAAAAAAAGCTTGATCAGGTTTATTTATAGGAAAACAATATCACACAACAAATTATGCCAATTTTAGTGACGGCTGTATTGTAAATAAAGCCAAACCACACAGTTGTGATGTCAGCACTTATCAGCACTCAAACCTTTCAGGTATTTAAACCATTTCTGGACTGAAAGAGTTTTAATATGTGCTTAGTTTTGAAAAAAACTAATTATTATTTATAAACCTGCCCCTTATACCAGCCCAAAGCCTGAAAAACAGCCCCAGCCCATTATCCCTCCTCCACCAAACTATGGTAGGTAACGTTCTCCTGACATTCACCGAACTCAGACTGGTCCATCAGACTGCCAGATAGTGAAGCATGTTTCATCACTCCAGAGAACGTTTCCACTGCTCCAGAGTCCAGTGGCGGCATGTTTTACTCCCCTCCAGCCGACACTTGGCATTGCTCATCGCGATCTTAAGCTTGTATGTAGCTGCTCAGTCATGGAAACTCATTTCATGAAGCTCTCGATGCACAGTTCTTGTGCTGATGTTGGTTCCAGAGGCAGTTTAGAACTCTGTACTGAGTGGTGCTACTGAGGATAGATGATTTTACACACTACTTGCTTAAGAACTTGGCAACTCCACTCTGTAAGTTTGCATGGTTTAACGCTTCATGGCTGAGCTGTTGTTGATCGTAAATGGCTCCATTTCACATTATTAGCACTTGCTAATTCACCCTTTAACCCTGAAGGTCGGCCTGCAGACTGCTGGTCACCATAGCAGTGCATATAACAGTCTCACCAAGCTAGTAGCTAACAAAAAGGCAAATAGAAAGATTTAAGACAAACAATAATTTGGAGTCAAACTGATTATTTGTGTTTATAATCACTCCAGCTGGTTTCCTGATACGTTTAATCTGCAATGAGAAACTGTCAAAAGTCATGAATTTTCCCATTCCACCTTAAATGGTGCAGCAGTTGCATTCTGGTGCCTCAGGAACCATTTAAGGTGTAACGGGAAAATTCAACCAAGATCCTGGTGAATGAGAAGCGACTCCAGCCTCGTAAAAAATCTAACATTGAGAGATATTTTACAAGAAACTGTTCCACTTTTGTGGAAAAGTTTCCTGCTGGAGATGCGAGAAAAGCAGCTATAGCTGAGCTAAAGCTGAAAGCAGAGCAAAGTGAGTCTGTGTTTTTGTTTAGATTAAAATTGTTAGCCTGTACTAACACATTAAAACATACTGAGATATATTCACAACCAAGATGGTGAAATGGACATAAGATGTTGTGACTCCCAAGGTGGTTTGATTTCGATTTTTGCTGAAAGGACAAAATGGCTCTTTTTAACATTCGGGTTGCCCATTTACTGCGGTCCTTTTCCAAACAGTTAGCCAAGTATGAGGACTCTGTCACTGGCACAGGTCCATCTAATACTGAACCTGGCCTCCACCACTCCTGCACACTTGGGGTATATGTGGTGAATGTGTCTTGTTTATGATCTGTAAGATGAGGGGATAGTGTCTGTGTTTTTGTGCTCCGCTGTGTTTTCAGCATTTGATCACCAAAACAGCATCTGAAGGCCCTGCTTTCATTAGCTCCGCTCTGCTTAACTCAAAAGAACGGCGATCATTAAGTCTTATAATAATAAAAGCAGTCCGGTAGATGGATGCAGGTTGAGGGCTGCTGTGTAATGTGAGTATCTTTGAAGGTCTGTGTGTGATCTAGTGTTTCCTGGAAACTTTTTATGAACTTCAAAGCTTCAGAAGAAGCTCTCACTATTTACTGAAAGGTGTGATGAGGCAAAAATGAAGGCAGCAGCATCCCCAACCCAAATCATACATAATGAATCAAATTACTTGCAATCATCTGCTGGGACAGAAGGGTGAGGTCCAGTGCATCAAATGGTCCATATCTGGGAAAATAGAATTTTCTTATTTTTTGAGTCTGTCATATGTAAACTTTTCAAACATACAGTCCACATACGCTGACGTGCCAAAAGTCATGGGATAGTAGTATGTAAGTTGAATATGAAGTGGTATCACCTCAGGGGACGCTTTGAGAACGCCCACATCTGTATAAGTTGTGAGATGTTATCCTGTGATGTTGAACACTGTTGAGCACTTAACATTCCTTGATCCACAGTGTCGTGTGTATAATACATCATAGAAGGCACTACCACCCACAGTGGACAGCGCAGTGGGTGCCCACAGGTGCTTCATTATTGTGACCAGTGACATTTGGCTAGAATTGTCCATGTGAACAGACAAGTGACTCTGGCAGAAATCACATGCCACGCCACATGCATATCCCACAGGTCAGTGCAGCATTTAGCTTCCATGGGATATGGGAGCAGAAGACCCACCACAGTGCCTCTGTTAACACCACAACTCACAGTGCCTCACCTGGTCTCGTGAGTTTGCTAACTGGACCCTAGAAGACTGGCAACGTGTGGCTTGGTCCAATGAGTCACGGTACCAGTTGTTTCGGGGCTGATGGTAGGGTTTGTGTGTGTCGCAGACCCCATGAAAGCACAGACCCCATTTTTCAGCAAGGCACTGTGCAGGCTGGTGGTGGTTCCGTACTGGTGGGGGGTGTGTTCTCATGGCATGGATTGGGTCCACTGGTTCACTGAAACACGTCATTGACCGGTGACCCCCTACGTTTTACTGGATGGTGACCGTTTGCATCCCTTCATGAACTATCCTCAACGATTATCCATGAACTCAACAATTTGTTCCACATTGTGCTTTTTAAATGAGGGCAGCCAATCAGAACAGGGCTCACTTACATATATCAGTCTTAAAGCCACAGTAACAAAAACAGCCTGTTTACTTCTAAGTGATAAAGAGAGGCTCATGAAAACTCATAAAACCATACAAATATTTAAATATTGTGAGTGAACATCTGGGAACAAATCTGAGTTTAATCCTCCACCTGAGCTGTTTTTACCCAGAATTCTCTGCCACTGAGTTTGCCATGACAACGAAAGGGAGGAGAGAGAAGGAATGGGGTGAGAAAGAGAAAGTAGGGGATGGAATGATGGGATGATGAGGAAATATAGGGAAAGAAATGAATAAGAGAAATAGAACGAGAGTAATAACGAAAAACAGCAAAGTACGTTGGAGAGAAAGAGAAAGAGAGAGAGAGAGAGAGAGACAGAGAGAGAGAGGGAGAGAGAGAGAGAGATCTCATTGCCAAATAGCCTCAGGCGTCCACTGCTAATTTAACAAACTCATACCCTCACACACATCATGGATGTGTACACACACACACACACACACACACACACACACACACACGCACACACTCTCACTCCTGCGTGTGTGTGTGTGTTGGAGGGTGTGTGAGTGTGAGAAGCTCTAATGAGATGATGCGCTGTAGTGGCATGTGAAAGACCACCAACACACCAGAGACCACCATAGATAGAGAGAGAGAGATAAGAGAAACATACTGAGAGAGAGAGAGTGAGAGAGAGAGATAGAGAAAGATTGATAGAAGGAAGAGAACGATGGAGAGAGAAGGAGAGAGAGGGAAGAGAAAGTGGGAAGAGAGCCAGACAGAGAGATAAGAGAAATATATATATGTATAGAGGGGGAAGAGGGGAACAAGGGAAAGAAAAACAGGGAGAGAGATGGAGGCAAATATAGAGATGAAGGAAAGAAAAGAGAAAAGGAATGTAGGGAACAGATAGAAAGAGAGAAAGAAGAGAAAGGTAGAAAGAAAGAGAAGAGAAAGATGGAAGGAAAGAGAAGAGAAAGAAGGAGAGAAAAGAGAGAGAAGAGAAAGAAGGAGAGAGAGAAGAGAAAGATGGAAAGAAAGAGAAGAGAAAGAAGGAGAGAGAGAGAAGAGAAAGAAGGAGAGTGAGAAAAGAAAGATGGAAAGAAAGAGAAGAGAACGAAGGAGAGAGAGAAGAGAAAGAAGGAGAGAGAGATGAGAAAGATGGAAAGAAAAAGAAGAGAAGGAAGGAGAGAAAAGAGAGAGAGAAGAGAAAGATGGAAAGAAAGAGAAGGGACGGAAGGAGAGAGAGAAGAGAAAGATGGAGAGAGAGAAGAGAAAGATGGAAAGAAAGAGAAGGGACGGAAGGAGAGAGAGAAGAGGAAGATGGAGAGAGAGAAGATAAAGATGGAAAGAAAGAGAAGGGACGGAGGGAGAGAGAGAAGAGAAAGAAGGAGAGAGAGAAGAGAAAGATGGAGAGAGAGAAGATAAAGATGGAAAGAAAGAGAAGGGACGGAAGGAGAGAGAGAAGAGAAAGATGGAGAGAGAGAAGATAAAGATGGAAAGAAAGAGAAGGGACGGAGGGAGAGAGAGAAGAGAAAAAGGAGAGAGAGAAGAGAAAGATGGAAAGAAAGAGAAGGGATGGAAGGAGAGAGAGAGAAGAGAAAGATGGAGAAAGGAGGAGAAGGATGTGAGAGAGAGAGAGAAGAGAAAGTGGGAAGAGACAGAAGGGAAGAAAAAGATGGACAGTGGGGGGGGGGTGATTGGGGGGGGCATCACAACCATGATGAATTGAAAACGGGCTGCAGTTTGGTTTCCATGTCTGACTGTTTGATCTGTATGTTTTGAGGCTTTAACAGTGTTTTTACAGACGACGTCAAACTCCTATATAAAAAAGCCAGAATAACAGTTTCTCAGTGAAATCAGCCCTTTAATGATGAGAACCACTGTAAACGCCTTTAAATCAGCAGTGATCAGGAAGGCCTCTCCTCTGCTGCTGAGCAGAGCCGCTGCTGTGTCCACCTCTTGGGAGCAATAATGAATGTACAGCTTTCTCTGAAATATTGGCTTCATATTCTCGCATCTTCGGAATCCCCCCTTCGTTTCAGCCGCGCAGCATGATAACTCAATTATTCGCGATATATTTCCATACTCTCACAGGAAATAGATTGCATCTTTAATACAGAACGAATGCTAAAATCTTAATGAAAACAATCCATCACCGCATTGTCAGAATGGGTTCTGGCAGTAATGATGAGGGTCCTAAGGATGCTGTATGTACAGCAGAGTGGAGAGAAAAATGATTGACAGGGGTCATTTTCTGTGCTCTCAGGCAGCTATGATGGCACCTGTAATAATGCATTTATTTTAAATACAAAATTGTTTATTATTTATCATATTAAATCTATACTTTTCACTCTGTTTCAGTTTTGCACCTTATTTCAACTCATTTGGTCAAATTCTGCTTATTTTGGTCTTTACTTAAAGCGCTAGTTTGGCTAAAAATAACCCCTCCCTTCATCCCGAATGTAGATCAGTTTGAAATCTGACGTTTTAGCGCTGCAAAGCTAATGTAGCTAACTAATATGTAAGCTTAAATCCCACCAATTAGCATGGTGCTAACTACCTGACTACTTCATTACATACTCACCTCAAACTGTGACAAGTTGTTAAAGGGGAATTCCACCTATTTTTCATAATTCCTCCATAATCTCAGTCTGTGAGATGTAAACAGAGTGATTCAGAGTGGTTAATTATGTTAATTATGCATTTAAAAAAGTTGCTGGAATTTCAAGAATTATTTAAACTTTAATCTTCAAACTTTAGTCCATGTTTATAGATAACAGTGTGTCTGCTTGACGTTCTGTTGATAGTTCTGAGGAATCACAGATGTCCCTGCAGTCTGAGGTACAGACACTTCCACACAGCGCTGAGTGATGGAATTTACTGACTCATGATTAATTCCTATTAATGAGCACAAACACATTAATCAGTATGATCACAGCTGTCCTTGTTGTCGTTATTGTGCAGGAATGGACACGTCTGAGTGACCTGTGCCTTCCTCTCAATACCACAGTGTATTTGCAGTAAATGTAGTATTATTATTAGGCTAGAAAGACTCAAAGCTTTAGCCAAACGGTGCCATTTTCTGTTCTTCAAGACCTCCAAATTAACCTCTTAATGTGGATCAGTGTGGGGGGTCCACACTTCAGTTCCTCACTCTCAGAACTAGAGTGCACATTAATTTCATGGGGGATGATTCATAGCAGTTACTGAATAATTTTTAGTAGTTGCTTTAGTAGTTGAATAATTCATAGTATATACTGAAAAATTCATAGTGGGTACTGAATAATTCATAATAGATACTGAACAATTCATAGTGTTTACTTAGTCATTCATTAGATACTGAATATAATTCATAATGGATACTGAATAAATCAAAATGTTTACTGAATAATTTGTAGTGTTTACTGAATAATTCATAGTAGGTACTGAGTAATTCATAGTAGGTACTGAGTAATTCATAGTAGATACTAAATGATTCATAGTAGATACTGAATAATTCATAGTCGGTACTGAATAATTCATAGTAGGTACTGAGTAATTCATAGTAGATACTGAACAATTCATAGTGTTTACTTAGTCTTTCATAGTAGATACTGAATATAATTCATAGTGGGTACTGAATAATTAATAGTGGTTACTGAATAAATCAAACTGTTTACTGAATAATTTGTAGTGTTTACTGAATAATTCATAGTAGGTACTGAATAATTCATAGTGGATACTGAATAATTCATAGTAGATATTGAATAATTCATAGTGGATACTGAATAATTCATAGTAGATATTGAATAATTCATAGTGGACACTGAATAATTCATAGTGGTCTCTCAATAATTATTTATAGTGATTACAAAATTATTCCTAGTGGTTACTGAATAATAATTTACAGTGGTTAATTAATAATTCATAGCAATAACTAAATCATTCATAGTAGTTCTAAATAATTCATGGTAGTTACTGAATAATTTATAGTAATTAATAAAGTAATTAATAATACTTAATTATTAATTACTTCATAGTAATTAATAATACTTCATTCAGATGAGTGTGTGATGTGTTAGGCATGCAGTTAGCACCAAGCTAATTGGTGGGATATAAGCTTGCATTACTTCTAAGCTACCTTAGCCTCATAGCAAAACTAAAGAAACTTCTGACACCAAATGCATCTTGGCTGATTGGCTACATTTGGGGTAAGAGGGCAGAAACTATCGCTTTAATATCGATGTGTGTTGTGTGTTGTGTGCAGGTCTTTAGGCTGTATTCTGTACGAGATGTGCTGTTTGAAACACGCCTTTGAGGGTCATAACTTCCTGTCCGTGGTGCTGAAGATTGTAGAGGGCGCCACGCCGTCACTTCCGGAGAAATACTCACCGGAGCTGAACACTTTACTGCAGAGGTATGAAGCTAACAGTGGGTGATATATAATATACTATATATTTTCACAATGTTTTGCTTTTTCGTTTGTAAATAAATTGGGATTGTTAAAATGTACCAGTAGAGCAGATACACTACACTGAAAGCCACAGAGAACCTAAATCTGTGTTTACACATCTACAATTTTGAGAAATTAGTGGAATTCACCCTTAAAACTCATGAAACCTTTAAATTACTGTCTATTTTAGACACTCACAGGCTCATCTGGCAGTGAGCGGTCAGTGAAGGATGATCATTATTATCGGATGTTGGCACTGGCCTGATTAAATTCCTTAGTTACTGCTGAGCTCTCCCTCTTTGTCTCTCTCTCTCTGCTGTTAGGATGTTGGAGAAGAATCCCTCGTGCAGGATCTCTGCAGCGGATGCTCTGAGCAGCAGTTTTCTGGAGGAACTCACTCAGGTACAGAACCAGCTTTCATCATCTCACATCATATCACACCATCTACCTGAGAGACGAATAACAGGACCAGAGTGAATGAGCGAGACCGAAACCCAAAACCTGTCTGGACTCTTCAGAACTGGTGGAGCTCAGTCAGGTCTGAACGCCTGTTAGACACCAGTGTCTAATACTGTAGCTGAGCACGTCTGGACCCAAACCTAAACTTAACCTCAACAACTAACAGATCAGCTTTACACTCTTTTAGCTTTTCAAGAGAAAAAAGAGGTTTACTGTATAATTTACAGTAGTTACTGAATAATGCATAGTAGATACTGCATTATGTTTCATAGTTACTGAACAATTTATATAAGGTACTGAATAAATGATAGTAGATTCTGAATAATTCATAATAGTTACTCAATGATTTTCAGTAGTTACTGAATTAATTGGTGACATTTTATTTGGATGGCCCACTGTAGATACTTCATTTGCATTTAAATTATATTCAACTAAATATCTATTAAATTCACCTTTTTTTCCCAAACCTCAACCTAAAACCTAGACCGGACCCTTACTCAGGTCCTTCACCTAAACCTAACCTCAACCTAAAACCTAGACCAGACCCTGACCCAGGTCCTAAACCTAACCCTAACCTCGACCTAAAACCTAGACCTGACCCTGACCCAGGTCCCAAACCTAACCCTAATCTCAACCTAAAACCTAGACCTGACCCAGGTCCTAAACTTAACCCTAACCTCGACCTAAAACCTAGACCTGACCCTGACCCAGATCCTAAACCTAACCCTAACCCTAACCTTGACCTAAAACCTAGACCTGACCCTGACCCAGATCCTAAACCTAACCCTAACCCTAACCTTGACCTAAAACCTAGACCTGACCCTGACCCAGGTCCTAAACCTAACCCTAACCTCGAGCTAAAACCTAGACCTGACCCTGACCCAGGTCCCAAACCTAACCCTAACCTCAACCTAAAACCTAGACCTGACCCTGACCCAGGTCCTAAACCTAACCCTAGAATTTCCAAAGTCTCACCAGGTAGTTTCTTAGTAATATGAACATCTGTAGATAATGTATCGGGCATGTCCACCTACAAGTGTGACTGAATAGGTTCTCATAGTTACTGAACAATTTGTAGTAGTTATTGAAATATGAGTCTTGCATTCGATATTTATTTTTGTATTGGCTGCATCTTTGATGTTGAATTATGGATTGATTAGTGCACCAGTTAGCAGGTTCTTTCAGTATCTGAACCAGCAGAATGTGTGAGACAGTACCTTTACATTCTCATGCAGATTTATTGATTTATTGTTATTGCTTTGTTAGTGCATCTCTACAGAAGCACTGTTTCACCCACATAACAGGCCAACAAACACACACACTCTCACACTCTCACACACACACACACACACACTCACACACACACACACACACACAGTCCTCCTCTGAAAGCTCTGTGCGGAATTTTCCATCCACAGTCTATTACACCATCACACCTCTGAAACATGTAATCAGCGTCCAAAACGATGACACCAAACACGATCACACAATAGCCTTTAATGCACTTCTCTCTCTCCCTGTTGCTGACCGTGTAATTTGTGCCTTTGTAAATGTTTTCTTCTCTCGGCGCGCTCCTCCGTCCCCCTGAGGATCACGTCCCCGTCTCTCCTTCAGTTTCCGCCCTGGGAATCTGAACAAAGAGAGGAGACAAAGCTATACAGAAGAGCTTCACAGTCTCTGAGGAGTTAGATAACCTAGCATCCACATTTCCACTCAGAATGTTCAGCTAAATGCTGAACAGCAAGACACCCCCGAATCTGAAACTACTGTTGTTGTTGAAGCATAAACACCGTAGAAGCTATAAAATGCTTTCGAAAAGGGTTTTATTACACTTGTGACCTAAATTTGAGACCAAACCTCTGAGACAAAGAAGGTACTGAAGTTAGAGAAGCTAGCTAAGTTGAAGAGTTTAGCTAGCACTATTAGCCCGTTGCTGTTGCGCTACAGATTTGGCACGGTATTCATATTTCATGCATAGTATTCTCGACGTCACACTGTATAGTCGCCGCCATTTTGAGGACTGAATCAGGGAGTGACTGCGCTGCGCGACGCCTTCAATTAGCTGTGCTTTGTGAACAATTCACCTGCAAGACGCGACAGAAGCCGAGAATGACGGGATAAACAGACCTTTAATTCAGTGTTTTCACTCCAGGCTTGGAGCCGCTGCACTGTATAGTTTAGTGTTTCTCTCTGCTGTTCACCTCGTTCAGCTCAAGAAGGGATTAATTAGCTAATAATATCAGGTATTTTAACCAGGAAACCACAGTTATGCAGTGCAGGGGTTTCAGGACTGGAGCTGAACTCTGAACTAACTGCACTAGCAAACTTACAGAGTCACGTCTGTCGAAACACGACGTCGTTTTCCGCCCCACGACATTCAGTCTGATATTTAACGCTCATGTTTCTCCATTCAGACGTCATTTAAATCAGAAACAGAGAGTGAAGTTATACCGGCGGTCTGCAGCTCCATTAGGGGGCGACTGTTCATCTCTCGGCTGTTAACGTTAGCTAAAGTTATCTAAAGGCCAGCATTGATCTCATCTGTGTTAATTAGCTGATGTCGTTACCCTCCTATGATCACAGAGTTTATCTCCTCTTTATTCAACACCATGGGGTCCTTTACCCACCCTGACGTGAAGAGCCGGTGGGCTTCTGTGCTTTTAAATGCTCTGAGAGGCTCCAGAATAGGGAGAGGAGCTGAGTATGAGATAAATATAAATGTCAGGACAATTCTGTAGCTTTCTGCCAGTTTAAGTGGGACCAGGAGTTCAGGGGAGACTGTATAAGGATCTCAGACTATTTTATAGACTTTGTCGAGGAAACGTTTTTCTCTTCCAAAGTGAGGAGAGTGATTTCACCTCAAGTTGAGTTTGTGCAGAGGAGCAAAAGCCAGAAATTCGGTCCCAAATATGGCAGCCATAACAGAAAAATCACATGACTGAAACCCCAGGATATGTTCTTTTTCTCACCATTGTTTCAGAGCAGTTGTGTAGTATTGAGACAAATGTGAATATTCTATAAATATATGCTATATGCACTATATATGTGTCATATTGAAGCCATAGTCTGTCTTTTGCAAGAGCAGTTGTTTATTTGCTATTAGCATGCTGAACCGCTAGTTTTACAGAGCAGACATTAGCAAACCTTACCCAAGGCTAGTTGTCCCCTTAAATGGTCAGGGCCCACTGGTGGGCCAAAGGTTTAATTGTACACTTCTATAAGCTAAGAATAGCTTAACCAGTTTGCATTGAAGTCCTTGTAGTTATCCCTTAATATGTAATAAGCCTGAGATTTTAAGGGGTTACAGTGTCCTGCTAATTTGCTACATCGCATTAATAGAAAATGACATCTTTACATAAATGATATTGTGATATATTAAGTATTAATACTTAAATAATTCATGAATTTATTAATATTATGATGTGTATTCATGATATGATAATGATATGCATGCTTCTTGCTAATGCTGGAAGCAACTCAGCTCTCTTTACTCATCAGAATCAACACTCACAGGTGTTTTCATTCACAGTGTGTCTATTTTTACATCGAATCGTATCAGCATGTCTGTGACTGACTGCTGGAGACCCAAACATGGTTGTATCCTGGGGTGGTTTCCATAGAAACGAATAAAAAAGAACCAGTCAAAATTATTAATCAATCATCATGTGAAATTGAGCAAACTGTGCTGCACATTTCGAAACTGATGTTTTTCAGAGATCCTGATTTCTGAGGCGTTTTAGAGTACAGTCTTGGAACATAAAAATATGCAAATGTATGCAAAAATGTGGCCACTCCTAATATTTTATTTTATTTTTATTTTTTCTTTAAGTAACAAGAATAATAGATTCACATGTTAAAGCACAGTTACTTTATATTTGATTAACTATTACAAAGTTTGGACACCATTCCAGCTGTAAAGTCTTAGAACTTAATTAAGTTATGCCTTAATTGCCTCATTAGGACTGGTTAGGCATTAGGAATTCTCAGCTGATGACAATTCCAGAATGTAATGAATTCCCTGACTCTCTAAACCTTGTGTTAAAATTCAACAACCATTGCCTCCTCTAAGCAGCTGCCTAATGATCTGCCAGTGAAGCTAATTGATGCCTATAAAGCAGGGAAGATTATAAGAAGTTATTAAAGCACTTCCAGCTTGGAATTTCCACTCTCGGAAATGTCTTTAAGAAATGGCAATTAAGAGAAACTGTGGGACTCAAGGCAAGAACTGAAACTCTCAGATAGAAATGCTCAAGGCAAAGCAAAACCCCCATATGACAGCAAAGGACTTGCAGGAATGTTGGAGCAGCGTTCCACTCTGCAGTGTTGCTTGCACAAACATGATCTGCATGGAAGACTCATTAGAAGGAAACCTTACCTGCGACCTCATCACAAACATCAATGTCTGAAGTATACAAAACAGCATCTAGATAAGCCAGAGGTATTGGAAACAAGTGCTGTGGACTGATGAAGTAAAGCAGAAACTCTTTGGCCACAATTACCAGGTATGTTCGGAGAAAAAAAGGAGCAGCATTTGATGATAGAAACACTGTGCTAACTGTTAAGCGTGGTGAATCTGTTGTTTTGGGGTTGTGGGGCAGCCAGTGGCTCAGGAAACATTGCACAGGTGGGGGGAAGAATGGTTTCCACTAAACATCACCAAATTCTGACACAGTCATTCAAGAACCTGAAGCTGAAAAGAGGCTGGCTTCTACAGCAGGACAGTGACCCAAATATACCCCAAAATTCACGATTAACAACTTCAAGGGATGCAAGCTGAGGCTTTTTTTGGTACTGCCTTCACTGTCCTCTGTGCTGCGCATGCAGAATGGCCCAAGAATATTGCAAAAGTGGAAGCGTTCTATGAGGAAGAGTGGGTGAAAATTCCTGAAACAGGAATAGAAACACTCCTAGCTGGCTACTAGTGTTTGTGAGCTGTGATATCTTCCAAAGGGGGTGCAGTTCTGACTAGAGAGAGTAGGATGTCACAACTTTTGCACGTGCCACAAATACTATATATTATTGTATTTTTTAAGTAAATCAGATATGAAGTAACTGTGCATTAACAGTTGTATAAAAATGTTGTTCTTCAGTTTGCTGCAGAGGTTGTTGATTTCTTTTCACTTCAAAAATTAACAAGGGCTTCCCAAATTCTCCATACAACTGTACGTATGTATATGCATTGTCATACTTGTCTTTAGAAATCAGTATATGGAAACAGCCCAGGAATAAAGACAGTATATGGTGTATGTATGTAAACTGGAGTGCACCAATGCAACTGTACTATTCTCACCAAGCCTCATTCAGATTTATGAGTTCCTTGCGTTCTCTCTCTCTTGTTTTACCTCAGACTGTGAAACAGCAGTTTTCGGACCTGATGCTGATCGACAGAACAGAAGGGGAGGAGAGAGATGTTTCACAGATTGCTAAAGCGCTGTGAGTGATCCCACGCCAAGAGCTTCCCAACTTTTTTGTTTTGCTGACACTCTCAGCAGGCGTTCTTTTCTCCCATCTGTGTTCCAGCAAACCCCATCCTACTACCCTAAAATTATCTAGTACTTCATTGATAACAGCCTGTCAGATATACATCCCACCAGTCACCTCTCCATTCTAGTCCACACTTCCACAAACTGGGTGCACAATGAGGTTACAAGCCAACCCCAACACAGGAAACAGGTCACTACCGCTAATTGCAGCCTTGGAGGGATTTGTTGGGAAATGATGAGTAAAAAACTGTCGGCACATCATGTGACAGTGTGATGGCATTTGCACTGGGGAATTCTGGGAATGATGCCTTTTTCACTCCTTTTTCAGTTTCACACCTACATGTCTAAAAATACGTGATTGCTGTGGCGTGTGGCTGCTGTTTGAAACGTGTTAATCAGGTGGGAGATAACGAGTGGCTGTGCTCCATTAATTCAGCCTAATTAAAAATCTCATCACCCACGGCCCGCGTCAGTCTTTCTCAGCCATGATCTGCTGGAAATGTCTCAGGCTCAATCTCAGAAACCCCACTGTTCCTAATATAGACCACAACATACCATCCACTACCTTGTACTTCCACTCACTGGCCGCTTTAATAGAAACACCCACCTTGTATTTCCACTCGCTGGCCGCTTTATTGGAAATGCCTACATTGGGCTTCCTTGACTGGCCACTTTATTGGAAACACCCACGTTGTGCTTCTACTTACTGGCCACTTTATTAGAAACACCCACTTTTTGCTTCCATTCACTGGCCTCTTTATTGGAAATATCAACATTGTGCCTTCACTGTTTGGCTGCTTCATTGGAAACACCCACCTTGTACTTCCACTGACTGGCCACTTTTATTAGAAACACCCACCTTGTACTTCCACTGACTGGCCACTTTTATTATAAACACCTACATTGTACTTCCACACACTGGCCACTTTATTAGAAACGCCCACCTTGTACTTCCACTCACTGGCCACTTTATTGGAAACACCTACCTTGTGTTTTCATGAACTGGCCACTTTATTAGAAACACCTATGTTTGAATAGCCAGCAGTTAGCATTAGCATTAGGCAAATGGGGTCTTGCCAACCTTCCATTTGCGCCCTGTTGGCACGTTTTGCTGGGCTATTCCTATATGGTATGGTGCCTACGTTTGGAGTCGGTTGTTCGTTCGGCCTCGTGCGAGACTGTGGGGCGGACTCGGTTTGTGTCGCGGTGCCTGCATTTGGAGTCGGTTGTTCATTCGGCCTGGTGAGAAACTGTGGAACAGACTAGGTAGGTGTTGTGATGTAGGCTGGGTCTGTTCTGCAGTTTCTCATTGGGCTGAATGGGTGGCTGACTCTGGGTGTAGGTGTTGTGGTGTAGACGGGGTCTGTTCTGCAGTTTCTCATTGGGCTGAATGGGTGGCTGACTCTGGGTGTAGGTGTTGTGGTGTAGACGGGGTCTGTTCTGCAGTTTCTCATTGGGCTGAATGAGTGGCCGGCTCTAGGTGTAGGTTTTGTGATGTGGACTGGGTCTGTTCTGCGGTTTCTCATTGGGTTTGGTGGGATTTTTGCCTGTGTTCTGTAGGGCTTGTCCGGCCTCACGGCAGTGGCTATAAAAGAAGGAGGATAAGGTGATTCCTTACAGCTGCTTTACGTTGTTCTTGGACAGAATCAGTCGTATATTATCTCTGCTGTAGTGCTGAGGTTATAATAATAAAACAGATAAACCTTCAAAAAAAAGAAAAGAAATCCCTATGTTGTGCTTCCACACACTGGCCACTTTATTAGAAACACTTGCCTTGTACTTATACTCACTGGCCACTATATTGGAAACGGTTGCCTTGTACTTACACTCACTAGCCAGTGAGAAGCCTTTATTTCATGAGCACAATGTAGGTGTTTAAAAGTGTAATAAAGTGGTCGGTGAGTGGAAGCACAATGCGGGTGATTCCAATAAAGCGGCCAGTCAGTGGAAGCACAAAAGTGGGTGTTTCTAATAAAGTGGCCAGTGAGTGGAAGCATAAAGTAGGTATTTCTAATAAAGTGACCAGTGAGTGGAAGCACAACGTGGGTGTCTCTAATAAAGTGGCCAAGGCGAGTATTTCATGAAACAAAGGCTTCTTCACCCAAATAGTGTGTTACATTCTGAACAGAGAGCCTTTTAAAATTCATATTTTGGCATTTTTAAAGCCAGGCAGTCACGATGCAGCCCACACGACCTCAGTTCGTGAGACTTTATCCCTCTTTATCCCCTTATTTTATTTTTTGTCTCTCTCTGCCTCTCACTTTCTCTTTTTCAGCCGCCTTTTTCCTCTCAGTGCTCTGCTATTGATGTATCTCAGCTCTCGATTAAGAATGAGTCTGGCTGACCTTTCAGAATCATTAGGCACTTCACTAGCATGTTTAGCCATGCCGTACAGAGAAATTGCACTCTTGGGGATGTGAAGCTGTCCAACTCATGCTCATGAATGCCCTAATGGCCGCCGCCGTTGTTGTGCAGTGATATTGTTTCCTGTTTTGATGTGGGTGCGATCCTCGGTGCCTTCGCAGCTCAAGTAGGCCATTTATTGCTTTGAAGATCCGTGCAGATACCAAATGCGGCACGCTGCGCGGTGGGATGACACATACATTAAGAAAGGAAACAGTTTTTCTGCATAATTTCTCCTGAAACTTGGCCGTTCTTGTCCACAGTGTTGAACAAAGCGCTTCCTGTCCTCATGACCTTCCTGTTCTCGCTCCGCAGGCAGAAGAAGGTGCACCTGCAGACCCTCAGAGAAAGATCAGAGGTTGAGAAGATGAGCCCTCGAGAGCGGATGAGGCTGCGGAAGCTGCAGGCTGCGGACGAAAGGGCCAGGAAGCTGAAGTGAGCACAGTTAAAGGGATCATTCGGACGAAAGATTCTAACATGACTATTGGCTAATAATAAATTACCCCTGCTAGCCACTAATTAGCATGTCTCTACCTCGCCATAAGGCCAACACCTCACCTCACGACCACAGAATATTCATTAACATATTCACTAATTAGCTGCTGAATAGCACGCCTTAAGACATAATAAGCCTGAGAATTTAACTTATTAATTTAAATATAACTCCATAAACTACAGGCTTATTATTCAGTTATTCATCAAAAGTTATTGTTAGGTTACTGCAGTGAATTGTTTAGTATTTACTATAAATGAATCAGTATCTACTATGAATTATTCAGTATATATGCATATATACATTATTCACTAACTGTAAACTAATTAGTATCTACTATGAATTATTCAGTGTCTTGTATGAATTTATTATGCACTATGAATTATTTAGTGTATACTATGCATGGTTCACTAATTACTATAATCTAATTTGTATATACTATGAATCAATTAGTGTCTGCTATTAAATATTCAATATCTACTATGAAGTATTCAATATCTTCTATTAATTATTCAGTATCCACAAAGAATTTTTTCAGTATATACTAAGCATTATTTACTCACTACTATAAACTAATTAGTATATACTATTAGTGTGTTATTAAATATTCAATATATTAAATATTCAGTATTTATTCTTTATACTTTTTTGTATCCACTATGAATTATTTAGTAAATATCATGCATTATTCACTACCATAAACTAATAAATAATAAGTATCTACTATGAATCAATTAGTGACTGCTATTAAATATACAGTATCTACTATGAAATTATTCAGTATCTACTATGAATTATTTAGTATTTGCTATGAATTATTGAGTATCTATTATGGATTACACAGTAACAATTATAAATGATTCAGTATCTACTCTGAATTATTTAATATCCTCTATGGATTATTCATTACATATTGCACATTATACAGTAACCTCTATAAATTAATGTCTATAATGAAGTATTCAGTAACTACTGTAGCTGGGACTGTGGATTATATTAGTAGTCAAGTAATCTACTGTATATATGCTAATGCTAATTGGTGCTAAGTGATGGCTGCCGGTGTTCGTTCATCGCTAGCCGCTAACTGAGCAGTGAACACTACTGTTTGTTAATGAAAGGCGACTTTCTGAGCTTGTTTTTGGTCATTTTCTCTGAAAGTAGAGTTGGGATGAGGAACGGCGTTTGGAGTCAAATGTTAATGTGATGTGGACAGTCAGAAACACCCCAAGGTCACAGTGTGTCCCAAAAACACATTAGCTTTGCCTGATATTTATCTGGATTACTCTAATGTGTTTCTGTTTGTCACCATATAGATGAGCGTCTGCATGGACACTTAGCCGTCTATGATGTTTTCCATAATAATAACCCAACGGGACATTTTCATAAACATGCCTGTCCATTATAATGAAAACAGAACATCTCAGATTACCTCACTGCGTCTGCTGCAAATTGATGTGGAGACGAGCTCACGAGCTGATGTACAGTACGACACGGCTCTGTGTGCGGCTTACCCAGCGTTTTGGATGACCAGGTTCAGGATGACAGGTTTATATCATGCCATTCACCTCAACAGACAAATCGTGGAGGAGAAATATCAGGAGAACCACCATCGCATGATGGAGCTTCGCTCCAGACACTTCCAGAAAATCAGTGTGAATGTTTTAAAGGTAAAACTACAGTTTGTATGTTCATAGTTCATTTCACACAAACACATTCTGAATTTTATGATAATCAACACAATTATTTTTTCACATCATTTAAAACATGTTCTCTCCTGTTGTCTGTCACGAAGGAGAAACCTGAGGACGCTGACTGCCAGAGGCAGCCAATCACAGACCAGAATTTTACTAGCAGCCACTGTGGACCAATGGGAGAGCAGCTTGCTGACAGGTTGAACATGTCTGAGCAAACAGAACGTGGTGAGTGCTGTTTCTGCTGTTACACACTACAGAGACACATGTCTGCACATTTTAATGTACAATTACTGTTTATTTGCTAAATTTAGCATATTGGAAAAAATAAAATATTAAATCTGGCTGATGCAGAAGTTATGGCACATTGTATATTTTATGTTTAATTTTTTCCAGTATGTTAAAGTCAGCAGATAAATAGAAATTATCCACTTTATTGTTCCCTATTTTGACTGAACAAAGTGTGGAATTTGACAAGGAATGTTCAAACTATAGTATTTTGATGGACACATAACTGTTTTTTCTGTCTGCAGTCATACAGGTCACCTTAATAGAACTAGTCCATCAAAACAGCATTACACAATCTCCACAATAACTTGATGTACATTTATCTCCAATCCCATTTCACCCCTCGCCCCCTACCACTCAGCCCTACCCCTCCGTTTTGTGGGTTCAAGTCTAGGGGTAGGGTGTCCTGATTCTTGTTGAGATAGAGGGGGAGGGTGAAGTGTTGGAGCTACATGACCCTCCAAACAGAGGTTTTTCAGAGACTCCAAACAGAGAGTTATGAGAAAAAAAGAAAAACCGGCAAGATGGAGAACAAGAGACCAAAGAAACCCACAAATGTGAGAATTTTTCAGCTAAAAAATTTCAATAACCACTGTATTTATCTTAGTTTAATGTCATTTCAGTGTATTTTGGTCCTTTTCTTCATAACAAGCCTAAAAATCTCTAATAGTATGCTAATGTCTCAGTAGCTAGCTGGCTAACTTTCCCATTCTACCTTAAACAGTCCAGCAGTTCTGATGCCTGAAGCGCCAGAATGTAACTGCTGCTCCATTTAAGGTGGAACGGGGAAATTCGAACAAGAAGCTGGTGAATATCTGACTTCAGCTTCATATCACTGAAGAATTAGGGGTGGGTGATAATAAATAATTGCCCCCCTCTTTAAAGGCATATGATTCCCTAAATGTAACTAAAGCCCAGCAGTGAGGAGCTGAACTTTACCCTCCTCTGCTGTCACTGCAGACTGGCAGGGTCGCCTACAGAGCAGCGCTGGTAGCTGTTAATGAAGTGATGCTCTTTTTATTTGAGGGTCCCATTTCAGAGAGAAGATTTCAACCCACTACCCCTGATAACTCAGTTCTAAAGGGGCAAGGTGACAGGGCGTAGGAGTAAAAGTAAGAAATGGGATTAGGCCTTACTTTTGATGCTGTACGTTTGCAAGATAGTAATTTTGTGTGTTTGCTGAAGTAGGAATGTAGATGCTGCAGTGCTAAAACTGAAGAAGCAAACTTCAGAGAACAAACATGTCGTGGCCATAAGGGATTTAGCAATTAACGATCGCTTAAATGGCACTCAGTGCGTTCAGCCGAGCGCAGAAACAGAGCTGAGGTGCAGAGCTGAGGTGCAGAGCTGGGTCGGGCTCAGCTGTGCCGCGGCTCTGAGTGGCTATCAGTGTGGTAATGTGAACACGGCCGCTGAGGGAGGCCTGAGGGAGCGATGGCGTGGGTGGAAATGGGGTGCATTCATAAAGGTGAGGGGAACCGGTGGTGCGTGTGCAGCGAGAAAGCTCAGATGGTGTTTTGGGGGGCCATTTGACTGCAGACTCCGTGGGGAGCGGGGGGCTGTTCTGAATGCGCTTCTACTCATCAGCATCACAGCCATTCACACTGGACCCATCGTCTCTCAGGCATGGAACAGAAAATTCAGGAATTGAAGGAAGATAAGAATGTTTCTGCCCGCAGGACCCAGTCGGCCAGCATTCGGACTCTGACACTGAGCAGCTCTCCGAATATTACATACCTGGATTAGCCTAAAGGGAAGCGCCAGCATTTCATTAAACTAATCTCACTCTGATCTGTGCTGTAGGTTCGACAGACAAAACAGTGAGGGGACATATTCAGACACATTTTTTTGTTATTTATTGTAGTTCCAGTGCATAAACAGAGAATACCTCTGTTCATTTTTATGCAGAATTCATGTGTATTTGCTAAATTTAACATATTCAGAAAAACAATAAAGCGTAAAATGTGGCCTGTGCAAAAATTATGGCACATTTATATTTTGTGTTACATTTTTTTCAATATGCTAAACTCAGCAAATAAATAGAAATTGTGCAAAATTCCTTATTTAGGGGTTTTCTGTAGAGAATTCTACTATCTATCCATATATGTATCTATCTATCTATCTATCTATATATATATATATATATATATATATATATATATATTTCATCAATCAATTGATCACATACAAAGAGAGCATCAGCAAGCTTTGTTTGGTGATAAACACTTAGAGTGGGAAAGGTGAAGGTCTAGACTACTCCGATCCAGCTAAACTAGATTATTCTTGTTCTATTTTTGTTCTTGACCTTCACCAACCCTGTAAATTACAGAGAACCTGTTGTGGTCTAAATTAGCCCACTGGTGAATCATCATTCTAATGGCCATGTCATCATTATCCTAATCAAAAGACATGCTAAATGAAAGCAAAACGCCTCCTCCTTGACCCCATAATTGAGTTGGGGTATCGTGATGATAAATCTCTGCTCGGGGTTTTCAGGAAGGCCTGGGCGGAGATCTATGAGTTCCTGTCTTTATTGACATTAACTCTGCAGATTACAGAGCAAATCGGAGCTCTTTAAAGAAAGAGGAGGCAGGTTTCTGCTCTGAAGTGACCGAGAGGAGCCACACTGTGATTTGTAATAAGAAGGTCCATTCTGTACTGCAGTGCACATTATAATATAAATGTTTAAGAAGTCGAGTTAAGAATATGACAAACTAAAAATGAATATATAATGTGAGTGTGGCTGTTTTATTACAGGATATATATGTACCTGTGGTGAGCCTATTAGAGCTAGGCCTTCAGTTGGACCCAGACATGTCAAAACCTGGTCAAAACACCCTGTAATGATGCTAATTTCATCCAGCCCACATATAAGATTTCTAATAGTATGTTAGTGCTAAGCTAATGCTGGTCCACATTAACATTTTTTGTCATTCTGGATTAAATGCAGACAGCTAAAAGACATTCCTTAGGGTTTATTAGAAGCTTGTAACAGACATTATGAATGAAAGCTTGTATGTATCAGTTTTACAGTAACTCTTTTAGTAAAGAGTCCTGACACAGAGCTGCCGCCACTGTTTTACATTCCTAACAACTAATCAAACCTGCTCGTATGTATCTAGAACTTCTAGAAGAACTAAATTTTATTGCAGGATATATAGTATATACCACTGGTGAGCCTAGTAGACCTAGGCCTTCAGTTAAAACCAGAAATATCAAAACCTGGTCAAAAATTAGAAAAAACACCCTATAATGATGCTAATTTCTTCCAGCCCACCTATGGGATTTCTAATAGTATGTTAGTGCTAAGCTAATGCTGGTCCACATTAACATTTTGTTGGTCATTCTGGATTAAATGCAGACAGCTAAAGCTTGTAAAACATTCCTTGTGTTTTATTAGAAGCTTGTAACAGACATTATTATATATCTGAGCTTATATGTATCAGTTTTACAGTGACTCTTTCAGTAAAGAGTTCTGACACAGAGCTGCCGCCACTGTTTTACATTCCTAACAACTAACCAAACCCTGCTTAGACTACAGCTCATATGTATCTAGAACTTCTAGAAGAACTTTTCTTAGAATTGATCCCATTGTAAATATGTACCTGTGGTGAGCCTATTAGAGCTAGGCCTTCAGTTGGACCCAGACATGTCAAAACCTGGTCAAAACACCCTGTAATGATGCTAATTTCTACCAGCCCACCTATGGGATTTCTAATAGTATGTTAGTGCTAAGCTAATGCTGGTCCACATTAACATTTTTTTGGTCATTCTGGATTAAATGCAGACAGCTAAAGCTTGTAAAACATTCCTTGTGTTTTATTAGAAGCTTGTAACAGACATTATCATCTATCTGAGCTTGTATGTATCAGTTTTACAGTGACTCTTTCAGTAAAGAGTCCTGACATAGAACTGCCGCCGCTGTTTTACATTGTCCCATTGTAAATCAAAGCATGATTGGTTGCTTCCTCTGTCACTACTTTAATTACAGAATGTTGGTAGTTAATCTAACATGTAACCAATAAGAGAGCTCGCTCGGCTGTATCTACCCAGATACCACAGAGAGAATAATCTTGATTGGATCATTTTGGGTGTTTCAAGATATTAACCCTTCTATTTCCAAGCAAAACATAGCAAGGAAATAAGTGTATTAATTGCAGAGTTTAAATCGACAAGCATGAAAATCATATTAAATAAAAATGAACTAAAAATTACAGACATTTTTTTTTCCCACAGAAATCATCACTCCTTTATGAAGGTCTAGAAGGTCCTGAGGGGATATACAGTACCAGACAAAGAGATATATATTGTATCATTACTGCCATAACCAAACCTGTGAAATGTGAACTTTATATTAGAAGGAAAAACATTCATAATGTTAATGTATGCTAATGTCATTTTTGGACCGTTTCTATTGGCCCATTTGTCATAGGGTTTTCAGATGGTATAAAAAAGAGGTTGTAATATGACAGTGACAATATATTCCATGATTAAATTGCTGAATGATGCCTGAGGGAAGTATTCAGCCACTGGCAGCAAGACTTTATTTATTTTTTAATAAATTCTAATAAAATCCATTATTTTCTCTACATGTTAAAGTCATCTGCTGCCGTCTCTGTTCAAACACGCCATGCTTAATGTTCCTCATATCAGCTCCTCTCAGCACACGCTTGTCTTTCTCCTTTACGCTTGCAGTGAGCTGTCTTTACATTGAAGTTCTGAGCTGTTGCTTGGTTCTCAGCTGTAGTCCAGTGCGCTGCTGAGGGACTGAGGGACCGCCTGTGTTTATACTCTTCGCTGTAAATGAGCGTCTATCTGCACTGATGTTTCAGCTAAACGTTAATGACTACACCAGGGACCCTTGTGTGCAGGTGCGGAACGCAAATCTGAATCGTAAACACTGACAGTTGGAAAGTTATGCATTTGCGTATGTTTTCTTGTCATTTTTATTGACTTTGTTTACTTATTACATACTTTTAGTGTCTGCTTCAATTGTCTGTGTTTGCTTCAGGGAGAAGTTCAGGATTTTGTTGACATGCTCTAATTAAAAGTGTACGTGATCGGTGGAGTTTTTAAGTTGATTATTTGGCTTTGTTTCCAACTTATTTGGAAACGTACACCTCTTAAGGCAGCACGGTGTTATATTTTTTCTTAAAACTGAACGAAGTAGGATTACTGAGTATCGAGAAAGAAGAGCCCACTAAAATATGTGTGCGCCGCTGTGGGTCGTCCTCTAAAGTGACTGATATAGGAACCAGAATGAGGGATTGTTGATCTATAATAAGACACTTATGGTGAATCATGGTAGTCATGGTGACTTCTGGTTCCTATCAACACCACTGTAAAGAAATCTGAACCATTTCACACCAAACCACTCTGAGTGGTCACTGACACAGTGAGATTATGCAGAATTTTTGAAAATTTGGTGGATTTCCCCTTATAAGTGACTGATATAGAACCAAATGAGGGATTGTTGATCTATATTGAGAAACATGTGGTGAATAATTGATACATAGTGGAAATTTGGCAGCAAAAAATAGCCATTTGAAAGTCAGAGGTCCCAGAACAGATATGGCGGGAGTTTTTTGGACCACGTCAAATGCTTTTATGTGTTAACATCACACGCACAGGCTCAAAAAGAAGGTCCAACTCAATGTTTAGGTCTCAAAAGATCTCAAAATCATCATTATACTGATGAAGATATGATAATAATAGTAGATAGTTCAATCACATCCTCGGAAGATGCGTCCTTCAACAAGTTTTGACCGAGTTTTCTTCTTTAAACACACTTGCAAAAGTCTGATTCATCCATTTGTGGGGGTCCAAAGCATAAATGGTTCTTCGGCACATTGCATGCAATTACATATTTCTACCAGAGAGGTCTCCAAATCCTCAAAACTTCTATAGTGCTGCTTTAAAGTGGGAAAAAAATGTGGGAGAAAGTGGTGGTGATAGGAACCAGACGTCTGAAGTGTCTAATGCCTCTAAAAGCTCCCTCACAGAAAGTTATTACATAAATTGGTTATGAATTCACTGCTTGATGTCTGAGACACTGTTTTATGATAGTTTTGGCCTTAAACTCAATTCATGGTGGAGGGATACATGTTGGGTGTTGTGAGGCAAAATAGCCCCCAGAGAAAACTTATTATTTCAGATTTTCCACTATTTTCCATCATCAACATTCCATATAAACTCAGAAGACTCGTGTAGGTTCACTGGTGGTTCTGGATAGTAAATAAAATGTCTATATTTGTGTTGTAGTCATGGCGACCCCTGGTTCCTATCACCACCACTGTAATGACATCTGAACCATTTCACACCAAACCACTCTGAATGACTGTTTATATCTCAAAAACTGAAATTATGCAGAAATTTTGAAAAATTGGTGGATTTGCCCTTTGAGTGACTGATATAGGAATCAAAATGAGGGACTGTTGATCTATAATGAGAAACATGTGGTGAATAATTGATATTTGGTTGTAATTTGGCAGCATGCAGGAAACGTTTCAACATCTCTGCAAGCTTATTTATAATAATCAGGGGAAAAAAGCCATAACGATGCCAGACTCGTCACCGTCGTCCCAGCGATCTTATACTGTGCTAAAATCTTGAAGTTCAGCCAGAAGTTCCTGTGGATTGGACCTGTGGGGAACGTTTCACGGCCGAATAAAAAACAGCACTAATACTTTTTTTTTGCATAAGTGATTCAGGTGGGGCCGTAACAGCGCTGATTAAAATCAATGAAGCCGTGCGTCAGGGGAGGCCTGTCTGAAAGCGCTGAGCATCGTGAGTAAGCCCCAGCCTCATTAACCCGGCCTACACTCATCTTTAATTCCCCCTATTCATCTCCATTAAATCAAAGTTTAAGAGTTTATGATCAGGCTTTAAATTGAGCAAAGAGCAAGCATTAATCCCAAATCAGCACTAAAAATAGAGTTTCTTCAGCGTGTTGTTCATATTCAGCTGCTTTACTTTCACACCAATCACAGCTTTTACAGTGTTCACCGAAAATGTCAGCCCCCGAAAAGTTTTGGCCAAAAATGGTCAAAAGTGGCGCATTTGGTTTTCAATTAAAATTAATATAGAAATTGAACAGATATGTTAAAAATGTCACACTTAAAAAAATAATTTTAATGATAGTAAAAATAAGAAATAGTGGTTAAAACTGCTGTTTGTGTTCTTCACTCTCCTGCGCTGTTCAAACAGTTCGAGCAGCAGCAGATCAACAGTGAAACTCAAACACAGCCCACTGCAGCTGTGTGATATACACTCTTTAACCTACATGCTTTTAAACATGATTTAATGATTATTTCTATAATGAAAAATCACATAAATAACACATTAATAAACTCTGTATCTTTGGCTAATAAACTTTTCAACCTCTGGTTTTGAATGTTGTTACTGTAAACACATGTGATGTTTAGATCCTGCTAGTGTAGGTTCACAGCTGTTTTTTCTGACAAACAGTAAAGGGACTTGTGTGGTAATAAAGTGCACTAATGTGCCCCCTGCTGGAAAAACATCAGACTGCTAGATGGGAGTTCCAAATCCATGTCCACATGCTTTACATATTTCTAAGAATTAGACATTTACCATTGTTATAGTAGAAGGGCTCTCGAATTCAGCTTTAGATACCTAGAAGTATTATATGTTTATACTTTTAGAAGTTTTTAATATTTAATATTATTTATTAAGATGTTTGAAATCAAAGTAGTTCTTTCATTTCTCTTTCCCAACATGGTGATTTTTTACCTTTGAAGCATCGGCAGCGATATTAATGCTTTGGTTTCCGGCTGAATGTGTCCTTAATTTTGGTTTCTGTCAAGAATTTTCATTTCAGTGCATCTCTGGAAAAAAACAATGCAATATTCTAAAATAAAACAAACTGTGCTGTTAGATATCATATTAAATATTTAGAGTATTTTGCCAAGTTATCTGCCTCTTCACTTTTGTATTACAGGGAGGCATTGTAGATATTAATTGTATTATAACTTCATGCAGTCATTATAGAATCATCTACAGCTCTGTTCTTCCTCTGGACACTGTTAACATTTCTTCATTTCTTACAGCTTTTAAATTATCGGTAAAAAGTTACTCAGGACTAGAATATGGTTAGAATCATTTATCAGCTGCCATACTTTTTTATATTATTGAAACTATTGCAAACAGAGAGATTCAGAGTGGTTTGGTGTGAAATGGTTCAGATGTCTTTACAGTGGTGGTGACAGGAACCAGGGGTCGCCATGACTACAACACAAATATAGACATTTTATTTACTATCCAGAACCACCAGTGAACCTACACGAGTCTTCTGAGTTTATATGGAATGTTGATGATGGAAAATAGTGGAAAATCTGAAATAATAAGTTTTCTTTGGGGACTATTTTGCCTCACAGCACCCTGCATATTATGTATCCCTCCACCATGAATGGATTTTAAAGCCAAACTCTTTTCAAAACTATCGTAAAACACTGTCTCAGTCATCAGGCAGTGAATTCATAACCATTTCATGTAGTAACTTTCTGTGAGGGAGCTTTTAGAGGTGGACGTCTGGTTCCTATCACCACCACTGTGAACAATTCTGACTCAGTAAGTTTCTCTAGAACAGAGCGTTTCACACCAAACCACTCTGAGCGACTCTGTTCACAGCTCAACCATTTAATTATGCAGAAATTTTGAAAAATCAAGGGAATTCCCCTTTAAATACTGTCTGACACCATGATGAATTTTATCAGTATCATCTTTTACTTCTGATCACTTTTGTGGGTATATTTTAACTTTGGACTACTTTGTGCATCTCACTGGACAGTAATGTTTACTGGACTGTATATGATGAACGTAAAACAAGACGAAAGACTGTGAAAGAATGAAATGCCAAAGATTTCACTGATGCTAGAAAAGGTTATGTCAATAACAGCAGATAAACAACAGCCTGTTCAAATGTGTGCAGTGATATTTGCCACAGATTAGACTCTTATTCATCAGTTTTTGTACCATATTAATGTGGTTTAATTCCATTTAATGCAGTGTTATGGGTGCATTCAGTTTGTGTGACCTAAAAGTGGAATATTATAGTTTGCTCTGTGTCCTCATACAGCTGTATGCCACAGTTTAGGCACCCCTGGTGTCTATAAGTTACACATCCTCTACAGAAACACACTTCTGCACATTTAAATGCACAGTTGCTGTTTATTTTGCTGATTTTAACCTCTATCCACAGGCCCCCTAGTGTCCATTCGGCCAGACGTTACTTATAACCAGTGTAATCAAATGAAATATGTTGTCCCTGTTACTCTGTTATCAGAGGTATGTCTCTCTGACAACTATGCTGTGACTGTGTGTTGAGCTGCTAGTGAGCAATGAGGGATGAAAAGGAAGGGGTGAGAACCCCCTACTGTGAAAAACTATTCACACCTCTCCACAAAAGACCACCACACTGTGATAAAACAGACCACTGCAGCTTTCACACCCAGCTCATTTTGGTTTTGTAAACCATACACCCTTCTTCTGACATATATTTCATCCACACTGTTGAAGAATTATTGAAGACCTCCAGATTGCCCAGAAATTGTATTTATATATGGCTATTGTGAAAATGGATTAACATATTGGGAAAAAAGTTATAAAAAGTTATAGCACATTTTATATTTCATATTTTACTTTTGTCCAATATGTTAAAGTGTGTCAAAGTGTGCAGAAAAATGTATTTAACTGTATTAGTTCTCTGTAGAGGATGTGTTCACTTATTTTCACTTAGAAAATCAACAATACGTGGAATTTGACCAAGGGCGCACAAACTTTTGAATACAACTGCTTGTGCTGTAGACCAGTGGCGGCAGTCCACTAGGTCCATCCAGTTTCTAAAAGGCTCACCCAAAATGACCTCTTGAATTACTTTCAATATTAAAATTTTAATAATAAATTTAACATTTAAAAAAAAATTAAAATAAATCACTAAATGTGTTCTTTGGCTTTGTCCACACAGCAGGTAAAAGTGGCCCAAATCTGATCTTTTTCTTTATATGTGACACAGATGTGTGTCTGTGTGTCAGTGTGAACAGCAAAAACACTGAATCGGACATTTTCAGTTCTGATTTGAGACGCTTTCATATGTGGAACTAGAATCCAATACGTATCCGATCTGCGGCAGTGCAGCTCAGTCTGAACAGCCAGATCGGAATTCATGTGACTTTTACGTCAATCCAGCTCCACATTCAGTTTCTTGCTGCCAGGCTGATGTTTCTGTGCAAAAATTAGAAAAGACTCATCCAAAACCCTCCGTATTCGAAGAGGTTTTGAAAGAAATGTCCGAATGCGGCTGCAGGAGAACGAGGCTGCAGCGTCAGAGAACAGTTAAAAGTCTGAAAGCAGAGTTTAAAGAATCCGAGGACGCGAACCAAAGAAGTGACCGCGCCCTTTTTACGGCTCAAGCACATTCAGAGTGACGAGCCCAGCTGTCAGTCAGTGAAGTTTCATGATGGCTCCTGTGATGCTGGTGAAGATGAAGCTGATCTTCCGGGAGTGACTGGCGTCGTTGGCGGTCGTGATTGTTTGAGCCGTGGATGAGCCGTGAAGCTCTGTTCTTTCGTTCATGCGAGTCAGTCTAGGAGCTGATCTGTTCAGACTGATTGTTGCATACAGACCACATTTAAAACATATTGTGAACAGCCGAACACAAAAATCAGATTTGGTGAGAAAATCAGATTTGGGCCTCTCTTACCTGCTGTGTGAACGAAGCCTTTATACAGAATTCTGTAATCAGAATTCCAGTTTAATCAGTAGCCATAAGAGCCATTCGCTAAATGAACCTCGGAAAAAAGTCTCATCACTGAAAAACTTTTGTGCGTCAGTTTAGTTTTTTTTCCTGTTCTGATGTCGATGCAGCGCAGACACTTCGTGGTGAGGGTTAAGTTACTGCTTGGCTGAGTGAAATTCAAGGTTCGGCCCACCTGCGAATTTGTCACGTCTGTCCAATACGGCAGTCCTGCTGCAGGCCACGAACCGCTCTGTGCTGATAGTGTTCGCCTCTTCAGCCTCGCTCTGAAAGTGCTAACCAGCATTCAGCGACACTATTGATTATGTTTAAGGGTGTTTGATTGAGGTCAAGTAATCTACTAATCCTGGCAGTGTTTAATTTATCTCCACAAGTGCTGAATGTCCTCTAGAGTTTATTCAACAAAGCAGCTTTTTAAAACTCGGATTAGGGAAGATCATTGTACTTTGTGTTCCGGAAACGCGTTGTTCATTAATCTACATTTGAAGCACCGTTTACTCGAGGACTCCTGTATCCGGACACTTCCCTTTTAGCCTTGATCAACTCCCGTGAGATAAGCTCACCTTACTGGGGGGATCTGATTCTCATCTAATCAACAAATCGCAGAGCAGTACACTTTTCGAAGGGCCCATTTTTCATGAATTTTATCTTTTCTGTAATGTTCAGTTTATGTAGCAAAAACAGTCAGAATTTATTTTACATTAACATTTTCCAACCTTTCTGTATGACATAGAATTAAACAGGCTTTTTCATTACTGTGCCTTTAAAACCGATGTATGTGAATGACCTCTGTCCTAAATGGCTGCCCTTTTATTATTTAAAACCCAGTACAGACTGGAATGTACAGAAAACTGTTAAATTGGGACTGAAATCTTCAAGGCTGTGGGGACAAATAAACTTCAGCCACTCCTTTTGGAAGTCTGGATTCTGAAATGTTTAATTAATTTAATTTTCCACGTCTTCCACTCCAATAAATAATGATACAGACTGTCTGCAGGAACAGCACTCCACATCACTTCAACAGGAATGGGAGGAGCTAAACTGCTGTAGTCCAAAGGGGTGGGGCTAAATTGCTGCAGGTTGAATTGGTGGCGCTTAACTGCTGTAGGCTGAATGGGTGTAGCTAAACTGCTGTAGGCTGAATGGGCGGGGCTAAACTGCTCTAGTCTGCATGGGTGGGGCCAATGTGTTCCAAACTGAATGGGTGAGGCTAAATTGCTGTTTTTTTCATATGTACTATAAACAGTGTTGGAACGATGTTAACATAGAACATTAAACTTTTTTATTTAAAAAAAACAGCCAAAAGTTTTTCTTTTCCTCATCACGGGCCCGTTGATTGAACGTTACAGAGCCAGAATGAGGTCTCTGAACAAAGTGGTCCAATTCTGTACGTCCCCTTTCTAATATCAAAGGTTTGCACAGCTGTGTAAACATAAAACACCAGCTGGAGATGATTAAGTTCCTCTTAGTGTCAGAACCTGCTGGCAGTGTAAATTAGTTCAGGTGTGAGGGATTATAATGTAACGTCTACTGTAAGCCTCCTGGGGAGAGTCTTGTTGTGCAAAGCAGCTAAATAAAGGCTCAGTCGCTGAAGTGCGTGTATGGAGCGACTGACCACATGCCAGTCCTGTACTGCGCTGGTTTGTAAACGGCCTTCAGGGTTGATTTGCTTTGTCTTTGTTCGGTTTTGCTGAACTGCTCACGGCGGATTCAGGCTTTGGATGTGGAGGCAGTTATTGACTAGTGCAGTCGGGCTCGGTAAATGCCAGATTGTTTGCCAAGAAATCACAAGAGTACAAACATGCATACGCTCACCTCACTGTCTCATTATTTCACTCCTATTCTTTTCCTTTCAACACTCAAACCACAAGCATCAGACGTCAGGAGGAGAAGAGAAGCGCTTTGAAACAGACCGATATCCAGTCTCATTTTTCGAAACTTTAAAAACTTCAAAAAGTCTGAATTCACCAAAATGCATCTCTTACTGGCAAAAGCAAACGTAAACGTTAACTTTCCTCATAAGCAAACGCTTCTTTAAAAACGTACACAAGCCCATCTAATCCATAAACACTACTGATTATTAACCACGCACTAATACAGGAGTTGGCAACCCAAATGTTAAGAAGAACCATTTTTTTCCTTTCAACAAAAATCAAACCACCTTGGAAGCCTTAACATTTTATGTCCATTTTACCATCTTGGCTGTGTCTAAGTATGTGTTAATGTACTGGTATAGGCTGAAAAATATAAACAAAAACGCAGACTTACTTTGCTCTGCTTTAAGCTTTAGCTCAGCTATAGCTGCTTTTCTCACATCTCCAGCAGGAAACCTTTTCAACCAAAGTAGAGCAGTTTCTTGTAGAAATGTCTCTGAACATTTGGCTTTTTATTTTCTTGTTCGAATTTTCCTGTTCCGTCTTGAGCGTGAATGTAACTGCTGGACCATTTAAGGTGGAATGGGACAATTTGAAACAGCTTCGTGACTTTTTAGTGTTTCCGTTTCTCACTGCAGATTAAACGTATCAGGAAATCAGCTGGAGTGATTATAAACACTAATAAGTCCATTCGTCTCCAAATTATCGATGTTCATCTTAAATCTCTCTCTTTGCCGTTTCGTTAGCTACTAGCTAGACGAGACTGCTGTCTGTGTTGCTATGGTGACCAGCAGTCTGCGCTGATCTTCAGGGTTAAAGGGTGAATTAGCAGTTCTACATTAACTCCAGAGTTTAAGACCATTTATTGTTAAACTGTGTTGAACGATCAGCAGAGCTTTATTTTACTGTAAAGGAGGATTATTTTATTTTTACCTACTAATCTGATTCAGCTGTGGAGCCACAACAGGGCAGTGGAAGAGCCGCATGCAGCTCCGGAGCCGCATGTTGCAGAACGCTGTATTAGTACAATCAGTATTTCACTTTTATTTAAAGAGATGCAAATTAGTTTTTGGAGAAAGTACAATTAAACATGGACATTCTATAATTAGAATCTATTTATTTAGAAATATATTCAGAAAGAAAATAATGTGGATGCATTGTGAATTAACATTGCATACGCTCTTAAAAAAGATCAAGGGTTCTTTAGTAAAGACAGTTGTTCTATATAGAACCATGAACACTCAAAGAACCATTTGCATGCTTAAAAGGTTCTCTGCATGTTGAAATGTAGAATATGTTGTACACACTTAAAAAGATGGTTCTTTAGTAAAGAAAATGGTTCTATATAAAACCATGAAGACTCAAAGAACCCTTTTGCATGATTAAAGGGTTCTTTGCACCATTAAAAGGTTCTTCAGATTAATGGAGAATGTGCTTTAGATGGTTCTGTATAAAACCTTTTTTGAAAAGGACATCATAATAATAGAAGAACCCTTTTTGGTGCTTCAATATACAACATCATGCAAAGGGTTATTGAGTGTTCATGGTTCTACATAGAACCATTTTTTACTCCTAAGGAACCCTCAAACCCATCTTTCTTAGTGTGTATGGTTCTATATAACACCAGAAAGGGTTTTGCTATAGTTATGATGTCAAGCTTATAACAATAGCAGAACCCTTTAGTGTTATATAGAACGCTTTTAAAAAATATTCCATATAGAACCATATACAACACATTCTCCATCAATCTGAAGAACGATTCCATGATGCAAAGAACCCTTTAATCATACAAAGCGTTCTTTAAGTGTTCATCGTTCTACATAACACAATTTTTTATTCCTAAGAAAACCTTGAAGAACTATCTTTTTTAAGAGTGTGCATGGTTCTCTATAACACCAGAAAGGGTTCTGCTACAGTTATGACATCAAGCAACAGAACCCTTTTTAGTGCTATATTGAACCCTTTTTATAAAGGTTCTTTATGGAATCATATACAACACATTCTCCATCAATCTGAAGAACCATTTAATCATGCAAAGTGTTCATGGTTCTATATAGAACCACTGTCTTTACTAAAGAACCCCTGCAGAGCTGTCTTTACGAGAACTGAAGTCAGAGTCTTCAGAGTGTAGTGAGGGAGTGTGTCAGTGAAGCGAGTGTGTGTTCATGTGTGTGTCTTTGTGCTGTTTCAGACATTCCTGACGACCCCCAGGCCGCAGAGGCGTACTACTGCGAGGACGGGTTCGAGTCCTGCTCGGATGAAGACGATTCCTCTGCAGCTCCGTCCTCCTCCGCCCGTTTCTGCCAGACGTCCGGACAGGTGAGGAAGAGACGTCCCTTCGGACGAGCGGATAAAAGCAAAACTGTCAGTCAGATAAAATGACCTGAGAGAGATTTAAATGTCAGTGATGTCCGTATCTTTTCTTGAGGGTGCTTTAGCATTCAGGTCACTCTCAGGAAGGAAACAAAGAGTGAATTGAGTAATTTAAGTGTAATTCCACCATTTTTTTCTTGCATAATTAAGTGGTTAATGTGTAAACAATGTCATTGAGTGGTTTGATGTGAAATAGTTCATTGTAGAGAAACTTACCAGGTTACAGTGGTGGTCATAGGAACCAGGGGCTGGATTCACAAAAGTGTCTTGAGAAAGAAAATCTTAAATAAGACGTTTTAAACATTAATATAGCGGCAAACAGCTACTTTCAGTGTAAAGATGTGGTGGAGTGATGCCGTGTGTGCATTTTAGTCCTGCCCTGTCAAAATGTCGCCCTCCCCGTGTTTCGTTTAGCCTTCCCCAGACAGTGACCGCCCACACAGCAGTGTGCGTGGAACCGGGAGCTTAGGTGCTGCAATGTAGTCTAAGTTCCACAAAGATCTACAAAAGTGCGTTGGCCTTGACAATGCACATCCATGAACTTGAGGGGCGGAGCTTCTGAAGGAGCACTGAAGGGAGGGGCTTGTTTGTTTTGCTGTTGAGTTCAAGTGTCAACAATCGTCCTCCATGGGCCGGATTCACAAAAGTGTCTTAAGAAAGAAAATCCTCCTCCTTAATTGTGTGTTTTTTCTTAACTTCAATCTTAAGAAAAATGTTATTCTTCAAATAACTTCTTAAGAATTACCTTTTTTATAGTTTCTTAAGAATAATTCTAAGAGCAAGAGTTTTTCTTAAAAACATTGTTTTTAAATGTTTTCTTAACCGTACCACAGCCTCACACTGTCTTAGGCTGTTAGAGTTGATGAGGTCAGCGTCTAAATTTATCAGTTTATCTACATCTGCCCATCCTCGTCTCTTGCTTTCTGCCATCACCCCACATTTATTGTATTTTCCAAGGAGGATTTTTTTCCTGTTGGCTATTTCTTGCACCGTAACCTCTAGTTTCTTGTTGGCTAATTTTTTAAACGCTTGCCTTTATGTTTTTCCTCCATTTTGCTCTGAGCAGATTAAACTAAATAACAGAAATAACAGTTAATACAAATTAAAAATGTATCTTGCGTCGTTTATGGTGCATGGTAAAATGCAACTTAGCCGGCATAAGAATACAATGAAGATTTTCTTAAGAAAATCATAAGAAAATAATTACGATTATTTTAAGAGAATATTTGAGATTTTCTCACTTTTTTCGAGAACTGCATTTAAAAACATTCCTATGAACTTCTTAGTGTTTGTCTTAAGAACATTTGCAACTTTTTTCTCAAGAAAGTTTTTGTGAATCCGGCCCCTGAATCGTATAGTACTCCTTTAACTTCATTCTTAAGAAAAAAGTTACGAAAGATTGTTATACATCAAATCAAGGAGTATTTTTTCCCTATTGGCTGTTTCTTCCTCCATCACCTCTGGATCTTTAGAATTTTTTAAACGCTTGGTTTGATGTTTTTCCCCTATTTTGCTCCTCTGAATGGATGAATACAAATTTGAAATGTATCTTGTGCCATTTATGGTAAGCTGCAAAATGCAACACAGCATATTAAGAAAATAAAGATTTTCTTAATAAAATCTCAAGAAAATAATTAAGATTATAGAAAATATTTTGGAACTTGGAGAACTTGGAGAATTGCGTTTAAGAACATTCTGAACTTATTATTGTTTGTCTTGAGAGCCTTTGCAAGTTTTTTCTTAAGAAAACTTTTATGAATCCGGCTCCAGATGTTTGAAGAGCTTAATTCCTTTAAAAATGCATTTTTAAATGCATATTCATGGTGGAGGGATACATGCAGGGTATTGTGCTGCAAAATAGTCCCCAAAGAATTTCTTTTCAGATTTATCACTATTTTCCATCATCAACATTCATATAAACTCAGAAGACTCGTGTAGGTTCACTGGTGGTTCTGGATAGTAAATAAAATGTCTATATTTGTGTTGTAGTCATGGCGACCCCTGGTTCCTATCACCACCACTGTAATGACATCTGAACCATTTCACACCAAGCCTCTCTGAATCACTTTCAGAACTGCAGTGTTTCCTGACGTTAACCCATAAAATGTCAAGTTTGAGGCGTCATTATAAAGTCTCTCTGTATTCATTATAAAAGGCAACACCATATAATTGGCGTTATACATCGTTGCATGATACCATGCACTGTTTTCTGCACACTCCATATGGATTTTTCACCCTTGAACTGCAGCTGATTGTTTGGCTGAATAATTTACTTCTAAACAAAGCAAACAAACACAGGAAATCCAACCAATTAAAGAAGGAGGTAATTAGAATCCTCTTTGTTGTGCTAAGCAGTGTTTAACAGTGCTGTAGGTGGAAAGTTAAACGTTCAGAGTTTTAAATCACTTCAGCTGTTCGCTGGAACAGAAGTGAGTCAGACTGGTGCGCTGACGTCCACTCCAGGCCACTCCTGGAGGAAAAGCGCAAACGTGGCTAATAACGAAAATGTTAAACGGGCCGCACTAATTGGTGCCCATTGGCTGCCATTTATTCTTCACCACCGTAGCACTTCTGTCCAAACTACTCTCTAAAGGTCATTCTAGAGTGTCTACAGAGTGAAGCACGGCGCTGAGGTGCATCATTGCCTGAGGGAGAGACTTTTATTGTGTTCTTTATTGCCAACTACCTGAACTCTCACACAGTCTGGACATTAAGGATGGCTTTAGATGCTGATGATTGCCATCCCCCACCACGATAATTGGGTTAGAGGAGGCTTGTTGGGAGACAGATTGCAGTAGCATCTCTCTATTATTGTGGGTTTTCAGAGATAAAGTCATGCTCACTCTGCCTTATTGCACTCATTAGATTGTCCTATTTCCCACCTGCAAAACTATAATTACAAAGGCTTTGTGTTCAGAAGTGCTTCCTGTCCAGAAGCATAAAGGATTTGCTAGACAAGCCTATTTGGTAAAAGCTAGTGAGCAAGCTAGTTAGCTAGACTGATTATCTTAGTATTTTCTCCCATTGTAAAAATATACACTGGTTGCAGATGGAACTTGGAGGATTTACTAGCCAGGTCTGTGTGGTTAACGCAGTGTTAGCAAGCTAGATTGATTCATTTAGGTATTTTTCTACTGTAAACATGTACAGAATGAACATCCCTGCTGAAAAGACCAGCAGACACCAGCATGAATTCCATCCTGGTCTAAGCTGGTTTATGCTGGTTTGTGCTGGTCTGGTGCTGGTTTAGTTGGTCACCCAGTATGGTCAACATACCAGCAACACAACTCTCCATTTTTGTCGTTTTTTCAGTTTTTCACATAATTTGAAAATGCCTGGTCTTTTACATTGTGTGTAAATGTCATGATGAATGGACCAAAAGAAACGGCCCAAAATTACTTGGGGAAACGTCTGGTTCCATTGACTTACAGTAAAAGTAAAGTATGTTTTTTCCTTCTCCTGTAAAGTATTTGGTAAAGGCACCATTAATGTTAGCTAGTTAGCTATTTAGCTAGACTGATTTATTTTGGTATGTTCCTAAAATTGTCCCCCCACTGGCAAAATGTATGTAACTGCCATTTTTATTTTAACATTTTTCCCCATTGTTAAAATTACCTAGCTAGTTAGGTAGTCTGCTAATGTTAGCTAGTTAGCAGGCCTGATTATTTTAGTGTTTTCTCCCATAGTAAAAACAATACAATGGTTACAGTGGAACATGGAGGATTTGCTAGCCAAGCCGGTTTGGTTAAACCACTGTTCGCTAGCTAGATTGATTTATTTAGGTATTTTCCTAAAAATCCCCACTGAATGAAAACAGTAGTTACAGATGGAAACATCCCTGCTGAAAAGACCAGCAGACACCAGTGTGAATTCCATCCTGGTCTAAGCTTGTTTTTGCTGGTTTACGCTGGTCTGGTGCTGGTTTAGTTGGTCAACCAGCATGGTCAGCGTACCAGCATCCGAAACACAACATATCACTGCTGTCGGAACAAAACCTCATATCTCCATTTTGGTCGTTTTTCAGTTTTTGACATAATTTGAAAATGCCTTTCACCTTTTACACTGTGTGTAAATTTAATGATGAATGGACCAAAAGAAACGACCAAAATTACTTGGAAAAATGTCTGGTTCCATTGATTCCAAGATAAATTTGTTTTTTTTCCTTCTCCTGTAAAGTTGTCGTTTTGGAGGTGCAAGGTTTTGTTCCAACAACAGCGAAATGCAGGTTTTGCTGGTGACTATGCTGGCTTTTCTTGAGGGGATAGAAGATTTCCTAGCCAAGCTTATTCGGTAATTGCACCGCCAATGATTTTTTTTGGTATGTTCCTAAAATTGTCCTTCATTGTAAAAATGTATGTAATGCCAACAGATGGAAATGTGGAGGATTTTCAAGCGCTGCTAGAAACGAATGCACCCCTAACATTAGCTAGTTAGCTAGCTTGACCTATTTTGGTATCTTCTTAACATTTTCCCCCATTGTTAAAATTAACAGCAGTTACTGATGGAAACACACAAGCTTTTCCAGCCAAGACTACTTGGAAAATGCACTGCTAATATTAGCTAGTTAGCAAAAACGGTCCCTCATTGCGAAAATGTACACAATGCAAACAATGGTTACAGATTCTCTAGCCAAGCCTAGCTGGTAAAGATACCACTAACAATAGCTAGTTAGCTAGCCAGTGCTAGCTAGTTTGGGATCTATTTCCCCTCATTGTTAAAATGTACATAATGCAATCAGCGCTTAAATATGGAAACAGAAGATTTTCTAGCCGAGACTGTTTGGTAAGCTCACTGCTAATGTTAGCTATTTGGCTAGCCTGATTTATTTAGGTATTTTTCCTAAAATGTGCCCCCCACAGAAAAACTACACGGGCCTCATTCGCCAACCCTTCTTAAGTAGAAACAACTTCTTAAACCCACTTCTGCAGACGAAGATTCTGTCATTCACCAGTGTCTCTTATGTGGGATTTGTTCTTAGGTAAGAACAGAATCTGCACACTCAAGAGCACAAAGGTGAGAACAGTTCTGCGCTTTAAGAACACGTCATGAATCTGGCGTAACTTTGGTATTTTCCTAACATTTCCTCACATTAATAAAACGTACAAAATGCAAACAGAAATCTCAGACGTACGTAAATGTCTGTGGCGTAATTCGTGGCTTCTAAAACTAGAAAAATTAAGGATTATCTACGTTCACCCACTCAGGTCAATCTTTCCTCCAGCATAATGAAAGGTCAGGATTCAGAACTGTACAGTTTCCACGTGTGATATTTACAGTAATTCTGATGCTACATGAAGGCAGCATCAGCTACACTGGACTCTGCCTGAGGTTTCAGTGAATTGTGAATCGGCCTGGTCCACCAGTTCACAGGGGGATTCTTCTCCAAAGCCTAGCGGACCGGACCATCTTAACACTCTCTGCTTGAATTATTCACACGCGGCACTGGATCTACTGTACGCATGACATGCTGGCCCCTGACATGGGGGCTGGAGGAGTGTCAGATTTTGGAGAGCATCTCTCCAGCTCCTCTGTCTCACACATGCTTTACTGCTTCAGGGAGTTTTGCTCAAATTTTTTAATGTACTATTCTGTCTATTCTGTTTTTTTCACACATTTATCTAGTTTTTTATTTTACTTTATTTGGTCTAATGACCTGTTTCACGGAGGAGGTGTATTTGTGTGAATTTCATGGCGTACCAAAACCAATTAGTGCATGTTACAATAATAGTTTGACGAAAAATGGACTTGCTTATGTGGTTTCGGAAAATGCAGACTTCAAAAAAGCTTCTACTGCTGATTTATCTACACAGCTTTTTGCCCATTTTTACACTTGGACCTCAGTAGATTACTGATTAAAAATGGGCAAAAAGCTGTGTAGATAAATCAGCAGTAGAAGCTTTTTTGAAGTCTGCATTTTCCGAAACCACATAAGCAAGTCCATTTTTAATCATTAGCCCTTTTCACACTCGGACCTCAGTAGGTTACTGACATACCTTTACTTTTACCTTTGTTTTGGTTTTATGTGCTTTGTACTTCCTTTTAGTTATTTGTTTTATTAATTTTAAGCCACTTTTTTGTTTTTCACTCTTGAGCACTTTTTATTTTTCCTTTTGATTTTCTTTGCTTTTATTTTATTTATGTAAAGCACAAAGTGCCTCGTTCACAAATTGTTCTCAAGAAGAAATTTCTTCTTAAAACCCACTTTTCACAAAGTTTTTAAAAATGCTCAGATGAGGTTTTACACGCCCGTTTACAGCCCTATAATTTAGCCCTGGAATAAAACAGTCTGTTTTCCCTTTTTTGAACGGCTCAGTAATATTGATGAGCTCTGCTCTGATTGGCTGGTTTACAGTGAGGCACTGTGACGGCTCACACAGAAACAACATGTCAAAATAGACACAGGCGGGAAAATAAAATGAACCTCTGTGTAAAAAAGTTGGTCCTCATGCTGTTATCCAGCTGTGCCAGTCACTTGGAGCTTGCAGAGCAAACTAACAACTTTGAATGAAAGTTCCTCCTTAATTAAAGTGAATTGAGGATCCTGTTAAAGATGTGGGAGTTGAAGTCGGCCTCCTGTTCACCAGCTTGTTTTGCGAAATAATGATACCGCAGTTACATTCTGGCGTCTGTACAAGGTGTAGCATTTAAGGTGAAATGACGTTAGATTAAGAAGCTGGTGAATAGGAAGAACTTCAGTCTTGTTTAATAGTGAACGTCAGTCTGCTGACAGTTTGGTTCCTCGGGAAGGGAATGAAAAGTGCTAACATCCCTTCACAGCCTGGAGCTACATTTCTGCACACAGTCTGCCTTTTTTCATTGCTGCTCCAAACTCTTTAGAATTCTCTTCATAATCATGAATCTTTGGAGCTCTTCTTGAATCCCAGCACCTCCGTCACCCTGGATTTGACGACTGTAAATGCGACCACTGAAAGATGGTAGATTGCTCTCAGTTCTCTACACAAAAGATGGTTCTTTAGAGGGTTCTTTAGTTAAGAAAATGGCTCTGTATAGAACCATGAACACTCAAAGAACCCTCTGCATGATTCAAAGTTTTTTTGCATCATGAAAGCGTTCTTCAGATTGATCAGAATGCGCTGTAGATGGTTCTATATAGCACCCAGAAGGGTTCTTCTATGGTGGATGTCAAGCTTGCAACAATAAGCTTTTGTGTCTGTTGCACATTCATGCCCATTCTCCATCAGTCTGAAGAACCCTTTCATGATTCAAAGAACTCTTTAGTCATGCAGAGGGTTCTTGTGCTCATGGTTCTATATAGAACCATTTTCTTAACCATAGAACCGTTTAAGCACCATCCTTTTTAAGGGTGTGCTAAAAATGATCTCATGTGATGCTCTTTAGTGAGCGCGCTCCTCATGCTGGAGCTGACATAGTGCAGGACCGTCTCCCTGAGCTTTTCTCCAGAGAGATCAGCCGTCATCCCCTCGCGGCCCCCGGCTCACAGCTGCGATCCAATCTCCTCCAACAAGCGGCAAGCGGCGCGGCGGGCCAGGTCAGATTAAAACGATTTGTCACTGCTGCGAGAAACAGGGGAGATGAAACCTGAGGATGGGCTGGAATTGACTTCTGCTCCAGTGGATGTTTGATAATTAGCTGGTCCACAGAGAGAGCCCAGTTGCCCTGATTGGGCAGTACATTTTTATGGGGATGTTTTTTTTTGTGCGTGAGATGGAGTGGGTTTTTTCTCTTTATATATATACTGGGTGTGGGTACTACACTCATCTACTTGGTATCCCCAGTGGCAGACCCCAATTACAACACCCATCACAGAAGGAGAGACATTCCAGGGTTTCCCCAAACCAGCCTGAGAGCACAGACGGCCTCCACGCTTTACACATCCTACAATTTCTTGTAGTTTATTTTTCCACTTTTTCGTTTGTGTACTTTTATACACCAAAAACAAACATTGTTCATTTTCCAACCTCTCTTTGTTTTTTAGAATTAAACAGGTGGTTTCTATGTGCACCCTTAAGGCTGATAAACACCAATCAGGCAGAACATTATGACCACCTCCTTGTTTCTACACTCATTGTCCATTTTATCAGCTCCACTTACTATATAGGTGCACTTTGTAGTTCTACAGTTACAGACTGTAGTCCATCTGTTTCTCTGATACTTTGTTAGCCCCCTTTTACCCTGTTCTTCAGTGGTCAGGACCCCCATGGACCCTCACAGAGCAGGTACTATTTGGGTGGTGGATCATTCTCAGCACTGCAGTAACACTGACGTGGTGGTGGTGTGTTAGTGTGTGTTGTGCTGGTACGAGTGGATCAGACACAGCAGTGCTGCTGTATAAATGTAAATGTGTTGGTTAGTGACATCACAAAAACAATGAATTAAAACTTGGGTGTTTTTTGTAGCTTAGTTCCCACACATGGACTGTATGGGCTGTGGAGTGAATAATACTTTTTGATACCATTTTTATGTGATTTTTATTTGAAGGCCCTTTTGACTGATATATGCACTGTTCCCATTAGCTGTGAGACTGTCCTGCATCCTTTTATCTCTTTTAGTTCTCACCAACAAGTAAAAGCCAGTCTGAGATTTACTCTTGTCCGGTCTCTCACTCGGTCACTCTCTCTTTTCCTCTTCCTCGGTCTCTTTGCAGCCTCTGCCATGATGTCTGTGCTGGGAATATCAAGCTTATATCTAGCTGAGTTGTTGGTCTGTGACGTGGTGCCGTAAAGCGTTACGCAGTTCTGGCAAGAGGTTCTTGTGCTTCTCCTCAAAAGTTACATAGTGCTATAGCAGGCTATGGCAACGAGATGCCATTCTGACTATTATAAGACAGTGTAGAATCAAAATGATTTTAAAGCTGTTATTTTAAGGTAAAATTGTTGCATAATGTTGCTTTAATCAATTAATTTATTATGTGATTCATACCCTTGAAGATGAATGGAATCGGGGTGATTCAGTGGAACATGCAGAAAACAACAACATCATAAGGTTTTCTCTCTCTCTCTCTCTCTCTCTCTCTCTCTCTTGTTCTCTCTCTCGTTTAGGACAGTGATCTAGAAGCCATGGTGAGACACATGGAGAATGTTCTGGATGAGAAATACAGCAGTGAGTACAGAACACCCACATACTGTCATTCCTGTCATACAGTACCATACGGTACGGAAAAGTTTCCTGCCAGAGATGCGAGAAAAGTGGCTATAGCTGAGCTACAGCTTAAAGCAGAGCAAAGTAGGTCTGTGTTTTCGTTTATATTTTTTAGTCTATACTAGCACATTATACTACAGTTAGTTCCGGCCACGCAAGCTGATTGAGAAGCGTTCTAACCGTGCTGTTATTTCACCATAACATCACAGCTTTTTCACAAACACTCTACCACTCCGCTGAGACGCCATTGCTAAGCAACGACTTTGACAGCTGTAGGAGACGCTCAAGAACATTTGAACGTTTTTACTTCTTACTTCGCCACAAACAGAAAATGGACACTTTTAAGATCACGTTTGACCGACAGACGATTTGGACCGACTCTGAAGATGAGACAACACTAAATTCCCAAACTGTCAGTTTGTCTGTGGGCGGAGCTCGTTACTCTGACGTAGCAACAAGCTGCTCGTTAAGGAACTATAATTTGGTGAAGGAACTGCAAACATTAAACCATATTAAACGCCACGTTCACGGCCCAGTTTATTAATTTATTACTTTATTTATTTAACTGTAGTATTAAAGCAATAGAACCCTCGAGGAGTGTGTTATCGCCAATAACATCACGGCTGTGATGATCTACGGCGACCAAATCACAGCCATGAGGTTATTTTGGGATAACACACTCCCTCTAGTGATCCACTGCTTAATTAGCACATATTAAAACATAATTTCAGCCAAGATGGTAAAACGTTACTTCAATAAAATGGACATAAATGTGGCCTTCAAGGTGGTTTGATTTTTGTTGAAAGAATAAAATGGCTCTTCTTAACATTTGGGTTGCTGACCCCTGGCCTAGATGGACAGTTCTGCTTCATCCTCTCATTGAAGTTGTTAATAAAGAGCAGCCTTAACACAAAGGGAAGGTGGGGCCCTTGCGTAATTTGCGGGGCCCTATGCAACGCAGCGAGCATATAGGCTTGACCGGCTCTGAATTTAATCCTCTGAATACATTTACACATGAGGTCAAGAGGTCAGCAGATATATAGATGCACATACACACCTCACTTTCTTTACTGTTCACACAAGAGGTCAGTGGACATATATGTGCACACACGCACACTCTCGAGAAACAATGAGTCTGGATGACCACAGACGCTCCTCCGGAAATGAATGATAAAGCATTCCTTATAATCTTTCTCTCTCTCTCTCTCTCTCTCTCTCTCTCCTCTCTCTCTCTCTCTCTCTGTGTGATAATGAGCGTCTTCCCCATTGGAGTGAGTAACGAGGCAGTCTGCCTGTTCTTCTCTTCCTCCAAGCCACTCAGACATTTACATTGATTGGGTCATTCATGTGGAGCTATTTACGGGTTCTGGTCAGATCAAGTGCCTCTCCTGCACTTCCTCCAGGACAAAGCTGCAATCAGTGTTTCCGTCCTGCTCCCCGTTTCCGTCCTGACTGATGTTACCTCTTCAGGTTTCAGCGGCTTTTTTTGAATCTCCTGTTCGGCTCTAATCGCTGCCCTTTACTGTAACTTATAGACTTTTTGAGAGTTTTTGAGTGGTGGTTGAAAATGTCCATCATGCAACCGTCTCAAGTACAGTTAGCAAACAAAAAAAAGATAGAAAAATATTTGCCAATGAAAAAAGCAAAAGCTGTGTTTATAAATAAAAAAAAATATTGTTTTCATAAAGTAACCCGTAAATGATTTACAGCTTGTATAAGAAAAGCACTGACCAATAGAATGAGACGCTCTGCAGCAGCCTCACATGAGCCTAAGGTCACCAAGCCCAATGCTAAGCGTGGGCTAGAGGGGTATAAAGCCCCTCAGCATCGAAACAGCAGCGGAAATCTTCCCAGAAGATTAACACCCTATTAACACCGTTCATTTTTGGGTTCGTCAGCTCTTCAAGGGTTCTTTAGAAAAAAAAGTGTTCTATATAGAACCATGAACACTCAAAGGACCCTGTGCATCATTAAAGGATTCTTCAGATTGATGGAGAATGTGCTGTAGATGGTTCTATGTAGTACCCAAAGGGTTTTTCTATTGTTACAAGCTTAGCATGCTGCATAGAACCCTTTTCAAAAAGGTTTCATATAGAACCATCTACAGCACATTCTGAAGAACCTTTTCATAATGCAAAGAAACCTTTAATCATGCAAAGAGTTCTTTAAGTGTTCTATAGAGAACCATTTTATTTATTAAAGAACTCTTGAAGAACCATCATTTTAAGAGTGTACATCAGCTGCTGGCTGAACCAGGAAATAACAGGACCCAGTAATTTGCAGAGAGGATACAAATAATGATTTCAGCGCTTCTGTTGATTTTAGCTGCGATTGGTTATTGATCGCAAGCAGCTACAATATTAGCTTATGCCTTGAAATTTGCTCTGTGTGTGTACATTGTGCGTGTGTGTGTGTGTGTGTGTGTGTGTGTGTGTGTGTTCGTGCGTGCGTGTGTGTGTGTGTGTGTGTGTGTGTGTCTGTTCGTGTGTGTGTGTGTGTGTGTGTCTCTCTCTCAGATACACAGAAACAGATGGAGAATATGCTGGTGATATTTTCAGTTCTCAGTTTTTTCTGTCGCTCATATTTAATTACAGGGAACTGCTTTAATATCAACACTGTTACTGTAATATAATGTCAGGTATTAAAGCACCTCAGTGCCTCAGTAATCTCCTCCTTACGGACGCAGCACACCTCTCCGCATGGAGCGGTCAGTGAGAGCATTAAAGTGAAAGTTTAAACAGAAAATCAGTTTCAGTTTCTGAGTTGAGTCCAAGACTCAAAAAGAGAACCTTCATAAGAGCATGAGGAAGAACCACTGAGAGGAACCGAGGCTCAAAAAGAGAACCTTCCTAAAAGCATGAGGAAGAACCACTGAGAGGAACCGAGGCTCAAAAAGAGAACCTCCCTAAAAGCATAAGCAAGAACCACCGAGAGGAACTGAGGCTCAACAAGAGAACCTCCCTAAAAGCATAAGCAAGAACCACCAAGAGGAACTGAGACTCAAAAAGAGAACCTTCCTAAGAGCATGAGCAAGAACCACTGAGAGGAACCGAGGCTCAAAAAGAGAACCTTCCTAAAAGCATGAGGAAGAACCACTGAGAGGAACTGTGACTCAAAAGAGAACCTTCACAAGATCATGAGGAAGAACCACTGAGAGGAACCAAGACTCAAAAACAGAACCTTCCTAAATGCATGATGAAAACCACTGAGAGGAACCGAGACTCAAAAAGAGAACCTTGGTAGGAGCATGAGGAAGAACCACTGAGAGGAACCAAGGCTCAAAAAGAGAACCTTCCTAAGATCATGAGGAAGAACCACTGAGAGGAACCGAGGCTTAAAAATAAAACCTCCCTAAGAGCATGAGGAAAACCACTGAGCAGAACCGTGAGTCAAAAAGAGAACCTTTCTAAGATCATTAAAAAGAACCATGGAGAGGAACTGAGACTCAAAAAGAGAACCTCCCTAAGTGCGTGAGGCAGAACCGCTGAGAGGTACCTCAGATGTATCGATCGATGCAGTCTGGTTTGGTTTCTGACATTTAGCTTCTTTAGTTTAGCACTGCAGCTACGAGGCTAATACCACTAAGCAGAACCGAGACTCAAAGAGAACCTTGGTATGAGTGTGGAGAAGAACCACTGAGAGGAACCGTGACTCAAAGAGAACCTTGGTATGAGTGTGAGGAAGAACCACTGAGAGGAACCGTGACTCAAAGAGAACCTTCCTAAGAGCATGAAGAAGAACCACTGAGAGGAACCGTGACTCAAAGAGAACCTTGGTATGAGTGTGAGGAAGAACCACTAAGCGGAACCTAGACTCAAAGAGAACCTCCCGAAGAACCACTGGGAGATCACACAGAGAGAGTGTAGTTATGATCCAGAGCTGCAGTTTAGAGACACAGTAACTAAAAGCTGCCTGTAAAAAAGCACACAGAGAAGATTATGAGAGATTAATAAATGAGAATAATAAATAAAAAGACATAATAATAAAAGAAATAATGATAAAATGTAACTTAATGAAAAAAACGTGTTCTTTTCAAAAGCGCTGAGTGTGTCAGGCCTTATGAGATATTCTAAAATACACAATGAAGGGATTTGATGTGGGATGTGATGTAATCCCTCATTCTGGATCATGTCAGGCAGCATCGCTCTGACTCTGTAATAGAGCTTTTGGGTGGCTCAGATAAGACAACATTACAGGAATCCAGTCTAACAGACAAAAGGCATGGAGACGTTTCTCTGTCAGATATTAAAGGAACGTCTTAGACTTCAGGGACACGACAGAGGGATAGCAGGACTTTCTACAGACCGCACTGATGTGCTTCTTAAGGAAGTAACCTGCTCGGCTTAAAATGCTGAGTTCATTAAAACTAACCTAGTACTGCAGTCAAACTAGTTCTCTTAGCATGAGGAAGAACCACTGAGAGGAACTGTGACTCAAAAATAGAACCTCCATAAGAGCATGAGGAAGAACCACTGAGAGGAACTGTGACTCAAAAAGAGAACGTCCCTAAGAGCATGAGGAAGAACCACTGAGAGGAACCGAGACTCAAAAAGAGAACGTCCCTGAGAGCATGAGGAAGAACCATTGAGAGGAACCGAGACTCAAAAAGAGGACTTTCCTCAGAACATGAGGAAGAACCACTGAGAGGAACTGAGACTCAAAAATAGAACCTCCCTAAAAACATTTGCCTATTCAGCCTACAGCAGTTTAGCCCCGCCCACTCACACTGCATTTATATGGAGTTTTATCCTGGACTGCTTTTTCGACGAGGCACAATGCAGGACAGCCAATCAAGACAAAAGAAATGTACATATTTGAATCTTAAAGAATCAGTGAGATAAACAGCCTGTTTGGTTGTAAAGGATAAAGAGAGGTTGAAAAATGGCCTCATAAAAGACTGAACAAATAAAGATAAACGAATAGAAGGCCACCTTTTTTCGAACAGCCCTTATTAGATGATCTTTATTGTTTAAATTATTAACAGGCTGTTTGTGATTCTCAACAGTCTCATGCTGTGTTCACATGTTTGCAATAGGCCAGGAGTCACAACCCAAATGTTGAAGAGCCATTTGGTCTTTTTTTCAGTATAAATCAAACCACCTTGGGAGCCACAATATTTTATGTCCATTTTACCATCTTGGCTGTAAATCTGTCTCAGTACATGCTGATGTACTAGAATAGGCTAAAAAATATAAATGAAAACTCAGACTTACTTTGCTCTGCTTTAAGCTTTCAGCTCAGCTAAAGCTGCTTTTCTCGCATCTCCAGCAGGAAACTTTTCCTCAAAACTAGAACAGTTTCTTGTAAAATGTCTCTCAACAGTCAAGTTTTTACGAGGCTGAAGTCGCTTCTCATTCGCCAGCTTCTTGTTTGAATTTTCCTGTTCCACCTTAAATGGCACCTGATGTGCCACAATGTAACTAATGCACCATTTAAGGTGGAACAGGAAAATTCGGACAAGAGTCATATTTTCATTAAAACACAAAAAGGTTTACTAAATTGCAGAAAATATATGTTTTGGTAGTGACTGTTCTAAATGTTCCACACTGATTTTCAGACTTTGGGACACATTAACTTCAAAACAATGGGATCTAACTGCTCAGCATGTGGCCACGAGGAAATGCAAACGTTTTGTGTTTCGGGAATGACATGAAAATATGGAGCAGCGCTTTTTTTTATTAATTAAAAAAATTATGGAGCCCCACTGCTGACATCCCATGTAAATAAAAATAATGCGTGGCCATGACTTATTAACATGTGGAAACAAGATCGTAATGCGTAGCCACAACTTAGTAGGGCGTGGGAATGAGATAATTAAGTCGTGGCCATGACTTAGTAAGGCACGGGAATGAGATCATGCAATCCCCTGAGCCGACAGTACATGACTGAAGTGCCCTTGAGCAAGACACCTAACCCCCAACTGCTCCTCGGGCGCCGGATAGGGCTGCCCACCGCTTTGGGCAAGTGTGCTCACTGCCCCCTAGTGTGTGTGTTCACTAGTGTGTATGTGGGTTAAATGTACGGATGGGTTAAATGTGAAGGTGAAATTTCCCCATCATGGGACTAATAAGGGTCACTTAATCTTAATCTTCCCACGCCTTACTAAATTGTGGACACGCATTACAATCTCAATCCCATGCCTTACTAAGTTGTGGCCACGACTTAATTATCTTGTTCCCATATCTTACGCATTATTTTTATTTATACACCAGTCACCAGTGGGGTTCTGTAAAAGTTTAACTCATGATAAATCTAAATCTTCCAGCTTCACTTTAAAATAAATCAAAACAGTGTTTTAAAAAATAAAAAAAAATACAAAAAATTAAAATTTTGGCAGTAAAGAGTGTAAAGAGTGATGATTTGTCCATATTTAGCTTATTAATATCTCTATAAATAGTTTTAATGTGTACAGATTTTCTAGCACCAGTGCTGCCTCCTCAAAAAGTTCACATCCAGCCCTGCTGCACATGATTGCAGTGTCCTTGGCACCACTCTCCAGGAGCAACCACACACACACACACACACACACACACACACACACACACACACACACACTGGCTGTGGTCTGGGCGAGTGAACCGTAACGCACACGTCGGCGTGCCTGACAGCTCAGAGAGGCTCTTTTTTCTGCATGAGCACCTGTGGCAGAGCTACTCTCTCTCATGTCTGCCTTCCCTCAGCACTGGCCTACATAACACACCCCACACAAACAAACTCCACAGCAAACTTTCAGAGAGCCACTGCGCTCAGACGACTAAAGGAGCAAAACAAGAGGCAAAAAACTAAAGAAGAAACTTCAGCTCTGCAGATCTCTCTGCTCACAGCCTCAAAGCTCCGGCACAAAACTAAAGAAGCACAATTCAGCACTAAACAGGGCTAAACAAGACGCCTGCTCATCCAGCGTTGTCCCTGTTTATAGATGACAGTGTGTTGTACAGTGTTAGAAACCACAGAATCAAGTCTATTAGAGATCACTTTAAGAAGAACACCACTAATATTTTGACATGTCTGCATAATTAAATGGTTGAGATGTAAACAGAGTCGTTCAGAGTGGTTTGGTGTGAAACGCTCTGTTCTAGAGAAACTTACAGAGTCAGAACTGTTCACAGTGGTGGTGATAGGAACCAGACGTCCACCTCTAAAAGCTCCCTCACAGAAAGTTACTACAGTAGTTATGAATGGTTATGAATTCACTGCTGATGTCTGAGACATTGAGTGTGTTTGCATGCACTTAATAATCTGATAACTGCAGAAAATCAGATTTTGTCAGCAATTCCGATCAACACGTTTAAATGCACTTGGGTAATCAGATAATGGGGAAACTCCAGGTCTACATGAGTCAGACAGTGATCAGATTTGCTTTACAACCAGCCAATAGACTCACAGAAGAAGACGTGACATAAACGTAATGTAAAACTCAAACTTCATGCTTTTTTAGAAAACATTGCGCCACTTTACCTGAAAATATGAACAAACATCATCTAGAAGATGAAGAATATTTAAATCCCTCATTTCATCAAGCATGTATTTGGTTTCAGAGTCACCCCCAAAGTGTTTTGCTGCGTCTCGCGGCGACGCTGCTCGCTTATTTCTGGTACCACTGTCTGAAATCTGAAAGAAATCAGAGTAAGAGTTCACATGCACTGAGAAATCTGATTACTGAGCTAAAACCTCTTTATCAGATTTCTTAATCAGAATTTCTAGATCGGAGTATGGTGTCTATGACCATTTGAACGATCAGACAACTGCAGAAATCCCTACTAAATTATGATTGGATTATTGAGTGCATGTAAAGGCACTCGCTGTTTTAAAACAATTTTGAGAATGTTTAGGCCTAAAACATTTTTTTGGCAGAGAGGTACATGCAGGGCGCTGTGAGGCAAAATAGTCCCCAAAGAAAACTGATTATTTCAGATTTTCCACTATTTTCCATCATCAACATTCCATATAAACTCAGAAGACTCGTGTAGGTTCACTGGTGGTTCTGGATAGTAAATAAAATGTCTATATCTGTGTTGTAGTCATGGCGACCCCTGGTTCCTATCACCACCACTATAAAGAAATCTGAACCATTTTCACACCAAACCACTCTGAATCACTCTTAATGTATCGTCAGGTGGAAACTACAATAAATTTCCGCTTTAATATACTAAACTCATAACTTCCCAATATCTTCCAGTTATACAGTGCAATACAGAGCTTTCTCTCAAACACACTGGAGATGAATTCTCTGACAGACTCCGCTCGGTGTGCATCATCCCGCGGCGTCGTTTGTTTATGGCGTTTTATGCGTCCTGTCTGTTGTTTCTTCGGACTCAGCGCTGGGTTATAATGGAGGTTTCTCTGTGATGTATTAGATCAATACTGAGATTCAGCGCTGCTGATGAACTCCCAGCGCTCTCACAGCTTAAAGCAATACTTCACCTAAACATGAGGCTGTGAATGAATGAAAGGTAGCTGGAACATAACGGCCTGATTTTGTGCTTATAATGCTAAACATTAGATTTCATGTATTATTACTGCCACTCGCCAGGCTTATTATATCCTAAGGCTGTAACATGTACTTGTACATGCAAAGCAATGCAAACTAAGCTGTTCTTTAAAGGTTCATATCAGGTTCATAACTGAATTTTCCTCACATTTTAAAGGTTAAATTTTAAAAATGAATGGAGTAAGTAGGTCCTCATGAGTGAAATGAAGTAACACAAGTGTGCATGTGTGTTTAAGTAGGGGAAGCAGAGAGTAGTGACCCTCAGTCTGGTCTGCAAAGCATGTCCAGTATCAACACTGCAATGGCTGAGAGCAGAATACAACACATCAGAGAGTGAGTGACCAACTAATACACACACACACACGCAAACACACACACACACGCAAACACACACACACGGACTTGACTTGGTAACAACTACTAAAAGTCTTGGTCTTTACTCGGACTCGGCTACTTAAAAATGTTGGTTTTGACTCAGACTTGAATACTAAAAATCTTGGTCTTGACTCAGACTTGAATACTAAAAATCTTGGTCTCGACTCAGACTCAACTACTAAAAGTTGTGGTCTTGACTCAGACTCGACTACTAAAAGTCTTGGTTTTGACTCTGACTCAACTAGTAAAAATCTTGGTCTTGACTCAGACTTGACTACTAAAAATATTGGTCTTGACTCAGACTTGACTACTAAAAATCTTGGTCTCCACTTGGACTTGACTACTAAAAGTCATTGTCTTGACTCGGACTTGACTACTAAAAGTCATTGTCTTGACTCGGACTTGACTAGTAAAAGTCGTGGTCTTGACTCGGACTCGACGATTAAAAGTCTTGGTCTTGACTCTGACTTGACTACTAAAAATCTTGGTCTTGACTCAGACTTGACTACTAAAAGTCTTGGTCTCAACTTGGACTCGACTACTAAAAGTCTTGGTCTTGACTCAGACTTGACTACTAAAAGTCGTGGTCTTGACTCAGACTTGACTACTAAAAGTCGTGGTCTTGACTCAGACTCGACTACTAAAAGTCTTGGTCTTGACTCAGACTTGACTACTAAAAGTCTTGGTCTCAACTTGGACTCGACAACTAAAAGTCTTCGTCTTGACTCAGACTCGACTACTAAAAGTCGTGATCTTGACTCGGACTCGACTACTAAAAGTCTTGGTCTTGACTCGGACTCAATGTGTCCCGATCTCGGTCTTGACTCGGATTCAGACCTAGCGATCTTGACTGCAACACTACTTATATACACAAAAACTCCCACTTCTCAGGCACATTTGATGCCGATTTGTAAATATTCAAACTGCTTTTTCTGCCTGTCCTGTTCCTCTCTGTGTGTTTCTGGTGTAGTTTCTCTTCTCCGGGCTGAATTCCTCCTTCAAGACAGACTCTCACTCCTGACATCACTCAGTGTTCTCCTCTCTGAATGTGTCGGTGTGCTTTGTAAGCTAAACTCTGCTGTACTGGATACATCATTTCAGCATAAATCTAGTTTAAGTGCTTGCTTTTCCCTACATCAACCATATAGAAAAGCAGATGGGTTTGCTGTAAAAGCCTTTAAACTCCTCCACGCTGCGAGAGTCCTGAATGCATTAGCACGTCCCCAGGCGTATGACTGCACCGTACAGCTAATTCTGCTCTGCTTCTGAGATTTTCAGATTTCAGTTTCTTCCCCAGAGCTGTTCCTGTTGCTCTGTGGCTCAGAGCCGTGTTCTGTATCAGCATGACTCAGCTCGCTGAGGTTTGGGCCTACCTGGCTAACCGGGTAAGACCTCATCGGAGGCCATCTGAGCACGTCTTTATAGTCAGGAATGAATGGAAGGACAGATGTTTGTGTGGTTAACATGTTTAATCCAGAATCGTAGTACAAAAAACAGGCAAGGGTCCACACACGGGCGAACCGGGCTATGCAGGCTAAGTTAAATCAGAATGAGAGAACACAAGCTAGAGGTCACTACACGAAAGAGAAAACATGGTCAAAAAGAGGTCAGACTAGAATCGAGAATGAGAAAACGAGCAAGAAGACAAAACCGGGAAGTCAAACACAGAAATAAAGGCTCGGTGATGCACAGCAGGCTGATACTATACTTCACACTGAGGCTACAGACACAGACAGGTTATATAGGCACTAGAACAGGTGTCAACAATCAATAATCAGGTGAATGGAGTGTGGAAAGGTGGATGGTTGAGAGTCCGTGGTCCGTGTGATCCCCCAGAGGATTCTGGGAGTTGGAGTGAACAGAGTGAGGAGGGTTAGTCTCTGCTAAGCTGGCAGGAGGCGTGACAGTTTGTTTATTGGTTTATTTTTGCATTTGTAAAAACATCCCATCCCCACAGATTATTCACTGATTACTATAAATGATTCTGAAACTATTGTGAATTATTCAGTAACCACTACTGATTGCCCACTAATTACTATGAATTCTTTGGTATCTACATTGAATTATTCAGTATCTGGCATGAATTATTCAGTATCTACTATGAATTATTCAGAATCTCCTTTGAATTATTCAGTATCTACTATGAATTATTCAGTATCTACTATGAATTATTCAGTATCTGTTATGAATTTTTCAGTATCTGCTATGAATTATTCAGTATCTGTTGTGAATTATTCAGTATCTACTATGATTTTTCAGTATCTACTATAAATTATTCAGTATCTACTATGAATTATTCAGAATCTCCTTTGAATTATTCAGTATCTGCTATGAATTATTCATTATCTACTGTGAATTATTCAGTAACTACTATGAATTTAGTATCCACTATGAATTTTTCAGTATCTATTATGAATTACTGAGTATCTACTTTGAATTATTCAGTATTTAGTGAGTGATTTAGTGAGTGATTAGGAATTTATTATGAATTCTTCAGTGAGTATGTACTATATAAGTTCAGGACTATGGACTATGCACCTGCTATGAATCATTCAGTATCTACTTTGGGTTACTAGGTAACTATGAATTATTCAGTAACTACTGTAAAATATATAATAACTATAATGAATTATTCATTGCCAACTTTGAATTATTCGGTATCTACTGTGAATTATTTAGTATCTACTATGAATCAGTACAGCACTGTATCAGCTTCAGTATCATGCTGTTTCTGAGTGATGTGTAGAGAGCTGATCTCTAACTGCTCTCCATGGGGTCCGCTGCGGAAGAAGACCCTCATAAGAGCCCCACAGGCGGCTGTGTTTGAGTTATGGGGATAATTGAGACAGTGTGTGTGTTGGCGATGAGTGGACAGTGCCTCTGCATCCAGACGGCTGCTTTGCCTGGATCAGACTGACATCAACACTTTCCGCTGACTTAGTGATTAGAAATGCAGCAGTAAGTTTCACAGCTTCATTTTGGCCTCTGGTCCAGTTAAAGTGATGGTTTAATTTCCTCAGCTCCACATTCTCTCTGTTTTATCAGCAGGGTCTGAGGTTGGGATGTGGATCATGGCTGATTTTGATATACAAGCGTCTGCAAAAGTTAAATGATATTTGGTTAACCTGCAGAGAGGGAAAAAAGTTTTTTTTGAAGAAGAAGGAGTTTCAGTGCTAAAGGCTGCCCCTTCAGATGAGCTAATGAGCTAACACTAGAGCTGGTCAGTACAACATTAGACGATGACGGAGTGGGGCTTGTTTTTTTTTTCTCAGCTTGTTGAGGTAAAATTGAAGACAGAGAAGTGTTTTCATTGTCTCTGTTCCACAGCTATCATAGTTAGCCTATCTGACAGCAGGTTAATCCCTTACATGGCTGGCAGGCCCAAAATTTTATTACACACTTCTATAACACACGGACATTTAGTTAACCTGCAGAGAAGGAGGCCTTTTTTGACCACCGTCATGGTCAAAAAGGTGCAACAGTGTCTCTACTCCCTACGGAGCCTCAAGAAAGCTCACCTGTGTCCCAGGATACTGGTGAACTTTTACCGCTGTGCCACTGTGACCAAACTCACAAACTGCATCTCAGTGTGGTTCGGCAACTGCTCCACATCTGACCGCAAAGCGCTCCAGCGAGTGGTCAAAACTGCCCAACGCATTACAAGTGCCCAGTTACCCTCCGTTGAGAACATTTTCCATAAGCGCTGCCTGGGCAGGCGAGGAACATCATCAAGGACGTTTCTCATCCTAACCATGGACTTTCTACCCTCCTCCCATCTGGCAGATGTTACAGAAGCCTCCGCTCCCGCACCAGCAGCCTCATGAAGGGGCTTATTCCCTGAGTCTGAGACCCTGCTGAACTCCACACCATCACTCACTCACTGCACTGTACTGTACTTTATATCCTAGTATTTTTACACTTTTCATATTTGCACAGTGTGTTACTGCACTATTCTTATTACCGTACAAGTTTACTCAGCACACACTCTTTTACATATGCTGCTCCCGAATTGTCTTCCCAGTTTATTCACTTACAGTTCCATCTGCTAGCTAAGTGTTCGTCTATCACACAGTGCCCGACGCTGAGAAGCTCAAGGCTAGCATGTTATTCCTCAGAGACACGTGGACTCTTTAGAAAAGATACCCATAAAGGGTTCTGTAAGCTACAGGTTCTCAAACCGTTCCTCAGGGCCCCCAGACAGTCCACATTTATCTCCAACCCAACTCGCAGTGCATAGCGATAGAGAAAAAGATGGGGACCCAGAGGGTCGGTAGATACTAAATTTGTGAGTGTGAAATCTTAAAAACCTGAAGAACCTTCACACAATGTAAAGGTTCTTTATAAATGTAAAGGGTTCTTCCTGGAACTTTTAAAGAACAGTCTGTTTGTGGTCTACCTGCTCTTTGTGGTCTGGTGTTTTTCTCTGTAACTGGCTGTGGCGCCCCCCGCTGAGCTGGAGGTGGCGATATTAATAACTGAAGAATGGAATTAGAGGCTGTCAACTCCATCACAGTGCTTCATACGAGAGAGAGAGAGAGAGAGAGAGAGAGAGAGAGAGAGAGAGAGAGAGAGAGAGAGAGAGAGAGATGAAGGAGAAGGAACAGGGAGAAATTTACAAAAGCTGCATATTCCTTTCTTTCTTGTGGAACATGACTTTTTCCATAATCATTTAATGTCATTTAATATCATTAATGACCAATTGACTTTTGTCAGCTGATCTTTTCAGCTCTACTCATGATATTCTCTGTATGTGTCACTCACCTGATCGAAATTCCTTATATGTAAAAACATATTTTACCCCTCGACTTATTATGTAGTTAGTAATCTTATTATACTACTGACTCATATTATTTTGAATTATTCAATATCTACCATAAATCATTCATTTATTGTTATTATTTATTCAATATCTATTGTGAATTACTATTTTTATATTGCTAAATTACTAGCAACTGAATTATCTAGTATTTACCATAAATTATTCAGTATCTACTATGAATTATTCAGTACCTACTGTAGATTATTCAGTAACTACTATGAATCATTCAGTATTTACTGTGAATTATTCAGTATCTACTATGAAACTAATGTGTAAGTTATGAGAGTGAGGGAGTGAATTGTGGTCGCACATACAGAGCCTTGAAGTTTAAGGAGTTAATCAGTTCTAGTATAGAGAAATCAAGGTATTATTAATTAGTATAGAAATAATCATCAGGGCTGAGTTCTAAGCTTCACTCTCAGCACTTCTTAATGCTGTTTGCCGCTGCTGCAGTGTACAGTGTAATGCTCTTCTTCTGAAAGATCTCTCATCTGTGTGAGTTTTCACGTCCAGTCGAAGCTTTGATCAGCGGCTTCAGAGGCCTGGAACCATCTGAGATACCAAACAGCAGCTTTACACAGCAGAGCGCTACCAGAGACAGAACCGCACCGGAATCAGACTCACGGTCTGAAAGCTCATCTCCACTTTGAGCTCTGCTGTTTACAATTACAATTACAATGACATGTTCGGGATTTTATTTCATTTGAAAAGGCCAGCTGCTCTGTGCAGTGTGTAAACATTTCATAATGTGTGGACAGAAATGGTCCAAAATGACTCTGATGATGTAATCTTATGTAATTTAGATTATTTAATGTAAATTAAAGTTAAAGTACTTTCTTTGCTTCCTCTATTTGGCTCTCATTAAACATTAAAGAGCACTTTTTAAATGAAACAATAGAAGCCATATCGCCCCCTACACTTCCTGTAGTGTATTACAGTCTGTCAGAGTGACTGTGTGGATCATATGAACATTATAGAGGCTTTATAAATGAAACAGTAGAAGCCATATCGCCCCCTACGCTTCCTGTAGTGTATTACAGTCTGTCATAGATAAACGTATTACATTCTGGTGGACTGATCAGATGTATGATTGTAAGATATGGACATGTATAAGGCACTATAGAGCGTTTTCACTGACCCTGTTTGTAGTGGAGGCTGTGATGGGTCTGTATTTGTGGCTGTGCTTCTCTCTCAGTGGGTGTTTGATGGAGGCTGAGAGGAGTTCTCTGGACAGAAAACAGAGGGTGTTTAATGCTGGTGGGGGGGCTGATTGCTGTCTTGATTACCTTCACTAATCAGCTATAAACTCACATAAACTCCTTTTAAGTGGGTGTGTGTGTGTGTGGGTGTGTGTGTGTGTGTGTGTGTGTGTGTGTGCCTTTTTATGCACTTACTTCCTAAAAACATGATAAACAGACTGACAGACGGGACAGAAACACCTGTGGATGTTTTCAGATCTGAAGCAGCTTGATTTTCTCCTCTCTCTCAGAGATGAAAGCTTTAAGTGCTGTTTATCTGATGGGGGCAGTTTTGGGGTCGACCAGCTCTTCCAGGGTTAAGTTTTTAAAATCCCAGGTTCATTACATACGAAGTCTAACTACAGGGACTTCAGTGCAAACTGGCTGAGGTTTTCTCAGGTAATAGAACTGTGTAATAAACCTTTGGGCCCACCAGCAGGCCCTGGCCATTTAAGGGGTCAAATAAATGAGGGGTGCTCTCTGACTTTTGCACAGTAGTAGTCAGAAAGTGCTTATGATTTAGTTCGAATGAGGAAGTCAGTGGTCATGCTGAACCACAGGCACAAAAACTTCAATTAATTTAGAAAGAAACCACACACGGAGGCGTTTCCCGCAGCACTTTCTGTTTGGTGTAAGATTGTGATCTGGGATTGAGACCACCGCTTCCGTCTCCGCCGAGCTGCTCATTAATCCTCATTGGCTGTAAATGATTTTAGGCAGCAGGGTAATTGGGCGTGGACTTCTGTTGTTCTTCATAGTCATGCGCTCAGGTTTATCTGGGGAGAAGAAATAAATCAGCTGATTAATAAACCCCTCAGCTCTGTGGGGAAACCACACGCATCCACTGGCGCAACATTTCTGAAGAAGATTTATGTTTTTATGCATATTTTTGCTCTTAAAAAACTGAATTCTCATTGTTTCTTTTTTTTATGAGAGTTTGATGTAGCATTTAAACTGTTAAAGTTTCAGAACATACTGTTCACTCTGTGCTCCACACATGGAAACTACGCTGCAAAATCAGCTTATTTTGGGTTCATCATGGTTGTGATGTCACAACCTTGAAGGTATTTACATGATCGTGGCCTTTTAAACTTCACTGATTACACTGCACTAACAAAGATCTAACAATGCCTTCTGCAAAAGTTCTTTAGTAAGGACGATGGTTCTGTATAGAACCTCAAAGAACAATTTGGGTGCGTAAATGGCTCTTTGAATGGTGAAATGGTTCTTCAGATTGACGTAGAATGTGTTGTAAATGGTTCTACATAGAACCTTTTTAATAAAGGTTCTACAAAGCACTAAAACGGGTCCTGCAATTGTTAAGAGGTCAAGCTTGTCACAGTGTATTTTGGTGCTATATAGAACCATATACAGCACATTCTCCAACAATCTAAAGCACAATTTCACCATGCAAAGAACAGTTTAATCATGCAAATGGCTCTTTGAGTGTTCATGGTTCTATACATTTTTGTTGTCTTTACTAAAGAACCCTTGTAGAGGTTATTAGAGCTTTTTAACATGGTTAGTACATTGTAGCATTGTAACATTGCAAACTTCTCTGAGCTGATTATCTGAAAATGAAGCCAGTTGTTGCATCCAAAGCAGGAGAAGGCTACAAAAAGATATCACAACACTTCAGGCTCACAACTTCCACTGTCTGAAATATCATTAAGAAGTGGCAGTTAAGGGGAACTGTGGAGGTTTGAGGGAAGATCTGGAAGGCCAGGAAAAGTCTGACACAGAACTGCTGACCAGAAAGGCAAAGCAAAACCCCCATATCACAGCAAAGGTCATCAAGAAAATAACAAAGAAATCCAAGCTAAAGCTTTTGAAATGGTCTTCACCATCCACAGTGGGTAGATCTCAAACATGGTGTGCGTGCAAGACAACCTATGAATATTTCAGAAATGGAAGCGTTCTGCAGAAGTAGGAAAGGACTGATAGCTGGCTATAAGAAACATTTGGAGGCAGTGATTTTAGACAAATAATAAGTACTGACTGAAGGGGTGCCCAAACTTATGCACATGCCACATTTCTTCCAATATGTTAAATGCAGAAAATAAATAATTGTTAAAATTTGTAGAAATGTGTCACCTTTAAGTTTGTTCTGTGCAGAGGTTCACTTAGAAAACCAATAAAATGTGTTATTTGACAGGAGTGCCAAAACTTTTCTACAGCCACCTATTCAGTCGACAGCAGTTTAGCCCCGCCCACTAACACTACAGTTATAAGGGGTGTTCAAACGAGAGGTCATTCACATCTATCAGTCTTTAAAAGGGACCTATTAAGTAGCTTCTTGTGCATGTAAATGTTCTGCAGAGGGAGAAACAGCCACAGCAGAGTTACAGCTACCTCAGGAGAGAAGGGTCTGTCTGCAGACTGCAGGACAGGGGCGGAACGTAGAGGGGCGGAACTGCTCTGGAAGTCGACCAATCAGAACAGAGTGGGCGAGCTGACTAATTAGAGCACGCTAGGCTGGTTGGGAGGTGGGGCTTAAAGACACAGGAGCTCTAACAGAGCGTTTCAGACAGAGGGTGAATAGAGATGAGCGGAGGAAAATAATGTGGTTTTGGAACATTGAAGCTGTAGATCTATTCTAGTAGACCAAAAGTATCAACATTGAAAATGAGCATAATAGGTCCTGTTTAAGGCAGTGTAACAGAAGGTTTGTTTGCTTCTGAGGGATAAAGAGAGGTTGGGTGAAGGTGGTGCAAACATGAATTATTGATTGGATAAATACGCTGTCACTGTCTGTGTTTACAGGCAAAGATTTTTGCCAGTCCGATTGGACATGTTCCAATTCTAGATTAAGACTGAGGTATTTATCTCACTTTACTGAACAATCTGGTGGAAAATCTCAGTTTACATGCTCACTACAAGTAATCTGATCCAAAATGAAATGCATGTGTAGAGAATCACTTGTATAGACGTTACCATGACAACCAGCATCACGCGAGTCCAGTCAGAGTGAGACGAGCAGCAGTGAGCAGCGCTTGTGTTTTTAATCACTTTAAAATGATGTCAGACTCAGGAAAACGTCCTTCACATGTCCTTATTAAAGAAGGCCGAGAGGAAGACGTCGTGTTCTGAGACACATCAGCTGGACGTCCGTCCCACCGCCGTCTTTTAAAGATCAGAGCATAAACTTCGTCTCCTCTGCAGACCAGTTTCTGCTCCGCCATGTTGAACGGTATAAACTTTCACTATGACACGATGAACATGATCAGAACGGGCTTAAACTTTCCGATAGGGAATGTAATCAGATACAGGCGTTTACACAGATATTATTCTTCTATTTAACTGATTATTTACAGGATTACCCACCTCGACCAATCGGATAGAAACTGTATTCCGAATGGCCTCAGTCAGTTTAGACTATTCTGACTGAGGTGTTTAGATGGGCATATTCTATTCTGATTGAGCTATTAGTCACATTATTAACGAATTATCAAGCTGCATGTAAACGTGGCTACTGTGTCAGATTGACAGGTGGTCCATATCCATATATGCAGACCAGATGCACCCATATGCATATATGGATGAAGGAGAACTGTATTCTGAAAATGATTCTGAACACTTGTGTGATCATTCAAAGAAGTAATAATAGTCATTACTATAGTAAAAAAAAGTATTTTGACAATTCACCATCACAACTCTTGCAGGTGGTTGTTAGGATTCCTATTTTTGTATCTTGTAGTCATTTTTTGAATTCGAGTTTTGGAAACTCCTGTTTTTTTCACTGCAATTGTTTAATCACTTTATCTCTGAAAAATGAGTAACTTGGCTGTTTTGACTGGAAATGAAATAAGCAAAAGGGCCTCATTCTGCACTGAAGAGAGAAACAATATTTTTATCTTTAATAATTAATAACTTTGGACCTTAACCATGAACAATGTTCACACAGTGTACACAGCAGATGGTGTTTTCATATGATGTAAAACAGAGCAACAAAAGAGGTTTTGATATATGATGGCTTGCTTCACAGGAAGGTGAGAGATGTGCTTATGCTGTCCACTGAGCATTGCTGACCGCGCTAGATGTCTGTACTGATAAGAAAAAAAGCATCGTTATTGTTCCTACTGCGAATATGAGCAGAAATATAAAACATCCTGGAGTGCAGAAGCTGCGCTGATTTACAGGGCCTTTAAAGAAGCGTCTCATAGTGAAGTTCCTGTGCTAACGTTAGCGAGCTGGATGTCTTCAGCTGGGTAAGCACTTCAGCGGCTGACACCGCGAACCGCCGGGGACGGGGGAATTAACACGTCTGTCTCTGTGGGTGGCCATCAGTCACCCCGAACATCCTCTCACAGCCAGATGTGATCAGTCACTGTATCTGCTCAATGCAGGACAGCTGCTGTCCAGAACTGACAGACACTAGAGCCCCAGAGGAAAAGGACAAGCTGCTAGCATACGCATACTGGATTTACACAACTTACCCGCAGTAAACCTGACAGATTTGTGTGTTTAATTAGGGCTAGCTTAAAAAAATGTTATATAATTTATATTATTCCATTATGAATGATATTATATGATCACATGTCTTCCAATATTGTATTGTGGGTTCTATGTAGAGTAATTTGCAAAAAATCAGAGGCCACCCTTCATTTATTTATTAAATTTCCAGTTAAAACAGAAATTAAGCACAAGTAATTACTATGAATAAATCAGTATCTCCTCTTTAATATTCACTCACTACTGTGAATTATTTAAAATACACTATGAATATTCAGTAAGTAACATGAATTATTCAGAATCTACTATAAATTAATCAGTAACTATTATGAATAATTTTGGATCTTTATGAATTATTTGTAACTACTGTGAATAATTGAGTTTCTACTATTAAACATTCAGTCACTACTCTGAGTTATTCAAAATGCACTATCAATTGGTCAGAAACTGCTATTTAATAACTGAATTATTGAGTATCTATAGTGAATTATATGTGCGCTTGAATATTTCCATCTCCCTTTTTTTGTCCTCTTCTGCTCTGAGAAACAGCTTCAGTCCTTTGTCATTGGTCAGAAACTGGACTTTCCTGCTTTTGAAGAGGCTTTATTGTAAAACCACTCAGAGAAGTGAGTTCTAATACAGACTTGCTTGACTGGCATCAAGAGCTCATTATACAGAGCACTAAACTCAGAAATGGGCCCCATATGAGTTCTTTGAGAGCCTGGAGAGAACGGACCTTATAGGACCACAAGGCCACAACACAGGAACTGCATCAAGACCTTACAGTGAGCTGCCTCTGTGTGTTCACTGCCTCTGTCTGCCTCCTCCTAATGAGCTGAGATCCACTGCAGCACTGCAACAAAGAGCCTCGGGGCAAAAACTTTAGAGACATGCAACAAGACATCAGCGCTGACAGTGAGTTGTTGCTGCAACATGGTTAGATTCACCATGGTTAGATTCACCTGTCATCCTGACAGCAACACCAAGGTATTGCTGTCAGGATGACAACTGTTTTCAACATATCAACCAGATATAGTATTGATTTTTCAATATATTACCCAAAAATGATATTGTTCCCAATATATCAATGGAATACGATATTGAATTTACAACCTGTTAACCAAATATGGGATTGCGTTTCCAATATATGAACAAAATATGATGTTGAGTTTCCACTATATTAACAAAATATGGTATTGAGTTTCCAATATATCGACCAAATATGATATTGAGTTTCCAATCCAACATATCGATCAAGAATAATGATAGGATATTGACCAAATACAATCAATTTCCTACATATCTACCAAATATGTATATCAACGATTTTGAGTTTCCAATATATAAACCAAATATGATAAGTTTCCAATATATTGTCCAAATATGATCAGATTCTAACGTATTAGTTATTATAATTATTCGTTTTGTAAAAATATAGTAATGAAATATGATATTGACTTTACACTAGGTCAATCAAATATAATGTTAAATTTCCAATATATTGACCAAATATCATCATGAGTTTCCAACATATGAACTAAATATGCTGCTGAGTTTTCAATATATGAACCAAGTATGATGAGTTTCCAATATATTGACCAAATGTGATCAGTTTCTAACATATCAACCAAATATGTTTTTTTAAATATATTAATGAAATATGATATTGACTTTACACTAGGTCAATCAAATATAATGTTGAATTTCCAATGTATTGGCCAAATATGATATTCAGTTTACAGTATATTGACCAAATATGATGTTGAGTTTCCAATATTTTTACCAAATATGATCATGTGTTTCCGATATATGAACTAAATATGATGTTGAGTTTCCAATATATGAACCAAATATGATCAGTTTCTTACATACTGACCTGAATATGTTGTTTTCAATAACTGGATGAAGTATGATATTGACTTTACAACATGCCAACCAAATATGACAGTTTCCAACAAATTGACCAACTATAATGTTTTCAATGTATCAACAAAACATATTGTTTAATTTCGCATGTGTTGACTGAATCTGATGTTGACTAAATAAGACGAATATGACATATTTCCAGTATATTGTTCAAATATATTTATGTTTCCAATATATTGACCAAATATGATATTGAGTTTACAGTATATTCACCAAATATGATGTTGAGTTTCCAATATATTGACCAAGTATGATAATGATTTTCCAATATTTTGACCAAATATGATGAGCTTCTTACATATTGACCCAAATATGTTGTTTTCAATAACTCAGTGAAGTATGATGAGTTTCCAGTGTATCGACCAAATATAATGTTACATTTGTTATTTGTTGACTAAGATGAATATGACATATTTCCAGTATATTGTTCACATATGATATTGAGTTTGCATTGTATTGACCAAATATGATGAGTTTCCAGTATATGGCCCTAATGTGAAGCCCATATGTCTGCTGAAATGAGGTCGTGTGTCCAGTGAGAAGACACTGTTGAGCTCTAATAATAACCGTCTTGGATCATAAAAAACTATATCAATGACCCTCTTCACTTCTGCCCACTGTAATCGATCATTTCAGCCTGGTCCACAGGCTCAGTGTTATATTGTTGAACGTGACCCTGCACCCCGGCCCAACAGAACCTCCTAACTTAATATCCTCAGCCCAAATCACTTTAGTTCCAGAGATCCAGAGGGCCTGAGGTAATTCTAAGATAGCGTCCAGTCACCGGCCCTCACGAGAAAGCAATTTCTGATATTTTTCTGGCAAGAATTAATCACACCCAAAGTTCATCCTTCGCGTGCTATCTCCACTCTCCTTACGCAGCCCAGCGCACAGCCCTGTAATGACCTGTCCTCAGCGGAAGAATAGACTGCTCAGACGCATAAAAGGATATTTTCGGAGTCGGGGCTCATATCAAATCACAAATCACTCTTATATCTCACATACTCGATCACTTTTACAGAGCAGGCCGAAGTCTGCAGAGTGAAGCATGAGCGGATATCATCACTTCCACAAGAAACTTCGGAACTCAGAAACTCTTAAACATTTAAACTTTAAAGAGCCCATATCAGAGATTTCCTCAACTGTTTTAGATAGTTTGACGTAGGATGTAAACAGTGACTGTGTTTACGTGCACTCAATAATCCGATCATAATCAGATTTCTGCAGTTATCTGATTATTCAAATGGTCATGCAAACAGCACACTCTGATTTCTTAGATCAGAGTAAGGTCTAGAAATCTGATTAAGAAATCCAATAAAGAGGCTGGATTTTAGCTCAGGAGTCAGATTTCTCAGTGCATGTAAACTCTTACTCTGATTTCTTTCGGATTTCACAGTCTGCATGTTTGCAAAAACAAACGGTGGTACCAGAAATAAGCGAGCAGCGTTGAAAGCCACACCGAAACCAAATACATCCTTGACGAAATGAAGGATTTAAATATTCTTCATCTTTTAGAAGATGTTTGTTCATATTTTCAGGTAAAGTGGTGCAATGTTTATTAAAAAAAGCAGCAGTATGAAGTTTGAGTTTTACGTTATGTTTATGTCTCGTTTATTGGCCGGTTATAAAGCAGAAATCCGATTGCTGCCTGACTCATGTAGACCCGGAGTTTCCCATTATCTGATTACTCAAGATTACTCATTGCTTTTGAGATGTCATCACATATATTTACATTTATACAACAGTTAGTTCCGGCCGTGCTGTTATTTCGCCATAACTTCACAGGTTTTTCACAAACACTGTATCACTCCGCTGAGATGCTGTTGCTAAGCAACGACTTTGACAGCTGTAGGAGACGCTCAAGCCATTTGAACGTTTTTACTTCTTACTTTGCCACAAACAGAAAATGGACACTTTTAAGATCACATTTGACCGACAGCTGATTTGGTCAGACTCTGAAGATGAGACGACACTAAATTCCCAAACTGTCGTCACCACTGAGCAGCTTTTCAGTCGGCAGCTGTGACAGAAGAACAGCTGAACAACCTGGAATCAGCCAGAAATGAACCCAACACCATTCGCCAAACGTGTAGTCTGATCTTCACAGTCTGACCAAATCAGACTGAGCCATAAAACTGCTGCAATAAAACAGAAAAAAGCTGCTCAGTGGTGATGACAGTTTGGGAATTTAGTGCAAGGAGCTGGAGAACGAACTGCCGGCTGTGCAGCGAGTGGGCGGAGCTCGTTACTCTGACGCAGCAACAAGCTGCTCGTTAAGGAACTATAATTTGGTGAAGGAACTGCGAACATTAAAACATATTAAACGCCGCGTTCACGGCCCAGTTTATTAATTTATTACTTTATTTATTTAACTGTTGTATAAAAGCAGTAGAACACTCGAGGAGTGTGTTATCACCAATAACATCACGGCTGTGATGATCCACGGCGACCAAATCACAACCGTGATGTTATTTCGCTATAATACACTCCCTCTCGTCTTCTATTGCTTAAATATCCAGCTATTCACCCTACAGCACTTTGGCTCCACCCATTTGACAGAAGTTATAAGAAGTGTTTTTAGCCTGGACCGCTTTTTGAATGAGGCACAAATCAGAACAGAGGTTGTGTGCAAAAGTTTGTGGTCAAATGGCATGTTTGTGTTGATTTTTGAAGTGTAAATATGTAAATAAAAAAACAAATTCTCTACAGAGGAAACACTTGTGCATGTTTTAATACACAATTACTGTTTATTTACTGAATTTAAGATACTGGAGAGAAAAAACATGAATGCAGCCTGTGCAAAAATTATTGCACATTTTAGGTTTTATGTTTTATTTTTTTCCATCAAATACATAGAAATTAGACACTAAAATCAATAAAACCTATGCATACAACTGTATTGGTCTTAAGGGCACAGTAACAAAAGCAGTGTGTTCAAGTCTGTGGGGTAAAGAGAGGTTAGAAAACGGTCATGTTAACATGAATAATGACTTTCAGTACATAAACCTACACAAATGTCAAAAGTAAAAAAAAATAAAATGTTTGAAAAATGTAGGTTATGGGCTCTTTAAGTGTAGCTTAGGAGAACTTTTAAAAAGTTTCACCAGGAAATGTTCGCAGCGTGTAAAGGGCCGCAGGCATTTTCGACTGAAACAAAACGAAAACATAAAAAGATCTTTGAGGTTTTCCTGTGACAGCGTGTGCTCTGTCCTGCTCTGTCCTCTGGGTGAAAAGCTGTCAGAGTTCAGGCTGATGTCCAGATTGGTGAACATACATCCTGATTCTGCTCACACGTCCAGCACTTGACAGGACCTTTTGGATGAGGCTCTGCTTGGACGCTCCTGTTACTCACCTGCCCTGTAGAAGCAGAGTTTAGACTACAGAGATGTGTTTAGCTGGAGTTTTTCTTCCTCGCTGCGGTCAAGCGTTTCAGCTAGGGACAGTTCACTGTCAGCATGTATCCCTCAGTGCTTCAGTTATTTACATCAGCCATGACACATTCCACACTCTTTATAGACAGAGCAGAGCTTAAGGGGCCCTTTGATGTAGTTTGTTGTTAAAGTTTTAAAGTGGACTGTCCACTCTCTGGTCCATGCCGTTCGTACATGTACATTGAACTGCAAAAACAGCAGGAATTCACAGTTTTTGTTACGTCACAAAAAACAGTGCATTTACGAATACCCACCTATTCATCGTGTAGCGGTTTAGCCCCGCCCACTCTTATTAAAGGTTCAGCCCAGTTTCAGGAGTGTTTCAGCCCTGACTGCTATTTTAAAAAGGGACATTACAGGGCAGCCTATCAGAACAGAGCTCATTAACATATATCAGTTTTACAGTTTTACAGGCTCAGTAACAAGAAGAGCCTGTTAAATTTAAAGTTGGAAAATGATCATAAAAGATAAAAGATACAAAATAAAATGATCATAAAAGATAAAAGATAAGAAATAAAATGGTCATATAAGATAAAATAGGACTGTTGTTTATATGAACACCTACAAATGTTATACAAACACAAGCAAAATGTAGGACAAATTTACTCAGTTTTCTGTCTGATCTACTGGGTTGCCAGGTCAAGCAGAAATCATCAAAAAAAGCATCCCAACGCAAAAGAAATAGAACATAAAAACAATCATAATAGGATAAAAAAAACAGGCCATAAATTGTCTGATTATATGGATGTGTATAAGTATATAAGTAATTTTTTGGAACGATACTTTTCCTTAACTGCAGTTATTATTTCTCAGAAGTATTTTTTCTGGTGTCATGTTAGGCAGACGAACCAGACGCTTGCGGAAGTAAAATGAGTGAGCTTTATTGACAAAAGGGCAGAGCAAGGGGGTGGTCCATAATCCAGGCCAGGTCAGAACCAAGAAACCAACAAACAGGTACATCAGGAAAACCGAGATCTGAGTCCATGAACAAGCAAGGGTCAGCGGCCAGAGAAACAAACACCAGAAGTACAAAGGAAAATCCGACAGGGTAATCGAGGGCCGAAAAGGGTCAAAAACACAGGAGGCAGAAACAGAGAGAACCTCAGTACAGAATAGACAGGGCAGTCAGCGATACTTCACTATGAGTGAACAAACAGAACCAATGAGAACAGGTGAGAGTGATTAGAACTCAGGAGTGGAGGATCTGTGGAACTGGGCTTGTGACTGTGACATCAGAACCAGATGCATTATGGGAGTTGGAGTTCACAGGTGTATGGAGGCCCCAGGGGAAACGGGTAGCGTGACAACTGGAGGGTGGCTTTAAGCTCGTCTATATGCCGCTGCCGCATGAATCATTAACAACTGACTCATATTCCTTATAAATAACCTTATTTTCCTTTTCAAAACGAGACAAATCTATTTATATTCATTTTTACTGTCTGAAGTCTAACCTTTTTGGCAGACATAGTACATTTTTAAAACAGCCCCAAAAACCAAACCCAGTGACTTTATCATTTCAACCTGTGGCTGCATTTTCAAACTAACCCAACTTGGTGAGAAAAATCACAAACCTGGTGACTCTGCTTATCTCAAACGAAGTTGATCAGCCACGAAGGAAGTTTCTTCTGTAGTTTTTCTTTTGTATTAGCTCTGACTGATAAAGATCAGTAATGAAAGCTGATTGTGGAACTATGGATTCTGATTATGAGTTTGGAACATTCATACTCACAGTGCTAGTTGTTGTGTTATAAGCTTACATTGCTTGTTAACTATACTCTTAAAAAAGATGGTTCTTTAAGGGTTCTCAATAAAGACAACGGTTCTATATAGAACCATGAACACTGATAGAACCATTTGCAGGCTTAAATGGTTCTTTGCATGGTGAGATGGTTTCAGACACTTAAATATGACATTTTGACTCTCTGTTACATTTTTGCAAATTTTCTCAGACAACTGAACTCAACCAACCCATCACTGTTGTCTTTGGCATCAGCCTAGATGACTGATTGGCTGCGTCCCAGCAACTAGAACTTCTTCACAAATGTCAAAAGGGTTACACTCTTTAAAAAGATGGTTCTTCAATGGTTCTTTAGTAAGGAAAATGGTTCTGTATGAAACCACGAACACTCATTGAACACTTTGCATCATTAAAAGGTTCTTCAGATTGATGGACAATGTGCTGTAAATGGTTCTGTATCGCACCAAAAAGGGTTCTGCTATTGTTACAAGTTCAACATCATACCAGTAAAAGAACCCTTTTTGGTGCTATAGAACCCTTGTCAACAATGTTCATGGTTCTTTTTCTTTGAGTGTTCATGGCTCTATATATATACAGTGTCTTTACTAAAGAACCATTGAAGAACCATCTTTTTTAAAAGTGTATCAGCCTCATAGCACCGGTACAAAAACTATATAAAAAAAGTTATTGTTTATTAGTCCCACAATGGGGAAATTCATCTTTAACCCATTTAACCCATCTGTACAGTGAAACACCACATACACACTAGTGAACACACACTAGGGGGCAGTGAGCACATTTGCCCAGAGCGGTGGGCAGCCCTATCCACGGCACCCAGGGAGCAGTTGGGGGTTAGGTGTCTTGCTCAAGGGCACTTCAGTCACAAACTGTCGGCTCAAGGATTGCATGATCTCATTCCCGTGCCTTACTAAGTCATGGCCATGACTTAATTATCTTAATTATATCAGCTCAGGGGATCGAACCAACAACCTTCCAGTCACAAGGCTGGTTCCCTCACCTCCAGCCCACGGCTGCCCTCGCATCACAGTGCAGTTGCATTGTCCAGGAATCGGACCCAGGTCTCCCACGTGGCAGGCGAGAATTCTACCACTCAACCACCAATTCAAGGACACAAACTAAAGACACTAAACAATCCCGGCTGATGGAGTACCGCTGGGGTAAAGGGTGAACATGTTTTTGTTTTTAACGTAGCGCTGTCTGTAGGTTTCACACTGAGACGCCCAGCGAAAGTGAACAGCTGCATCATTAAAAAAAAACTTTACAATTTATCATGTCTGAAACATTTAAACGAGCTCAGTGAAGATTAAAGTCGTTTGTCTTCACAACGCTGCGCCAACTTAAAGGTCTGACACATAAAAAACTAAAGTTTTTCAGTTTTTTCACAGCACACATCTGTCGTTGTTGTTGTTGTGCAGGTCAGTGTGTCGGAGGCTGGGGGCGGAGCTCTTCCAGCAGGTGTATGACTACCTGAAGGAGGCCAGGCTGAGGCGGGACTGTGAGGAAAGCGTGGTCTCTGCTCTGGGACGGCTCGTGGAAAGACCTGCTGACTGCTTTGAAGTGGATCAGCTGCTTTACTACGAGGAACAGCTGCAGGCAGCACAGGCCACACTGACCACACTGACCGCTACATGATCCACAGACTTTCACAGACTTTAGAGAGAGTTCTTCAGACCAGTGGTCTCCAACCCTGCTACCTTCCTGCAGAGTTTAGCTCCAACCTGTATCCAATCAGCTGCTCCACCCCTTACTTAACTCTAATACAGGGTCAGCAACATGCGGCTCTGGAGGTCTGTTACTGTCCTGTTGTGGCTCCACAGCTGAATTAGGTTTGTAGGTAAAATAAAATAATCCTCCTTTACAGTAAAATAAAGCTCTGCTCAACACAGTTTAACAATAAATGGTCTTAAATGGTGGAGATAGAGTAGAAGCTTGTTGTCGGCCTCAATATTCATTTTTAAGCATCTGCAAAAAATCACAGATAATATATTTAAAACATATTTAACAGAAAACTACATGAAATATAAAATCAAATGTTTACCTTTATTCCAGCTTCCCCTCTTTTCAGGAGACTCACTTTCAGTTTCTCAGTCAGTTCAGTCTTAGAAGTTGGTTAAGCATTTAACACATTCAGTGGTGTTGAGGTCTGGACTCTGGGGTGGTCAGTCCATCGTTCAGCTTCTTTGTTTGATGTGTCCGTCTCCTTTTCTCAGTGAGGTTCTTCTTGATCAGCTACACATCCTTTCAGACCCACAGCGCTGAGTCATCTTCTCACAGTGGAAGGATGGACAGAAACACCTGTGGATGTTTTCAGATCTGATCAGCTTGATTTTCTCCTCTCTCTCAGAGATGAAAGCTTGTTTATCTGATGGGGGCAGTTTTGGGGTCGACCAGCTCTTCCAGGTGGTTGTTAGGAGACACAGTTTCTCTGGAGCTTTTAATCAGGTTTTGAACTCCAGTTTTGGAAACTGACTTCCTCCTTCATGATGCAAGTGGACTATCTTATATCTGATCTCCTCAGAATCATCTCCTGAAAAACGAGTAACTTGTGCTTAATGGCTGTTTTGGTTGGAAAATAAAATAAATGAAGGGTGGTCTCTGACTTTTGCACAGTTTTGTACATCAAATTCACTCCAAAACTGTGATATGGACCCTTTATGACAGGGGCGACGTGCTGTAATTGCTGCGTGTTTGTAGTGCAGTTTGGCGCTGTGTGTGTTGTGGAGGGTAAAGCATGTGGTTCATGGCGGAGCTGCAGTAACAGTGCTGTGGAAAAGTGGGAGAATAAAGCGGCTGAAAAGGAGCATCACACGCTCTGATAAGGTGAAGGAGCTGCAGGCCGGAGCTGTTGTTTGGTCTGTTATCAGAGCCATTAACTAAACGTTCATTTGACGTTATCAACCACTCTGTGACAAGCAGGAGGGGAATTTTAGCTTTCCTGTTGTTTTGTTTTTAAGATAAGCCCTGAATTCATGCTTTTAGAAATATCCCACTGCAGTTTCCCACTAATGGACAGCCTCAGTGTCGTCCACTCTGCTGCAGCTGGTGGTGATGTTTATCAAGCTGCAGTGGATCCTCTGCTTCCGTCCAAAAATGTCATTAGCACCATGTTGGAGAATATAATAAAGCTAGTAATGAACCGTGACCGTTAGAGCTGCACCTTCAGTTTTAAAACACCTCTATGACGATGCTAATTTCTGCTAGCTCACCTGTGGGATTCTAGTAGTATGTTAGCACTAAGTTAACAGCAATTCACACACATTATTTGGCCGTGAAGATTGTAACAGAAAGCGTAGACTCTGGCTCATTCACAGTCAGTGACATATCTAGAACTTCCAAACGACTACCTGTTTAGACTCTGGCCCATTCACAGACAGCAATGTGTCTAGAACCTGCTTAGACTACGGCTTAGACTCTGGCTTGTTCACAGTCGGTGACGCATCTAGAACATGATTAGACTCTGGCTCATTCACAGTCAGTGATACATCTAGAACCTGCTTAGACTACAGCTTAGACTCTGGCTAATTCACAGTCAGTGATATATCTAGAACCTGCTTAGACTACAGCTTAGACTCTGGTTCATTCAGTCAGTGACGTATCTAGAATTTTCAGAAGACTACCTGCTTAAACTCTGGCTTTTTCATAGTTAGTGACATATCTAGAACCTGCTTAGACTATGACTATGACTCTGGCATATTCACAGTCAGTGATGTATCTAAAACTTCCTGAAGACTACCTGCTTAGACTACTGCTCATTCACAGTGATGTGTCTAGAACCTGTTTAGACTCCAGCTTAGTCTCTGGCTCATTCACAGTCAGGGACATATCTAGAACTTCCAGAGGACTACCGACTTAGACTACAGCTCATTCACAGTCAGTGATGTATCTAGAACCTGTTTAGACTATGGCTTAGACTATGGCTCATTCACAGACAGTGACGCGTCTAGAACTTCTAGAAGGAAGTGAAATTGGTCCCACCTATTGATTCCTCTGTTGCTTCCGAATTATTATGGTAGTTAACATTGGTTCAGCTCCTGAAGTCCTGACCAATGGGAGAGCTCCATTGGCTGTATCTCCCCAGATAGCACAGAGAAAACAGTCCTGATTGGATAGTTTTTCATTGGTTGTTTCACATATTTAATCCTTTTATTTCCAACCAAAACATAATAAAACTACTGTTAATACTTGCAGAGTTTAAATACAATAAATTTGATTTTATCAAATGAAAAAGAACAAAATTTTCCGAACATGAATTTTTTATTTTGCAGATATGATTAGACAGTCATTCTACCAATACAAGTTAATTTGCATCTCTTACACTCGGACAGTTTGAGTTAAATGTGCACTTTCTTCCAATTGATGAAACAAAATTGAGGTCAAAAACAACGAAAAATACTTTGTTATAAATACTTCTGGAGATCATTTATGTTGACGCTCATTGATGTCATTGATCATTTATTTGTTCCTCTGCTTCTGATAGAAAACTGAAAGAAAAATTTTTAATCTAATCAAACCTAGTTTCCCTGTTTCTGAATGCATTAAATTGTCCTCTTTGCTCTGAAATGCTGAATTCAGCGATTTATTTGAGTAAAATAACATCTTCGCATCTCTAAAAACCTCAGACCTGAAATAAACACGTTTTTGTAATATTTGAGCCAAACACTACAAACTGTTGATGCTCCTTTTGTCAGATTTACCCTGTAATTTTAAATACGTTTTGTGCTACATGTGTGACGTAGATACGAAGCTCAGAAGGGTGGAGAAGTCAATCAGAAAAAAATGGACTTGTGGGATTTTCTGATATGGACTGCTATGGGATTCTGTGGGTAAAAATACATCTATTGATGGATTCCTCAGGGATTTTGCACATATGCTCACTCTGTCAACGTCAAGCCTTCAAACTTTGAAATGACGAGCAGCCCATTCTGCCGCTGCTAAACTCTATAAACTCTCACTGCTTAACATGCTTACCGCCTCCTGAGCGCTGAGTGGGTTACGCAGAGGAAAATTCATCAACTGATATGACTGACTGCTTACAAATGAAGATGGAAAATGGATCTGCTGTTTGCTGACAAACAGGAAACGGCACATCTGCTGCACCTGTAAAATTCCCATCAAGAAGACAGCATAGCGCATATATTCTCACTGAAAGCTGAGAAACCAGCCTGTCCTAAAGGAAAACGGTTTGGTGAGAAATGATCCCAAATGTAGCTGATTAGCTAAGTTTGCTTCTTTAGTTTTAGCAGATACAAGGCTAATGTAGCAAAGTAAGGCAGACGAATCAATCTGCACTAAGCAAATTGCAGGCCTCAATCACCACATACTGGCCTCAGACTGTGTTCAGTATCTCTAATAGACTTGATTGTGTGGTTTCTGACACTGTATGATTCACTGTTTTCCGTAAACATGGACTAAAATTCAGCCTTCAAGGTTGCTGGTGATGTTCTTAGCTATCCAACGTACTATGTTGGCTGAACAGCTGCATTTGGAATGGGATAAAATTGTGTAAAGTTGGTTTTGCACTTATGTGTATGTTTATATGTTTGGTCAACTCCATAATTATTGGTGTCCTTGGTTAAGATGGGCAGTAAGGTTATAAAAAAGGTTTTTCTGGTTAATTAGCTCAAATCTAAACTTCAGTTGAAGTAACCTGAGTCTGAGAATAGTCCATCTGAGTGTTTAGGAACTCTTAAATGGTCACTCATCACTACTCATGTAATACAAATATACAACAGACAGATACAAATCTGATCACTCAAACCAACTCGGGAAGTGAACCGAGACGCATTTGAGCCACTTGTTATAGCTACGTAAACACATCCATCTCTCCAAGACACACTCAGCAACCAAAACTCCTCCCAGTACAACCAAAACTCCTCCCAGTACAACCAAAACTCCTCCCAGTATAACTGAAACTCCTTCAAGTACAACTGAAACTCCTTCAAGTACAACCGAAATCCCTCCCAGTACAACCGTAACTCCTCCTAGTCCACCAAACCCCCTAAGTATAATCGAAATCTCTCCCAGTACAATCAAAACTCCTCACAGTACAACCCAAACTCCTCCCAGTATAAGCAAAACTCCTCCCAGTATGACCAAAACTCCTCCCAATACAACCAAAACCCCTCCCAGAACAACCAAACTCCTCCCAGTACAACCAAAACCCCTCCCAGAACATTCGAAACTCCTCCCAATACAACCAGTCCCTCCCAGTACCACCAAAACCCCTCCCAGTACAACCAAAACCCCTCCCAGAACAACCAAAACACCTCTCAGTACAACATAAACTCCTCCCAGTGCAATCGAAATCCCTCCCAGAACAACCAAAACTCTTCCCAGAACAACCGAAACCCTTCCCAGAACAACCAAAACCCCTCCCAGTACAACCGAAACTCCTCCAAGTACAACCAAAACCCCTCCCAGTACAACCGAAACACCTCCTGGTACAACCAAAACCCCGTCCAGTATAACTGTAATCCCTCCCAGTACAACCAAAACTGCTCCCAGTACAACCAACAAACCAGAGGCCTGAGTTCTATGGTCAGATGAGACAAAAAAAGAGCTCCAAAACAAACACTTAAGTTTGGTTTGGTGTAAAAAGCAGGAGAGCTTAACAGAAAAGAGTCTCATGTTCTTTGTTCAGTGTGGTGGAGGATCTGAGCTCTTTTGAGGCTGTTTTTCCTACAAAAGTTCTGGGAACCTTGTTAGGATGCATGATATCATGGTCAAGGACCAGGAGATTTTACATGAAATTCTGGCTGCCTTTGCCAAATAGCTGAACCGCAGGACAGCAATCCATAAACATACGTCCACATCCACAAAAATGAATTGAGCTATTTACATGACCATTCCAGTCCCCTGACCTAAACACCACTGAAACCCATTGGGTGAGCTGAAAAGAAGAGCAGACAAAGGATCCTGAAGTAGAGGTCTGCACTCCTGTGGATTCCCATGGAACCTAAGGGACCCACCACAAAAAGGACACGTAAAGAGAAATCCACAAATTAATGAGTAGCCTAAATAAAGTAGATCACTAAATCACATAAACAAACAATACAAAATGATACCAGCAAAACAATTAAAACGAATGTCTTTCTAAAGAGCTGCAAAGCAGCCGATCATGTGAACAACAGGCAAATTCTTGTAGCTCACAGACACGACAAAGCCTTCAGTCCGACAGCCACAGCTGCCCAGCAAAACTCCAGAAATGACCGCTCTGTGGTTTAATTCCTGCTTTGTGTTTGCTGGGAATAAATGGTGTTTAGTAAAGTTACTCACAGTGAGCCTGATGACCATGACTGACCTGTTATTTCAGCAAAGATTAATGTATTTATAAGTAGACTCTGTCAGATATTGGTTGTCAGTTCGCCCTGATGGAACTGCAGGCGGGACAAAACGTTTCGGTTGTGGGCAGGAGCGGGTCAATTGATTCCGATTTTCTGCAGGAGTGGGTGGGAACGAGATAAAATCTTGCAGGAGAGTGCGCAAACCTCTGTCCTGAAGGACCTAAAGAGATTCTGTATTGAGGAGATAGCTTGTTCTGTATTCTCCAATCTTAGATTCATAGCTGTTGGAAAAGTTTGGTTGCACAAAGTACTAAGTGTAGGGGGCCAATAACTGTGACACATGGTTTTGCTAAAAATATATATATTTTTTTGGTTTTTTTAGACTAAATTTCTCTCATATTTCTCTTATAGACTAAGATAATTAACCACCAACATTTTTACCCTTTTTTTTTTACCTTTTTTGCCCATCTTTACTGAGGGTGCCAATAGTTATGGAGTTGACTGTTGATCTTGTTGCCTTGTTAGGCCCAGTTGCTCTGTATCAGCAGAATCATTATACAGCAGCCATTATAAAAGCATTAAGTCATACTGACTGTCATTGTGGCTGAAATTGCTGCTGCACCTCAAATAAGGTGAATATCATTTATTTTTGTTTTAATTTGGGCGACACATCGCATTCCAGTTTTCTCAATTGCTTTGGGGATACAGAAACGCGTTTTTACTGCGCTCTCATAAACTCACACGGCCAGATTTACTGCACAGTCATTAGAGGTTAATTGTAAAGAATGTTCTCCTTTAGCTGCCGTTTCCAGTTCACTGCCTTGTTTTTCCCAGAGCACAGGCTGTATTTCACAATAGCCCACATTACTCAGTCAGGTGGCCGGTTTACAGCAATGGGAGGTTTATTTCATCACCAGTTGGAGTCATTTTGTTTATTTCGCTGCTTTGTGAATCACTACGTTCCGTCTGAAGTGAAGGCTGAGAGAACTGACGTCAAAAATGAGCGCTGCTACAAGATGAACTCAGCAGGGATGTGACAGCCTCTAATCAGAGTACCGTGTTTCAGGTCACGCCAGCCTGTGTGGCGTAATATCATACATCCTGCATGCTTTCGCTTCCTGTCCAGATCTCATTGTCTCAGTGACTCTGTGTGGGACAACCAATTAGCTGGGCATTCATTTTTATGCCTGTCTCTGTGTAAATAAATGTATTTGCACAGGTGTGTGGCAACATTAGCACAGCAGGGATTGTAATGATTGGCATGCTAGCCAAATATACTGCCAGGCCAGCTCGCTGAATAAATTACACTTTGAGTAGAACCGTAAATAAGGTTACAGAAGTGTGTAATAAAACTTTGGGCTCTGGACATTTAAGGGGTTAATATTAAAAATAACTTACTTTTTAACGTCTTACACTCTTAGAATGATGGTTCTTTAGAAAAGAAAATGGTTCTATATAGAACCATAAACACTCAAAGAGCCCACTGCATGATTAAAGGGTTCTTTGAATGGTGAAATGTAGATGATTCTATACAGCACCGAAAAAGGTTCTTCTATATTTTTGATGTCAAGCCTGTAACAACAGAGGAACTAAAGAACGCTTCTTTGCTAAAGAACCCTTGAGGAACCATCATTTTTAAGCATAAGCCTTAGTATGTAATAAGCCTGAAAGGGGTTAATAGATGAATGTTAGTAAGCATCAACATTCGTTAGCATACAAAAACATTTCGCTGTTGTTGGAACAAAACCTTGTATCTGCAAAATGGTAACTTTACAGGAGAAGGGAAAAAAGCACTTTACTTTTAATGTAAGTCAATGGAACCAGGATTTTTTCCAAGTAATTTTGGGCCGTTTGTTTTGGTCCATTCATCATGAAATTTACACACATTGTAAAGAACAACAGGCATTTTCAAATTATGTCAAAAACTGAAAAATGACAAAAAATGGAGATAAGAGGTTTTGTTCCAACAGCACCGATTTGCAAGTTGCTCTGTGCATATCTGTTGACCACTGGCGCTACCCGATCTGCGCCCTCTGCCCAGTCTACACCATGCATGTGCACATGTGTATGTAGTGTAAAACACTATCCTCTAGTTTAGTGGTGTACACTACATATTGTGGTGCATTGTGGTGTTATTTTAGTGCACTGGATCTTCTGCGCTGTCGTTACAGAGGTTATTGAGAATAAACCAGACAGAGTCGTGCACTTTTTGAGGAGAAGGTTAGATTTATTTCAAGACGTCTTCATACAGAGACGTTCACAGGTCACCGGTTGGTTCCTTCTCCCCAGGAAAGCAGGAGCAGAGAATAATTGTACAGAGTGTTGTCACCCTGAACTGGCCCAAACAACCAGCCCCCCCCCCACTAAGTATCAAGGTTATGATAGAGGCAGAGAAAAGTACAGAACATTCTAAGATGACCTAAAAGTACAGGCCCTTAGAGACAGAATGACTGTTCTGATACACAGAATAAGCATAAAGGAGTTTTACAATTGACCACAATCCAACAGACACCACTACAAAATAGTGCACTGTATAGGAAATAAGACACATTTTCAGTCATTTTCAGTGATATTTTATTATTGGCTGATGAGGTTAGTTTAAAAGTAGAACCCTGTTACAGACTAAAGGTTGAAAACAAAAAATAGCTAAAAAAAATACATTTTAAGTAAGTTAGAGTGGCCTTAATGTCTGAGCCATCAGCATGGATGCTGGTTAACCACATTTTGATAAGAGAACACATTTTTTGATGTTTTTTTAGATTCACTGTTGAAAAACGATAACCGCAACTCTCTAAAGTGCACTGTTATGTTCTATAAGTTCACAAAGATTAAGCTTAAGCTCTACCACTGTGTTCGCTCCCATGTTCACTTCAGTGTTAGGGGCCGTCTAAAAATTACCTGACAGAAAATATAGATGTTATTGTTACATACATACATCATCCAAACCGCTTATCCTTCTGGGTCACGGTGGGGTGCTGGAGCCTATCCCAGCTGTCATTGGGCGGAAGGCAGGATACACCCTGGACAGGTCGCCAGTCCATCGCAGGGCAGACAGACAGACATACACATTCACACACACTCACTCACACCTAGGGGCAATTCAGCATGTCCAATCAGCCTGACTGCATGTCTTTGGACTGTGGGAGGAAACCAGAGTACCCAGAGGAAACCCACGCAGACACAGGGAGAACAGGCAAACTCCACACAGAAAGGACCCTGGTCACCCGGCCGGGAATCAAACCCAGGCCCTTCTTGCTGCGAGGCGACAGCGCTACCCACTGCGCCACCCACTGCGCCACCGTGCCGCCCAGATATTATTGTCATTGTTCTTTTATTTTTCCTTTTGTTGTTTGCATGTAAAATAACCTTTGAGTAAATAAATAAATAACTGAAAAAAATGACCCCTGAAATCTGCATCAAACCGAACCATCCCCTTCCACCAATCCGACCTGGTCCGCACTTATTTACCACACGGTTACCCAAATAGGAGCATTACCGTTCTAATCATGGAAGTCTTTTCATTCACAGTCCAGTCCTGGTTTCTGGGGCCAGTCTGCATCACTGAGAGGATAAAAAGATGTGCAGAGGAAGGCAAGACTGGACGGTTTTGGGAGATGCACAGAAGAAAGCAGTTCTGGCCTTTGCTTTGGATAAAACACAAATAAACAGAGTCAGGAAGCCGGATTACCTCCCCCCCCACCCACAGCCCCCCAAACACAAACACGCACAGCGGCCTGCTGGCAGTAAGCAACACTAAACCATCTCCACAGTCCTGCGCGTTCCGGTTAGGCTTTGTGTTCTGTAATTGCAGCCGTTCTGTCAACACTGCTGGGCCTGTATTGACCACAGGATTACAGTGATCACTCTGAAAGGGTTACAGACTCGCGGGCGGGAGATTCTGTGACCTGAGCCGCGCAGCAGAGGCGTAATTAGGCAGTGGGGTAATAAGCAGCCTGGTGCCTCCTGCTGTCTCCAGCTTCTGCCTCTGCGATCAGGTCGAGGGACCTGGCCGCGGGACCTGTAGGAGAACGGGGTCCTGATTGCACCTCCCGATGAGGCTGAGCAGGTACACGTTCGAAAATGGCTTGTTTTGTGTTATCATACAGTTATTGCTGTATGGCTGATTCTCCCCTCACACTCTTTATGGACACCGTTTTAAATGGTCAAAACTGGGCATCTGGGAGCAGCATCAAAGTAAAGTGGGAGCGGAGGGGAGGGGTGGAGCTTAAGCTATAGACACACCCACGCGCAAATGAGCGAGCTTGAAGAGTTTAAATTTTTGTGAAATTTCGCAGTTTATTTTGTTTGTGTTTTGTTTTTATTTGCATGTTGACAAAGTTCTATTGGAAAACTTATCTGAGCCAAGCCAGTCTATGCAATAATTTAAAGATCTGTAGAATTGAGACATTTTTAACACGTACAATATCAAGTCAAATCAAAGCTTGAGCACAGAATCAAAAATCGTATCAAACCTTAAAAATATGTCATGACATCCATAGTTATTATAAAAATGAGTCTCCTAGCCTAAAACTAGCATATAAATATTCTCTTACTACAATACCCAGCATGCATTGTGCAAATGCGTCATACAATCCCCCACTGCAACAAAGAAAGCCAGTGATGTACTACAGGCATAGCAGCTAATAAACTGAAAGGTGATAAATGGCTCCCTAGCAGAAATGTTAGCTGTATGTCTAGCTGAAAACACACGTTTTAAACAGCCCACCCTCAAAATTTACCCACAGAGAGCTTGTGGTTTTTAAGACACCTCACCAGAAGGCGTTTGTAAATTCCCAGTGTAAACTGGGAAAATCTCACTCTAGAGACTTGTTGTGGTGCCACTGAATGTATATGAACTTTACGTGTATGAACAGATGTACCAATGCTTTTTTTTCTTTGGCTCAGAGTGTCATTTTAACTAATTTTATGTTTGATAATACGAAAAGTTCCTGAAATCATGCATAAGCCCCAACAGACAAAAGGGGGAGTGTATCTATGTTCTCAGGGGGGTCAATATAAGGATAATGTGCTTTTGGTGTCCCCAGCATAGTCATATTTCACACAAACATTGGGAAGCCTCTCTTTATACTCAACTAATTTTCACCAAATTTGTTTTCTTATAATCCTCAGACACAGATTAATCTGGGCTGCTCTCAGTACTTTTTATTACTTTAATAACTGATTGTGATAATTAGCCGTCCGGACCAGCAGGAAAGTATTCAGTCTGCACCTGACTTTAAAAACCGAGTTTAGAGCGAGAAACACAATCAGACACATCAGCAAATCCATCAATGTGTGAATCACGTCTAATATTAATACACATACAAATAAAATAAACCCTCAAAGCACAGTGAGAAGGACGAATCTGAAGTTCCTATTCACCAGCTTCTTTGAGTTTTCCTGTTCCACCTTAAATGGTGCAGCAGTCACTTTCTGGTGTCTGAAGCTGCACCATTTAAGGTGGAACGGGAAAATTCAAACAAGTTGCTGGCTCATGCACCATTTAAGGTGGAACAGGAAAAACATACCTAGCTATAAAGCTTTAACCATCATTGTAAATAAATAGCTACATAAAGTTAAGACCCCCTGAATAGACTATTAAATGAAATAAGCTTAATATAAAACCAAAGGAAAAACAATCACATCAACAGCTTCTCTGTGCTTCATTAACCACACGACCACATCTACACAAACACCACACAAACAATACACATCACACAGACATGAGTGTGGATCGCTGCGTTCCCTCCGTTATATAATCCTATCCCCCTTTCTGAGTGTAATATTCTTGAAATAGTGTCATTTTGGACAGTATCTCTCTTAAACTGCCGCTCTGTAATGGTACTGAATGCAGTCCAGCAGCGATGTTGACCGCCCCAAAATGGCGGCGCCGTTGACGTGTCTGGACCCAACGCAGCATCTAGGTATGTATATCAAGCTCACACACTCACCCAAAGCCGCTGTCCACTCTCACATAGAAGTTTAGCTATTTATTGTGGACACACTGTTAATGAAACTACAGCCTAAACACAACATGCTGGTTTCCTGGTGACCAGCTATGCTGGTCTGTGCTTGTTTTTCTAGCAGGGATGCTCATATCTGTATAACATCGGACAAACATGAATGCCAATCACTTCATTCTCTCCGATATATCAGCTTATCCCACTTTCTGGTTCTTTAAATAGTATATTTTGGACGGTTCCTTTCTTAAACTGCCGCTCAGTAGCTAATTGTACTGAATGCTAAAATGGTGGTGCTGTTGACAGGACAGGGCTGAACCCACATCTATGTATGTGTGTCTATGATTTAGATATGCAGTTAGCACTCGATGCTAATAGGCTTCTATTACTTGTTAGCTACATTAGCAAAGCTAAAGAATCAAAGTTCAGACAGTAAACATTAACTGATCAAATACATTTGGGGTAAGGGGAGCTGGAGAAACTCTACATATTGTAACTAAAATGGTTAAAAAGAAATGAAAGAAATAAGAATTTCATAAAGAATTTTAATAATCACTGCGCTAAAACAGATCACAGTTTGATTCACATTAGCCTCAGTGTTTTAGCTTCCCTTCAGTGTGTGCGCTAACCATCCCAGCTGACGTGGAAACACTCAGATGATGAATGAAGTCTTTCATTTGACACTTTTGTTCAAAGTGCCTTACAGGGACGGCTCTGTTGGAGCTACATGGGGTTAAGGACCCTGTTCAAGGGTTCAGTAGCGTTAGCAGCATGCTAACAGCCGGTACCATTCCTGAGGTGTCCTGGTTCAGTGTGGGTTCAAGTTTCTGTCGCTCTGCTACTGTTACTCAAAGACCTTCGCTGAAAGAGGACAGCCAGCTCAAATGTAGTAATACTGTGTCCTCTACACGAGTTGATGTGTTTATAAAGGGATGCTTCACTGTTTCAACCAAATCTTTATCTGCCATCTCTGTATTGTGTGGTTAATTACAACAGGCGTAAATTTAGACAGACTCCCCTGAACAGAAAACCTGCTAACTTCACACAGCTGCCCTTTGTCTTCTGTTGTAAGTGTTTTTGCAGCCAACAGTTCAGTTCAATTAAATTTTTATTCATTCTTTTTACAGTAGAGGAGAGGATATTAAATTGTCTCACATCGTTTTGTTTTTGAACTTTCAGTACGTCCCAGAAGACGTTCCAGTTGTTCACATGATGCCAAACTCAGAGGTAGGCAGGTTGTTGTTGTCGTAATTGTTTTCTGATTTTTTTTGAGTACAGAATGTATTGTCCACAGCAAGGGTGCTCAAACTTTCTATCCTGGGAGGCCAAAGCGCAGTGTTTGTGGTTTAAAGGCCAAAATAGAATATAAACAAGGAAAGTAGGCAGGTTTCAAATTGAGTTTATACTTTATATATTGTGACTAAAATGGTGAAAACGAAATGAAAGAAATAAGAACTTTATAAGTTACATATGGCTTAAAAGTACTGTGGCATTGGTACACAGTAAGACACATTGTAGGCCATGATTCAACCTCAGTAAGTGTTCAGAAAGGCTCGCTGGGGAGGTCACCGGCAGCCACACACTTCACCGTCACGGTGACGACCAACCCACACTAACTAAACCTGACACAGAACATCACAACAAACACAAACCTTTAGACTAACAACCAACAACATTAACAACAATAATAAGCCCCTTTCTGGGAGGGTGTGCTCCAACCATGAGCCTTCGCGCATGGCCGTCCACATGGTCACCCCTCGAGAGCCAGCCGTGACAGTTGGTAGCAGGACGTTACATAGACCCCCCTGCAAAGGTCAACCATCATTAGGGGTGCGGGAAAAAATCGATTCTTAGATGCATCGCGATGCGGACGTGAACGATTCTGAATCGATTCACAAATGTCAAAAATCAGTTTTCTAAATATTTAATTTATAACGTAATGTTGACGGAACGCAAAAGGCGGAACTTGGAAGTGGGTAAGTGCAGCACCCGGACAGTCTGTGGCAGCACATAACAAAAACACAACTGGATGAGTGAGAAATCCGACCGGCTCCCTCTGCATTAAAGCCAGGTCAGGTCATGAGTCACAACACAAATGATCAGAAGAGCCACTTTGTCCTTTCAACAAAAACCAAAACCACCTTGGGAGCCGCAACATTTAATGTCCAGTATGTCTCAGAATGTGCTGATGTCCCAGTATAGACTAAACTATATAAACGAGAGCGCAGATTTACTCTACTTCAGCTTTAGCCGCTTTCCTCCCATCTCCGCCAGTAAACTTTTCTTCAGAAATAGATCAGTTAAATGTCTCTCAGCTTTCGACTGTTTTACGAGGCTGAAGTCGCTTCTTATTCTCCAGCTTCTTGTTCGAATTTACCCGTTCCACCTTAAATTCTGACTGAGGCGCCGAATGTAAATGCGGCACCGTTTAAGGTGGAACGGGAGAATTCGAAAGAGAAGATGACTTCATCTTCGCCACTTTTTAGTGTTTGACCGTCTGTCGCTGCAGATTTAACGTACCAGGAAACCAACTGCGCTGCTTATAAATGCGAATAACGCATCGCTGCTATGTGACCTGCAGTCCGCACGCCGGTTCTCAGTCATTGCGAAACAGGGCTTTGGCGCTATGTTGCACACGACCCGTCTCACAGATACTTTACTGGCACAGCGATCCCCCCCGTCTCTACAACGAGACCAAAACCGAAGTTATAAACTCACTAAAGAAAACGGGTAGAATAGCTGTAACATGTGCTGCGTGGTCATCCATCACCACTGGATCTTATTTCTCCGTAACTGCGCATTTTATCACAGATGAGTGGCAGCAGCTTCTCGTGCTCCTAACAAGAGCACTGAATGAGAGCCTTCTAGTTCACTTACCACATCACTTCCATTTGACTTTTTAATAAAAGATATTGGAAGTAAATTCATTATTGATCATTACAAATACTTTGCTTTAACATTACCAAGTCCTCAGACAGTAAGAAAATAGAAATGCTGTATAGAAAAAAAGATGCATCGATAATCGTTTTATAATCGCATCGCAGCCCTCTGAATCGTAATCGAATCGAATCGTGAGCTGCCTAGAGATTCCCACCCCTAACCATCATGGTGGCCCATCTTTACACTGCAGTGTGCGCTCTACACTGTTCATAAGCCAAATTTGGTGGGAGAAAGGGGGGCATTGTATACGTTTTACTTTAAAGTGCTAAAGCAGAGATCACAGTTTGATTCACATTAGCCTCAGTGTTTTAGCTTCACTTCAGTGTGTGCGCTAACCATCCCTGCTGACGTGGAAACACTGAAGTCTTTCATTTGACACTTATGTTCAAAGTGCCTTACAGGGACGGCTCTGTTGGAGCTACATGGGGTTAAGAACCCTGGGCAAGGGTTCAGTAGCGTTAGCAGCATGCTAACAGCCGGTACCATTCCTGAGGTGTCCTGGTTCAGTGTGGGTTCATGGTCGTTGCCAAACTCAGAGGTTGTTGTTTTTTTATTACAGAAATTATTGTCCATGGTGCCCAAACTTTCTTGAGGGCTAAATCAAACATCCTCCTGTGCAATATTGGGGTAACACAATACACAGTAACATGCTAAAGTAATCTAACAATTTTTTCCTCTAACAAAGTATAGTTTAAATTCTTATCACATTACAGTTACTGACTTTATACAAAATGCAATGTGTTACTCAAATGGAAAAAGCTGTCGAGTCATCTAATGACACTAATACAGGGGTCGCAACCCAAATGTTGAGAAGAGCCATTATGTCCTTTCAACAAAAAAATCAAACCACCTTGGGAGCCTCAATATTTTATGTCTATTTTGCCATCTTGGCTGTAAATATGTCTCAGTATGTGCTAATACGCTAGTAAAAGCTAAAACATATAATATAAATGACTTACTTTGCTCTGCTTTAAGCTTTAGCTCAGCTATAGCTGCTTTTCTCGCATCTCCAGCAGGAAACTTTTCCTCAAAAGTAGAACAGTTTCTTGTAAAATGTCTCTCAACGTTCGACTTTTTACGAGGCTGAAGTCGCTTCTCATTCACCAGCTTCTTGGTTGAATTTTCCCGTTCCACCTTAAATGGTGCCTGAGGCGCCAGAATGTAACTGCTGCGCTATTTAAGGTGGAATGGGAATGCTTTGAACAAGAAGCAACTTTTTAGTGAGTGTTTCTCATTGCAGATTAAACATATAAGAAAACCAGCTGGAGTGATTATAAAAGTCCGTTATTTACCAAATTGCTATGGTGACCAGCAGTCTGTGCTGATCTTCAGGGTTAAAGGGTGAATTAGCAGTTCTACATTAACTCCAGTGTTTAAGACCATTTATTGTTAAAACTATTGTAGAATGTATCAGCAGAGCTGATTTATTTTACTGCTATTTCACTACTTTTTAATTTTACTCTGGAGTAACTGGTTATGTTGTTCATATTAAAGGCAGGGATAGTGTCGTGCCTTTTAAATGATGTTTACTGTGACTGGCTATTTCAGTATTTAAAGTACTGAAAGGACATTTGGATGTTCCTTTGTGCTTTATAGAGTTTTATAGAGTTTTAGAGAGTAACATAGAAGTAAAGTAATGAATAATGAGAGACATTTTTCCAATAAATAATAATGTATCCCATTTTTTTGAGTAACTTTTCCAACACTGGGCCAAGTTTGGCCCTCAGGCCGCGCTCTGTAAAGCCCTGATCTGCAGTAATACGCTCCAGACAGAGCAGATAGAGATTAGCTTGGACAAATGCTGACGAATGCCTTCAAAATTAATTCTACTGCAGCACTTTTGAAAGGGAACGTCTCTTCTGGGGTGGCAAAGTGTTGATGCAAGATTAAAGAGCACTTCCTGAGTAAGAGACTCCGTAGCTCGTACTCGCTCTCCAGAGAGTCCGTCTGTAGCTGCCGTAATCAAACACACCTGCTGTGTGGATGTAGTTCAGTATTAATCATGGCTGCCCCTGCAGGCTGCTCCGGGGGGGCGTTTTCTGGCCCCTCTTTGTGAGCTCCGTTAATATGCAGCTCTGTGGGTTTTTTCCTGTAAGATAAATGAATTGATAATTTAGTGGAGAACTCGCGACAGTTCCGCTCTGGCAGAGCCGGCCTCGCTGACCCACTTTCACCACCGCTGGGTTCGCGGGGGCGCTTTTAATTGAGACCGGATCGATGTAGCCTCGAGTTTTAAACTTATTAAATGCAACGTAAGACACAGGGCGGACACGTGCACGCACTCCGGGGACGCGGGAGAAGCTTTGTGAGGACGTTTATCATCCAGACAGCCGTAATGATAATGATAGAGCTGATTTTGAGGGAAGGTTTGCATGTAATTAACACAGGCTGATCAGAACTTTCAGCAGCAGAGCTGAAGCTGGTTCCCCAAGTTTGTTGTCTGTTAAACTTCAACACTTTTAATAAGTCTGTAACTTGAGTGTTATATTATCATCAACCATAAACAGACTTTCTTTTTGTTTTTGGTCGAGTTGAGAGGTTCTTTATTTTATTCACAAGCTGTAAAACTGATGTGCTTTTCTATTTTTTGAGGTGAAGTTTTCAATGAAAAGGCCTTAAAAAAACTTGGGAATTTTTCTTTTTTTTTGATGTAGTTTCTGAATACGTACATTTAAAACATACCATTTACTCTCCAGTCTGTACATTCCATGAATCTAAACTAAGTTGCAAAAAACATTTTCAGTTCATCTGAGGTCACAACCATGAACATATTTCCATACGACCACTCATTCAGCCTAGAACATTTAGCTCCACCCATTTTGTCTACATCAGTTTAGTCCCTCCAATTCAGCCTTAATTACTTTAGTCCCATCCACTTAACCTATAGCACTTTGGCCACACCCACTCAGCCTATAGCCATTTGGCCACACCCACCCTATAGCAGTTTAGCTCTGCCTATTCAGCCTACTGCAGTTTAGCCCCACCCATTCAGCCTACTGCAGTTTAACCCCACCCATTCAGCCTACTGCAGTTTAACCCCACCCATTCAGCTACAGCAGTTAGCTCCACCATTCAGCCTACTGCAGTTTCGCCCCACCCATTCAGCCTACTGCAGTTTAACCCCACCCATTCAGCCTACTGCAGTTTAACCCCACCCATTCAGCCTACTGCAGTTTAACCCCACCCATTCAGCCTACAGCAGTTTAGCCCCACCATTCAGCCTACAGCAGTTTAGCTCCACCATTCAGCCTACAGCAGTTTAGCCCCACCCGTTCAGCTACAGCAGTTTAACCCCACCATTCAGCTACAGCAGTTTAGCCCCGCCCATTCAGCCTACTGCAGTTTAACCCCACCCATTCAGCTACAGCAGTTTAACCCCACCCATTCAGCCTACTGCAGTTTAACCCCACCCATTCAGCCTACTGCAGTTTAACCCCACCCATTCAGCTACAGCAGTTTAACCCCACCCATTCAGCCTACTGCAGTTTAACCCCACCATTCAGCCTACTGCAGTTTAACCCCACCCATTCAGCCTACTGCAGTTTAACCCCACCCATTCAGCTACAGCAGTTAGCTCCACCATTCAGCCTACTGCAGTTTCGCCCCACCCATTCAGCCTACTGCAGTTTAACCCCACCCATTCAGCCTACTGCAGTTTAACCCCACCCATTCAGCCTACTGCAGTTTAACCCCACCCATTCAGCCTACAGCAGTTTAGCCCCACCATTCAGCCTACAGCAGTTTAGCTCCACCATTCAGCCTACAGCAGTTTAGCCCCACCCGTTCAGCTACAGCAGTTTAACCCCACCATTCAGCTACAGCAGTTTAGCCCCGCCCATTCAGCCTACTGCAGTTTAACCCCACCCATTCAGCTACAGCAGTTTAACCCCACCCATTCAGCCTACTGCAGTTTAACCCCACCCATTCAGCCTACTGCAGTTTAACCCCACCCATTCAGCTACAGCAGTTTAACCCCACCCATTCAGCCTACTGCAGTTTAACCCCACCCATTCAGCCTACTGCAGTTTAACCCCACCCATTCAGCCTACTGCAGTTTAACCCCACCCATTCAGCTACTGCAGTTTAACCCCACCCATTCAGCCTACTGCAGTTTAACCCCACCCATTCAGCTACAGCAGTTTAACCCCACCCATTCAGCCTACTGCAGTTTAACCCCACCCATTCAGCCTACAGCAGTTTAGCTCCACCATTCAGCTACAGCAGTTTAGCTCCACCATTCAGCCTACAGCAGTTTAGCCCCACCCATTCAGCTACAGCAGTTTAACCCCACCCATTCAGCCTACAGCAGTTTAGCCCCACCCATTCAGCTACAGCAGTTAGCTCCACCATTCAGCCTACAGCAGTTTCGCCCCACCCATTCAGCCTACAGCAGTTTAACCCCACCCATTCAGCCTACAGCAGTTTAGCCCCACCCATTCAGCTACAGCAGTTAGCTCCACCATTCAGCCTACAGCAGTTTAACCCCACCCATTCAGCTACAGCAGTTTAACCCCACCCATTCAGCCTACAGCAGTTTAGCCCCACCCATTCAGCTACAGCAGTTAGCTCCACCATTCAGCCTACAGCAGTTTAGCCCCACCCATTCAGCCTACAGCAGTTTAGCCCCACCCATTCAGCTACAGCAGTTAGCTCCACCATTCAGCCTACAGCAGTTTCGCCCCACCCATTCAGCCTACAGCAGTTTAGCCCCACCCTTTCAGCTACAGCAGTTTAGCTCCACCATTCAGCCTACAGCAGTTTAGCCCCACCCATTCAGCCTACTGCAGTTTAACCCCACCCATTCAGCCTACTGCAGTTTAACCCCACCCATTCAGCTACAGCAGTTAGCTCCACCATTCAGCCTACAGCAGTTTAACCCCACCCATTCAGCCTACAGCAGTTTAGCTCCACCATTCAGCCTACAGCAGTTTAGCCCCACCCATTCAGCCTACTGCAGTTTAGCCCCGCCCATTCAGCCTACTGCAGTTTAACCCCACCCATTCAGCCTACTGCAGTTTAACCCCACCCATTCAGCTACAGCAGTTTAACCCCACCCATTCAGCCTACTGCAGTTTAACCCCACCCATTCAGCCTACAGCAGTTTAGCTCCACCATTCAGCCTACAGCAGTTTAGCCCCACCCATTCAGCTACAGCAGTTTAACCCCACCCATTCAGCCTACAGCAGTTTAGCCCCACCCATTCAGCTACAGCAGTTAGCTCCACCATTCAGCCTACAGCAGTTTAGCCCCACCCATTCAGCTACAGCAGTTTAACCCCACCCATTCAGCCTACAGCAGTTTAGCCCCACCCATTCAGCTACAGCAGTTAGCTCCACCATTCAGCCTACAGCAGTTTAGCCCCACCCATTCAGCCTACAGCAGTTTAGCCCCACCCATTCAGCTACAGCAGTTAGCTCCACCATTCAGCCTACAGCAGTTTAGCCCCACCCATTCAGCCTACAGCAGTTTCGCCCCACCCATTCAGCCTACAGCAGTTTAGCCCCACCCTTTCAGCTACAGCAGTTTAGCTCCACCATTCAGCCTACTGCAGTTTAACCCCACCCATTCAGTGTAAATTACTTTAGTCCCATCCACTTAACCTATAGCAGTTTGGCCACACCCACTCCGTCTATAGCCATTTGGCCACACCCACTCAGCCTACAACAGTTTAGCTCCGCCTGTTCAGCCTATGGCAGTCTAGCCCTGCCCATTAATACCCCCACCCATTCAGCCTACTGCAGTTTAGCCCCGCCCATTTTTGTTGATGTGATGTAGAGTGGTGTTCCTGCAGGCAGTCGATATCAGAGTTGGATCTTTGCAGCTTTTAACAGATACACACATCTGAAAGGATCAGCTTTTATATAATTACACAAATACAGAGCAGCCAATCAGAGCAGAGATCATTTACATATATCATTCTTAAAAGCACAGTAAGACTCTGTTTAAATCTAGGTGATAAAGAGAGGTTATGTGGTTGTTTTTGGGCCATAAAACCATGCAAGTATTAACAGTAGACTTGAGTTGAAAAATACAAGGAAAGGGCAGAACATGGTTCCTTTAAAGCTGCATTGTTTTGATTTTCTCTCTCTTTTCAGGCCTTTGTAAGCGTCTGCTGCTCGTGCTGAGTCCAGGAGTCAGAAGAGTTACAGGAGAACACTTCCATCACTCTCCTCCTCGCCTCCTTACTGCTCAACTTTTCATCTCCATCTGTTCACGGTGAGAGCAATTAGGCCCGAAAAGTGCCCTGCGGAAAAGACGCAGAGTGCCAGACTCACCTGAGGAAGGTAATGACACCGTGCTGGGGTGGAGAAAAGAGAGTAAACCCTGTGCATTAATCTTCCCCATCAGTGGAGCTTTGGGCCAAAACCTGCATCTCCTCTTGTTTTTTCCATCACTCCGTACATCCATCATGATTCATAAACGGCTTCAGATTTATCACAGACCGCTTTGAAGTGATGGAGAGCTTCTGGCTCTTGTCTGCTGCATTTCCCAGCAGTTTTATCTTCTGTTCTGTCTCTCTTTTCTGCTGTGGCAGAATGTAAACAAATACTGTAGGGCACAGCTTGATCTACTGGGAAAAGTAGCAAATACAAAAGCTAGCAGATTCATTTCTTTAAAGGGAAATTCCACCAACTTTTCAAAAATTGTTCATAATTCAAACGTTAAGATGTAGACAAAGTGATTCAGAGTGGTTTGGTGTGAAATGGTTCAGATGTCTTTACAGTGGTGGTGATGGGAACCAGGGGTCGCCATGACTACAACACAGATATAGACATTTTATTTACTATCCAGAACCACCAGTGAACCTACACGAGTCTTCTGAGGTTTACATGGAATGATGATGATGGGAAAATAGTGGAAAATATGAAAGTTTTCTTTGGGGACTATTTTTACCTCACAACACCCTGCAGCACATTCATAACCATTTCATGTAATAACTTTCTGTGAGGGAGCTTTTAGAGGTGGACGTCTGGTTCCTATCACCACCACTGTGAACAATTCTGACTCCGTAAATTTCTCTAGAACAGAGCGTTTCACACCAAACCACTCTGAATGAATCCTATTTAATTATGCAGAAATTTTGAAAAATTGCTGGAATTCCCTTTTATTTATTATTGTTATTAACTGCAGTAATACTGCACTTTTCCCCCCAACAAATATAGTAACTTAACAGTGGGCTGGTTGCCAAGCAACACACTGGTTAAAGATTTTAAGTGAACATCACAATAGATTCTAAGAACGTCACACATTAATATAGAAATAAGTTAAAGGGCACATAAATAAAAGAGTTTGATGTAGAATGTAAACATTCAGTTTAAAAAAATTTTAAATGTACTGTTTACTCAGCCCATACAGTCCATATGTAAAAACCTAGCTATAAAAAACACTTCTTTTCTTGGAACTTAGTTTTGCGATGTCACAAAAACCAGTGTATGCATTACAAATCTGCCTATTCAGTCTGCAGCAGTTTAGCTCCACCCACTCAAGTTATAAGGGGTGTTTCAGTTCTGAGTGCTTTTTAAATGAGGGCCAATATAAAGCAGCCAATCAGAACAGAGCTCATTTATATATATATCAGTCTTAAAGGCACAGTAACAAAAACAGCCTGTTTGATTCTGAGGGGTAAAAAAAGGTTGGAAAATGGTCGTGTAAAATAAATTATGAGTATTTTTAATAAATAAAACCACACAAACATCACAAGTGGATCTTATATAAATGCAGGATATTAGCTGTGTCCCAAATCAGGGGCTGCATCCTTCGAAGGCAGCGTAGACCCGCAAAGGCTGAACTGAAATGAGACGGTTTGCGCCACAGCACCGCTGTTCCCGCCTTTACCGCTGCGTCACGAAACGCCGCTCCTTTCAAGTTCTCTTAAGGTTTTTTAAAGATGGAGTCAGAAACTTTGATTTTAGTTTTTTATTTCATTTATTAGAGCTGAAGATGCTTCTTTCTGTCGAAACGCAGCGAAAGTTTTCCTTCAGACCACATTGGCTTTTTTAGCGTTTGTATCGTTCGCTATTCGACTCCGAGTACTTATATTCAAAGTGTCTCCTCAGCCGCCGTTCGCCTCTGCTGACGTCACCATGTTCTTGAATCCTCACCGGCACAGTGAACCACGGGATATGTTGGCTGGTGAAGGATCCACCCGTTAGATCCTTTGTTGTCATGGAAACGCGTTTCTCGGCCGCATATGAAGGAACCGTCGAAATGGGACAGCCTGGTCGCGCCACTGTGACGCAACCAGCCTTCAAATGCAGCCTCCGAAGGACGCAGCCCCTGAATTGGGACACAGCTATTGGCCCTTTAATGTGTGCAGTCATGGATGTGCATACTGAGTGTTCTACAGTGTGGCTCAGCCAATCAGATCTGAAGTGTGAGCGCTGACTGTGTGACTCAGCAACCGATTCATCTGAAGTCCAGTGGAAGAACAAAAACTACTCAAGAATTCACTCCGTTCATGCGGGCAGACGCCTCCACAGCCAGCCTGGTGAAGAGCGGTCAGTTACACTGTTAGAAAGGTCAGAGATGTCAGTAGGAGCTCTCTTCATTGTAAGAAAGGGCAGATACGTTCAGGAGAAAATTGAGATATAGAGGAGAACTCGCTGCCTCGCTAAAATCATTTAAACACGTAATTCTGGATAAATGAATAAAACCTTTTAGCACTGTTTTGTTTTTAATAACCTTCTGAAATAAAACGGCTGTTCATAAAGTTTATTTGAGTTAAAGCTCTATATTAATGTGTAATTACAAATCTTTGAATAATAGAACTATGATCAGACCATAAATACAGATATTTGTACTATGCAGTGTATTAATATTGTAATTGCAAGTGTATTAAATATTATAGTAACACATTCTGAGAGTCAGTGGATCAGACTGACTCTCTCTCTCTCTCTCTCTCTCACTCTCTCTCTCTCTCTCTCTCTCTTTCTCTCTGTTCTTCCACTGTCTGTCTTAATTTCTCCTTCTATTTCTTGCTCACCTGTCTCTCTTTTCACTACGTCTTTCTTCTCTCTCTCTCCCTCCTTTCTCCATCTTTTTCCCCCTCTATTTCTTCCTCTCCCCATCCTCTACTCTCTCTCATTCTCTCTCTCTTTTCCTTTCTCTCCCTATCTCTTTATCTATCTACTCTCTCTATTTCTATTTCTCCCCCTCTCCAAGTCTTCTTTCTTTTCTTCTTCCTCCTCTCTCCCTATATCTTTTCTCTCTCTCTCTCTCTCTCTTTCCTTGTCTCTCTTTCTCCTTTCACTTGTTTTCTCTCTTCCTCCCCTCTCTCTTCCTCTCTCATTCTCTCCCTGTCTCTCTTTCTTTTTCACTTGCTTTTTCTTTCTTCTGTTTCTTTTCTTTCTCTCTCTTCCTTCTCTCTCTCTCTCTCTCTCCCCTCTCTGTCTCGCTTTCTCTCTGTCCTTCCACTGTCTGTCTTTATTTCTCCCTCTATTTCTTGCTCACCCGTCTCTCTCTACACCTTTTTTCTCAATCTCCCTCCTTTTTCCATCTTTATTTCTCCTTCTATTTCTTTCTCTCCCCATCCTCCACTCTCTCTCTCGCTCTCTCTCTCTCTCTCTCTCTCTCTCTATTTCTCTCCCTCCCCATCATCTTCCTCCTCTCCTCTCTCTACTATCTCCCTATATCTTCTGTCTCTATTCCTCTCTCTCCCCTCCTCTCCAAATCTTCTCTCTCCTTCTCATGTTTGCTCTCCCTCTCCCTCTCCCTCTCTCTCTCTCTCTCTCTCTCGTTATCTGAGTAATGAGGGAAGTCTGGATCGTTCACTATCACTCACAGGTAAAGCTGAGATGACGTCTGTAATGGACAGTAATTCATTGGTTCCTTTGTGCTGAAGGTCATCTGAGGTTAACTGTTCTGACTGTTCCGCTGGTCAGTGTCTCATTTGTCTGCTGTACTGATTTGAGGAAGCGTTTGAGTGTATAATGACAGAAAAAGTTCATGCTGTGATGCTGTGACGTCACGTTAGTTCAGCAGATTCATGGGGCAACAGTCCGCACCATTACAAATCCATTACAGTGATAGTTTGGCCAAAAGTCTAATGGATAATTCCTCTCTTTCCATAAATGCAGTTCATTAGCCAAGACATGTTGGGTGTCTTCTTGGTGCTTTTATTTATGATAACTATTATTGATAGCAGTGGCGTTCCAGAAATAGGAAGTTATCCTTCGTACCAGGTGTTGGCAACTCACATGTTAAGAAGAACCATTTTGTCCCTTTCAATAAAAACCAAACCACCTTGGGAGTCACATTTTATTTCCATTTTATTGAAGTAACGTTTTACCATCTTGGCTGTAAATATGTCTCAGTGTGTGATGATGAACTAGTATAGACTAACATATTTAATATAAATGAAAATGTAGACTTACTTTGCTCTGCTTTAAGCTTTAGCTCAGTTATAGCAGCTTTTCTCGCATCTCCAGCAGGAAACATTTCCATAAAAGTAGAACAGTTTCTTCTAAAATGTTTCTTAATGTTAAACTTTTTATAAGACTGAAGTCGCTTCTTGTTCGCCAGCTTCTTGGTTGAATTTTCCCGTTCCACCTTAAATGGTGTCTGAGGCACCAGAATGTAACTGCTGCACTATTTAAGGTGGAACGGGAAAATTTGAACAAGAAGCTAGCGAATGAGAAACTGACTTCAGCTTTATTTGTCTCCAAATGGATCGATGTTCATCTTAAATCTCTCTCTTTGCCTTTTCATTAACTACTAGCTAGACGAGATGTTGTTGCTATGGTGACCAGCAGTCTGCGCTGATCTTCAGGGTTAAAGGGTGAATTAGCAGTTCTACATTAACTCCAGAGTTTAAGACCATTTACTGTTAAACTGTGTTGAACGATCAGCAGAGCTTTATTTTACTGTAAAGGAGGATTATTTTATTTTTACCTACTAATCTGATTCTGCTGTGGAGCCACAACAGGGCAGTAAGAGCTGCATGTTGCCGACCCCTGCACATGCTATTAGCATCTATTAGCATTAGGAGACCAAATAAATCTGCCTTCTTGTGGATTAGTTTGATCATTTGATTAGTTTCTTAATTGTGACACGCTGCGTCTGCTGTTTTTCATGAAGGAACTCATTTTCCTCCGCTCTAAATTCACTCTGAGCTAGCTGAACCATCATATAATTGTTTAATATTATTTTTTTTTAAATCAGGGGCTAAAGCCATTCGATTTTGCTGGGAGATTGTGAGAAAACAAGAATTGGGTCTCTTAAATGATGTGATATGATGAATCTGGCTCAATCATTGAGCAGAATCATGAGCTAACAGTGTTAAAAACCTCAGTTTTGATTTCAGGTCGACTTTAGAACCTCTCAGGCTCTCGAATCCACCACTCCAGTCTCTTCTAGCTCTGAATCTGCTCTGTTTCAGCACAAGCAGCAGCTTCAAATGTGCTGCTATTGTAGCACTCGTTCTCTTTACCGCAGTGTTTTTCTCGCTGAGCCTTGACAGAAATGTCATATTTGACATCAGCAGTGTGAAGCGCGTGAAGACGGTTTGAACCTGTGAGTGACGTTGTGTGTTTCTAGCAGATCAAAGAGCAGCGCTGCCGTCTAATAACATACACTTTATATTCAACCACACAGTCTTTATATTTAACCACACAGTGTTTATATTCAAACCACACAGTCTTTATATTCAACCACACAGTGTTTATATTCAACCACACAGTGTTTATATTAAACCACACAGTCTTTATATTCAACCACACAGTGTTTATATTAAACCACACAGTCTTTATATTTAACCACACAGTGTTTATATTAAACCACACAGTCTTTATATTCAACCACACAGTCTTTATATTCAACCACACAGTCTTTATATTAAACCATACAGTGTTTATATTAAACCACACAGCCTTTATATTCAACCACACAGTGTTTATATTAAACCACACAGTCTTTATATTAAACCACACAGCCTTTATATTCAACCACACAGTGTTTATATTAAACCACACAGTCTTTATATTCAACCACACAGTGTTTATATTAAACCACACAGTCTTTATATTCAACCATACAGTGTTTATATTTAACCACACAGCCTTTATATTCAACCACAGTCTTTATATTTAACAACACAGCCTTTATATTCAACCACACAGTGTTTATATTCAACCACACAGTGTTTATATTTAACCACACAGCCTTTATATTCAACCACACAGTGTTTATATTTAACCACACAGTCTTTATATTAAACCACACAGCCTTTATATTCAACCACACAGTGTTTATATTAAACCACACAGTCTTTATATTAAACCACACAGCCTTTATATTCAACCACACAGTGTTTATATTAAACCACACAGTCTTTATATTCAACCACACAGTGTTTATATTAAACCACACAGTCTTTATATTCAACCATACAGTGTTTATATTAAACCACACAGTCTTTATATTCAACCACACAGTGTTTATATTTAACCACACAGTCTTTATATTCAACCACACAGTGTTTATATTAAACCACACAGTCTTTATATTCAACCACACAGTGTTTATATTAAACCATACAGTCTTTATATTCAACCATACAGCGTTTATATATAATGATAGTGTTGATATTAAACCATATAGTCTTTATATTAAACCTTAGTGATTATATTGAACCATACTGTATTTATATTGAACCATAGTCTTTATATTAAACCATAGTCTTTATATTTAATCATAGTGTTTGTATTGAACCATATATTCTTTATATTAAACCTTAGTGTTTATATTGAACTATACAGTCTTTGTATTAAACCATAGTGTTTATGTTCAACCATACAGTCTATATATTAAACCAGTGTTTATATTGAATCTTAGTGATAATTTTAAACCATACAGTGTTTATATTAATCAATACAGTTTTTTACATTAAACCATAGTGTTTATATTGAGTCTTAGTGTTTATATTAAACCATACAGTGTTTATAGTCAACCATACAGAGTTTATATTTAATGATAGTGTTTATATTAAACCATATAGTCCTTATATTAGACCTTAGTGTTTATATTTAACCATACAGTCTTTATATTAAACCGTACAGTTTCTATATTAAACCAGTGTTTATATTGAATCTTAGTGATAATTTTAAACCATACAGTGTTTATATTAATCAATAGTGTTTATATTAAACCATACAGTGTTTATATTAATCAATAGTGTTTATATTAAACCATACAGTGTTTATATTCACTATACAGAGTTTATATTTAATGATAGCGTTTATATTAAACCATATAGTCTTTATATTAAACCTTAGTGTTTATATTTAACCATAGTCTTTATATTAAACCAGTCTTCATATTCAACCATACAGCATTTATATTTAATGATAGTGTTTATATTAAACCATACAGCGTTTACATTAATCAATACAGTGTTTATATTAAACCATAGTGTTTATATTGAATCTTTGTGATAATTTTAAACCGTACAATCTTTATATTAAACCATACAGCCTTTATATTAAACTATATGAATTATGATTTGGAAGAAAGCCTGAGCTGAATTTGTATGTAGATTGTAGTAGCACGAATCATTTTGCTTATCATTGAAAACGTATCATTATCATTACTAAAGCAAACATCGTTAATGGTCCTTAACCCTTTAAAACTCCAGCTTATTACACACTAAGGCTTATTATTCAGTAACTACGGGGACTTCAGTGCAAACTGGCTGAGCTATTCTTAGGTTATAGAAGTGTGTAATAAAACTTTGGGCCTGCCGGTGGGCCCTGGCCAAGATTCAGTTGGTTTATTATTCCCACCATCCAAATGATCCCACATTCAGTGATGTTGAGGTCTGGACTCTGGACTGGTCAGTCCATTGTTCTGAGAACACCAGCATCTTCTTTGTCTGATGTCTTCTTTCTCGTTTCCCTCCTCTGTGTGAGGCTTACTGACATTAATATTTTAGATTCCCCTTACTGCACCTTTAAGGTGGGCTGTGTGTTAGAGCCGCGTATGAGCATAAGGCTGGTTAATAAGCGCAGCTCGGAGCTCATTATCCCCCAAGGTGTGTTTTTTAATGTGCTGAGGTGTTTTTCTCTTAATCCTCCAATATTTCAGCCTAACGAGCTCCGCTTTGAGTGAGGCTTACAGGAGTCAATTAGCCCAGCTCACAGCTGCGCTCAGCTCAGGTTAATCCTGTACAGGTTCTTCTGTTCTAAGGATGAAAAATGGGGAACAGACATGAGCCAGAAACTCACTACAGCTCTCTAAACCCACATGGGTTTCTGTGGAGAATGATGGGGAAGCTTGTAATAAGCAGAGCATAATTCATATTCATATTCCGGTTTAACTCACAGGTCTGTTACAATCTCTGTGTGTACATTTAGGACCACGAGTTCTGCATGGAACCATTTCATGCTTAAAGGGTTCTTTGTATGGTGATATGGTTCTTCAGATTGATGGAGAATGTGTTGTATATGGTTCTATCGAGAACCTTTTTGAAAAGGGTTCTATTTAGCACCCAAAAGTGTTCTTCTACTGATACAAGCTTGACATCATAACAGTAGCAGAACCCTTTTGGGTGCTATATAGAATATATATATTTGGGTATATATGTATATATATATATATATACACATGTGTGTATGTGTGTGTGTATGTATATATGTGTGTGTGTATAGAACCATTTTCTTTAGTAAAGAACCCTTGAAGAACCATTGTTTTAAGAGTGTACAATGCTAGGCAGAACCCTTTTTGGTGCTGTATAGAACCAAATACAACACATTCTCCATCAGTCTGAAGAACTCACCATGCGAAGAACCATGGTTGGTTGGGTACTGAAATGAAGAAAGTGGTTCTATATACACTCAAGGAAAGCTTTGCATGATTAGAGGGTTCTTTGCATGGTGAAATGGTTCTTCAGATTGATGGAGAATATGTTGTAGATGGTTCTATATAGAACCCTTTTGAAAAGGGCTGTATATAGCACCCAAAAGGGTTCTTCTTTTGATACAAGCTTGACATCGTAGCAATAGCAGGACCCTTTTTGGTGCTATATAGAACCATTTACAACACATTCTCCATCAATCTGAAGAACTATATTCCCATGTGAAGAACCATGGTTGGTTAGGTTGTGAGAAGAAGAAAATGGTTCTATATGGAACCATGAACACACAAGGAAAGCTTTGCATGATTAGAGGGTTCTTTGCATGGTGAAATGGTTCTTGAGATTGATGGAGAATGTGTTGCAGATGGTTCCATGTAGAACCTTTTTGAAAAGGGATATATATAGCACCAAAAAGGGTTCTGCTATTGTTACAAGCTTGTCATTTTAACAGTGGTGTGATATAGATCCATATACAACACGTTCTCCATCAGTCTGAAGAACCATTTCACCATGTGAAGAACCATTTAATCATGAAAAGGTTCTATCTAGAATTCATGGTTCTAAACAGAACCATTGCCTTTACTAAACGAACCCTTAGAGAACCTTTTTTACAGTACAGATTCCTGTCTCTTCATAAACCGCCATGCTGCTGTTTAGTGCTGAGTGCTGGACTGTAGTCTGAGGTCGTGTTTAAAGGTCTCTCTCTGAAAGTCTCTCTGGCCATCGAACCAGGATAAACAGAGCAGGATTAAACAGACAGCTTAATCCCGACCGTCCCAGATCCCCTTTAGTATACTGTTTATACTCGCGCCATCAGTCGATTATTACAGAGGACAAACTCTTCATCGCTCAAAGTCACAGAAACAGTTTGGCAACGAAACTGATAAAAATGCTGATGCAGCAAAGAAGTGTTTTGTTTACTCTTCATTTAATGAACTGTTGCATACATGCAGAGTAGGAACAAGTCACTAAGTTGCAGGTAACAAGTAAGTCTGAAATCTTTACACTCAAGTCCCGAGTCAGTACAGCCAGGTCTCAATTCAAGTCCCGAGTCAGTACAGGTGAGTCTCAAGTCGAGTCCCAAGTCGATAGTCCTAATCCAGTCCTAAACAATTCAGACTGCATTCTTCAGCTAATTTAAGGCCACAATGCTGAATAATGGTAGCAGTACTGTAGCCTTTTAATGACAGCAGTGTATGGCTGTAAATTAATGTTTTATTATTATTATTATTATTATTTTTACCCTTCCAATTAAAATACAAAATCCATGGTACACAGATAACCATGACAGGCATACTGTATACACAAGGAGTAGCACAACCACACATGACAAGAATTTTAAAAGTACTACAGAACTTAATTTAAACAAACTTTATATTTGATTTTTGGGAACATCGGGCACGCGGGATTAAAATCAAAACTAGCTCAGCAACTAAAAACAACCACTAGTTTGAATTGAATTTAGACAACAGAAACCAAAACGACTGAGCTGAACACAGTTTACAGAGAAGACAGGAAAATGATGGTGAATGTACGAAGCTGAAGTTGACTTTTTTCTCCAGCTTCTTATTTGAATAATCTGTTCCACCTTAAATGATACAGCAGTTATTTTAGAGAGAACAGCAAATTTGAACACAAAGCTGGTGAATAAAAAGTCAAATTCAGCCTCGTGGTGAATGTTACGCTTGTTTTACCTGCAGAAGCTGTTAAGATCGGTCAAACAGAGACGCTGTGTTTCTTTAGTTTTGCTACCATGAGGAAAACGGTCAGTTCCTCTGGTGAGTCAGACTGGAGTTTAAGTGCTGAGTGAGGCCTTATTGATGCTTGTTTCCAGCTGATGGAGGTGAACTTGAGCTCTATCGCTTCTCTCATCTTCCGAAATAAAATAAACCGAGCATAAACAGAGTGACGAACGTCTGACGGCGCTGCTGTTTATTCAATTTACGGCAGGAAACGAATCCATTCACAAGAAAAATAATCCACTGTGTAGAGTCCCGTCTACAGTCTGACTCTCCACATTTCCTCTAATTTGGGTCTCGAGTGTTTCCGAGTCATGAGGCTCAAGTCCGAGTCAGAGTCTGAGTTATTGGTGTTGAAGTCGAATCCCAAGTCTTTCTGGATTTTCTCAAGTCAAGTCTAAAGTCATCAAATTCATGACTCGAGTCAAACTCGAGTTTAAGTCATATGACTCGAGTCTACACCTCTCCATACATGCATACAGATTATAGTAAATTACTGGCTACTCGTTGCAGTACTTTGTCAGCAAATTACCGAAACATAATAACAGTAATTGACCCCTTAAATGTCCAGGACTCACCAGCAGGCCCAAAGTCTTATTACACACTTCTATAATCTAAGAAAGCTCTACCAGTTTCCACTGAAGTCCCTGTAGTTACTGAATAATAAGCCTTAGTATGTAATAAACTAGAATTTTAAGGGAATAACAGTAAAATAGCTGTGTATTGTGTCTCACACTCACCTGCACCTGCTGTGGTGTAGCTGCACCCACTGTACATTTACAGTAATAAACAATCTCCTGTTTTTGCACATAACAGCTATAAAAGTAACGCAGCTCAGTAATGACTTTTCATTTTCCCCACACTGTGTTAGACGTCACTCTCCACCATCATCAAATCACAAAACACAGTTTCACTTTCACCATTACTTACTTACTGTAAACAGTCTTGTGAAAATGTTTGGGCACCCTCTGCTCAAATAGCATGTTGTTGATTTTTTTAAGCGTAAATAAGCGAAAACGTCCTCTACAGAGAAACATGTCTGCACGTTTTAATGCATAATTACTGTTTATTGCTGAATTGAACATATTGAAGAAAATAAAACATAAAACGTGGCCTGTGCAAAAGTTATGGCACATTTTGGATTTTATGTTGTATTTTCTCTAATCTGATAAACTCAAAGCAAATAAATCAAAATTGTGCACTACAATCAGCAAAAAACACCATATTGCATTTCGTTCCCTGTAAAGGATTTGTTCATTTTAAACTTTAGCATATCACTGTGTACACCAAGGGGTGCACATCGCCAGTCCTAGTGGGCTGGTGTCCAGCACGGTTTGGAGGATTCCTACTCAAACACAACCACTAAACCTGCCAATTAACAGACAAGTGTAATCAGGTGTGTTTGAGTGGGTAAATCGCCAAAGTGTGCCAAGACTGGAGCTGTACACCCCTGGTTTACACACACATGCATGTTTGAAACAAAACTGGCCATTTTATTAGAAACACCTTCCATTTCTGCCTACCTAGGTGAACTTTTGTGTTTGTAAAATTCCAGACTGTAAGCCAAATTAGCCGACCACCACTGACCTCACGTTTTGTGTTGTTTTAAGCTCTTTAAAGTCCCAGACTGTTTACATACTAAGGCTTATTACTCAGAAACAACTAGTTGAGCTTTTCCTAGGTTATAGAAGTGTGTAGTAAAACTCAGACCTTTTAAGGGATTAAAGATAAGAAGAGCGAGTTAGAGAGAGAGAGAAAGTAAGTAATGTTGTTTTCAGGACAAAGGACAGCTCCCTAATCTGACCGACTCCTCTCAGGACCATGGACAGCTCCCTTCGTGGCTCTGTAAGCAAACTTGATTCAGCACCACAGACAGGGGCTCATAGTACTGAAACGGAGTAAGAGAACTGACTACATTGTGGTAACCTGAGCAGGTCCAAGGAGAGACATACTTCATATTTCTTCATATTACTCTATATTTCTTCATATTTCTGCAGATTCTTTGAGGAACTGAAAGTGAGTCTCCTGGAAAGAATGGAAGCTGGAATAAAGGTAAAGACTGAACACTCAAACAGCTGACATTTTTTGTTGTTGTTGTAATTTTCTGTTGTTCTGATGTTTTGAGTTTTTTTCCCTCAATAACTTTTAATTAATGGCTGTTTTGCCTGGAAATGAAGTCTCTGACCTTTTCAAAGGGCTGTATATTCTACATATAACAAAACATACAGCAATTTATTTACCACAAATTATACTTTTCAGATGCACTATAGCAGTGATGTAATGTCTTTATATTCATTTAAAATCTGTTTCCATGCATAAAACCACAGAAACATCATTAGTGAGCCTCAGGGGACAAAATACAAGACAAACGTAGCATATAGACCCTCATATATGGGATTTGTGTGATGTAAAGGAATTTAACATGAAGCCATGCAGAAACAGTACAGGCCTCCTCACTAAATGAAAGCTAAAGATGCTAACGGGCACTGAGCTGGAGCTGCAGGATCAGTCCTGATGTGGTTTGGCAGGTGTAATCGTGTCCCCCTATAGCCATAATTTGGGCGCTGGGCTGAATGTGGATTGGTGGGCGAGCTGCACTGACAGTCCATTACTCTCCATTAATAAACTGGTGCTTACAAAAGTGGGGACAGAGACCCAGCTTTAGTGAACTGGACATCTAGACTCGGAGGAACTACCCCATAAATACTTTCTATAAAATGGATAGCGCCAGTTCTAAATCTGAAAAAAAATGTCTGAGCTACGTTGTAAAATGCTCAAGACATGTCTGACCAACTGAATGCTGTATTAACACAGCAGCTATTGCAACAATAATATAAGCATAAAATATTTTACTGCTCATATTTTTTGAGTGCTTTCGATTTCACTTATAGGACATTCGTGCCTCATTGCGTGCACAATTATGACATCAACACACCAACTAATCAGCGCTCACTAACCAGCCAATCAGCATTCACCAACCAACAAATAAGCAATCAATAACCATCCAATCAGTGCTCACTAACCAGCCAATTAGCATTCACCAACCAACAAATAAGCAATCAATAACCATCCAATCAGCGCTCGCTAACCAACAAATCAGTGTTCGCTAACCAACCAATCAGTGTTCACTAACCAACCAATCAGCATTCACTAACCAAACAATCAGCACTCCTTAACCAACCAATCGTGAATAACTGACTCTAAATGTAGGTATTGTGATATAAACTGAGTCTGTTCTACAGTTTCTCATTAGGCTGAATGAATAACCGACTCTAAATGTAGGTATTGTGATATAAACTGAGTCTGTTCTACAGTTTCTCATTAGGCTGAATGAATAACTGACTCTAAATGTAGGTATTGTGATATAAACTGAGTCTGTTCTACAGTTTCTCATTAGGCTAAATGAATAACTGACTCTAAATGTAGGTATTGTGATATAAACCGAGTCTGTTCTACAGTTTCTCATTAGGCTGAATGAATAACTGACTCTAAATGTAGGTATTGTGATATAAACTGAGTCTGTTCTACAGTTTCTCATTACGCTGAATGAATAACTGACTCTAAATGTAGGTATTGTGATATAAACTGAGTCTGTTCTACAGTTTCTCATTAGGCTGAATGAATAACTGACTCTAAATGTAGGTATTGTGATATAAACCGAGCCTGTTCTACAGTTTCTCATTAGGCTGAATGAATAACCGACTCTAAATGTAGGTATTGTGATATAAACTGAGTCTGTTCTACAGTTTCTCATTAGGCTGAATGAATAACCGACTCTAAATGTAGGTATTGTGATATAAACTGAGTCTGTTCTACAGTTTCTCATTAGGCTGAATGAATAACTGACTCTAAATGTAGGTATTGTGATATAAACTGAGTTCTAGGTTGAAATACATTTTAACAGTGGTCTGTAAAGTTTGTCCAACTTCATAAAAGTAGTTCTAAATGGACATTGAATAGTAATCTGCCTGTCTCGCTCAGCAAGATCTGTTTTAATGTTTGTAAATCTGCACGGCTGATTGAGAAACTTTAAAACTCCGAGGCTGATGAGACCTTTCGGCTGTGGTTTATCTCAGCTGGACAGCCGCTCTGAGCGCTGAAGCTGTTCTGTCCAGCCCGTCCTCATACACAGTGTTCACAAAAGCAGAACCACGTCCAGCTAATCTACACAGCACAACAGAAGAGACTCGCTATCCAGTCAATTATGAGAGGGAGATTACATTCCAATGCCCCAAGCACTGGTCACAATGATGGGATTAGTGACCACACCACAATGATGCTGGGCTTAACGCCGGCCGGCTGAATGAATCAGCTAATAGGCTTTAGAGCAGGTGAAGAATGCACTGGGCTGTTGTTTTGTTGCTGAGAGACACTTCCAAATACTTCACTGTGTAATTGCTTATACATAAATTCATAGTTACGTCCGACCACCCCTTACACTCCCTCCCTCACACTGACACGCAGGAGTGACATCAGCCCAATAAAACACACAGTTCCAGGTCTAAAGTCTGCCTAGCTGAGTCCTGAAGCCATTTATAATAGATAACACTGTGGAAAAGTCAGCAGTGAGTGACTCTTTACCTTCATTACAGCTTCCATTCTCTTCAGGAGACTCACTTTCAGTTCCTCAAAGAATCTGCAGACACACCTCCAAAGTTCAGTCTTAGAAGCTGGTTGATCATTTTCTGCTACTCGTGATCCAATTTAGACTCATCAGTCTATAAAACCTCACCAGACATCTCAGACAGATGTGCAGTTTCGGTGTCCTAGTGCAGATGTGTAGACCTTTTATTTACTTTCCAAATCCACCAGTGAACCTACACAGACCTAGATCTGTGAAGGCCAACATGGTAGTATGGGAAGTAAAAATTCCACAAGATTTTCTACGTTTCTGCATAATTCCATGTTTAAGATGTAAACCAAGTGATTCAAAATGGTTTGGTGTGAAATGGTTCAGATGTCTTTACAGTGGTGGTGATAGGAACCAGGGGTTTACTGTCCGAGACCACCAGTGAACCTACACGAGTCTTCTGAGTTTATATGGAATGTTGATGATGGGAAATAGTGGAAAATCTGAAATAATAAGTTTTATTTGTGGAATTATTTGCTTCAGAAACGCAACATGTACCCCTCCTCCATGAATGGATTAAAAAAAAACAAAATTTTGTCCAAAATCCTCTCAAAACTATTGTAAAACAATGAATGTGTTTATATGCACTTAATAATCTGATCATAATCAGACTAATGTAGTTAAATGATTTTTCAAATGGACATAAACAGAACAGTCCAATCAGATTAAGGTCTAGAAATCTGATTAAGAAATCTGATGAAGAGGCTGGATTTTAGCTCAGTAATCAGATTTCTCAGTGCATGTGAACTCTTACTCTGATTTCTTTTGTTTATCTCAGTCTGTGCATGTGAGAAACAGAGCGCTGTCCTGGAAACAGCAAGCATTTAACACAGCACCCGCGAGACGCAGCCAGCACCCGCGAGACGCAGCACAGCACTTTAGGAGCAACGCTGAAACCGACGAAACTGACCTACATGCTCAACAAAATGAAGGATTTAAATATTTTCATCTTCTAGATGATGTATATTGATATTTTTTTGCTAAAGTGATGTTTTTGTTAAAATCTGCGGAATTAAGTTTGAGTTTTATGTTATGTTTACATCAAACCTTATTCTGTGAGTTTATTGGTCGGTTTTAAAACAGAAATCCCATTACTGTCTGACTCATGTAGACCTGGAGTTTCCCCTTTATCTGATTACCCAAGAGCATGAAAACACACTGAACCAGTTACTAACACAATCTGATTTTCTGCAGTTATCAGATGATTACGTGCATGTAAACAGACCCAATGTCTCAGACATCAAACAGTGAATTCATAACCATTTCATGTAGTAACTTTCTGTGAGGGAGCTTTTAGAGGTGGACGTCTGGTTCCTATCACCACCACTGTGAACAATTCTGACTCAGTAAGACTCTCTAGAACAGAGCGTTTCACACCAAACCACTCTGAATGACTCTGTTTACATCTTAACCATTTAATTTCACATACATTTTAAAAAACTGAGTGGAATTCTCCTTTAATTTATGAAAGAGGTGACATAAATATGAATTATGACCTGTGATTATCATTATTATATGGCATTTTGCTGCAACACATTTACTGCTGGCTCTGCAAGCATCTGAAAGTGTTTATTCAGACACATTATGAAAGCATTAGCACTCTAGTGGCTCTTTGCTACTAGTGCCAGGATGTCACATGACCTTGTTGGGAAAATCACATGACTTCTTAGAGCTAGAGCCCCATATGGACTTAGGCATTGATCCATAAGTGCTCAGCTGGAACAGAAAGTGTGAGAATCAGCACTCCGCTCCGCTCTGACGAGCGTCATCTGAACTCAAAAATCAACTAACATGAACGTGCGCTGGCCTGGAAGTACGATTCCCAGCCATTAGGGAACTCTGACCGGCTCTGAGAACTGGCCGATGTTGCGCACTCTGACTGAACAAAGTAGTATTTTTCACACTTATATTTCTTTTCACACTCATAATGAGAAATGCAAGTAGTTCCCTCAAACTGCTGATGTTGCGAACCATGAAAGACAGTGAAGGGCTGCCATCACCACTATGGAAGAGACTTCACGCTAACTGGTGGCTGTAGTCATGTTTAGCCACGTGCTAGCTGTCATTCGTCACTGTCAGCAGCTTGTTTTTAACTTGTGGAAAACTGGCATTTTGTCAGTGTCTGTCAGGCGCCTGTCAAACCTGTAAACATCATTACTAACATGTTTGTGTAAAAAAAACAGCACAGATTATTAAGGCTGTCTACTTCTACAGGGGAATTCCATTTATTTTGCAAAATTTTCTGCTTAATTAACCCTCTGGGGTCTGCAAACTCGCCCATGCATCAAATTCAATGTTTACAGGAGAAGGAAAAAACCTACTTTACTTTTAATGTAAGTCAATGGAACCAGATTTTTTTCAGAGTCATTTTGCGTCATTTCTTTTGGTCCATTCATCATGAAACTTACACACAATGTAGAGGACAACAGGCATTTTCAAATTATGCCAAAAACTGAAAAACGACAAAAATGGAGATACGAGGTTTTGTTCATATATAAAATATATATATATATATATATCACACCATATGGAACTGGTGGATTGGTGTGTCCGTCTACATTCTGTGTGAAACTGACCAATGGACACTCAGGAAATCACTAAGGACTGACCATCATGCCGGAAACCCTTCATTCTTCATTCAGTCCACATCAGAGACTCATGTGAAACGGCGTGCAGAGAGTTTACAGCTGCTGAAGCTGCTGCAGCAGTTTTGGAAAGTAGTGATGAAGATAACGGAGCATTTAGATATGAAACATATGAGGATCATGATATATGAAGAGCCTTTAAAGGACAGTTTAAAAATATATGAGCAAATAGAGAAAATGACCTCATACTACAGAGGGTTAAATGATTAAGACGTAAACAGAGTCGTTCAGAGTGGTTTGGTGTGAAACGCTCTGTTCTAGAGAAACTCACAGTCAGAACTGTTCACAGTGGTGGTGATAGGAACCAGACGTCCACCTCTAAAAGCTCCCTCACAGAAAGTTACTACAGTAAATGGTTATGAATTCACTGCCTGATGACTGAGACACTGTTTTATGATGGTTCTGGCGTAAATCTTGTTCTGTGGAGGGCTCAGCAATGTGATGTATTGTTTTCGCAGTAGAATGTCACAGTATGTCACAATATGCTTTTTTGAGGATATTGATATAAGTACTTAAAGAAAAAGGGACAACTGCATGTTTTGTAACAAAGAGAGCACAATTAGTGCTGATTAATAGGACTAGGTGCAGTGCAGTATTTCAAACATTGAATAAAAATAATTTGTATTAATAGTTTGAGTATTTTTAAAATGTGGCATTACTGCTCATTTACATCTTTTTGTTCCCACTTAGCAGACACCAAAAAAGAGCAAATATTGTGATATTTTACTTTTTTTGCCATATTACCCACCTCTACTTAAAATCCATTCATGGTGGAGGGATACATGCAGGGTGCTGTGAAACAAAATAGTCCCCAAAGAAAACTTATTATTTCAGATTTTCCACTATTTCCCATCATCAACATTCCATATAAACTCAGAAGACTCGTGTAGGTTCACTGGTGGTTCTGGATAGTAAATAAAATGTCTATATTTGTGTTGTAGTCATGGCGACCCCTGGTTCCTATCACCACCACTGTAAAGACATCTGAACCATTTCACACCAAACCACTCTGAATCACCCTGTGTACATCTCAAACACCGAATTATGAAGAAATTTTGAAAATATTGGTGGAATTCCCCTTTAATTCACATATTGCCAAGTGGGAGAGACTCTGGTCTTCACAGATCTAAGCCTGTTTTTCTCGGTCTCACCCCTGTAGGCCTCTGTCCTGCATGTTTTAATGTTTTTATGCACAGGAGTACTGCATCAATACAATACACAGGAAAACAGGCGTAAAAACAGAGGTTTCCGAAACTGATGAGCTACAGAGGAAACAGGGCTCCTAACAACCACCTGGAAGACCTGGTCGACCCCAAAACTGCCCCCATCAGATAAACAGCACTTAAAGCTTTCATCTCTGAGAGAGAGGAGAAAATCAAGCTGCTTCAGATCTGAAAACATCCACAGGTGTTTCTGTCCATCCTTCCACTGTGAGAAGACGACTCAGCGCTGTGGGTCTGAAAGGATGTGTAGCTGTTCAAGAAGAACCTCACTGAGAAAAGGAGACGGACACATCAAACAAAGAAGCTGAACAATGGACTGACCACCCCAGAGTCCAGACCTCAACACCACTGAATGTGTTTGATTACTTCAGAAAATGATCAACCAGCTTCTAAGACTGAACTTTGGAGGTGTGTCTGCAGATTCTTTGAGGAACTGAAAGTGAGTCTCCTGAAAAGAATGGAAGCTGGAATAAAGGAGAAGAGTGACTCACTGAGACTCAGACAGCTGAGATTAGATTTGGTTGTTGAGGCTTCTGAGTTTTTTCCTCAATAACTTGTACTTATTGTCAGTTTTGCCTGGAAATTAAGTCTCTGGCTTTTTCAAAGTACTTTATATTCTACATATAATGAAACATAAAACAATTTACTCACCACAAATTATACTTTTTGACTGCACTGTAGCGCTGATGTTTTTTTCTCAGGTTCCTTCACACCGACGTATAAAGCAATGCAGGAGGAATTAGATCCGGCAGCTTTTAAGCGTGATCATGAAACGCAGCGCGACAGGCAGCAGCTGGCGATTAACACACACACCGCTGACTTCAAAGAGTCCGTCACACACACAGAGCCATGGAGAACAGTCACCCTTTACACAAAATGAGCTTCATTATAGGAATTCTTCAGCATTTTCCAATCTGGGGCCGGATTCACAAAAGTGTCTTAAGAAAGAAAGAAAATTTTATTTTAAAAAATAATTTAATTTTAAAAATTGTTGTTTCTCAAATAACTTATTGTGAATTTTCCTAATTTCTTTTCTTATTTTTTTAAGAATAATTCTACGAAGAAGTGTTATTTTTGAAAATATTATGTTCTTAAATGTTTTCTTAACCTTACGATAACCTCACACTCATCTTAGGCTGTAAGAGTTGACGAGGTCAGCATCTAAATTAGTCCTCGTCTGTCCGTTTTTTCCTCTTGGCTGTCGCCTCTGGTTCTTATCTGCTAAAATTTTTTACATGCTTGGTTTGATGTTTTCCTCCAGATATTTAAGAACATGTGCTTGGAGGAGTTTCAGTTGTACTGGGAGAAGTTTTGGTTGTACTGGGAGGAGTTTTGGTTGTACTGGGAGAAAGTTCAGTTGTACTGGGAGGAGTTTTGGGTGTACTGGGAGGAGTTTCAGTTGTACGGACAGGAGAATGAGTCATATGGGAGGAGTTTTGGTTGTACTGGGAGGAGTTTTGGTTGTACTGGGATAAGTTTTGGTTGTACTTGGAGGCGTTTCGGTTGTACTGACAGGAGTATCAGTCATATGGGAGGCGTTTTGGCTGTACTGGGAGGGGTTTTGGTTGTACTGGGAGGAGTTTCATTTGTACTGGGGCAGTTTCAATTGTACTGGAAAGCGTTTCGGTTGTACTGGGAGGAGTTTTGGCTGTACTGAGAGGGGTTTTGGTTGTACTGGGAGGAGTTTTGATTGTACAAGGAGGGGTTTTGATTGTACTCAGAGGGGTTTCACTTGTACTGGGGCAGTTTCAGTTGTACTGGGAGGAGTTTCATTTGTACTGGGAGGGGTTTTGGTTGTACTGGGAGGAGTTTCGATTGTACAAGGAGGGGTTTTGATTGTACTCGGAGGGGTTTCACTTGTACTGGGGCAGTTTCAGTTGTACTGGGAGGAGTTTTGGTTCTACTGGGAGGAGTTTCATTTGTACTGGGAGGGGTTTTGGTTGTACTGGGAGGAGTTTTGGTTGTTGAATGTGTCTTGGAGAAATGCATCTCAGTCCTTTAAATAACTGCTCCTTTAAATACACAACAAATCTGAAAACTCAGAAAACACTTTGTGCCTGGCTGTCAAATCAGATCCATTAAGAAAGTCTCTTTACCCTCTAAAACCTCACTGTAACTGATCCATTTCCTCTTCTGAGATATTAGCACTTACAGTTCAGCTCTAAATGTGGAGGTCTATCAGGACGTACCGTAAATATTATGTTACTGTACACAATAAAGTGCTCTGGACTTCACCTCCAACCGCAGAGACAGGCTCTATTCCTGAACACTCACTCTGACCGCTGTGGCCTGATCTAAAGCTGTGGTGTGGCTTGACCTCGGTGTCAATGACCTCCAATCATCTGTCGGCTCAGCTCCCTCTACCTGACTAGTCACTGCGGTCATCATTAGAGCTTCAACAATTAGTACATAAAGTCCATTAGTGGTTAACAATTTCATCCATGGAAAAAAGTCAATGCGTCGTTTACTTAAAGCTGAGGATTTGGAGACCTCTCTGGTGGAAATGTGTAACTGCACGCAATGTACAGAAGAACGTTTTGTAGCATGCACTCTTAAAAAAGATGGTTCTTCAGATTGATGGAGAATGTGTTGTTTATGGTTCTATATAGCACCAAAAGGGCTCTGCTATTGTTACAAGGAAATCACAACAATACAAGAACTCTTTTAGGTGCTATGTTGAACCATATACAGCCTGTTCTCCATCAATCTGAAGAACCATTTCACCATGCAGAGAACCATTTAAGCATGCAGATGGTTCTTTGAGAGTTCATAGTTCACAGATATACAGAGCCACTGTCTTTACTAAAGAACCATCCTTTTTAAGAATGTGGGTTGTGCTTCGGTCCCCTTCCCCGAGTGGATGAATCTGATGATTGAAAGAGAATTCAAAGAGAACTCAGTGAAAACTTGGTGAAGGGTGCGTCTTCTGAGGATGTGAGTGATCAGCTGTGTCCCAATTCAGGGGCTGTGTCCTTCTGAGGCTGCATTTGAAGGCCACAGCAGTGTGACTAGGCTGTCCAATTTCGAAGGCTCCTTCATATGCGGCCGAGAACTGCATCCTTCACCAGCCAACGTATCCCGAGGTTCACTGTGAGGATTCAAGAACGTGGCGTAGTCAGCAGAGGAGTGAACGGCAGCAGAGGAGAAACTTTAATATAAGTATTGAGTTTAAACTGAGTGGAATAGCCATGATGATACAAATGATAGAGCAGACCATCTCATTTCAGTACAGCCTTCGTGGGTCTACACAGCCTTCGAGGGAGGCAGCCCCTGAATTGGGACACAGCTATCTACTATTGTCATCATATCTTCATCAGTATGGTGTTGATTCTGAGATCATTTGAGGCCTAAACATCGAGCCGGGCCTTTTTCTGAGCCTGTGTGTGTGATGTTAATACATAAAGACGTACGACGTGGTGTGACAAACTCCCAGACCCGACACTTCTGACTTTAAAATAATGATTTCAGGCTTTACAAGTGACTCACAACAGAGCACACTCACCATATTTTAGCCTGTTGATATTCTCCTCACTCAGTAACGACACTTTCAGTTTTCTGAATCAGAAATTACAATGCATGTTTTTTCGTTAATGTGACCTTTCCAAGTGAAACAGAACATTCAGGCGGGAAATGTTTGTGGGTGGGAAATGCTTTTATTCTTCAGGATTTGAGTGGATGGTGAAAAGCGGGTGTTCCGAAACAAACACTGAGTCAGTGTCTGATGGAGGCGCTTGTTTTGCAGAAAAGCCAAAGGAAATTAATAAATAAAAACAACCAGCTTTTGTAAAACAATTAAGTACAACAGTATTTTTTGAGTGTAGTTTCTGAAACATGATTCATTATTTGTTGAAAGCTTGATTTTAATCTGTTTTTTTTTCTTTTTAAGACATAGATGACGTGAAGTGCCATTTAGAAGGCTGGCCTGTTGGCATCCGTGCTGCCCTCGCTTTTCTTAAACTTCCACTGGAAAAGCAAGAAAAAGGACTTCAGGAAAAAAAGTAGGTTAAATAAATCCAGGCATGAGTGTAACTAGTTTGAGCAGGAGATGGACTGTGAGTGAGCGCCCCATGTTGCTCCTTAGAACCCTTAGTTCCAGTGGGGGGAAATCTTCATGCATCAGCACCAAGACATTTTGGACAGTTCTATGCTTACAACTTTGTGGGAACAGTTTGGAGAAGAACCTTTCCTGTTCCAGCATGACTGAGCCCCAGTTCACAAAGCAGCTCCATAAAGGCCTGACTGGGTGAGTTTGGTGTGGAAGAACTTGACTGGCCCTCACAGAGCCCTGACCTCAACCCCATCAAACACCTTTGGGATGAACTAGAACGGAGATTGTGAGCCAGACCCTCTTGTCCAACATCAGTGTCTGACCTCACAAATGCTCTTCTGGATGAATGGACAGAAATTCCCACAGACTCTGTCCAACATCTTGTAGAAAGATTCCCACAAGAGTGGAAGCTGTTAGAGCTGCAAAGTTGGACCAACTCTGAGGGAGAACATGCTAAGATAATATTGGTTTCTATTGGTCGTTGGCACACGTTGACGCAACCGAATGTCAGACAGTGCTGAAATCACTTAACTTCAATCAAAGATTACAGAGAAAACAGGAATTTTGTCTTTTAAATTATATGATACAATTAGATGTATTTAATGTGACCAAGGACACGAAATTAAGCCAAAAAAAGTTACATTTTGATTTCATGTTGATTTTAAGAACAAAAAAAAAACTTGAATGAAGCAAAAAATGAATGAATGAAGCATTTCAGTTAAGAATCTACCAGTAAGACTAAAAATCACATCTCTGTGGGCCTCATTTCACTTCAAGGCCCTTATAATTGTCATAACCCCTCCTGTACAGCACCCCTGAGGTCCTATCTTTACTATAATAACTATTACATTTACAACACCTGTGTGTTCTCCATGGCAACAAGCTCCTGACATCATCACAACTATTTATCATCAAATGTAGGTGAGATACTGATATAGCAACACCCACACTTCCTGCGTTTCCTGTCTATGACACATGCTCCAAAAGCAGTCTCTCTTCATTAGCGGTGGTTCAGCTAAGCGCAACACATACACATGCATTCCGTTACAGAACCAACGTAACAGCCTGCTGCCTCTCATTTTCATGCATTATTCATCAGGATGTTAATTTTGGAGGAAAAATGTAAATATATGAGCCGGTTCTGAGCGCGTCCGCTGTGTAAGTGCTCCTGCGTAAGAATCAGTGTGTCAGTGTGTGTTAGCATGTGGGGGAAGCGAGCGCTAACTGAAAGACTTTGCTCCGCCGATTTCTCCACCATCACTCAGCGGAGAGCTTTTCACTTCATTCTTTTCAAACATTCTGCTCTACCACGCTGTCCTGGTCTGCTGAGAGTCCACACAGCCTGAAATTCCGAGGCTTTTCCAACAATGAAATGAAATTTCCATGAAGAACCTGTTTCAGCAGGTTTTTTTCTGTTTGTTTTGATGTCAAAAATAGCAAAAGTGTGACAAAAATGATTTGATGATTGGTTTTTCTTTCTGCGCACACAACAATAACCTTTCATCAAATTCAGATCATATTAAAATATCTCCTCTTTTAGTTACAAACAGATGCAGATGTGTTCAAAGTGTAAATAGTCCAAGTTTCAAAAAGTTTGAGCAGCAGATCAACAGCAAAACACAAACACAGTCTTTAACTAATATGCTTTATATAGCATATAGCATTATAGCAACATTTTATATATATATTATACAACATTATATAACAATTTTACCTTAAAATAACAGCTTCAGAATCATTTTGATGCTACACTGACTTATAATAGTGAGAAAGGCATCTCTGGGCTGGAACACCTGCTATAGCGCTATGTAACTTTGGAGGAGCAGCATGAGAACCTTTCGCCAGAACTGCATAACGCTGTTATGACAACTCAGCAGCTATTAGAAGAAGGTCTGTATTCCCAGAATGGACATCTAGACTAGTTAGTGTGATGTGATTAGGCCTTGCAAACCGTATGAAAAAGATAAATGGAGTGAATTTTCAGGACTTGTTAGACCTTTTAAATGTTGCTTTAGTATCCATTAAAACCTCATCACATTTTTTTAAGACCCTAAGGAATTGAACAAATCCATGCGATGGCTGGAGTGAAGCAAGAAGTCAGCAACCAAGCTTGTGTCCTTCTAACTGTGTTCTTCTGACCTACATAGTCATAACAGTTGAGTTGTATTCATGTTTACCTATGTTTATGCTAATGTTATATAGTGTTTTACTGGCAAAAACATTAACATTAACTGCCAGTTTTCTGGTCTTCTGCAGAATCCTGTAGGAATGAGGCATCTGACACGCCTCAGAGCAGCGGAGGGCCGTTTGTGGGTCATTTTAAATCTTCTTCACGCTGTGACTGTGACGAAAGTACACAAGAGAACGTGTGAAACTGATCAGCGCTTCTATTTTCAAAGCTGACCTGTGAATACAGCCAGTGAGCTGTACGCCCAGCTCTTAGCTCTCGCTGCACTCTTAGAAATAAAGGCTCCTAAACAGTTCGTGGCTTGTTTTAGTCTCTATAGAACATCATTCATGATTCAAATGGTGCTCTGAAGTTGTGTCATCGTTCTATAGTCGGAGTCAGTGGCCCATGTTAGGAACTCCAGGCTGGTTCTCTGTTTGGGGAAAGTGAATAGTGCTTTTGGAAATCGCCCTGTGGTAAACAAAAATGTCAGAAACCTGTTATAAAACGGATAGTTCCGGTCCTAAAATCTGATTGGCTGAGCCGCATTCGAAGCCGTTGTACCATCCACGATATACGCACAGCTATAACCACCTCACAACAACTGAACTCTGTATCACTGCACCACAGCACAAAAACTCCTTGTGCTGTTAATGGAATAATCTTTGACTCTTGTGCTGCTGGCATGGAGCACTGAGAATATTGATGAAGTAAGAACCCGGTGTTTGTTTAAACTGAGGGGCTGAAAACTTATGTTCTTATCTAGAACTGGGCTGGTCAGCTAGCTAACAGGCTAACAGATAGCAAACAGCCTAAACAGCTCCATCATTAATATCACAGGCCTGAATTAAAGCACTTACAGTGTGATTAACTGTAAAATGGCAGAATAAAAGTCTAAAAATGTCACTTTAATGTTTTACACACTTCAAATGTCCCTGTTTCAGTCAGAAGTTGCATCAAACCCAGACTGAAACCCAAACGGCTCTGTACTCCATAAATAGTGTTCTAGCTAATGAAAGGTTAGAAATTCTAGCCTCTACAGCCAAACAGTGCATCATTTATCGAGTGTGGACGAGTCTGAGTCCCAAATGACTGTTTCTTAGCTGTATTTTGCTCTGTTGGGCTGCAGGATCCAGTATTTAAACTCCTATGTAGTGCACTATGTAGGGAGCAGGGAGCCGTTTGAGATTCAGCCCCAGCGTGAGAAGAGGGCGCCGCTGGATTGGTGCTAAATAAGACTCACGGTGGTGATTTGGTGACCAAAAAGTACAAATAAAGTGAAGGTTGTTGCATTAAACAGTGCTGTGATATCAAATGTTCACTGGTACACAAAAAAAGTTTTAAAAATCATGAAATGACTGCAATATACAGCGATGGGCAACCAAACGTTCTCCTCATTCAGTGGTCCATGGTTGCTCGGCAACAAGACTGTACTCTGAAGGAACAAAATTTCTTGGCGGAATACTTGTTCATGTCGATTATTAGTAATAACTTACATTATTTTCTGAAATATTGTGTATTGTTTCTCATGTTTTATGTTGGCCGCTGTTTTATAAAAGCAATAAGCCACTAAAGGTTGTGCATTACTTCAATTTTATCACAGGGAAGAGAGTTTTAGGCACAACACAAACACCCTTCCCTGTGATAAAATCACAGTAACGCATGGCCTCTCGTGGCTTATTGCTTTAATATGTAATAGTGCATCTGCACAAGGATGGACACAGGACACAAGGGTTCACACAGCAGATAAGAGTGGCCCAAATCTGATTTTCTCACCAAATCTGACATGTGTTGTTAGCCTGTTCACAGTATCATTTAAATGTGACCAATTTCGCTCCTAAACTGACCTGCATGCACAAAAGAACATGCTCATCCAGAGGTAAACAATCCTGACTGATAATCTGCTGGCAGCTTCAGCCAGCATCACCGAAACTGATAAGAAGTTCCGATGGCTGACAGCTCGACTCATCAGCCGGAATGCATTCAAGCTTGCTGTAAAAAAGGGGGAATTATTCAGCCACGGCCACTCTTCAGTTTCTTTAAACTTTGCTTTTAGATGTTTAAATTTCTTTGACGCTGCAGCCTCTTTCGGTCATTTCTTTCAAAATCTCTTGGAACACGGAGCGGTTTGGATAAGCGTCTTCTGATGTTGTTTGTGCAGAAACATCAGCCCAAATGACGTCTCAGCAGCACGAAATTATGACGAATGTTCAGTTGGATTGACGTAAAAGTCACTTAAGTTCCAATCCAGCTGTTCAGACCGAGTCGCAGATCAGATATGTATAGGATTTCAGTACCGCATGTGAACGTATCAGGCAGCACAGTGGTGCAGTGGATAGTGCTGTCTTCTCACAGCAACAAGGGCCTGGGTTCGGTTCGCCGGCCATGCGACCAGGGTCCTGTCTGTGTGGAGTGTACATGTTTTCCTCGTGTCTGTGTGGGTTTCCTCTCACAGTCCAAAGACACGCAGTCAGGCTAAATTGTCCCGAGGTGTGTATGTGTGTGTCTGCCCAGTGATCACCTAAAAGGGTTCTGCTATTGTTAGAAGCTTGACATCCAGTTCACGTAACACTTACGTCAGATGATATTCATTTTTCCTGTGTCCTCTGACACAGGGTTGTCATGGCAATTTTTTTGGGTGTGACGTAGCACATTATAACAGCTGACTTTGTAGCTTAGTGATGTAATCCAGATGTAACATAGCTTAAATCTTATTATGATGAAATAACATTATAGAAAATGCTCACGTTTGTTTGGCAAGCTGTAGTATTAACATCACCCTTCACTGGAACTGAGGGGCCCAAACCCTGTAAAACAGCCCCAGCCCATCACCCCTCCTCCACCAAACTCTACTGTTGGCACTGTGCACTATGCTTGTGTGCAGCTGCTCGGCCATCAAAACCCATTTCATGAAGCTCCTGATGTGCAGTTCTTGTGCTGATGCCTGTTCCCTTGTCTGTGAGTTTGTGTGGTCTGCTGCTTCATGGCTGTTCCTAGATTTCACAGTAACACTTACAGTTGTCTGGGGCAGATTTAGCAGGACAGACATTTCACAAACTGACTTGTGGCAAAAGTGGCATCGAATGAGAATGCCGGGTTTAAAATCACTGAGCTCTTCAATACGACCCATTCTACTGACGGTGCTTGTCAATGGAGATTGCATGGCTATGTACTTGATTTTACACCTGTTGGCAAATGATGTGTCATTTCACCCCAGAAAGCATCGCACGACAAAAAGCCAGAGAAAAATCTGGAATCAGTATTCGTAAATGTTTATTTTCAGCACAGTAAAGAGTTCCTCATACGTACACAAAACACTGAGAACAGAGTGATGCACAACTTCAGAGGTCTATTTATTTTGGCAAGAACTATGTTGATGTAACACGTTGCATTCATTGGTAACCACTTTACATATTTGAACGTAAATTCAAAGAGCCATTTTTCAGAGCATGAGACCCGAAGAGGCTGCAGAAGTCAGAAACATAATGCCGGTTCATGTTGTAGAGAAGAGAAGCAGGAGAGGGAATAGTGAAGAGATGATGTAACTCAGGCTCAGAGGGCAGTTTTCAGCAGGCGTGCAGCAGATCGGTGGGGGTTTCTGATCAGAATGGTGGGGTTTCGTGATCAGAGGAGTGGTGTGGAGTGACACGGAGATCAGAAACAGCTCCACCGTTAAACCCTCTGTTTTTATGTTTTTTTACAACACTTTTTTTTCACTTACAACATGGCCTGCAGCAGAATCAGCTCACAACACACTTCTGCCCTCTCTCTCTCTCTCTCTCTCTCTGTCTCTCTCTCTCTCTCTCTGTCTCTCACTCTCTCTCTCTCTGTCTCTCTAAGGCTGATATCGCTTTGATATTTGGAAGGAATTCACAAAAAGTGGAGCATAGGTATTCCAAGGACCATAGAAGGGGGTTAATTTGTCACATGGTGATGTTGCCATGGGAACTGTCCGAGACCTTTTTCAGTCAGGCATGGAACCTCAGCTGAGATCCACAGCGACTGTCTCCAGTCCACTCTGACATTAAGGAGCCCATATCTTACATTCTTCATGCATTTTACTTTGTCTCGTAACGACGTTCATGTAAATTAATTTTTACATGATCATTTTCTAACCTCTCTTTATCCCTCTTTATTTTTCATGACTGGGCCTTTGAGATTTAAATGTGTAAATTGCCTCTTTTCTGTCCAGGTTAAGGCATAAATATGAAACAAACTGTTAAGTTCAGACTGAAATCCTCAGGGTCTTAGGGAAAAATAAACTTCAGTTGCATCTTCCAGATATGAGGATGCTTCGGAATGCTGCAATGATCCTTTAGCCTCTTCGGGTCTCCAGAAACAGCACAACATTTAATCATTTTATTGCATCCTCCATTCAAATAACTACAGACTGCAGGAAAAACACTCCACATCACTTTGGCAGGGATGGGTGGGGCTACACTGCTGTAGGCTGAATGGGCGGAGCTAAACTGCTGAAGGCTAATTGGGCGGGGCTAAACTGCTGTAGGCTGAATGGGTAGAGCTAAACCACTGCAGGCCGAGCGGGCGGGGCCAAACTGCTGTAGGCTAAATGGGTGGGGCTTAACTGCTTATGGATGAGTGGGTGTGGCTTAACTGCTGTAGGCTGAATGGGTGGGGCTAAACTGCAGTTTGATGAATGGGTGAAGCTAAACTGCTGTAGGCTGAATGGGTGGGGCTAAACTACTTAAGGCTGAGTGGGCGGGGCTTAACTGCTGTAGGCTGAATATATATAAAATACATAGCCCATGTATACACACCTATACACATCTATATATATATATATATATATATGTGAGTGTGTGTGTGTGTGTGTAAGGGGTTCTATATAGCACCAAAGAGGGTTCTTCTATTATTATAAGCTTGACATCATAACAATAGAAGAACCCTTTTCAAAAACCATCTACATCTTATTCTCTATTTATCTGAAGGGCCATTTCACGATGTAAAAAACTGAAGAACCATCTTGAAGTGAGTGGAGCTGATAACAGAGTTTCATGGACAAAATGTTATTTAATTCTAGGAATTAAAAATATCCAAGACAGTTTCCACTAGGGGGCTGCAGAAAGAGGTTAATGGCCATTTTGACTGGAAATTACATAAATGAACGGTCGTATTGCACAATAATACATGCTCCAATATTTTTTTCTTCTATGAAGTTACCATTGTGGAGATACAAGGTTGTTTCCTGAAGATAGCAATACATATACAAATGTGTTTCTCCAAATTTTCTTTGTCATTTATTTGCAAATTTGGTCAGCAGTTCTGATAAAGAACTGTCCTGTAGTTCAGTAAGAGTGATCCACTCTGTGGCGCTGTATCCAGGGCGAGAGCAGCTTGTGGTGGGAAAGAACCCTTGTGGTTATGTTACTTGAATGTTGGGTCCTCAGCTGTGAGACCACACACAAGTGTGAAAACAAGGCCAAAGTGAGATCACTCTCACTAACAGTTCTCCAGAGCCAACAGTGTCCTCCTGTCTGAGCCAAAACACTTTATTTGAAGTCTACCTGCATAGTGACTTCATAACACACACGTAACACTGCATTAAACGAAAGGGTCCTTAAACTGAAGTGACTGATATTTGTTCCATTTAGAACACTCTTAGCGTCGTTGGAAGAAAATGTTGTATCTCTAAATGAGTAACTATACAGGAGAAGAAAAAACACTCTTAACTTGTGACAGAAGTTAATGTAACAATTAAAAAGTAGTTCTGGACCATTTCTGTTGGTCTGTTCTTAAACTTTAACACAATGCATATTTGTTATGAAGAGCTTCTAAGACAGATGCCTATTTAAGAAAACTATATACTGTATTAGTTCTATGAAAGATCCCCTCAAACTAACATGAAATCTTTTATAGCACTGATTCTGTGGGACCTGTTTTCAATGTTTACCAAAAGAAAAAAAATGTGATTTATTATTATTTCAACCTCAGATTCTTGTCCTTTGCTCATTTTCTGTGAAGAACATATAAAATAACCCGTTTTCAGTGTCTTCACTCTGTTCACCCCCCACACATTTATATTACACATGTGGTGTTGGGCTGAACCCGCAGGGAGTAAAAGTGTGGAGGTGCTGTGTCCTTCACTCTGTTCTCCTCCTACATGGCCTGCTGGTGAGACCTCAAATCCCAGCTTCTGCAGCAATATTGAGGAGGAGGATGCCAGTGCCCCTTCAGCCCGACCCATAGAACAACATCTGCAGACGCGTGTGTGTTGCACTGGTCTGAGTGGATCAGACACAGCAGTGCTGCTGGAGTTTTTAAACACCTCAGTGTCACTGCTGGACTGAGAATAGTCCACCAACCAAAAATATCTAGCCAACAGCGTCCTGTGGGCAGCATCCTGTGACCACTGATGAAGGACTAGAGGATGACCAACACAAACTGTGCAGCAGCAGATGAGCTATCGTCTCTGACTTTACATCTACAAGGTGGACCGACAAGGTAGGAGTGTCTAATAGAGTGGACAGTGAGTGGACACAGTGTTTAAAAACTCCAGCAGCACTGCTGTGTCTGATCCACTCGCACCAGCGCAACACACACTAACACACCACCACCACGTCAGTGTTACTGCAGTGCTGAGAATGATCCACCACCCAAATAGTACCTGCTCTGTGAGGGTCCATGGGGGTCCTGACAGGGTAAAAGGGGGCTAACAAAGTATCAGAGAAACAGATGGACTATAGTCTGTAACTGTAGAACTACAAAGTGCACCTATATAGTAAGTGGAGCTGATAAAATGGACAATGAGCCTAGAAACAAGGAGGTGGTCATAATGTGATGCCTGATCGATGTAAAGCACCTGGCAAACACTGACATAAGCTTTCCTTAAATACTCAAGTATTGTCTTTTAAATATCATATTCAGTGCTTATGCAAGTCCCTATACAGCACATGTGTCAGGCTCCAGTCCTCGCGGGCCAAAGCACTGCAGACTTCAGCACACTGCCTCATCAAACACACCTGATTCAGCTCATCAGCTACTTAGCAAGGCCTTCATGACCTGAATTCAGAGTGTTAGATGAGGGTAAACACTGATCTCCGCAGCACTTTGGCCTGGAGGATCACCACTTCGACATGCCTGCTGTATAGGAAGCCTTTAAACAAAGTGTTAACATTAATTTTGTAATTTTGTACGCCTGCTGTGTTCTGCTCTGAATGTAGAATCAGCCTAATATTGAGCAACTCACCAGATTTCTCAAAAGTGGTGCAAGATCAGAAGCTGCAGAAGAAGTGTGAAGTACTAGAAACTGTGATAACAACGTGTGGCATCATCCAGCTCAACCAGAACTGTGCACCAAAATCATCCAGCTCATGAAAAATATTAGGATTCAAGTTATTGTATCTGCTTATTTTAGTGAGAGAAACCTACCAAATCAGAATTGTTCACAGTGGTAGTGATAGGAACCAGATGTCCACCTCTAAAAGCTCCCTCACAGAAAGTTACTATATAAAGTGGTTATGACTTAACTGCCTGATGACTGAGACACTGTTTGACAGTAGTTTAAAATGGCCCAAAGAAAATGTATTATTTCAGATTTATCACTATTTTATTATAAAATGTGTATATTTGTGTTGTAGTCATGGTGACCCCTGGTTCCTATCACCACCACTGTAAAGACATCTGAACCATTTCACACCAAACCACTCTGAATCACTCTGTGTACATCTCCACCATTTAATTATGGAGGAATTATGAGAAACTGGTGGAATTCCCTTTAAAGACAGCAACAGTAGCTGTGAATGTTCATGTATGGCAATAAAGAGGAGCTCAGCCAGTGTCTTACGAATTGGTACAAAAATACTCACATAAATTGTTGATAAGTCTACAAAAAATAAATTTGGGATATTCCACAGCCTGGAAGGTTAAACGTAACTAGGTGGGAAGTTTCTGAGCCCGTTTTCCATCTGGGACGAACAAGAGGAACGAATTCGAGGTCTTCGCGTTTCTGTCAGCACTACTTAATGGCGCGCACACCAAGCTAGGGCGGGAAACGCTACAGGTAAGATGCACAAAAGTAGCACAAAACACGATATAAACGCTGGAATTTACATATAAATAAACATAAAGTAGTTTGAAGAGCGTATAGATTAAGAATTGACTAAGTTTTAAACGTTTTTATTGATGGTTGTGGTGGTAAAGATGAAGTTGAGGTTGGCGTCTAATTCGCTAGCTTAGCTAAGTTTGCTAACTAGATTAGTCGAAGCTCTCGTTCTGTCCTGTTTTGTATTTTTAAATTTTTTATTGCAAGTAATCATTAATATAAGAACAGGACATATAAAAGCTCAACATTGACATATCAAGAGAAGAGAAAAAAAGCTTTTCGATTTTCGCGTTTTCTTGTTTTGCTGCAGGCGCAGATTCACTAATGTAGATATATAACTACATAGATCAAAAATCATATGTAAAGGAGTTTTTCTGGCATGTAACTGCTGCTCCGTTTAAGGTGGAACCTGAGGTTCAAGCAAGAAGCCACCTTGCGCCTGTTCTGGTAAACGAAAAAACGTGGAACCAGATGATTGTGGAAGTGACAGAGCCTGTAAGGTGACTGGGTGTTTATTTTTTAATAAGGCATGGCCACGAGTTAAGTTTCTCACAATTTGTGGCCTCAATATATTAATTTGCAGTTTCAGTATATTGATTTGTGGCTTCAATATATCAATTTGTGACCTCATATAGTAACTCGTAGCCTCAGTTTATTAATTTGTGGCCTCACATTGTAACTCGTGGCCTCAATATATTAATTTGCAGCTTCACTATATTGATCTCTGGCCTCATATAGTAATGTGGCCTCTACATAATAATTTGTGGCCTCAATATATCAATCTTAATTTGTGGCTTCAGTATATTGATTTGTGGCCTGTACATAATAATTTGTGGCCTCATATAGTAATTTGTGCCCTCATATAGCAACTCGTGGCCTCAATATATGAATTTGTGGCTTCAATATATTGATCTGTGGCCTCATATAGTAACTTGTGGCCTCTGTGTAATAATTTGTGGCCTCAATATATCAATTTATGGCCTCACATAGTAACTCATGGCCTCAATTTATTAATTTGTGGCCTCTTATAGTTACTCGTGGCCTCAGTGTATTAATTTGTGGCCTTTAATAGTAACTCATGATCTCAGTATATTAATGTGTGCCCACACCCTGTTAAAAAAGTTGAATATTGTCAAAACTCTTTAGCACAAGATGTTATATACTTTGAAAGCAGAGCGTTTTACATGTATTTTCAGTTACAAATCTGTTAAGGAACCGATTGTGTGGTGGTGTGAATGGTGGTGTATTCAGTTTTTAACTGGCAGATTCATCGTGGAGCCATCTGCACGAGTGCTGAATAGGCGCTCAGGGTGGGGAAACCGATCCACATCATCATGTATGTGCACAGATGTGTAGTTACCCTTCTTCAGTAAACAGTAAAACTGGGGCTGAACAATCTGGGGAAAATATCTAAATGCATTTTTTGGACTAATATTGCAAAAACTGCAAGTTGTTATATTCTATAAATTAAGTTCAGGCCTGTTTTATTTTTGGGCTGCATTTTTCTGGCTTGAATGGCTTGAGCCCTGAATGTAGTGCGCTTAAGTTGTGGTTGTGATGTCACAACACATGGAGGCTTGGTTGCCTCTGATTGGTCCAACTTATCTACAGGCAGTTCACAAGCTCTTTGTTATTAGGTTGAATTTCCCCATTTAAAGCTTAAAACACCATTTTTGATAATGCAGGCTATCGTTTTAAAAAATTGCAGCTCTTGCATTTTAAAAATTGCTCTTCTTAAATTGCAGTTTTGATGTAAAACTACTAATCTTTCAGTCTTAATTGATACTGCTGAGAAATACCTCTCACCTTCACTAGTAATACTCGAATAAGTACTGTTGAGACCATATGACAGGCATAGTTTGAGCAGTCATTTCAGTACGTTCTCAATGAAGAATCATGTCAATACTACGGAAGCCCTAAGGGCCTTGGATTTGCAGGCTATTTTTCCCCTTTTTTGTGATAAAAAACAGCACACCAAATGTTGTTTTCTTGAGATCTCTGAATACCATTCATGCCATTATCATGACAGAACAAATGTTATCTCAATAAGTGTCCATTATGTTGTGATAATGACAAATATCACACAATCTTGAGAAAATAAAATAAAAATAACTCTTTATGATGGAAAAAACAAACAAAAAAATCTAATCCAGACCCCTTAAGAGCTTCCAGAGTGTACCAGCCTCTTATTTCCTCTAAACATGTCCAATAACTTAAAGTACACCCATGATTTGTTTTGGCATCTGTGCTCTTTTTGCTTAATGGCCACTTGGAAAACGTAAAGACGAAGCTTCTGAATAGAGAACTGAATATTAATGTCACAGACTAATGCTTAAGTATTCTAGTTATTCAGGGCAGCCCTAATGAGGATGGTTTGGAGGAAATGATTCAGTGTACTAAAGATGTGTGACAATATCCCAATCTCTAAAAAAATAATAACTGTCACAGATGTTTGTTTGACATATTTCAAACTGATATGTAATGATGTATTTATTCTACTCCAGAAGAGCAGAGCTCTGAGGTGTGAAGCTGTTTCACTGCACTAAAATATCCGCATTTTATGCATTTTACTGCATTTTACTGCATGTGTAACCAGTAAGATGTAGTCACATTTTCTGCGGTTTATAAATGTGTGTATATCGGCATATCAGCATTGGCAGATATGCATATTAAAAATATCAGATATTAGCAGAAATTCCATATCACTGCATCACTGTCTGTGTTTACATGCAAAGATTTTCTCCAATCTGATTGAACACATTCCGATTATAGATTAAGACTGAGGTGTTTATTCTCACTCTACTGAACAATCTGATGAAAATCTCTGTTTACATGCTCACTACAAGTAATCCAATCCAAAATTACACGCCTGTGTAGAGAACCACTTAGAGTAGGCGTTACCATGACAACCAGCATCGTGTGAGTCCAGTCAGAGTGAGATGAGCAGCAGTGAGCAGTGCTTGTGTTATTAATTCCTTTAAAATGATGTCAGACTCAGGAAAACGTCCTTCACATGTCCTTATTAAAGAAGGCCGAGAGGAAGACGTCGTGTTCTGAGACACATAAGCTGGACGTCCGTCCCACCGCCGTCTTTTAAAGATCAGAGCATAAACTTCGTCTCCTCTGCAGACCAGTTTCTGCTCCGCCATGTTGAACGGTATAAACTTTCACTATGACGTGACGAACATGATCAGAACGGACTTAAACTTTCTGATAGGGAATGTAATCAGATACAGGCGTTTACACTGATATTATTCTTCTATTTAACGGATTATTTACAGGATTACCCACCTCGATCAGTCGGATAGGAATTGTATTCCGAATGGCCTTTGGACTAGACTATTCTGATTGAGGTGTTTACATGGACGTATTCTATTCCAAATGAGCTATTAGTCAGATTATTAACAGATTATCAAGATGCATGTAAACATGGCTACTATAGCAAACTGAAGCAAACTTCCCATCACTGAGGAATGGTGCTCATTTATGTGAATGGTAATCTCTCCACAGGATCTGGACACTCAATCGGCTTCTCTCCTGATGCTTCCCACGCTACCCTGAGTGCTGTCTCCCGCTGAGGAAGCTGATTAGCGCCATTAGCCTGACAGAGTTTTGTCCTGCTCTTTCTCTATGGCTGGTAAGCACAATACTTCATACCATTTTACATTTAGATTCACTTCACCCAGCAGTGCTGACGATGCTGATGCAGGAAATGTAAGGCCAATTTAGCGTTTGCCTAAATCAGTCAGTCCTGCTGCCTTTTATTCATGTACAGCCTGTTACATTCATCTATTTGGGTGAAATATTCCTTCACAAGAGAATACAGCAGGTTGGGCTGCTGAAATATACAAGAACTAATAATATGTGTTTATGGATGTAAATATATGCCAAAAACAATAATCATGATTAGTTTAACATTATGATCATGGTTAATAGGGGTGCAGGGAAAAAATCGATTCTTAGGTGCATCGCGATGCGGACGTGAGCGATTCTGAATCAATTCATAAATGTCAAAAATCGATTTTCTAAATATTTAATTTATAACCTAATGTTCACGGAATGCAAAGGGCGGAACTGGAAGTGGGTAAGTGCAGCGCCCGGACAGTCTGTGGCGGCACATAACAAAAACACAACTGGATGAGTGAGAAATCCGACCGGCTCCCTCTGCATTAAAGCCAGGTTAGGTCAGGAGTCGCAACACAAATGATAAGAAGAGCCATTTTGCCTTTCAACAAAGTCAAACCACCTTTGGAGCCACAACATTTAAAGCCCAGTATGTGTCAGTGTGTGTTAATGTCGTAGTATGGGCTAAAAATATAAACGAGAGAGCAGATTTACTCTGCTCTGCTTTAAGCTTTAGCTTTAGCCGCTTTCCTCCCATCTCCGCCAGAAAACTTTTCTTCAAAACTAGAAGAGTTTCTTGTAAAATGTCTCAGCGTCCGGCTGTTTTACAAAGCTGAAGTCGCTTCTCGTTCTAATTTTCCCGTTCCATCTTAAATTCTGCCTTAGGCGCCGAAGGTGGAACAGGAAAATTCGAAAGAGAAGCGAGTTCATTTTCGCAACTTTTTAGAGAAAGACAGTCTCTCAGCAGATTTAACCAACCGCGCTGCTTATAAATGCGAATAAGTCTCCAAATGTTCGTCTGAATCTCTGTTCTTTCGTTCGCTACTGGTGAGGCCGGACTTCGGGGCTATGTGACCTACTGTCTGCTGTCTGTTCTCAGTCGTTGAGAACCAGGGCTTTTGCGCTGTGCTGCACACTTTGGAACCGAGATTCAGCATCCAGTCTCGAAAATACACCCCCCCCAACACACACCCACTCACTACAACGAGACCAAAACCGAAGTTATAAAATCACTAAAGAAAACGGGAAGGACGGCTGTAACGCGCTGCGTGGACACCCATCACCACTGGATCTTATTTCAGGGTAACAGCGCATTTTATCGCAGATGAGTGGCAGCAGCGTCTCTGAATGAGAGCCTTCTAGCTCACTTGCCACATCACTTCCATTTGATTTATTAATAAAAGATATTTTAGATAATTAAAGCAAAGTATTTGTAATGATCCGTAATGCATTTACATTATGGATCATTACAGATACTTTGCTTTAAAACTACCAAGTCCTCAGACAGTAGGAAGATAGAAATCATGTATAGAGAAAAAAGATGCATCGATAATCGTTTTATAATCGCATCGCAGCCTCTGAATCGTAATCGAATCGTGAGGTGCCTGAAGATTCCCACCCCTAATGGTTAATTAACACGATTAATTGTTGACTTTGGACACATCATGCATTAAACTAAAAAAAAACCCCAAAAAACAGTGGATTTCCTTGATCTTATATATAATTCAACTGAAAACAAGTAAAAAAGGATGACTAAAATAAATAATATATAAATATAATGTATGTAAATGAACAATATAAAAGCAACTAATAAGACTTAAACAAATAAGATAATCTATTTTGTAGTGCACTTTCACAGCCTAGTGAAAACTACCACACAAATATATATATTTGGGAGGGGTGAAAGCACACCACTGTAAAGGGGTGCGCTGGATTTATAAAACGAGAAAAAAACAAGGGCATAATTGCAAAGCAGTACAAAAACTGTTTTATCTCGTTTATCTTGTTTTCATTATTGCTGGAAGCCAAAATAGTAGTTGAAAATAAAGTCTGATTAATCGCCCAGCCCCAGTATAAAGTGTAAATATAGTCTAGTCTACAAGTTGTGCTAGGCACTCTTTCAATTCATTGCTAGTGAGAGCTCTGCTAAAAAGATGCTGTTCATCGATAAGAAAACATTCATTTTTATCACAACTGAAGAAATGTAGTAATTTTTGGAATACTTGATGTGTTTCAGCTGAACGTTTAAAAATCCTTTGAAAGCTTTGTTTTCTAATTTTTTATAGTATAGTAATAACCTCTGTTCCTCTGGCTGTGCAAGTAAATGCTTGTGACCTATAACAGTTAACAGCCTGATAAACGTCCTTTCAGCGGCGTGAGGTCAGGCTGGGTGCAGCGCTGGGTGACCTTGTTACTTAGCAGACGTGTGAAAACCCTCAGTTTCACCTCCAGCACTGCGGCTGTGTCTGGAAATTATGGGGTGGCAAAAAATCAATACTCATGTTTTAATGTATATTAAGCCCATTTTTAGACTGATTAATTACCACCAGATGGCGCTGCTTCTTTCTGCTGAGACCAAGACCTCTGTCAGAAGAGTTAATAGCAGTAGTAGAAGTGATCGGTCGGTGCAGTGGACAACACGCTCATCCCACACACAGGAGAATGGCTTTCTCCACCCGCTGTTCAGACAGGAATCAGAAACACCTCCATAATATACCATTAAGAGTCACTGGCTGAAAACTTGTAAGTTGTGTTTGCCTGCTTGTGTTAGTTATGCAAGGATAAAGCCTGTTTTAAATGTTCTCAACTTTACAAATAAAAACACTTGGTAAATATGTAAATGTAAGGATGAGGTCATGTTTAATGTTGATGTGTCTACCTCACAGCTCTGTTTGGCTTCGAAAAAAGACCAAAGTCACAACACAGTCACCTTAATTAGATAAAATATCATTTTCTTTTGGAGGAATAATTTTAAGGAAATTACGTGATCAAAAATGAAGACATATCACAAATCTTTAACATTTGCTGTGAGACAACCGTACTAGACAAAGGCATTTTAACCTTTTTCACTAAGGCCTTATTCACACGTACTGCGTCTGTGTGGCGTATGCGTCACGGAAAGTCTTGCTTTTCATTCCGGCGCCCTTGTTAAGTGGTCAGCACTTTAACACAGGCTGTGCGTATGAAGCAGCAAAGTGCCCCAGGCGGCGCAGGGAAGCGGCGCGGTATTTAGAGAGTCGACCTGGCACCTTTTTTTTTACGTGCGAAAATACACTGAAATAAGCCGTGAACATCAGAGAAAATTAAACTGAAAACTGTATACTAACTTAAAATTTAATTTAATTCATGATGAAATACTACACATTCTGTGCTGCAGACAGATTTCCCGACGGGTCTACCGGACTTTAAACTTTTGCCTAATCAGAAGTCAGAATGCTGTCGAGGATAAACAAATATACTCTGCACTTTCATAAATTAAATTTTTGTTGAGCAGAGTTTGTTGATGTGACCATTTATCCATCTGAAAAACGCCTGTATAGCTTTCTCGCTGCTCGGCTCTGCAGCTCAAACGCTGTATGTATGAAAGGACAGCGTGAGCGCTGTAGCGCTCATGTTGTTGGATCACTCACACCACATGTGGGAATTAGGCCTAATCAGTCATCTACATTTTTAAACAGATAATTAGGCTTGGGTGGTGTGACAGTGCGGTTTACCACAGTGTGTAAAAATGAGTGTTTAAAATTAATGGAATGTCAAATTTGTATTCCACGTCTGAGCGGATAAACACGCTCTCCCATTTATATTCAGAGGGCTCACTGATTGGTGGTGTGGGAGCTCATTGATCAGTGGTGCTGACAGAAAAAGGTAGGAAATTTGAGGCCCTGTTTGCTCTCTGACTGTTCTGGAGTTTACAGTGCATGATGGCGAATGCAGAATCGCAGAATTGTTATCATTGCAGTTTGGGCTGATTTAGTGATTTATCTTTGCAATTTGGCCTTATTTACTGATTTTTTTGTGTTTTAGCCTGATCTGGTGATTTATCTTTCTGTTTTTGGCTGATTTGGGAATTTATTTTTCCAGTTTAGGCTGATTTGATTTATCTTTGCAGTTTGAGCTGATTTAGTGATTTATCTTTGTGCTGTAGACTGATTTAGTGATTTGTCTTTGTGTTGTAGACTGATTTAGTGATTTGTCTTTGTGTTGTAGACTGATTTGGGATTTGTCTGTGCTGTAGACTGATTAGTGATTTATCTTTGTGCTGTAGACTGATTTAGTGATTTATCTTTGTGCTGTAGACTGATTTAGTGATTTGTCTGTGCTGTAGACTGATTTAGTGATTTGTCTGTGCTGTAGACTGATTTAGTGATTTGTCTGTGTTGTAGACTGATTTAGTGATTTGTCTGTGCTGTAGACTGATTTAGGGATTTGTCTGTGCTGTAGACTGATTTAGTGATTTGTCTGTGCTGTAGACTGATTTAGTGATTTATCTTTGTGCTGTAGACTGATTTAGTGATTTATCTTTGTGCTGTAGACTGATTTAGTGATTTATCTTTGTGCTGTAGACTGATTTAGTGATTTATCTTTGTGCTGTAGACTGATTTAGTGATTTGTCTTTGTGCTGTAGACTGATTTAGGGATTTGTCTGTGCTGTAGACTGATTTAGTGATTTGTCTGTGCTGTAGACTGATTTAGTGATTTGTCTGTGCTGTAGACTGATTTAGTGATTTGTCTGTGCTGTAGACTGATTTAGTGATTTGTCTTTGTGCTGTAGACTGATTTAGTGATTTGTCTGTGCTGTAGACTGATTTAGTGATTTGTCTTTGTGTTGTAGACTGATTTAGTGATTTGTCTGTGCTGTAGACTGATTTAGTGATTTGTCTGTGCTGTAGACTGATTTAGTGATTTGTCTGTGCTGTAGACTGATTTAGTGATTTGTCTTGTGCTGTAGACTGATTTAGTGATTTGTCTGTGCTGTAGACTGATTTAGTGATTTGTCTTTGTGCTGTAGACTGATTTAGTGATTTGTCTGTGCTGTAGACTGATGTAGTGATTTATATTTGTGCTGTAGACTGATTTAGTGATTTATCTTTGTGCTGTAGACTGATTTAGTGATTTGTCTGTGCTGTAGACTGATTTAGTGATTTATCTTGTGCTGTAGACTGATTTAGTGATTTGTCTGTGCTGTAGACTGATTTAGTGATTTGTCTTGTGCTGTAGACTGATTTAGGGATTTGTCTGTGCTGTAGACTGATTTAGTGATTTGTCTGTGCTGTAGACTGATTTAGGGATTTGTCTGTGCTGTAGACTGATTTAGTGATTTGTCTTTGTGCTGTAGACTGATGTAGTGATTTGTCTTTGTGCTGTAGACTGATTTAGTGATTTGTCTTTGTGTTGTAGACTGATTTAGTGATTTGTCTGTGCTGTAGACTGATTTAGGGATTTGTCTGTGCTGTAGACTGATTTAGGGATTTGTCTTTGTGTTGTAGACTGATTTAGTGATTTGTCTGTGCTGTAGACTGATTTAGTGATTTGTCTGTGCTGTAGACTGATTTAGTGATTTGTCTTTGTGCTGTAGACTGATTTAGTGATTTGTCTGTGCTGTAGACTGATTTAGGGATTTATCTTTGTGCTGTAGACTGATTTAGTGATTTGTCTGTGCTGTAGACTGATTTAGTGATTTGTCTTTGTGCTGTAGACTGATTTAGTGATTTGTCTGTGCTGTAGACTGATTTAGTGATTTATCTTTGTGCTGTAGACTGATTTAGTGATTTGTCTGTGCTGTAGACTGATTTAGTGATTTGTCTGCTGTAGACTGATTTAGTGATTTGTCTGTGCTGTAGACTGATTTAGGGATTTGTCTGTGCTGTAGACTGATTTAGTGATTTGTCTTTGTGCTGTAGACTGATTTAGTGATTTGTCTGTGCTGTAGACTGATTTAGGGATTTGTCTGTGCTGTAGACTGATTTAGGGATTTGTCTGTGCTGTAGACTGATTTAGTGATTTGTCTTTGTGCTGTAGACTGATTTAGTGATTTGTCTGTGCTGTAGACTGATATAGTGATTTATCTTTGTGCTGTAGACTGATTTAGTGATTTGTCTGTGCTGTAGACTGATGTAGTGATTTGTCTATGTGCTGTAGACTGATTTAGTGATTTGTCTGTGCTGTAGACTGATGTAGTGATTTATATTTGTGCTGTAGACTGATTTAGTGATTTGTCTGTGCTGTAGACTGATTTAGTGATTTGTCTGTGCTGTAGACTGATTTAGTGATTTGTCTTTGTGTTGTAGACTGATTTAGGGATTTGTCTGTGCTGTAGACTGATTTAGGGATTTGTCTGTGCTGTAGACTGATTTAGTGATTTGTCTGTGCTGTAGACTGATTTAGTGATTTGTCTGTGCTGTAGACTGATTTAGTGATTTATCTTTGTGCTGTAGACTGATTTAGTGATTTGTCTGTGCTGTAGACTGATTTAGTGATTTGTCTTTGTGTTGTAGACTGATTTAGTGATTTGTCTGTGCTGTAGACTGATTTAGTGATTTGTCTGTGCTGTAGACTGATTTAGGGATTTGTCTGTGCTGTAGACTGATTTAGTGATTTATCTTTGTGCTGTAGACTGATTTAGTGATTTGTCTGTGCTGTAGACTGATTTAGTGATTTATCTGTGCTGTAGACTGATTTAGGGATTTATCTTTGTGCTGTAGACTGATTTAGGGATTTGTCTGTGCTGTAGACTGATTTAGTGATTTGTCTTTGTGCTGTAGACTGATTTAGTGATTTGTCTGTGCTGTAGACTGATTTAGTGATTTGTCTTTGTGCTGTAGACTGATTTAGTGATTTGTCTGTGCTGTAGACTGATTTAGTGATTTGTCTGTGCTGTAGACTGATTTAGTGATTTGTCTGTGCTGTAGACTGATTTAGTGATTTGTCTTGTGCTGTAGACTGATTTAGTGATTTGTCTGTGCTGTAGACTGATTTAGTGATTTGTCTGTGCTGTAGACTGATTTAGTGATTTGTCTGTGCTGTAGACTGATTTAGTGATTTGTCTTTGTGCTGTAGACTGATTTAGTGATTTATCTTTGTGTTGTAGACTGATTTAGTGATTTATCTTTGTGTTGTAGACTGATTTAGTGATTTGTCTGTGCTGTAGACTGATTTAGGGATTTATCTTTGTGCTGTAGACTGATTTAGGGATTTATCTTTGTGCTGTAGACTGATTTAGGGATTTTCTGGTGAGACTATAGGATTGTCTGGCTGTAGACTGATTTAGTGATTTATCTTTGTGTTGTAGACTGATATAGGGATTTGTCTGTGCTGTAGACTGATTTAGTGATTTATCTTTGTGCTGTAGACTGATTTAGTGATTTGTCTGTGCTGTAGACTGATTTAGTGATTTGTCTGTGTGTAGACTGATATAGGGATTTGTCTGTGTGTAGACTGATTTAGTGATTTATCTTTGTGCTGTAGACTGATTTAGTGATTTGTCTGTGCTGTAGACTGATTTAGTGATTTGTCTGTGTTGTAGACTGATTTAGTGATTTATCTTTGTGCTGTAGACTGATTTAGTGATTTGTCTTTGTGCTGTAGACTGATTTAGTGATTTATCTTTGTGCTGTAGACTGATTTAGTGATTTGTCTGTGCTGTAGACTGATTTAGTGATTTGTCTGTGCTGTAGACTGATTTAGTGATTTGTCTGTGCTGTAGACTGATTTAGTGATTTATCTTTGTGCTGTAGACTGATTTAGTGATTTATCTTTGTGTTGTAGACTGATTTAGTGATTTGTCTGTGTTGTAGACTGATTTAGTGATTTGTCTGTGCTGTAGACTGATTTAGTGATTTGTCTGTGCTGTAGACTGATTTAGTGATTTGTCTTTGTGTTGTAGACTGATTTAGTGATTTGTCTGTGCTGTAGACTGATTTAGGGATTTGTCTGTGTTGTAGACTGATTTAGTGATTTGTCTGTGCTGTAGACTGATTTAGTGATTTGTCTGTGCTGTAGACTGATTTAGTGATTTGTCTGTGCTGTAGACTGATTTAGTGATTTGTCTGTGCTGTAGACTGATTTAGTGATTTGTCTGTGCTGTAGACTGATATAGTGATTTGTCTGTGCTCTAGACTGATTTAGTGATTTATCTTTGTGCTGTAGACTGATTTAGTGATTTGTCTGTGCTGTAGACTGATTTAGGGATTTGTCTGTGCTGTAGACTGATTTAGGGATTTGTCTGTGCTGTAGACTGATTTAGTGATTTATTTTTGTGTTCTAGACTGATTTAGTGATTTGTCTGTGTTGTAGACTGGTTTAGTGATTTGTCTGTGTTGTAGACTGATTTAGGGATTTGTCTGTGCTGTAGACTGATTTAGTGATTTGTCTGTGTTGTAGACTGATTTAGTGATTTATCTTTCTGTCTAGGCTGAATTAGGGATTTATGTTTGTGTTTTGGCTGATTTATGGATTTGTTTTTGTGTATTAAGCTGATAAACTAGACAGCAGCATTAAGTGGGGCATGATCAAGTCACGGGGCATTAATGCACCTAATGACCCCCTTATACTGGGCCTACTCCTCTTACCTCTCCCTTTCAATCGTCCCATTTCGTCCTCTCCTCTTCTCCTCACCTCTTTTCCTGTTCTTTCGTCTCTTAACGATGCATGGCTCATTTCCGCCCTTTAGCCCAGGAGCCAGGTGGTCAAATGAGTCTGAAAAAAAAAAACTGAAAACAGCGCACTGGCCGGAACATTTAATTTCTCCTTCACCTTCCTGACCTCTCACAGGCTTTGGATTTTGACCTCATGAATATAAACTTTTAAGGATGTTTAAGAAGCTGGTCCTTTGTTGTTCTTTTCCAGTGAGCAGCATTAGCTTTGGGAGTTTGAGCAGTCACACTTCAGTGGCCTTGTTATTTTCTCCTGGGATTAGTAGAGATCAGTTCTCTGTGCATCAGCCTATTTATACACAGCTCTGCACCACATTCTGCGGTTTTTTTGTGCCTGAACGATTTTGGAAGGATTTGCTTCTGTGTGATTTGATCTGAAGTCCTGGTTTTATCTGTGTATTCCAGGTTAAAAGAAGCAGATCTAACCAGGAGCTTTGACCAGATTTCTGCTTATTAGACAGTTCAACATGGCCAAGAACCTCCTAATTTAACTATAAAGAGCCATTTGACTGACGTCCAAACCAGCCAGTCACAGACTGTAGCGTGATACGTTTGGGTAGGTGCAACAAAAACAGACCTGCAGGAAACAGAGGTATGTCCAGAGCCGTTTTATGAGGAGCCTGGCATCTTCCTGTTTCGCCCGTTATATCAAAAACCGAAATGCAAAACAGTAGAGTAAATGGAGCTAAACGGCTAAAAATGAAAAGTTAAAACAGTTTCTAATCACTGAACCAGAACTTTCCTTTAATTTTAGACAGTAGAAGGACTAAAAAAGCAAAGAAAACTCACCTGTATGTTTCCTTTATTCTACAGTAAACAGGTTTTGGGCAGCAGGACGCTAACATTACTGCTACTGAGTGCTGATTGGTTGGCGAGCGGAGCAGCTCATTGGCTGTTCGCGGTCACTGACAGTGTGAACGTACATGAGGCGCCGTTTTAACTCCTATAACTCGAGTTTAAAAGCTCTTAAAAATATAACAGCAGTGTTGAAATGTTTTATGCTGTGTTCAGGTAATTATTATCTTTTACATTAAGAATGTTTAAACATTTATAAACTGTGATTTAATCGAATGCTCCGTGTTAACCCATTCATTTTGGACTCGCTCAGGAGCGCCCTCTAGCGTTTGAGAAACCCGGAAGACATTACAGAGTGATAATTCTTCTCTCTACAAGTTCTCTGGTATGTCCTTCAGAAATGTGAGATATATTGATAACTTGCTATTTCAAAGAACTTGTAGAGGTGGAATGTGTTTCTCACTCTTAAAAGGCTCATTAAACAGCTTTCCATCCAGCTGTCACAATAAATTTAAGGGAATTACTGAAATGTCACATATAAAAATTATGCTATTTTCCATCAATTCTGTACAAAACAATAAAACTCCCCACCAGGCCTAGGCGATGTAGTCGTATATCGTTGATGATTGACAAGTAACCTGATGGCGATGTTTAACAGGCGATAATCGTTAGGAAAGAGAACTTACAGAGAGCTTGAGAGCAGTTTTGAGAAATTGAGCTTCAAAGATTTTGCATTCCAAACATCAAAACTGATATGTGGAACATCTTTCATACATGAAAATGACAGACACCCTAAATGTGTTCTAAATGTACAATTATCAAAATCAGGTCAAATTTGTAAATTAGTTTTTTGGAACAGGACAAATGCAGAACTGCAACCTTCTAATCCTAAGAACTCACTTTTTGCTTGGAGTTATAAGGTTTTATTTGGCAAAACATGAATAGAAGCATCGATTTTAAAGCAGCACAAACAGTTTATACTCATAATTTATTTTAAAACATAAAATTTGTGTGACAGAGTGTCTACATTATCAGAAAGTTACATGTAATGCTTTCTATGACATTTATTTTTAATATTTATTTATTTTATGACATTTATTTCTTGTTTTAGGACAAATCATCTTTTTCTTATTCAAAAGAGAATTACAGATTAACTGTAAAGGTCAGTGCTGAACATTTTGTCCAGTGCAGAGGTCAGTTTTAGGTAGGAATCATTAGTTTAAGTTTCCTTCAGCTTAGAGACCAGCTACTGTAATAAACTGTTCCAGCAAGTCAGTGTAGCAGGTCAGTCTAAAGACAGCTTGAGGTTTTGTTTTATATCAGAAATGTGACTCTAATGAGCCAAAATCAAGTCTTATTTTAGGAGAAAGAAGAAAAAGAAAAAATGGATCGATCAATTAAATTAATGTTTGTTGTAATTAAGAGCTCATCAGTTTAAATGTTCACTATTTAATCACCTTTAGGGGTTAACATTTATAAAATTTAAGACAGTAAGACTTTGTAAAGGACTGTAAGAAGACAGGCAGAGTTTCAGTGTTTCAAAAAGTTTTATGAACTTTTCCCACAGCAGTGCAGCAACATGATAAAGATTGGTCCTCGTGTGTATTCGAAGTGCTGACTGGCTCACAGACAGAACCTTAAAGAACTAAGTTAGAGTTTGATTTTGGCAGTAGAACTTTTTTTTTCTAGATAAAGAGTCAAAAAATGCATACAACTTTAAAAAATAAAAACACCTCACCTAGAGCTGGGCGATATGGCCAAAAAAGTTATCACGATAAACAAAACTCATATCGTTCGATATCGATACATACAGTGATAAATGTCAAATCATTATTTCTTTCACGTTTGAAGGCTGATTTTTGCTCCTGGGTGGTTAAATCCTGTTTTAAACTATCACTTATGGTCTGATCATGACAAACACTCAAACAGTGGGACATTTCACAGATCTGTCATGGGAGAGTGGGAGAAAGTGTCTGCTGAGCTGTTTTTACCAGCTGGAAAAGCACGGCTATTTTGTAATAGTCATAATTTCAGACAGATTATCTTTAGCTGGTGCCGAGCGCTCGGCTACCCCGTTACCAATGACATCACAGTATTCAGACACCAGCTAGACGACTGGATTTCTCTATACTATCGTAGTAGTTTAAGTGGTGAACCGCAAAATATCAGCACCAGACAAACAGAGTCCTCCTTTTAGGTACGTTTAAACTGAAAGCGGTGCTTTTGTGTCTTGTTTGATCTACAGTATCATCAGTTCTCCGTGCTGTGTGAGTGACGGAGCTGCTTCAAGTTAGCCAGCTGCTAAAAACAGCTAGCCTGGAAAGATAGCACTCTCCCGCTCTCCAACGCCTCACAGCTTCCTCAGTTTACTTTCGTTTAAATCAGGGCTGTAATTTACATGAACCCACTTCTTTCTTTCACTTTCGTTGCTTGGGAATGCACCAATATTAAAATATTACTTTTTAAGTGCTGTAGTTGTGATGAGCAGACGTGATTTAACGCTGCTAAAGCTGTTAGGATGTGAGGAAAGAGGTGAGTTCACTGTAGGACAGTACAGTTACACCTCTGACCTCGTCACTCACACTCGGTCACAGGAGAGCAGATCGCCGGTCGCTCCGCTCAAACAGGGAATGTATAACTCCACGTTTCAGCCGTTGCTAAAGACTCATCTTACTCGTGGCCCCCTCCCTCTCTAATCATGTAGAAAAATTCGGAAGTGCTCCCTCTCCTGGCGACAGCAGAGTAGTGCCGCTTTCCTTGCAGTACAAAATGCCACCAGGGCTTTCGCTGGGAAGTGTGAGAGCGGTGTATTATATCGAACATTTATTGAACATGTCGTATCGCTCTATCGAGGAAAAGTTGCATCGCAATAATTATCGTTATCGTTTTATCGCCCAGCCCTAACCTCACATAATGTTAACAAGTATCACAGGATAAGAATATGTGAATAACTAAATTTTGACAAAATGTCAGATGGAACCTTATCGTCCCCTCGGAATTATATGTTCAGAAATTAAGGTTCACATTTTTAAGAAGTCCGTTTTTTTGTTGGACAGACAGAGCTTTGTAAAGGGTGGGGTGTTGGAGGGGGAATTTAACTAGAAAAGAATGTGCTAATTATTTTTAGCCACCTCCCCAGCCTACTCTCCACCTCACAATCATAAAAACACTTATTTAATAAAGTTCACAGAGAAATCTTTAATGTTGAGCAGCTTCTTGATGATGCTGTGTTTCATTTTATGGCTGGCTTATTCTCATGAAACCACCTCAAAGCGTGTCAAACAGATTAAGAACATTTATATCATTTAATGGATTAGTTGGAGCTCTATATGGTACAGCAAAAACTTAATTATTCTTCTATTTTATACTTATTTGGCAGTTTTTACCCTACTTTCCAATGGAAATGATTAGTAAAAACCTATTTAATGTCAAATAAATTATTCAGGTTTATTTTTAATTATTCTATAAGACATCACTTTTTGTATATTACAAAAAAAACAGATTTTTGTAAGTTTGTCATTTTAATTTCAGATTGGGTCCCATTATTTGTCATGTTTATAAGAATAACTGCTGTTTTCCCAGTGTAAGAGTACAGAGACAGAAAACGACGGCTAACATAACGGCGTACAGTAAAAGTCAGTCAGTCAGTCAACCTTTGAGTGGAGCTTCTGATGCTAAAACTAAAAGATTATACTCAGTAATATTGGATCACAAACGGCCTGTTTGATTGAATTCTAGGGATGAAAAGTTCAATACTAAGTTATCGATCCTGATGTTTTCTTTTGAGAATTGATATTAACATAAAAATGTAATACAAATGTTTGCAGTTTATGAGCAGTTTCATAGTTATTAATGTTCAAATGAAGGTGTTTACAACGATCACTACCCTTATATTACTTGGTTGAATTCGTCTGAAAAACATCCGCCTCCATGTCGGACTCTGTTTTACATTTTTCCAAAATATCTTGACTGTTGACGTTCATCCGCTGCTTATATCACTCTAATTTAATTTTATATTTTACTTTAATGTTCTTGATCATTTTTCAGGCAAGAAAGTGAATTTGCGCTGAAGCTGCTATAACATTACGGCATTAACAAAGAGCTGCAGCAATCAGAAGAAATGTTGATATTCCACAGCACTCCTGTCTCCTTCATAACCCTCCACTGATTGCAGTGATCAGCACATCAGGCCTTCATTCATAAGCTCAGCATTATGATATTAATCTGTCTGAAAATCAAACAGGAGAGATTTCTGTAAGTGTACAGATCACTGATCCGTATGAAGGAGAGTTTTGACCTTAAAGAGCTGTGAGGAGGCCGAAGCTGCTGTGCCAGAGCTAATCAGCCTCAATCGCAGCCATTTCCCCCTCCAGCAAAACCTCATTAGGCTGATAACCTGCCTTTGGACTGTTTACACTCTGGTAGCCCCGCAGAGCAAATAGCAGCTTAAAGCTCACTCTGAATTAAAGAACACCCATCAGACAGTCTCAGGAAGGAAGAAAGGAAGGAACGTTCCTAGAACTGTTCTCGATGGCTGTGTTGGACAGGTGGAAAGGTGTCGCTTTAAAAGCCATTTAAAACCTTTTTATGAACGAGAGCTTTTTTGGGACCACAGATGGGTAAATGGTCAAACTGCACTCCAAAAAAGATGGTTCTTCAAGGGTTCTTTTGTAAAGAGAATGGTTTTACATAGAGCCATCAGCACTCAAAGAACTCTGCATGATTAAAGGGTCGTCAGATTGATGGAAAATGCACATGAATGTGCTGTAGTTGGTTGCTTTTAGAACCTTTTTGAAAATGGTTCTTTATAGCACCCAAAAGAGCCTTCAGTTATCATAAGCTTCACGTCATAACAGCAGAAGACCCTTTTGGGTGCTATAAAGAACCCTTTTTAAAAGGTTCTATATAGAACCGTGAACACTCAGAGAAACCTTTGCATGATTAAATGGTTCTTTGCATCATAAAGGGTTCTTCAGATTGATAGAAAATGGAAATTAATGTGCTATAGATGGTTCTATATAGAACTTTTTTAAATGGGTTTTATATAGCACCCAAAAAGGGTTCGTCTATTGTTACAAGCCTGACATTGTAACAGTAGAACACTTTTGGGTGCTATATAAAAACCATTTAAAAAGGTTCTATATAGAACCATTTTCTTTACTAAAGAACCCTTGAAGAACTGTCATTTTTAAGTGTGTAGGAAACAGAATTGACAGCAATAAAACAACAGTGGCATTACAAATTGTCAGACCTGTCACAGACATGACAGATAAATTAATTAATTGTTTAAATAATTGCAGTTAATGATTTAATTTTCTGTTTAGTTCATTTTATACAGCTAATAAAGTCTAAGCAGCTAAATTGGCTGATGATGGCTAAAATTTGCACATCAAGTTGACTACCGTTCCCCTAAAGGTGTTACAGCACACAGTTAGAAGTTAGAAGTTTAGATCAGTACAAGAAAAGTTAGAAAGAAGTGATTATTTTATTCAGGTCTATTTGGCTCAAGCCAACTGATAATCTAATTTAGCTCACATTATGCTTCTGATAAAGTCTGATAAATTATCAGATCTAATGATTGTGGAACACAGTTGTTGTCGGGTTAAATAATTGTGCGTATCTCATATTTGTGATCAGGCGATTACGTAATAACTGTGACAGGCTGATTATTGTTAGCGCTAGAAGTTAGAAGTTGCATTTGGCAGCCCTGCACTCTTAAATTAGATGGTTCTTCAAGGGTTCTTTAGTTAAGAAAATAGTTCTAGAACCATAAACACTCGAATAAACACAGAATAAAGGGTTCTTTGCATCATGAAAGGGTTCCTCAGATTGCTGGAGAATGTGGTGTATAATGGTTCTATATAGAATCTTTTTTTAAAAAGATGGTTCTATATAGCATGCTGAAGAGTTCTATTTGTACGGTGTCAAGCTTGTGACAGTAGAAGAACGCTCTTGGGTGCTATATAGAACCCTTTTTTTTTAAAGACGGCACATTCATGCATATTTTCCATCAATCTGAAGAGCCCTTTCACGATGCAAAGAACCCTTTAATCATGCAAAGCGAACATATCACGCTCCTGAAGAACACAGATCCACCTGGCACTCTCATTCGGCCACCAGAGTAGTCTGTAGTCTGTTTCCTTAGGATTAACAGACTCATTTCTTGAGAGCAAACTTTAGTTTAAAGATTTTTGTAGCCCAAGAAAGTCACCTGTAAAAGACCTACTAGACTATCATATTGCTGCATCTCCAAAATGGTAACTTTACAGGAGATGGAAAAAACATTCTTTACTTTTAATGTAAGTCAATGGAACCAGACTTTTTTACATGTCATTTTGAGGCATTTCTTTGGTCCATTCATCATGAAATTTACACACAGTATAAAGGACAACAGGCATTTTCAAAATATGTCAAAAACTGAAAAAAACACAAGAATGGAGATACAAGGTTTTGTTCCGACAGCAGCGATATATTATTCATTTCAGTGGACAGAACAGATGTAGGCTGTAGGGCTGGGCGATATGTCAACATATCCTGGGGTTTCACTCATGTGATGTTTCTGTTGTGGCTGGCATATTTGGGACCGAATTTCTGGCTTTGCTGCTCTGCACGAACATAATTAGAGGTGAAATATGGCTAAAATCACTCTCCTCACTGTGGAAGAGAAAAACGTTTCCTGACAAAGCTGATAAAACAGGCTGTGATCCTTATACAGTTTCCTCTGAACTCCTGGTCCCACTTAAACTGGCAGAAAGCTACCAAATTTATGTTTTGCTGACATTTATTTTGATCTCATACTCAGCCCCTCTCCCTATTCTGGAGAGTCTCTCACAACACTTAAAAGCACAGAAGCCCACCGGCTCTTCACGTGTTTTGTTTTTTTTAATGTAGCTCTACTGGCTCTTCTTTCTTGGTTTCAACTGATCAGATGTCTGAAAAATATTGTGACATACCTTGTATCATGAAAATGTTGTGAGGAGCAGACGTGATTTAACGCTGCTAAAGCTGTTAGGATGTTAGTAAAGAGGTGAGTTCACTGTAGGACAGTACAGTTACGCCACTTGTCACTCAAACTTGGTCACAGGAGAACAGATCTCCAGTCGCTCAACTGGGAATATATAACTCCACGTTTCAGACATTGCTGAAGTATATTTGGCGATTCATTTTACTCATCGCCCCCCAACCATGTTGAAAAACTTGGAAGTGCGCCCTCTCCTGGCGACAGAAGAGTACTGTCGTATTGTTTGCAGTTTGTCGCTAGAACGTGGAAGTGTGGTGTATTATATCCAACATTTATCAAACATTTCTTATAGTTCTATCGAGGAAAGTTATATCGCAATAATTAGCGCTGTCGTTTTATCGCCCAGCCCTACTAGAATCATATTTAATTTTCCTACCATTTTGTTTGTAATGTGATGTTTGCATTTCTACTTAATATTCACAAATTGATTTTATGACTAAATTAAAAAAAAAAAATCCCAGTGTGTATCTCACCTGAATCAGGAGTCATGGTTGAATCAGTGGCTGGGCACTGAGTGTCTCTCAGTAAGAGGTAACTTGACTGCCTATTGATTTATTTATTTCTTTATTTTTTTGATATGTTAGAGTATTCAGCCAGAAAATTACTTGAAATGCTCATTTCTAGTATCTGAATGAGCTGTATGTGTAAACAGTGTTCGCTCTCAGCTGTGAAACGCCCGTATCTGACTCATCAGACAGTGACAGCAGAGACGATTCACTTCCAGTTCTCACAACATGGTGTTTGTTTACAAACAATTATCATCCAGGCTCATAGTTGTATTGATTTGTAATCCATCCTTTGTCGATGCCGGCTGTCCTGACAACTTCTTTGTCTCCGTTGCATTTGTTTTGCAGAGAAAAGGAAAATTGCCAGTAAACAAGGATGATGCATTCATATTTTTCCTCCATGTGGATGAAATGTCTTTTTCCATCATCCTTCAACCTTTAATCTGGCGTAGTTGGATGCGGCAGCGTAGAGCGGTAATCACATCTCCATGACAACGTACTTGTCTCTGAACCAGTCAGACCCAAGGGAATTAGGGTCTTATAGTCATTCTTGATTGACAGCTTGATGCTGGACCCAATAAGAGACAAAATAGACCCCTCTTTTGTAGGACTCCACAACTGACTGACTGAGAATTAAAAAGCTCTTTAAAGCGATAATTTGTTAAAGTCAAATTAACAGTTTTACATGGTTTGAGGTGAGCGTGTGATGGTTTAGGCATGTAGCTGGTATGATGCTAATTGGTGGGGTATAATCTTCTATTACTTGTTAGCTACGTTAGCTTCGTAGCCCCTGTGCTAAAACTAAAGAACCAGACTTTGGATTATATACGGGATACGATTAAAAATTGTTGGCTTAACTGTCTTTAAGAGAAGTGACTTGTTCAAGACCAAGGAAGACGGCTTATCCCGTCTCTCCGTTTTAGCTGATGAAACAACATAAGCTGATGACTCCTGTGGCCATTTGCATTCAGGCACTGTTTCGGGTCTGATGTGGGCGCTGATTACGTTGTTTATGTTTGCGTTCCAGGCCCATTTAGAGATTTCCCTTGCTGTTTTAGGTTGATTTAGTGATTTAACGTTGCATTTAAGGTGATTTATCTTGGTGTTTTAGGCTGATTTAGTGGTTTATTTTTGCATTTAAAGGTGAATTAGTGATTTATCTTTGGGTTTAGGCAGATTTGATGATTTATCTTTGTATTCCAGGCTGATTTAGTGATTCATCTTTGCATTTTAAGGTGATTTAGTGATTTATTTTTGCTTTTTAAGGTAATTTAGTGACTTTTCTTTGGGGTTTCGGCCCATTTGGTGATTAGTCTTTGTTTTTTAATGAGATTCAGTGATTCATCATTGCATTTTTGGCTAATTTTGTGGTTTATCTTTGCATTTTAGGCCCATTTAGCGATTCATTTTTGCATTAATAATGTAGTGTGCCTACATTTTAAAGTGGAAACTATCCTTTTTTTCTATAATGACCAGTTTAGATCTCTTGAGGTGGTGGTAAATGCAGACGTGTCAGCGCAGAAATTCCTGTAGGTTTTTGTTGGGCCTTTTCAACAACAGTTTATTCTGTGTTTAGTCAATATTGTGTTCTAATTGTAAACATTAATTTGTTTAATGACGAACTTTGCTTTGCTTTGTGGGCTCATTTTGTGGCGCCTATCCTTCTGTAGCATTTTCAGGTTATTTCAGTGCGTTTAATAATTCATGTCAGTAACACTTTAGAATACAGAAAACCTGCTGGTGTGTGTTACAGTCACAGCATCATGCATTTCGTAACCTTTAGAAGTCGCCCGTATTGCCTGCAGTGCTTAAACATGTAATTTGATATTATTTTTAGCTCATTGAAACAAGTGAAAATTAGTGTGGCACTTGCAGAATCTGAAATTTTAATCCTGCCACATTTGTGTGTAAATAGGAGATATTTTATAACTTGAATTTGATTGAAAATAGTTTGTGTTCTTGCTTTGCAGAAAGAAAAAAAGCCTTTACATTATCATTTTCATCATGAAACACAAAAATGTCCATACAGAATGTATGTCTAATGTAAATGTAATTATGTCTAAATAACATAGTAAAACTGCTGTAATAACTGAAGACTTTTAAGGGTTAACTCGTGATCTTTGGGGCGTTTCTCATAGCTCACCTCAGACATCAGAAAGCATCCATCACAATCCACACAAAAACAGCAGAATCATTTATAACACAAACTGCTTTTATTGTCAAACAAGAACCATGAACTACCAAAAATACTGCATATTCTAAAGTGTTACTCTGTTGTGCTTTTACCATACGTACTGGAGGATATTAAAGGGAGCAGGTCCCTCGTTACATAGTCTACTTAGGATTCCCTGACTCAGAAAACAGCAGAACACGGCGAAAAGCAGAGTTTCGTTTATTATTAACATGCAAAATACAGTCATGCATCTGTCTCATCTGCAAAAAGAGGGTTTTTTTTCCTTTTGTTAAGGTGCAGACATTCAGTGTCTAATACAGGTAGCTATTCATTCCCAAGGATCCAAAATGCTTTACAAGGTAAGAATATTAAGAAATTTAGCAAAATCTCAATAAACCTTTAAATATATATTTATAAAAAACAGAACCAGAGGGAACTAATATCCATAATGTATATATAATATTTTTCCATTAACTCCCAGCCAAAACATGCTTGTCAGATTGTTTGTGGTTGCTTGTTTTTCCATAAGAAAGCCTTAATTGGCACAGTACTGCTGTAACAGGTAGCCTACTATTCAAGCCCCACAGACCCACACATGCAAATAAATAGAGGAACAGAGTTCACGTCGTAAGATTGACAGAAACGTGCTATTAGATAGCGGGCAGTGCGTTAGCCTGAGCTTAGCGGCTCAGTGGCCAAACGTCCTCGGGGCCTCGTACTCTGAGGGAACTTTCGGCTTGATCCCCTTGCTGTTGTAGTAATCCACCACTTGGTTCGGGACTTCGGCCAAGACGGTTTTTGCCAGGGCTGCAGGAGAAGCCTGTGGGTTTAGAAAATATGGGTATGTGTGAGTCGTACGTCTGTCACGATAGTGATTTGTCTTTTCTTGTTTATTGTTTGCCGCTATTAAAATACAATCCTAAAGTGGCCAAACTAGCTGATTAGCCACCTAACCTGCTAGCTGTGTTTACTAACAGTGGTTGTACTGCCAAATTGATACTGAACACTCACAGTAGGCCCTTTTCACAGGAAACGGAAGTGTGTAAACGCTGGGTAAGACAAGTTCCGCTGTTGCTTTTCGGACAGTCATTAATCACAGAAATACAGGCGTTTGTATCACTTTAGCCATCACAGGTGTCTCACTTTATCTTTGTCATAGTTGCCCAAGTTGAAATTAGAGGATGAGTCCAGAACAGTTAGAGAACCAAACACACAACAATGTGGAGTCCAAACTACTTAAGGATATAAATGATTCATGGAAAAATTCCTTCACAGCTGTCAGAGCACAGTAACGTCAGCTACGTCTACAGAGAGATAAATCAGTGGAGGAGAAAATAACTATAACCAAAAAGCTGGATTTGCCATGTTAGCTGGAGGTGCTGAAGCAGCTCACTAACAATAAACTAGTAGGCAAAGAGCTAAACATGCACACACACCAGCAGGGGGCGCCGGGTCGTCAGGGTCCGTAGCGCCACTGTAGACGTTTTATACGAACACTGAATGAACATCTGCTCCCGCTGAGCTCTCGCTCTCTCAGATACCGACAGCTTTAGAGGGAGAAAATGAAAACTGTTCCTCTGAAAGCGGCTGAAGCAGCAACTTTACAGCACAAACTGCACGTCAACGTTAGTGAGCAGCGCCGAAACACAGACACAGAGGTTCTTTTACTCCGTATGACAAAGTTTATTCTTTTATTAACTGCACAAACTCATTTTTCATCTGCTCACTGTCGGCTGACGAACCACTGAAACTCAAATAAAGTTGTTTTTGCTTCAGGCTCGAACACTTGCGTGAGCTGTACACGCTCTACTCGTTGTTATTGTTGTTGCTTAAGCAGAAGTTGCGTTACCTGCAACGAGAACTTCTGGCAGAAAACATGCGGGAATGTGAAAAGGGCCTGTTGTCTGCAGTTTCAGAGAATTATGTGTAGAGTTACGCTAAGTGTCATTCTTCACAAATCACAAGCAATAAAACATTCATTCTGCTAGCATAAATGCTAAAAATGTTAGAATTAGCTACATAGCTAACAAACAGACATTACCCAACACTGTCCTCAACATGTTGGAGCACCAAGTTAGTTGTTTTCATTTACACCGATCAGGCATAACATTCTGACCACCTCCTTGTTTCTACACTCATTGTCCATTTTATCAGCTCCACTTACTATATAGGTGCACTTTGTAGTTCTACAGTTACAGACTGTAGTCCATCTGTTTCTCTGATACTTTGTTAGCCCCCTTTTACCCTGTTCTTCAGTGGTCAGGACCCCCATGGACCCCCACAGAGCAGGTACTATTTGGGTGGTGGATCATTCTCAGCACTGCAGTAACACTGACATGGTGGTGGTGTGTTAGTGTGTGTTGCGCTGGTCTGAGTGGATCAGACACATCAGTGCTCCTGGAGTTTTAAACACTGTGTCCACTCACTGTCCACTCTATTAGACACTCCTACCTTGTCAGTCCACCTTGTAGATGTAAAGTCAGAGACGATAGCTCATCTGCTGCTGCACAGTTTGTGTTGGTCATCCTCTAGTCCTTCATCAGTGGTCACAGGACGCTGCCCACAGGACACTGCTGGCTGGATATTTTTGGTTAGTGGACTATTCTCTTAATTTGTTTAATAACAAATATTGCTTTGCTTTGTGGGCTCATTTTGTGGCGCCTATCCTTCTGTAGCATTTTCAGGTTATTTCAGTGCGTTTAATAATTCATGTCAGTAACACTTTAGAATACAGAAAACCTGCTGGTGTGTGTTACAGTCACAGCATCATACATTTCGTAACCTTTAGAAGTCGCCCGTATTGCCTGCAGTGCTTAAACATGTAATTTGATATTATTTTTAGCTCATTGAAACAAGTGAAAATTATTGTGGCACTTGCAGAATCTGAAATTTGAATCCTGCCACATTTGTGTGTAAATAGGAGATATTTTATAACTTGAATTTGATTGAAAATAGTTTGTGTTCTTGCTTTGCAGAAAGAAAAAAAGCCTTTACATTATCATTTTCATCATGAAACACAAAAATGTCCATACAGAATGTATGTCTAATGTAAATGTAATTATGTCTAAATAACGTAGTAAAACTGCTGTAATAACTGAAGACTTTTAAGGGTAAACTCGTGATCTTTGGGGCGTTTCTCATAGCTCACCTCAGACATCAGAAAGCATCCATCACAATCCACACAAAAACAGCAGAATCATTTATAACACAAACTGCTTTTATTGTCAAACAAGAACCATAAACTACCAAAAATACTGCATATTCTAAAGTGTTACTCTGTTGTGCTTTTACCATACGTACTGGAGGATATTAAAGGGAGCAGGTCCCTCGTTACATAGTCTACTTAGGATTCCCTGACTCAGAAAACAGCAGAACACGGCGAAAAGCAGAGTTTCGTTTATAGTACCTGTTCTGTGAGGGTCCATGGGGGTCCTGACCACTGAAGAACAGGGTAAAGGGGGCTAACAAAGTATCAGAGAAACAGATGGACTACAGTCTGTAACTGTAGAACTACAAAGTGCACCTATATAGTAAGTGGAGCTGATAAAATGGACAATGAGCGTAGAAACAAGGTCATAATGTTCTGCCTGAACGGTGTATAAGCCCCATGATTTGCATTTACTGCCTGCTTTTATTTAAGTTTATTTGTCTCAGCCCGGTGCACCCAATTCTGTTGTTTGTTTGAAACATGATATGCTTGTGAAATCTAATGATGGTGGGAAATGGCTGCAGTCAGCTTAAATAATTGCGACAAGGCTAGTCGTTCAGTCCAGGCCAGAAACATTGTTAAAGTAGAGGATCTTCAAGCTACAGACACTGGATTTCCTGCATCACCACATTTCAGTTTTACATAATAACACACAAGAGTCTGTTATGCTGCGAGATATTGACTCTGGTGTGCTGCAGCCTGGAGCCCAAAGCTGAGGTTCTCCACCTCTTGGATTAGTTTTTGGTTCTTTAGTTGTTTTGATGAATGGTTGCTGGTTTAACTGCAGTATTTAAGGTGGAACATCAGCATGATGCAAAGTCCCAAATGAAGAAACAAGACTCGCTCTGCTCGCTTGCTGTTATAGTTTTTTGGGCAGGATTGTTACTTGTAATGAGGTTGTAATGAAGCCTGTTACTTTTAAACGGTTGGTTGTCGCTGCTACGTTACAAGCTATAAGCAGAGTGATACTCAAAGACATTCATTCTCAGTGCCATTATCAGGATACTGGCACTCATAGAATGCCTTTCAGCCAATCTCACAGCAGCATTATAACACTGCACAAGCAGCATTCTGAGTGTTGAAGCAAGAGGGCGCTGTTGCGGTCATTAACCCACACACAAGCTGGACAAGAAAGAAGAAAAGCTCTCCATTTTTCCACTAAGAACAATTGTTACAACCCCCTATGACTCCCAAAACTGTAGGTGAAATTTGCGGGCGCTCCTTTTCCGATCAGATTTGAGCACACGCAACTGATGAACAACTCTCATAATACAATGTGAGACCGTGAGGCGAGTTAACGAAGCGGTCTGGGTGTGTTTGGGATTTCTTGGATTGTGAGAAGCCGAAAACTCAGCTTCTAAGACTGAACTTTGGAGGAGTCTCTGCAGATTCTTTGAGAAACTGAAAGTGAGTCTCCTGAAAAGAATGGAAGCTGGAATAAAGGAGAGGAGTGACACAGTGAACACTCACAGAGCTGAGATTAGATTTAGTTGTCAAGGATTCTGCGTAGTTTTCTGTTAAATGCATATTTTTGGTGTTTTTTCCTGATGCTGAAAAAAGAATCTTATACTTACTGGCTGTTTGACTGGAAAGTAAATAAATGAACGATGGTGTCGACTTTTGCACAGTGTTGTCTTTGTAAAATATTGTGGTGTGGAATTTTACTCAGCGCTACAGAGTTGTGAAAGTTTATGGACAGAGGTTGCAGGGAAGAGACAGACAAGGCCTGCCTGAGTGCCAATTAGACCTTGCTGAGGGGAGAGAAATGGATGTGGCAGCCGTCTGGTTGAGGCCACAGGTGCTTGTGTTTGGAGAAACAGCTCAAATATCGCAGTAAGCTAAGATAACAGGCTCCAGTGGGGAGTAGCTGGTAAGCTGGAGCCGTCATCCACAGAGCTCGCCGAAAAGAAAACCAAACTCTTCTGTCAGTCACTCTGCATAACAGTGAGTGCGTTTACGTGCACTCAGTAATCGGATCATAATCAGATTTCTGCAGTTATCTGAGTATTCCAATAGTCATGTAAACAGCACACTGATTTCTTAGATCAGAGTAAGGTCTAGAAATCTGATTAAGAAATCCGATAAAGAGGCTGGATTTTAGCTCAGTAATCAGATTTCTCAGTGCATGTAAACTCTCACTCTGATTTCTTTTGGATTTCTCAGTCTGCACATGTGTGAAAACGTATGGGAGGCAAATCCGGCCAAAAAAGAAATTAAAATTCAAACAATAAAATGTAAATGCAAACCTCTTTTTGCCATTTCTACTTCCAAACATCTGTGCAAATATCCTGCCAAAATTGACAATGAAATGAAATACCTACATTTGCAATTTCATTTTTCACATAAGCACGAGCCATTTGTGACAAAAATAAAAATAAATTTAAAACAGCTATTAGTCATTTCATTTTAGTCGTTATTCTGGTATTTCATGGCCATTTTTAAAATGGGAAAGCTAACAGAGCTTATAGGCAGGGCTACAGGGTACATTGTAGGACATCCGCAGACCTCAGTTTTAATTTTAATTTCTTTTTTGGACGGATTTTCCTCCCATAAAAACAGACAGCGGTCCCGGAAATAAGCGAGCAGCGTCGCCACAAGACGCAGCAAAACGGTAAAGTCGCTCATGAAGTTTGATTTTATGCTACATTTACATCACGTCTTCTGTCTGACTCATGTAGACCTGGAGTTTCCCCATTATCTGATTACTCCATTGCATGTAAATGTGTTGATCGGATTACTGACAAAAAATCAGATTTTCTGCAGTTATTAGATTATTAAGTGCATGCAAACACACACTACAATGTAAGGAGAAAACAAAGGGAACGCTTCACCACTGTTTTTTTAAGTGACTAAGACATCACAGATTATTTTTGTTCATGTGAACAATCTGACTTTTGTTCTTTACAGAAAATAACAGTATAAAAAGTAATTTAAATTGTGTTTTCTAACCCAGTAGCCTGGAAGTTCCAAAATTTCACTCCCGAAACCCTTAATTAACCATGAACGCGTTAATTACCAGGCTTTGATGTCGATACCAAGAGCATGCTGTAATTGAATATGAATTATTTCTGACTCATAGCTCAATTAAACAAGTAGAGAAATTGTGTGGAAAGTGCAGATTCTAAACTTTCAATTCAATCCAAATTTGTGTTTGTAGTTTGAAAGGAGATTTTATTATGATCTGAATTTGATGGAAAGTTACTGTGTACAGTCTTGTTTTGAAGAAAGGAAAAATATTCTTTTTGCCATTATTTGGCATGAATTACCTTTACAATCCATTTATACTGTGTATGATGTTTGTGTTCACTTTTTTGATATTTTGATGTAAAAAAAATCAAAAACATGGAAAAATGTAAAGGATGGTTTCTCTTTTCTGCGAAAAAAGACTACTCACAATATTTTATCAAATTCAAATCATAACAAAATACTTTTCTTAAAAACACAACTGTAATATGAATTGAAAATTTACAATCTGCAGTTTAAACACAATTTCCCCACATTTTATTGAGCTACAAGACAGAAATAATGGAAAATTACAACATGCTTTTGTTTTTGCTGGCAAGAGCTGTGTTTCATGAAAAAGTTCTGCTGGAGAACTTTTATTTGAGCCAATCTGCGCCGTGTATAATTAGAGCGCTGTATAAAAAAAGACACTTTCAGGCCGAGACGATAAGCAAATCTGAAATCAGACAAAATTATTGTTAATTACATCACAGTTAGTTCTGACCTTGCAGGGCGACTGGCTGAGAGGCATTCTGTGAGTGCCAGTATCTCCTGACAGCCAGCCGTTAAAAAGATAATCTATAACGAATATGAAAAGAACAGTAAGAAAATAACAGTAACGAATAACATCTTGTCCTCACAGCAAGAGACGCAAGTGAACAACAAAACCAAAACACCATAATTAACGAAGCTGTGTACACCAGGTCGAGCACACTGTTTCTGTTTTTGTCACATGGAACCGCGGTTCCGTCTCAGCGAGTGCTGCGATCGAGAGCCGCTTTTCGTCAAAACGCTGTTAAACGGGCCAAAAACGGGTGGTAACTAATGAGGTGGAGAAAAGAGAGATGTGATCCATCTTCAACGGATGTTAACGCAGAAATTGCTAAACTGCTGGAAGTTTCGGGCCATAATACTTCTTCTTCCGTCACCAACCAACATTACGCCTGTTTCACAACAGTTCCACAAATCTGGAACAACTCTGTGACGCTTATTTCACACCGGATGAAGCGAAGCAAGAGCGGCTGCTGTTTGTGTTGCGTAATATGAACATTAGTATTGTGCGTGTATTACTCATATAAACTTCATGTAGATGACAGATCAGCAATAAAATCCTGACTAGCTGCCTTGTTGCTGGCCTTCTCACCAGGTGATGTAGCTCTATATCAGGGGTGTCCAGTCTTGTCCGCAGACGGCCGGTGTGGCCGCAGGTTTTTACTCCAACAAGGCAGGAGGTCACCTGATGAAATGTTTGAAGACTAAGACCAACTGATTAACCTCTCACGCTCGTGGGTATATTTTGGTTTTTCCATCTGAATTTACATGCCCAACTCGCAAGGCAAATTATTCAGTAACTGCATGAAATAAATGTAAAAAAAAATCTTAGATGCTCTTTGTATTTTTTTATAAAGATAATTTTTACAGAGTATATCACTTAAGAGACGCCATCTGAGATCCAGTTTATAGCTCAGATTAGTTTTTGCGGAACCTGCAAACCTTTTGGGCAGCTTTTTGTTCACCTTTTCTGTTCCACTTTAAATGGAGCCACAGTTACATTCTGGCATCTGCAAGTGACTAAAAGTACCTGCTGCACCGTTTAAGGTGTAACGGGGAATTCAAAGAAGAAGCTAACTTCAGCTTCATTGAATTTCCCAAGTGGTTTGTCCCGTGTGTGTCCTGTACTTTCGCCCCTCCGACCGTCAGACGCTGCTGGAATTTGGTATTACAGTCATTCACGCTTCAGTACCAGCTGCTCCACAGGCCAGTCGTCCCTTTATGTACGCTGCTTTGACAACAAGGCAAACTACTTCAAATGCAACAGACAAGACAGCGGGAGGTGAGCGAGGCTGTGTTGCATTTTCATTTTCATTTCAAATGTGACTAATGCTAAACATACACTAGAAGACCGTGAAAAGACTTTAAAAAGACTTTTGAAAGACTGAAGTCTGGCAGCCTCTCGCATCTAAACAGTGTCAGAGTTTTTAGTCATAGACTGTGATTTTGCAAATACTGGGAATCCTGTAGGGTCACTATTTGCAAGACTGCAGCTGGATTTTTGAGATTATTTTCCATCATGCACCTGGTGGAAATGTACAGAAAGAGAAACTCTTTTCTTTCTCCACTCTGTAGTGGTACAGATATGTTGGCTGGGCATGTAAAGATCTGGTATTCAGCCCAGTTCACTGTAGAATTGTATATTCTGATTTATACAAGAGTTAGTTCCGGCCACTCAAGCTGACTGGTTGAAAAGTGCAGTAACTGTGCTGTTATTTCACCATAACATCACAAACACTGTATCACTCCGCTGAGACACTGTTGCTAAGCAACGACTTTGACAGCTGTAGGAGACGCTCAAGACATTTGAACGTTTTTACTTCTTACTTTGCCACAAACAGAAAATGGACACTTTTAAGATCACATTTGACCGACAGCCGATTTGGTCAGACTCTGAAGATGAGACGACACTAAATTCCCAAACTGTCATCACCACTGAGCAGCTTTTCAGTCGGCAGCTGTGACAGAAGAACAGCTGAACAACCTGGAATCAGCCAGAAATGAACCCAATACCATTCGCCAAACTAAATGGGCTGTAAGATGCTTTACAGACTGGCTGGAACAAAACAACATTAATACTGATCTGGCAAAAACTGACAAAACTGAGCTGAACTTGATATTGTGGCAGTTTTATGGCTCAGTCTGATTTGGTCAGACTCTGAAGATCAGACTACACGTTTGGCGAATGGTGTTGGGTTCATTTCTGGCTGATTCCAGGTTGTTTAGGTGTTGACTGAAAAGCTGCTCAGTGGTGATGACAGTTTGGGAATTTAGTGTGAGGAGCTGGAGAACGAACTGCCGGCTGTGCAGCGAGTGGGCGGAGCTCGTTACTCTGACGTAGCAACAAGCTGCTCGTTAAGGAACTATAATTTGGTGAAGGAACTGTGAACATTAAAACATATTAAACGCCGCGTTCACGGCCCAGTTTATTAATCTATTACTGTATTTATTTAACTGTTGTATTAAAGCAGTAGAACACTCGAGGAGTGTGTTATCGCCAATAACATCACGGCTGTGATGATCTACGGCGACCAAATCACAGCCGTGATGTTATTTCGCTATAATACACTCCCTCTGTGTTGTATTGCTTAAATCATCAACCAGAATTTTAATTAACCTGTAAAATGTGTAGTTACTTTAGTAGTGAATACACATTGCAACGTTATTGTTATCCGATTTATATTTTTCTTCTTATTATTTTCCTGTCAGATTTTTGCCCCTAACTTGTCTCGTTTTTTTTTTCTTCCCAGTTTTGTTGTTTTGACCTGCACTCAACTGTTTTACCTGTTGTTTTTCCCATAGAGTCCCATTTATTTTTTGCCAACCCCGACCTTATTGTTTCCTTGGCCTGACAGCCACCAAACTGCATGTCCTCACTCAGGGCAGGTCCACAAGCTCTAATCCTCAGCCATACTGATCTACACTCCTCATTTTTTTTTCATCCTTCCTTCCTCTCATAGGAACCCATTCATTTTCAACAACAGGTAGCTACCATTTGGCAACTCCCTACGAGCGATTTAATAAACACCTCATACACCATGGCAGTTGCCTAGCAACAATTTATCGACTGCATGGGATACTATAGCAACTGCCTAGCAACATCTTAGCAACCACCTGGGATACCATAGCAATCGTCTAGCAACCACCTGGAATACCATACCAAATGCCTAGCATCACCATAGCAACCATCTAGCAACACTTAAACACCTTGGATACCATTGCAACCTCCTAGCAACCGCCTGGGATGCCATAACATCAGTCTAGCAACCACCTGAGATACCACAGAAACCGCCTAGCAGCCCCCTAGCAACCACCTCAGATGCCATGGCAACAACCTAGCAACGCTTTAGCAACCACCTGGGATGCAATAGCAATTGCCTAGCCCACCTTGGATACGCCAAACGCCTAGCAGCACCCCGCAACACCTCAGCAACCACCTGGAATTTCACAGCAACTACCCACACATCAACACCCTAGCAACTATGTAAAATACCATAGCAACCACCTGGCAACACCATAGCAACCATTCTCAAATCGCTTAAGCTGCATAATCATTGCATTTTCTTCAGGAAATACATTATTCTAGTTTAATATAAAGATTTACACATCAACAAAAAATATGCAGCGATACAGAAATGTTGATCGGCTGTTATGAAACATAAAAAAACAATCAAAATAAACTGCTGTAGCATAAAATAAAAAAAGGGAAAGAAACGTTGATGTTTCTTCAGTAATGCTATTCCTGAAGTCCTCTGCACGTTTCCTTACATCACTATTACACCCCAGTGAAAACGGCCAGTTTACATTTATAACTTAATATGGTTATTGTTTTAAAATGGAGCAGATGCACACCCGCCCCCCTCTCCCGCTCCCCCCCCGCCTCCCTCTCTCTCTCTCACACACTCTCTCTCTCTCTCTCTCTCTCTCTCTCTCTCCTCCTCTCTCTCCCTCCCTCCCTCCCTCCCTCCCTGGCCCGTCTATGGGATGAGGAAGAATTTCGAGCAGTTTCAAGCCCAGTACTAATGTTTATTAGTTAAAACCAAAGATATGCTGCAGTTCTATATTCTCTATATCTAGGACAGTTTCCAGATGAGCCAGGCTGTGTCAACCATAGACAGAATATTAGACAACACATTTTGACCCCAATCAGAGTTATAAAACTTAAAAATGTTTGTCTCTACATCCCCCTTGCTGATAGACGGTTACACCCGGAGAGCTGATGGTGATTAAAGGAACAGTACAGCTTAAGGTCCTGAGGTCTCTGTAGCGCAGGCTGAGTGAGCGTTAAGGGGGCATTAATTAATGAGAATCTTTTTCAAGGCACTTCAGACATCATAGAGGTGCTGGTGGAAACCTCCGCATAGCAATGCACTGATTAAAGGAGGAGGGCCACCGCGTGAACGCTCGGCTAGCTGCATCAATTAAGCGAATAATTAAAGAAATAAGTACTTGCTCTGTCATTCTCTACAACCAGGTGGACTAAGAACTTGAAAGAGTGCTTCACTCTGAAAATGTGGCTGTGTAATCTTATTTACTGCTTCTAATAGCTTTTGTTCAATATTCGCACATTTAGCACTTCTGAGAGATGCTTCTCCTCAAGAGGAGCAGATGCAAAGGTTAGATCACTTGAATGAAAGAAAGCACCTGCACATCCCAGACGATTACTGTGCATAAATAGAAGTGTGTAGAATCAGTGTTATCAATTATATAAATACTGTTTGGCTGTAGATATTTAAAATATAAAAAATGGGAATTATCCCAAAAAATACCAAGTAGATAATTACAGTATATTATTTGGCAATTAATAACCTCCAAAATACTGACTGCTAACTATGACTCTACAATAGTGCTGATTTCTGCTGTCACCCCTGTGGGATTCTAGTAGTATGTTAGTACTAAAGCCTTGGGTTCACTACACAACTTTTAAAGTCTTACCAGATTATAACAGACTGGGCGTCTCACACTGTATGAGTGGGGTTTTTTTTGCAGATTTTTTGGGCGACTGAAATATTGGGGATCACACACTACTCAACTTTTAAGCTGCAGCTGAAGCGAATGGAGCTCACTCACTCGCAAACTCGCGCTCTCGCATTCTCCCGTTACTAGGAGACCCAAATAAACAAACGTGGAGCTGCTGCTGCTGTTTTCTCTGCCATTTGCACCGACACAGTATAGAAGCAGCAGGTAAACGTGTTTAAGTGAGGATCATGGCTTTAAAAATGTGATCAGTTTGGGATTTTTAGAGTTTTAACTTTATACAAACTTGATTGTGCCTTAAACTCAAATTAAAAAGCTTCGCTCCACACGTGAGAGACTTTTCACCATTTTTCTTTGTTTACTTGCTGTATTTTCTTCTTTCTCGCTCTCTGTTTTTATTGGCTGTTGCAGGAGTCCGTTCAGATTGAGTCACTGATCAGTTTACATTAGATTTCGCTCAGTCGGGTCAAAAAAATCAAACGTTTGATAAACAGACTGGTCTGAAACACATTCGGGAGGCCAAAATCTGAGTCTACGACTCAATTCTCTCTCCAACTGTCGACTCTGACCGACGCAAAAATCTGCAGACTAGAGCCGACCAGCTCAGACTCAGCCAGACTGAGAATCTGGGCTGAAATCAGGGTAAAAGTCATGCAGTGTAACCCCAAAGCTCACGTCAGTGCACATTTTTTGGCCATTCTAGGTTAATTAAGCAATAGAACGCGAGAGGGAGTGTGTTATTGCGAAATAACATCACGGCTGTGATTTGGTGGCCGTAGATCATCACAGCCGTGATGTTATTGGCGATAACACACTCCTCGAGTGTTCTATTGCTTTAATACAACAGTTAAATAAATAAAGTAATAAATTAATAAACTGGGCTGTGAACGCGGCGTTTAATATGTTTTAATGTTCGCAGTTCCTTCACCAAATTATAGTTCCTTAACGAGCAGCTTGTTGCTACGTCAGAGTAACGAGCTCCGCCCACTCGCTGCACAGCCGGCAGTTCGTTCTCCAGCTCCTCACACTAAATTCCCAAACTGTCATCACCACTGAGCAGCTTTTTTCTGTTTTATTGCGGCAGTTTTATGGCTCAGTCTGATTTGGTCAGACTCTGAAGATCAGACTACACGTTTGGCGAATGGTGTTGGGTTCATTTCTGGCTGATTCCAGGTTGTTTAGCTGTTCTTCTGTCTCAGCTGCCGACTGAAAAGCTGCTCAGTGGTGATGACAGTTTGGGAATTTAGTGTCGTCTCATCTTCAGAGTCTGACCAAATCGGCTGTCGGTCAAATGTGATCTTAAAAGTGTCCATTTTCTGTTTGTGGCAAAGTAAGAAGTAAAAACGTTCAAATGTTCTTGAGCGTCTCCTACAGCTGACAAAGTCGTTGCTTAGCAACGGCGTCTCAGCGGAGTGATACAGTGTTTGTGAAAAAAACATGATGTTATGGTGAAATAACAGCACAGTTAGAACACTTCTCAACCAATCAGCTTGTGTGGCCGAAACTAACTGTTGTATAAATGTTTTATCTGAAGCTTAACAGTAACAGACATGATCATATATCTGAGCTTGTTTGTGTCAGTTTTACAGCGACTCAGTAGTGCCCTGGCATACACACTTAAAAAAGATGGTTCTTTATAAAGGAAACAACACTCAGAGAACTATTTGCATAAAGGGTTCTTTGCTTTGTTAAAGGGTTTCTCAAACTGATAGCTATCGTGATTTATATGGTAGTATATGGAACCTTTTTGAAAAGAGTTCTGCATAGCACCAAAAGGGTTCTTCTGTTGTTCAAGGCTTGACATCGTAACAACAGAAGAACCATTTTTGGTGCTACATAGAATCCTTTTAAAAAAGGTTCTGTATAGAACCATCAGCACATTCTCCATCAATCCAAAGAACCATTTTACCATGCAAAGACCTTTTAATCATGCCAAGGGTTCTTTGAGTTTTCATGGTCCTACATAGAACTGTTGTCTTTACTAAACAACCCTCGAAGAATCGTCATTTTAAGAGTGTAGCGCTGTCGCCGCTGTTTTCCATTTCTAACAACTAATCCAAACCCGTTTACGCTACAGCTCATATTCACAGTCAGTGACGTATCTAGAACTTCCAGAAGAACTAGATTGACATTTTTTCTCAAAACATTGAAAATCAGAGCGTGACTGGTTGATTCCTTTGTCACTTCCTAATTATGTTGGTAGTTAATCTAACGTGTAAGGCCTTCAGTGCAGCTCCTGAACTGCTGAACAATGGGAGAGCAGCTCAGCTGCATCTACCTTGATACCACAGAGAGAACAATCCTGACTGGATAATTCCGTGTTGGGCCTTTTAAGATTTTTACCCTTTTGTTTTTAACTAAAAATGACAATAAAATAAGAGTATGAACTGTAAATAAAAGTTTGATGATTATTTTTTTAAAAAATAGTTTAACCTTTAAACCAACATTGTATATCATTGGCTGTTAACATAAAAAAAATTGCCAATCCGATTATAGATGAAGGCTAAGGTGTTTATATTCTCACTCTATTCAACACTCTGATGAAAATCTTAGTTTACATGCTCACTACAGTAATCAGATCCAAAATTACACACATGCGTAGAGAACCGCTTAGTATAGACGTTACCATGACAACAAGCATCACGTGAGTCCAGTCAGAGTGAGATGAGCAGCAGTGAGCAGTGCTTGTGTTTTTAATTACTTTAAAATGATGTCAGACTCAGGAAAACGTCCTTCACATGTCCTTATTAAAGAAGGCCGAGAGGAAGACGTCGTGTTCTGAGACACATAAGCTGGACGTCCGTCCCACCGCCGTCTTTTAAAGATCAGAGCATAAACTTCGTCTCCTCTGCAGACCAGTTTCTGCTCCGCCATGTTGAACGGTATAAACTCTCACTATGACGCGACGAACATGATCAGAACGGACTTAAACTTTCCGATAGGGAATGTAATCAGATACAGGCGTTTACACGGATATTATTCTTCTATTTAACGGATTATTTACAGGATTACCCACCTCGACCAGTCGGATAGAAACTGTATTCCGAATGGCCTCAATCAGACTAGACTATTCAGATTGAGGTGTTTAGATGGACGTATTCTATTCTGAACGAGCTTTTAGAAGGATTATTAACAGATTATCAGGCTGCATGTAAACGTGGCCACTGTTGTATAAAAAAATTGACAAAGTTGAACCCAAACTCACATGTTTGAAGTTGCGGAAGGGCACGAACTGAACAATGTCCCTCAGGACCGGCTCTCCTTTCGGCGAGCGGAGGATTCCATCATCTCCGTCCAGAGTCTGCATGTCAGTAAAGTCAGCGTTTCCCACACCAACAATGATGATGGACATGGGCAGGTGGGAGGCGTGAACAATGGCCTCTCGAGTGTCCGCCATGTCCGTAATCACACCGTCCGTCAGGATCAGGAGGATGAAGTACTGCTGCAGAAAGAGAGAGAGAGAGAGAGTGTCAGAGACAGAGAGGTGTCAGAGACAGAGAGGTGGAGAGATGGAAGGATGTGAACAACAAGTATGTATTCACATCCTAAATCTGATTATTTTTACATATATAAAAAGAGGAAACATATTGCTTTGTAATAATAAATAACATCAGTCTTGTTAAAATTAACACTTCTTTTTAAACTGTAAAAATGATCTTGTTGTGGTCAGTTCAGTCTGCAGCACCCCCTGTGGTTCAATTTTGCTACAGCCACACATGGTGATACCAAATGCAGATCAGTCTAAAAATGTTTCCGCCTCCTGATGACTCCCAGCTCACGCTACACTGAACAAATAAGTCTGAAATATCAGAAGAACAAAGGCTTTGTTCACACTGTGTGTCAGTGTGAACAGCAAAAATGCACTGAATCCAGCCTTTTTTAATGCTGGTTTGAGACACTTTCATATGTGGTACTGGAATCCGATACGTATCCGATATGTGGCAGTGCGGCTCAGTCTGAACAGCCAGATTGGAATTCATGTGACTTTTACGCCAATCCAGCTCCACATTCATAATCATTTTGCGCTGCTGAGACGTCATAAACATCTGGGCTGATGTTTCTGTACCAAAAATGAAAAGAAATCCTCCGTGCTTGGAGAGATTCCTAAAGAACTGTCCGAACGCGGCCGCAGGAGAACGAGGCTGCAGCATCAAAGAACAGTTAAAAGTCTGAAAGCAGAGTTTAAAGAATCCGAGGACGCGAACCAAAGAAGTGACCGCGCCCTTTTTACGGCTCGAACACATCCTGGGTGATGAGCCCAGCTGTCAGTCAGTGAAGCTTCATGATGGCTCCTGTGATGCTGGTGAAGATGAAGCTGATCCTCCGGGAGCGACTGGCGTTCGCTGGTGGTTATGATTGTTTACCTCTGGATGAGCCGTGAAGCAGCGTGAAGATTGTTCATTTGCTCATGCGGGTCAGTTTAGGAGCTGATCTGTTCAGACTAACGTCGCATACAGACCACATTTAAAAGACATTGTGAACAGCCAAACAAAAAAAGACGGATTTGATGAGAAAATCAGATTTGGGCCACTTTTACCTGCTGTGTGAACATGTACAGTAATCAGCTACAATAATCTGCTATATTAAATTTTATGTTAGCGCCAAGGTAATGACGGTAAACGTTCCCACACTGGGTTTAATGTTCACCTACTCAGTTCATGTTTTCATTCTGGCAAGTTTTGCTCTCTCTCCTTCTCACTGTTGAAGTTTTTGTATAACACTGTAATCATGATCAGCTACGCTTGGGTCACACTGAAGTTAAGGTGGCCTCATAGCGCCCACCCTCTTCCACTGTGAAACGTTCCAAAGTATTGCTCCCATTTTTGTGCATTTTCCAGAGCTAAACTGGGGTGGAATCATCTGAAGCTGGGAGGTAATGTTACTCTTTAAACATCCACGTTTTTAAAACAAATAATATTTTGAAATACGATTAAATATACAGGGTGATTCAACACTTTCTGCTCAGGGGTCTCATCTCCTCTCAGACTGAAGGGAGCCATCTTCTGGTGACAGTCAGAAACTGTATGACCCCCCCTTTCAATTGGATTGTGATTGGTTCCTAGGTACCTCACGGTTGTAAAAATATGGTGCTTTGAAATCTTTTTTTGATGAATCTTTTTGAATCGCCCTGTATATAGTTGTGGATCAAATGTGCAGAAAGAAGGCTGCAGTATTTGTGAAGAGAAGGAGAGAACGATGCTCCTCACCATGGCCTCCCTGGTGTGCACCTCTTCAGAAGCAGAGTTGGCCACTTTCTGGATGATGGGAGCAATGTTGGTGGGGCCGTACAGCTGGATTTTAGGAAGGCAGTTTTGGTAAGCCTCCACCACACCCTGGATCCCTGAATACAACAGAACAGTCAGTAGTCAGACCCAATCCAGTTTCACCCCTTACCCCTACAAGTTTTGCGCTGCACCTGCAAGAGGTAGAATCTTTCTGGTGACACCACCACCCAGCCTCGTTAGGACTGTTCCATTTGTGTGATCAATAGACTACTAAGGAGAAATCTTCATAGGCCAGTCCTACCAAGGACCCGTACTACCTCGGCTGCAGCCTAGGCTTTGTAACGCAGCTACTATGTGGTTAGACTCTCACGTGATGCTTTATCTGTTTTGTATGGTTGTTTATAGCGTCAAATGAATCATAAATCAGAATAACTGCTCATACTCCACTACTCAAAGTCTGGTCACGATTACTGTTATCTAGTATGTCTCAAAACAAAGAGAAAAAGCAGAAATAGAAAAACAAATACAAGCATGACAATAATTGGCCAGTTTATGGGGGACCAGTATTGCACCAGAGTTCCTGTATCACAGCCTTAAACATCCAAAATAGCCTCAAACCTGTAGGTTATATGGGTTGACCATGGGCTATGGATTGTTAACTATAGTAGCTAGATGATGAGCACTTGCAATAAAACATTCCCAGCAGCTCATATTAAACGCAGCACTGTAATTTCATTTTTAAAACAAAGTAGTAGTATTACTGAGTACAGAGGAAAAAAGATCACACAAAAATATGGTGAGTGTGCTGAGAGTCGCCCTGTAAATCCTGAAATAATTAACTGATGAAGATATGATGACAACAGTAGATAATTCACTCTTAGATAATTCAGTTCTTCGGGTCCGAAGCTGACTACATTAGCTGACTACGCTACAAAGCATCAGAAATTACTTCACAGCGCTAGTAGGTCGCATGTGAAATGTATTTGTTGAATCTTTTTTTGTTAATAAGTTGTGATTCATTTCGTTCTTAGCACTTAAAATCATTTTTGACCACTGCAAACAATTTACTCTTCCTTTATTTCTTTCTATAGTCCATACAGTTGTAGCAGGAGCAAATTGCTGTTGTCGGAAGAAAACCTCGTATCCCCAAAATGAGAACTTTACAGGAAAAGGAAAAAAACTATTTTACTTTTAATGTAAGTCAATGAAACCAGACTTTTTTCCAAGTCATTCTGGGCCATTTGGCCCATTCTTCTTGAAATTTATATACAGTGTAAGGGGCAAAAGACATTTTCATATTATGTCAAACACTGGAAAAAAAACGACTAAAAACAGATACAAGAGAAACAATGCATTGTGAAAATTAATGAATGTTTCCTCCACTAATACAACTGTCAGCGACAGCCCCCTATAGAATCTAGAGGACTAGCCTTTGTGCACTAAACCCCTCAGTGATCTTTAGAGTGTTTGTTACCCTCCCTTTAACATTTAAAGGGGAGGAGTGTGGGGTCAGTAAAGTGTGGCTATCATCAGTGGAGGAGACGGTGCGGCTCTAATGCTGTTTACTGCCTCGGTGGACGTATTCTCTGTAGGTCAGTCTGCACTGCCCGGCGCCTCTGAGTGTTTCAGCTAATTAACACGCAGCACCCTGAAGCTCACGCGTCCACACACAGCCTGAGGGTCTCTGAGGGGCATGCATGCACCGCTGTGCTGTGAAGGAATTAAGATGAGAGGAACACGAAGTGGAGGTCAGTGACTGTAATTGCCCCAGTGTCCTTTTCACTAAACACAATCAAACAGGTGCCTCTGAGGTCTCTATATGTGTTCTACACATACAGAAACACTGATGAACACAGACGATGTGTTATCGTTATAATTTACATCACAGTGTTATGTAGAAGTGCTGTTATTGTAGTGTTAATTTACTTGAGTAATTTCCTTTATTAATACTTTTACTTGTACTCAAGTAAGAGTAAATATGTTGTTTATTGGAAAACTACTAAAGCCAAACATTACATGGTGGCAAAAAGGTTTTGAGCCCTGAGTCTGATCACATTGTGCTCTGCTAGTGCACATTTACATCCTTCTGTGTAGACTGACAGAGAGGGAGAGCCGGGCTGCGTTCTGTGATGAGCTGACAGTAAACGTCTGATGATGTATCATCTGTAAGGTGAAACTGAGGAGTAAGTGAATCTTCGCTAATGCCTTTTTAAGTAAATTACAATGCAGATGCAGAAACACAAGTTTTTTTCCCCCGAATATTACAGCACAACACTCTTTAAAGTGTGAATGACACTCTCTTAGACTCTCACGTGATGCTTTATCTGTTTTGTATGGTTGTTTATAATGAATCATAAATCAGAATAACTGCTCATACTCCACTACTCAAAGTCTGGTCACGATTACTGTTATCTAGTATGTCTCAAAACAAAGAGAAAAAGCAGAAATAGAAAAACAAATACAAGCATGACAATAATTGGCCAGTTTATGGGGGACCAGTATTGCACCAGAGTTCCTGTATCACAGCCTTATACATCCAAAATAGCCTCAAACCTGTAGGTTATATGGGTTGACCATGGGCTATGGATTGTTAACTATAGTAGCTAGATGATGAGCACTTGCAATAAAACATTCCCCGCAGCTCATATTAAACGCAGCACTGTAATTTCATTTTTAAAACAAAGTAGTATTACTGAGTACAGAGGAAAAAAAAGATCACACAAAAATATGGTGAGTGTGCTGAGAGTCGCCCTGTAAATCCTGAAATGATTAACTGATGAAGATATGATGACAACAGTAGATAATTCACTCTTAGATAATTCAGTTCTTCGGGTCCGAAGCACAACCGATGTTACAGAATATTCAGTTCTTCCGCATGTTGCGTGCAATAACATATTTCCACAGAGGTCTCCACGTCCCCAAAACTTGCATGGTGTTACTATGAATGGAAAGATATAGCCTGAGGAGTCAGAAGTGCACAGGTGAACATACGTTTTTCAGTCTGCTTTTGAAAATGCCTTTGAGAGTCTGTGCACAGTTAGGCCCAATCCCATTGCACCCCTCGCCCGTATCACTCATCCCTCAGAGTTTTATCTGAAATGGAGCAGTGGCTACATTCTGGCACTTCAGGCGCCAGAACTGCTGGACTATTTAAGGTGGAACAGGAAATTTAGCTAGCTAGGTACTGAGACGTCAGCACTACTAGGGATTTTTTTTTTATGCTTGTTATGAAGAAAAGGACCAAAATACATTGAAATGACATTAAACTAAGATAAAACAATGATTATCATCATTTTTAATGGAGAAAAGTCTCACATTTGTGGGTTTCTCGGGTCTCTTGTTCAGCCATCTCGTCCATTTTTCTTTTTTTCTTATATCACTCTGTTTGGAGGGTCATGTAGCCCCAACACTTCACCCTACCACTCTATCTCAACAAGAATCAGGACACCCTACCACTAGACGGGAACACGCAGAACGGAGGGGTAGGGCTAAGTGGTAGGAGTGAGGGGTGAAATGGGATTGGACCAAAGTGTGCACAGACTCTCAGAGCCATTTTCAAAAGCAGACACAGTGCCTTTCTGACTCCTCAGGCTATTGCTCTTTCCATCTTTATATTATTATTTTATTTTGATTTTTATATTCATTTTAATTACACTTTTTATTCCTTGTTTGTTGCTTTTATTTATATAAAGCACTCTGAATGGCCTTTGTGTATGAAGTGTGCTGTATAAATAAACCCACCCTGCCAATGAAGGAAGGCTTTCACCTTCTACAGTCAGTGTGTGCACACGCTGTTGAAATAACTAGAGCTCTATCACTCCATAAATAGACAGCACAGACAACTGTGAGACATATTACATCAGGACCACCAGCCTGGCACCCCGCCAGCAGGAAAAAAATCACTTTAGGTCACTGAGCTCGTTCTCTCTTACACACGTACTCACTCTGTAGGTCCTTCACTGCTTCACTCAGCACCTCATAAACAACAACATGAACCAGGCAAATTAGCAACTAATTACAGCGTAGAGAAATCCTGTCGCGACAAATTCCCTCTCTAACTGAAAGCCGCTTGCTCTGCCATGAAGGTCTATAGAGCGCCGCCATTCAAACAGCAAGATAGCGGCAAAACATCTCATAGTTGCAGATGGAGAAACTGCTAATTGGCCTCTTTTCAACAACGTAAATAGACACACTCTCCAGAGGCCCATCCTGAGAACGTCTACGAGAGCCCGTCAGTAATTAGAACGTGAAGACTATTAGCAGTTATCTCCACATGCCGATGAGCTGTCGCTTTATGATCGTACCCTGTTCAGAGAAGTGGACGTATTTTCTGTTCTGTTTAGGTTGGGTGGGGCGGGAGGATTGACTTCATGAGACATTATAATATTCTTATTTTATTGTTAAGCTTTGTTTCAAAACAAAAAGGTTACATTCTTGAAATGACCAACAGAAAATGATCCAATCAGGATTCTTTGTGGTATTTAGGCAGATACAGCCGAGTGAGCTCTCCCATTGGTCAGGACTTCAGGAGCTGGACTGAAGGCTTTACACGTAAAATTAACTATCAACTTGATTAGGAGGTGACAGAAGAATCAACCAATCACACTTTGATTCACAGTGGGATCAATTTCAAGAAACAAACATCACTCTGGTCCTTTTGGAAGTTCTAGATACGTCACTGGCTGTGAATATGAGCTGTAGTCTAAGCAGCTTCTGGTTAGTTGTTAGGAATGGAAAACAGCAGCGGCTGCTCTACACCCGGACTCTACTGAAAGTACACCATTCAGTTGTACTGAAAGTTTACTGATAGCAATAGCCTAGCAACTGCTTGGCAACCGTTTAGTTATAGCAATTGCTTAGCAACCACGATGGACACCATAGCAACCACCTAGCAACTGCTTAGCAACTAAGACGGATGCCATAGAAACCACCTAGCAAATGTTCAGCAATCACCTAGCAGCTACTTAGCAACCAAGAGAGACACCATAGCAACAGCAACTGCTCAGTAACCACTTAGAACACCGTAGCAACCACCTAGCAACTGTTTAACAAACACCTAGAACACCATAGCAGCCACCTAGCAACTGCTTAACAAACACCTAGAACACCATAGCAACCACCTAGCAACTGCTTAGCAAACAAGACGAACACCATAGCAACTGCCTAGCAAATGCTTAGCAACCACCTAGGACATCATAGCAACTGCTTAGCAACCACCTAGCAACTGCTTCGCAAACAAGATGGACACCACAGCAACCGCTTAGCAAACAAGACGGACACCTTAGCAACTGCCTAGCAACTGCTTAGCAACCACCTAGCGACTGCTTAGCAACCATGAGACACCATAGCAATCACTATAGTAAAACTGATACATACAAGCTCAGATATATCATTGCTGTTTAATCTAGAACATTCAAAAAAAATTTACGTGCAAAAAAACAAAATAACTTCATTTAGCTAGAACCTACAGTTTAACTATGGAGGAAGTACTCAAGTCTGTTTTTAGCCTGATGAACAGCAGTGAACTCCAAATGATGAGATTAAGCTTCAGTTTTTATTCGCTGTACTGACAGACTGCAGGTCTTTTTTGTCACCCGTGGATTCAGCAGGCTTGAAGACATGCGCTCTGTGCCCGGGGAGAACGGCTGGCGTCCAGCCTGGTTTGGGCCCAAAGCCATAAGTCATTCATGGAAGGAAAGAACTGGCAGGCAGATCAGAGCGGAGAAGCTGAGTCTCGGGCGCCGTGCAGGTGCGTTCGCTGTGATAGGAGCCGAGGAGCACAGAAATAGCTAAGAAAAATCGAGTGACACCGATACAATGGAGGGCAGCGAGCCTGACAATCAATTCCTCCTGATCATGGACAGCAGTGCAGGTGAAGGAGTTTACATAGTTACTGGGGTTGGTACCACAAGGACTGGCCTTTGTCTGTCCATGTGCTACTCAGATTTGTAGCTGCTTTTGTGAGGTTGGACAAGATCTACATAACGATTAGTTTCCGGCTTAAAATGCTGCACTACCGAGCTGGACTATGTTGTGACTAATCAAAAATAAGCTGGTTGGAGAGACAGCTCAGTTATACGACACAAAACTGCATCCAGTGTAGGTATCGTGATATAAACTGAGTCTGTTCTACAGTTTCTCATTAGGCTGAATGAATAACCGACTCTAAATGTAGGTATTGTGATATAAACTGAGTCTGTTCTACAGTTTCTCATTAGGCTGAATGAATAACCGACTCTAAATGTAGGTATTGTGATATAAACTGAGTCTGTTCTACAGTTTCTCATTAGGCTGAATGAATAACCGACTCTAAATGTAGGTATTGTGATATAAACTGAGTCTGTTCTACAGTTTCTCATTAGGCTGAATGAATAACCGACTCTAAATGTAGGTATTGTGATATAAACTGAGTCTGTTCTACAGTTTCTCATTAGGCTGAATGAATAACCGACTCTAAATGTAGGTATTGTGATATAAACTGAGTCTGTTCTACAGTTTCTCATTAGGCTGAATGAATAACTGACTCTAAATGTAGGTATTGTGATATAAACTGAGTCTGTTCTACAGTTTCTCATTAGGGTGATTGAATTACTGACTCTAAACGTAGGTATTGTGATATAAACTGACTCTAAATGCGTTGCAGCTCCCGTCTTGCATTCTGAGACTGATCTGTTCGTGGAGGGACTGAGTACAAGTGCCAGGACTGTGGAGTTTCTCCATTGCTCACAGCAGAATTATCATATATACAACCTCAGGAATCTAATTCAGTGCAGAAGCACTGTCTCTCCTCATAGTTTCATCCAAATCTTCTCACAGCAACACTGTAGAACATCAGGACTCTCAAACTCAGCCCAGGAGGAAAACACCACAGTGTCGTTCAGCTCAGCACCAAGCCCTTCACCAGCTCAGTCAGGCGTGTGAGAGAGGAAATGAAACCGTGCAGCAAGCTGGGCGTCCAGGGTGGAAACACAACTTCAGGTAACATTCTGAAATGAACCCATTCATTTAGACTGACCTCAGCTGATCTGCTGGCCTTTTGTTTCTCTCCAGGTAAAACAGCTTTGTGACACGAAGGTCATAAAGCTAATACCGACCTTAATTACACAGAGTTTTCATCGTTTATGAGCAAAATATATGGCTAAATTAAGACAAAAACAGTATAAATGTAATCATGTAAACTGCAAGTTATTAATCTTAAGACTTTTAATTCAACAACTACTATGAATTATTCAGTATCTACTATGAATTATTCAGTATCTACTATGAATTATTCAGTATCTACTATTACTCAGTAACCACTAAGAATTGCTCAGTAAGTAGCAGTAGTTTATAAATGATTTATTATACAACAGTTAGCTCCTAGCACACAAGCTGATTGGTTGGGAAGCGTTCTATTTTGCCATAACAGCACAGTTTTCACAAACACTGTATCACTCCGCTGAGACGCCGTTGCAGTCATTACCACTGAGCAAGCTTTTCAGTCAGCAGCTGTCGAATCAGCCAGAAATGAACCGAATAGCAATCACCAAACTAAATGGGCTGTAAGATGCTTTACAGACTGGCTGGAACAAAACAACTTTAATATTGATCGGGCAAAAATGGACAAAACTGAGCTGAACTTGATATTGCGGCAGTTTTATGGTTCAGTCTGTACTTCAAAAGGCGAGGCTTACAGCAGGCTGTGCAGCGAGTGGGCGGAGTTCGTTACTCTGACGTAGCGACAAGCCGCTCGTTAAGGAACTATAATTTGGTGAAGAAACTGCGAACATTAAAACATATTAAACGCCGCGTTCACGGCCCAGTTTATTAATTTATTACTGTATTTATTTAACTGTTGTATTAAAGCAGTAGAACACTCGAGGAGTGTGTTATCGCCAATAACGTCACGGCTATTATGTTATTTCGCGATAACACACTACCTCTCGTTTCTATTGCTTAAGTAACTACTATGAATTATTCAGTATCTACTATTAGTCAGTAACCACTGCGAATTGCTCAGAAAGTAGCAGTTTATAAATTATTTAGTAACTACTATGAATTATTGTGTAACCACCATAAATGGTTTAGTAACTGCTATGAATTATTCAGTAGCTACTAGAAATTATTAAGTATCTACTATGACTTGCTCAGTAACTACTATGAATCATTCCGTATTGGCTATGATTTAAAATAAATGTCACAGTGGTACATTTAGATTTGGAAAGATTTCCCAGCCAGAGTAGCTGTGTCTCCAGTAGCTGCTGACTGTCAGGGGAAGAGAGTTTATTTTTGATCTCTGGGGAATGTAGTAGCAGCAGCTGAGCGAGTAAAAGTTTACGGAAACACACATTGTTACCTGTCCGCGGGCCACAGTTTCTGTTCCAGCCTGTTGCTGATGGAAAGTGTGACTGATATTTCATCATACGTCCTTTGCAGGGAAGGGTTGCACTGACCCCCACATGCTCTCCACCACTCTCTCTGGGACTCATTATAAGGGCAGACGGCAGAGCCATCCTCTCTCCTCTCCTTCTGACGTTTCCTCTGCCCTGATCCACCACTTTACATTTCTATTAAACTTTAAGAACCTTCACCTCTACCATAACCTCAGCTCTGACTATGCTCGGCCTGGGTCGCGCCGCAAAGACACCTCAGATTAGATGGGGTGGTTTCAAGGTTCCTACTGAAGAGTTACCGGCCTGATTTTTATAAAGTTTTATCCAACTTTCCAACTCTGTAGTGAGACTGTGAAAAGCTGTTCCGGTTACTTTCGCTGGTATCCATGGTGATTAGACGGAGCCTATGAAAACGAATTAGCACAAATTCTTCTTGGAAGAAACTAGTGCCTTCTGTGAAAGATCGAACTACACAGATTTACAGCTTCATTTAAAATCACTCTTAACTGATGAATTAAGGGTGCAGTGTGTAAGATTTAGGGGGAACTATTAGCAGAAATGGAATACAATGTTTTCATTAGTGTATAATCACCTCTAACTACATTTGGAAACAGAGACTGCTGCCACCATGTTTCTACAGTAGCCCAGAAGGGACAAACCAAACACTGGCTCTAGAGGGCGCCTTTCACTTTTTTTGCTGCTTGAATTCACTGGCGCTGTAGCTCCCGTTGGAAGATGTAGAAAGAAGAAGAATCAGTGGTTGCTGCCGGTGCTGCTGACCATTTTGCGTTGTGAGAAGTTTGAGAACCCAAATTTTGGCAAATGGAGAATCAAACTTATTTAGCACAAGAAAAAGTGAGGGAGGGTGAAGAAGCAAAATGAAATCGGGACAAGCGACGGCAGAACACCTGATGGCCCCCAAAGGTTATACTACACGCTTGGAAAGGGAGGAATGAGGGAGGAGGTTCAGCTGGTTGTAATGCCACTGAATTCTACACACTGCACCTTTAATGAAAGTATGTTTCTTTGTTTACTGACGCAATTCTGCAATTGCCTGTTGGCTTCTATTATTAGCAAGCTTTGAGTCTTTGAGATTTCTGTTCTACAGAGACGTGTTGAAGTAATGTCTGAGGTAATCAACAGTACACTACAAAAAAAAAACACTGGAGTATTCAGTTCATTTGATGGTATGATGATTAATATGATCAGGAACAAAGTTTGAAAGATAGTTGTGTGGGAAGGTCTTACCTGCACATTCAGGATTATCCTCATTGAAGTTTACCGCAAAGTCGTGTGAAACCTGGATAAAAAAAGAACATTACATACAGTGTTGATATTCCTCGTGCGTTCAGAAATTTTTTTAATGTAAAATCCTGAAAATAAAGACGCCAAAGAGGGTTCTTTACACGACGCCATAAAAGAACCACTTTTAGTTCCCTAAAAGAAAATATACTTAAAGAAAATATGATGCGCACGTGAAGAACCTAAAGTTAAAAGATCCCCCACATCTGGTAAAGCTTCTAGAAAAAAAACTTAACCTGGTATAGAACCTTTAGTAGTCACCAGTCTTCCTTCTGGAGATCTACCTTCCTGAAGACCTCAGCGCCGACCCTAATCAGCCCCACCTGAGCCATTAATTACAGAAGTACTTAAATAGCTGAAGGATGATCGAAGATGAAGGTAGATCTCCAGGAAAATGGGCTGGTGACCACTGCAGGTTATTTGAACCTTTTAAAAGGTTCTTCACTCACAGATCTCTTTTTCAAAAATGGTTCTTTGGAGAACAAAAAGTGGAATCAGTCAAAGTGGCAGCTTTTTAAAAAAATGTACCTACCACTTTGAGGGTTCCTCTTAGAACCCTTAATGTTCTTCACACTTTCACATCTCATTTACAGAAATGGTTCTCTAAAGAACCATTCACTGAAAGGTTTTTAGGGAACCAAAATTGGTTCTTCAATGGCATCATGCAAAGAATCCATTTTGGCACCTTTTCAGAGTGTACTCATATTTGAGGACTAGATACAACAAAACACAACAAAATTAACTTGTTTTAACAAACATTATGTAAATTTTACATGTAATTTTACATCTTTTTTTTTACAAAATATTCAATGTAAATGACACAATTTACAATTTTTCTCCAAGTTTTGTGCCACAGCTGTCAGCAACCTTCAGTAGAGAGTCTAAGTCTGTGAGGTGCTAATTTTACCAGGCATTTTTCAATTTCACTTTCCAGCTCCGTCTGCTGAGCGAACGCTCCCAGTCTGGGATTAAAGCGCATTATCTGGCGCACAGAGACGGCTGAGGGTTCTAATATCAGTTCAGGTGAATGTAGCCATAATGCAGTCAGGAGCATCTCTCGGCATCAGCGTTATTAAATTCAGGAAGCCACCTGTGCCTCCGCACCACCAGCGTGCTGGAAATTACCTTGAAGTCGGGAGGTATCCGAGCGCCGAAGCCGAAGGCCGGAAACATTTTATCACTGTGGGGAAGCCAGACAGACGAGAGATTAGAGCAGGACAGCACTCTGGGGGGGTTCAAGGTGCTCGTGGGGGAGTGGGGGGTTATTAGATTTCACATTATCATCTGCTGTCCCAAATGGCATCATTTGTATCCCAGATAGATTTACATAATTGTTTATTTAGTGCCTGCAGAATAAAGAATAAGGGGCCTTCATCATCATTCAAGGTTCTGAAGGTGGTGATTCAACATTGTAACAGATTATATAGAATAATACTGAATAAAGTATGCACTCGTTTTTTTCCTCAAAATAGAATTTGCAGGCTACTTACAAAATGTAAATTCTATTATTGTTCAATTTCGATATTTGACGTCTGATTGGACAGAGAAGGGAAATGAGGTCACAGGGACTAATTTTTTTGCAGCTACTGTGATTTTCACACTTCTTAACTCCTAAATATGTCCCTTTTGGCGCAGTTCAGTTTGCACACAGTCCTCAGATCACTGCAGGATGATAAAGTCACTTCCATTTCAGTCCAGCTAACCCGACTGATGAGCTGAAATTGAGCTCCTAATCGACATCTGCTGATCCATTTCAGACACGATTAATTTAATTCACAGCTTATCTGCTGAGTGAACTGACTGCTGAGTGAACTGACTGCTGAGTGAACTGACTGCTGAGTGAACTGACTGCTGAGTGAACTGACTCTGCTCCAAGGCCGCTTTAAAGATGATACCCGAAAACCTGTAGCCAGATTCCCGAAGGATATAGGTCATCAGAAGACGGTCAGTATCACTCAAGCTCTCCTCAGACAGCTCAGATGATCTCAGCTCTGTGAGAAGCTTCTGCTGATTCTTCACGATCTCATCCCAACAAAATCTGCACTGCTGTAGTTTTATATGAATAATTTCTGACTCAAGTGGAGAAACGATGTGAAGTGCGGATTCTAAACTTTCAATCCTGACCACATTTGTGTTTGTGAATAGAAGAGGAGATCTGTATGATGAGTGTTTTGCAGACTTACTGTTTTTGCTACATTTTTGTCATTTGTGTCGAAGAGAAAAAAGTCGATACAGAATGTAAACAGGTATTTCTATGAAAAAACTCAAGCAAAAATGTCTAATTCATCTATGCAAAATTTAAACATTTTTCTCCTACTTGGTTTATAGTTTTAGACTTTTTAAAAATTTCCCCAATCCGATTCTAATTCACATCTTAAATATTGAGTTTACTAAAGTATAACTGTTACGCAGTTATTTTTGAAAGGCGTGTATATTTAAGTGTAAACATCGGTTTATTTATTTTTATACAAGTCTTTAATGATTGCTTACTTTTCTGAACCAGTATTTCTTTGTATTAGTTTTATATTAGTTTTATATTTGAAAATATTTTCTTTTTTCATTTAGATGCTATCTATATTTACTGTTACAATTTGGCCAAGCATTATACAAAAAAAGAGTAAAAATACAGTTATGACAGTAAAGGTCTAACAAAGAAAATAAATAAGACCAAAAAATATTATTAAAACAACACATAAGACAAATAAAAATTAGTTAACTTTAAGACAAATAAGATTAACTATTCAAAACAAATTAAAATTATAAGGCACATGAGTAAGAAAAATGAATCAATAAAACTAGGTAGGGTACGAGGCAATATAATACAGATAAACTACTTTTGTGTTAAATACTTACAGAAAGTTTATCACTGCTGGCGGAACAAAACCTTGTATCTCCATTTTTGTTGGTTACGTTTTTGACATAATTTGAAAATACGCTTTGTCACATTGTGTGTAAATTTCATGATGAATGGACCAAAAGAAACAGCCCAAAATTTCTTGGAAAAAATTCTGGTTCCATTGACTTACAGTAACAGTAAAGTACGTTTTTTCCTTCTCCTGTGAAGTTACTATTCTGGAGATATGAGGTTTTGTTCCGACAGCTGTGATATGTTTTGGAGAGTTTAGCTCGTTATTGTTGAAATTTCATTTTTCAGTCGTTTTCAAAACTATTAGTGTGAAATGTTGACCCTCATTACAGTGTAAAGCGAATGCACAGCAAGACCGACAATACTAACACCTCTAAGACTTCTAAGGGTTAATAAACCAAAGATGTTGAAGATCTGAACTCAGAGATTTCCAAGAAGCTTGAGGTAATCAGAGCCTCATCAGCGGAGAGCACTGGGGCTATGCTGCTAAAATCACTCACGGTCACTCGTGAAAGGGTCAGTGTCCAGCTCTCACTCATCCGCAGCTTCTGATCTTCATCGACTCTACACAATCTAATCTCACATCGTCCATGACCTCACAGCGACCTTCAGATGACCTGAAAGATCTTCAGGACGGATCAATAGATGGAGGAGCAGAGTGCGGAGATGAGCAGCCCTGACCCCTCACAGCTGCAGCTGCACTGTTGCAAAAGTTTGGGCGCCCTAGTCAAATTCCATGCTGTTGTTGATTTTCTGAGTGTAAATAAGTGACACATCCTCTACGGAGACACGTTTCTGCATGTTTTAATACACAGTTATTGGTTATTGTTTTGAATTTAATATAGAGGAAAATATAAAAAAGATGTGGCCTGGGGCATATTCAATATTTATAAATATACATTCAGTATTTATCAATATAATAAAACGATGAACGCTCTGAGCTGTTGGAGCTTCAATGCTGACGAAACTCACGCTGGACAGTTACGACAAATTCACTCTTATTGAAGTGGAGAACGCAGAACGCTTTCTGCTCAGGGGTCTCATCTCCTCTCAGACTGAAGGGAACCATCTCCCGGTGATGGTCAGAAACTCTCTCTCAATTGGATTGTGATTGGTTCCTTGGCGCCTCACAGTTGGAAAAATATGGCGCTTTGAAATTGGATGAATCTTTTTGAATCACCCTGTACTATGGTACATTATACTATGGTATACTACACTATGGTACATTATATTATGCTATAATATAGTAAACTGTGCAATGCTACACTATGCTATGCTATACTACAGTACATTATGCTATGCTACACTATTCTGCGGTACATTATGCTATGCTATGGTACACTATACTATGATATACTATGCTATACTATGGTACCATATGATATGCTATACTATGCTACATTATGCTATACTGTGGTGCATTATACTATGCTATACCATAGTACATTATGCTATGATACATTATACTATGCTATACTATGGTACATTATGCTATGTCGTGCTATACTATGGTACATTATGCTATGCTCTGCTATACTATGCACTGCTCTTGTAGCATCCAGCAGCTGTGGTTTTGTCGTGCCAATGTTTGTCTTGTATATTTTTCATGATTTACATTTTTGAGACTAATTTTATCACAAGTTCATGTTTATGTTTGAAAGTTTTAACTTACACACGTCTTCTACTAGACTGGATTATGGAGCTCATTGTTTATGCTTATGGACATTTATTTTACTGGTTCAGTTATTAACGGTGCCAGTAAGATCACTGGCGAGCGGCAGATATCACTTTCGGGCGTCTTCGACACACAGGCATGGCGAAGGGCAAACAACATAATTAGCAGCCCCTTCTGTTCTCTCTCTGATGAATTTCACCTTTCAGGTAGAAGGAACAGACTGAAACACTCATTCACAGTATGTGCAATAAAAGCTCTCATTCATGGAGAATAATCATATCTACTTCTGTATTCATGTGTTGAATATTTCTTTTTAATTGAGCTTTTTAATCCGGCCTCTGTTGTAATGTCTTTGTTCTTACTGTTCAGTTAGCTGACTGTACCTTCTGGATTGTCTGTGACTGATTATTGTTATTAACGTTTGTTTATTGGAGTCATGCTCATATAAAACTATAAAAGTATGTTATACTATGCCATAATATACTGTTATACTATGGTACACTACTCTGTGCTATACTATACTACATTATATTATACTATGCCATTACGATACTATTGTATGCTATACTATATTATGCCATACTATACAATGTTGTTTTATGCTATGCTGTGCTATAATATAGTACACCTTTATATGCTAATACTATACAATAGTGCACTGTTATGCAATACTATGCTATTCTATGCTGTATTATGCTATGTTATAATATACTACACTATGTTATATTATGATATGTCATACTATACTATGCTACACTATACCATACTAATCTATATTATGCCATACTGTGCTACACAATGCTGTGACATACTATACCTTACTAACACACACTATACTACACCACACTAGGATATTCCATACTATATCATACTATGCCGTGCCGTACTACGCTATATTACACTATGCTATTCTATAATATACTATTCCATTATTTACTATACTATGCAACACTATTCTGTGCCATTTACTATACTATCCTATACTGTACTCTGCCATACTATAATGCTAAACTATACAAAGTCTTATTAACGGAATAATAAATATGTAACCCAAATTAGCTGTAACTGCCTGAAGTTGATGTCTTAAAGGAAAACGCACAGTTTGTTCAGAATTTATTCTGTTCCAGAGGAACAAACAGTGCTGCTGAGAACAAACGACACATTTTCATCACTGCTTTCACAGAACATTACGGCTCTAAAAGAAAATCTGAAAAGCAGAGAGAACAGGCCGCGCTGACCCCAAACAGTGGGCAGAGCGCACAGACAGCGTGCAATGTTCAAAATTCAATCTTTATTAATTACTGATGAATCTTCATTAAGCTCATTTAACAGCTGTAATAGTCTAGAAAAAGACGCTTTTAATTCATTTATTTTTAATTTATTAATGCACTTGTAATTGTAAACAAAGCCTGAACCACATTTAGCAGCTGAGACCCAAATGACTCACAGGGTAACATTTTAAAAAAGAAAACTCAAGCAAAACGCACCCTTTTAATCGATCAATCCTCATTAGGCTCATTCAAAGCTGTGATAAACTATAAATCATCTTTTTAGTTCCATTTACTTGCATTTTAAATGAATCAATAAGCTTGTAATTGTAAACAAGCTCAAAACCTAATTTTATATCATAGCAGATGCAGCATGTGAGGCGACGGGCTCTTAAAATCAAAACTTGCGTTGGCGAAAAGGTTGACTTTTTTAAGTTTATTAAATCTTCATAAGGCAGATATAACTCTGTGATAAACTACAAAGTTTTACGTTTTAATGAATTGCTTTTTAGTTAATTAACATGTTTATAATTAAGCAGAAGAACACTTGAGGTTGTGTGTTATCGGGAATAACACCACAGCTGTGATGTGATCTATGGCGACCAAATCACAGCAGTGATGTTATTCATGAAAACACGTTCTTTTGCTTTTGTACAACAGAATTTACAAAATAAACAAAATATGTCAAAGAAGCCCTGAATTTCATACTAAATATGCTTTAACACTGACAATACCCTCCGCCAAAAAGTAGTTCCACAACAAATGAGTTGTTGCTATGCAACAGTAACAGTTCCCCACCTTGTTGAGCCCTGTGCGCAGTCCAGGATAGCTGCTGATACTGTAAGGCTCAGCTTTTGTGGTACAGATAGAGCCACAGAACTAGAAATATCAGGTTCAGCTCAGCTTTTTGAACTATTACCAAATTACCCTCAGTGTCATTTTGTAACAGCCAGTCTGTGCTGTGCTGTTGGCTCACCTGTCGTAATCCTGGCAGATCTCCCCGACGGCGACTAAGGCTTTCAGGTACTCGTTGGGCTGGTAGGGGTGGATGTAGTGCAGAGAGCAGCTGTTGCGCGGGTCCCCATTAGACGCAGTGAAATCAATCGCTACCTGCAAAACACACACAGCAAAGCCATCAGCCTTCCAGCTCTTCACTCTCTCAGCCTCAGACTTTCACTCGTTATGTGTTCTGTCAGACACTTTACACTGTTAATGAGAGCAGCGATTAACTTTAAGGGCTTTCATCAAACATCTGAAACTGGTAGTGCTGATCTAAGACCAGATTCCTCCTCCACACACTGAGAGCAAGTTATGTTTTTGTCGTTCAACATTGGCATCCAGACAAACCTCAGACCCTCTGTTTGGAAAAATGATCAAAAACAGCCCCATCAGAGAACTACCACTCTAATCTGTAATGTCTTCTGGGTTTCTCAAACGCTAGAGGGCGCTCCTGAGAACTGAATGGGTTGATATGGAGCATTTGGGTAAAATCATAGTTTATAAATGCTTAAATATTTTAATATAAAATAATACATTCATTTCCTGAACACAGAACAGTATAAAACATTTTAACACTGCTGTTATATTTTTAAGAGCTTGTAAACTCGAGTTATAGGAGTTTAAAACTGTGCCTCATGTACGTTCATGACATTACTGAGTATGAACAGCCAATGAGCTGCTTCGCTCGCCAACAAATCAGCTCTCAGGAGCAGTAATGTTAGCATCCTGCTGCCCAAAACCCGTTTTGGGGATCTGGAGACCTCTCTGGTGGAAATGTGTAACTACACTCAACATTCTGTAGTTTGGGTTGTGCTTTGGACGCTTTCACAGAGCAGATGGATCTGATGACTGAAAAAAGTGAACTCAGTCAGAACTTGGTGAGGGACGCTACAGAAAAAACTATGAATTTTATGAATTTCACATGAATGAAACACTTGTAGTAGTTATGTGTGGTAACTTCAAAAAATGTGTTATCACGAAAAAATATGCGACCTTGTGAAAACTTTCATGCGTGAAACTGTAATTAACTGTTAACACTTTAATGTTAAGTAATTACTGTTTAAAGTCAAATACTGTCACATATATTGCACATGTGAAGTGTGCCATCATATCTTCATCAGTATAATGTTGATTCTAAGATCTAAACATCAAGCCAGAGCTTTTTGTGCTGTTAATGGAATAAACTGACTCTAATGCAGTTCGCATGGAGCATCGAGCATATTGATGAGTAAGAACCTGTTTTTGTTTAAACTGAGTGGGCTGACAACTTATGTTCTTAACTAGAACCAGGCTGGTCAGCTAGCTAACAGGCTAAAAGAGCCAACAGCCTAAACACCTCCATCATTAATATCACAGGCCTGAATTAAAGCACTTACGGTATGATTAACTGTAAAACTGCAGTATAAAAGACTAAAAATGTCACCTGAAAGTTTTACGCACTTCAAATGTTCGTGTTTCAGTCAGAGGTCACGCCAAACCCAGACTGAATCCCAAACGGCTCTGTACTCCCTAACTAGTGTTCTAGATATGAAAGTTTAGAAATTCTAGCCTCTACAGCCAAACAGTGCATCATGTATCGAGTGTGGATGAGTCTGAGTCCCAAATGACTGTTTCTTAGCTGTATTTTGCTCTGTTGGGCTGCAGGATCCAGTATTTAAACTCCTACGTAGTGCACTATGTAGGGAGCAGGGAGCCGTTTGAGATTCAGCCCCAGTGTGAGAGGAGGGGCTGGACTGGTGCTAAATAAGACTTGGTGGTGATTTGGTGACCAAAAAGTACTTATAAAGTGAAGTTTCTGCATTAAACAGTGCTGTGATATCAAATGTTCACTGTTATACGACAGAAAGATCATGAAATGACCGCAGTGCACAGCGATGGGCAACCGAACGTTCTTCTCATTCAGTGGTCCATGGTGGCTCGGCAACAAAACAGTACTCTAAAGGAACTACATTTCTTGGTGGAATACTTGTTAATGTCAATTATTATTAATAATAACCTCAAATATTTTCAGAAAAATTGTGTATTTTATCATATTTTAAGTTGGCTGCTGCTTTATAAAAACAATAAGCCACGTGAGGCTGTGCGCTACAGTGATTTTATCACGGGTAAAGGTGTTCTTAGGCACGACGCGACAGATAAAATCGCAGTAACGCACAGCCTCTCATGGCTTATTGCTTTAATATTTTGTGTTTATTTATTGATAAATTATCCATGTTTGGTGCTGCAGTTACAATAATTGAATTAACATTAAAACTAAATGGATAAACACAGCCTAATTAAAGAAGTGGAACTGTGTAAGATTTTGCATAAACAGGGCTCATTTCAGCAGAGGAGTCTTGCAGGCACGGATAATAAGAGATGATTATACAAAAATGTAAGTGTAAAACCTGCCATGTGAAAATAATGGCTTTTTAATATTCCTCAGGTGATTTAATCAGACGACACACAAAAAACAAACAAAAAAATCCAAACACTCAGCAATCATCACACAACAGCCGACCGTACTGACATTTCCCTTCAGCACTGCTATTAGTGTCACATCCGTAACGCACAGAATGATCTGTGTGTTTCATCATGTGCAGCAGTCGCTCACACGAACAGCTACTGCTGAACACGCTGATAGCGTTTAATTGTAGAGGGCACAAAAATACAAACATCATAATCAGCTTTTACTGCGTAATTACACTTAAGATCTGGTGCTACACGGCAGGTAAACAGTGCTGAACTGCTGTGAAACGGGAGGTTTTTCTGTTTACTCACAGTGAACTGGATCTGGCAGCCACCCATGATGTAGTCGAGGAACGAGTGCATCTTTATAATCTGGGAATAAAAGAGCAGATCATGGTGTAAACAGAGGACCCGCTGTATGACCATCTGTAGATTTGGAAATACTGTGTATTAACAGGCACTAATAAACAGCAACTTAATCATTACCTGATCCTTTGTTGACGGATAATAACTTTATAATATTTGCCTATGCATTATTAAATAGTACCATTTAATTTATTAAACATAAATGACTCTATAAATGATACAACTGCAAATATTTACTTAGCTGCATAAAAAGAGTTTACATCCTGTTTCAAATGACTGTTATTTACTATCTTGCTACTTTGTAAGGCATAGATTATTTCTTAATGCTTAGTTAATAATTATTAAGTGTTTCATATATGCTTATTTTATAGCTGCAACATGTGTAAAATATATGTATAAAGATATAACTATTACTCTTAAATAGTACATGTATGAAAAGCTTTATATATATATATACATCTAATTCAATATATAATTGAATATATGATTCAAATGGTAGCACTTACTAATGCAAATAATTAAGTAAGGTATGTAATAATGTATGTAATTGTGAAAAAAATGCATAATTATTAACTATAATTAACAAGCTCCGATTTCACATGCTGGTCCATTTTACTGACCAGTGTGGACATGCATGCTCACCAAAACTACTATTGAGCAGATTTTAATCAGTTAAAGCCTCAGAGAGCCTAAATCTGTGTTTTCTTTCTAAGTAAGCTAATCTTGCTTACGCAAAGTATGTCCTGTCCAGTGTTCGCTAAATGATAGATGTGCTTTGCCAGCTCCTCTCAGTGTAAACTGGACGATCCTAATCTTGGTTAACGCGTACATAAGCACTATTTTTAGCCAGTCACAAGGCTGATGTGGGTTTGCCCAGATTTAACAAATTTAACAAAACAATAAAGTATGTGGACACTCCAGATTATTGAGTTCAGGTGTTTCAGACACATCCTTTGCTAACTGGTGGATAAAATCAAGCACAGCCACCTCTGCCACAAGTCAGTTTGAAATTTCTACCTGCTAGATCTGCCACAGACAACTGTACGTGAAAACTCACAAAGTGGGCCGCAGAGTGCTGAAATTGTCTGTGCTCTGTTGTATCACTCACTACAGAGCTGCAAACTGCTTCTGGAAGAAACACCAACACAAGAACTGTGTATCGAGAGCTTCATGAAATGGGTTTCTATGGCCGGGCAGCTGCACACAAGCCTAAGATCACTATGTGCAACGCCAAGTGTCGGCTGGAGGGGTGTAAAGCGCCAACACTGGACTCTGGAGTGTTCTCTGGAGTGATGAATCACACTTTACTATGTCAGTCTGATGATGAATCTGGGTTTGGTGGATACCAGGAGAACATTACCTATTAGAATGCACAGTGCCAACAGTACAGTTTGGTGGAGGTATAATGGGCTGGGGCTGTTTTTCAGGCCCCTTAGTTCCAGTGAAGGGTGATGTTGATGCTACAGCACAAAGACATTTTAAACAATTTCATGCTTCCAACTTTGTGTGAACAGTTTGGGGAAGAACCTTTCCTGTTCCAGCATGACTGAGCCCCAGTGCACCAAAGCAGCTCCATAAAGGCCTGACTGGGTGAGTTTGGTGTGGAAGAACTTGACTGACCCTCACAAAGTCCTGACCTCAACCCCATCAAACACCTTTGGGATGAGCTGGAATGCAATTGTCTGACCTCACAAATGCTCTTCTGGATGAATGGACACAAACTCCCACAGACTCTCTCCAACACGTTCCAGAAGAGTGGAAGCTGTTATAGCTGCAAAGGGGGCAACTCCATATTAATGCCCAGTGGTTATGGAATGGGATGTCCAACAAGCTCATATGGGTGTAATGTATAGCTGTCCACATACTTTGGGCCTTTCTGTGTTTGGGTCAGAAAAACTCACTGAGAGAAAGCTAACCACCAAGCGAAATCTAACCTAGCAAGCATAACCGTCCATGCCAGCATTCCCAGGACGCAGATCCAGCAGTAAAGAGAAAAAGAACCTTCTTTATGGTTCTGGATATAAAAACCGGATGATGTTTTTAATGAGTGAACGCTGATTCTGGTTTTTGTTTAGTTCTGATTCAGTGCTGCAGAAGGCTGGGAGGGCTGTCAATCATCTATGCTCATTAGAATATTAGGCCACACCCAGGCAGTTCTCAGAAAGATATTCAGGTTGTTTTCTTGTTTTTCCATTTAAACTTTGCTGGATGTTCAAAAGAACTCTCAGTTTTAGTATCATATATTTTTAATATTTATACTGTGCTCCCTGAGACTTAAAGGAGACAAAAACAAACAGCATGAATGGATCACCCTCCATACCTTAGGTTTGACAGGGTTAACCGGCTTTATTGCAGTTGAACCTGCCTCCAGTGCGCTGGGAGAACAGACCTTTCAGTTTGATGAAAACCAATCTGACTGCGGGAGCACAGCAGAATCCCCAGCGTTGAATTAACACCTTAGGCGTTCATGTATCACCATCTGGACACAAATGAACGCTGGAAAAAGAGAATTTCGCTCTGGGGGTTTTGCTGTGGGGGGTTCGGCTAAGAGGCAGCATTGCAATGCTCTGACTGAGAGGAGAACCATTTCTCCTGGACAGAAGAAAGAGCTGCAGGCTTTCCGCCAGGTTATCTTTCCATATTAAAGCCCAAAAGCCCGGTGGTGAAGGAGAGAGAGGGGCGAGTATTACCTTACACTGATTCAGAATTACAATCCCCGAGTTTCTGTAGTTCTTCTTCTTGACTTTATACTTGGGGTTTATGCATTCCCACTGGACCTGTCAGAGATAAAGAGAGAGAGCAAAACAGAAGACCAGTCAGAGAGAGCAGTCTTCCTCTTTCCTGACCGATCCTGCTCGGCTAGAACTGTCATGACGACATGCGGTGTTTTCCCCATCAAGAGGCCACGACACACACCGCATTTATGCACAATGGGCTGAGAAAAACACAATGCGGACCCTGACAATACGCCGTGATGAGGGGGCCGCGTGGCGCGTTTTAAAACAATTAGCGAATCGCGGCGCCGACGCCTGCCAAATTGAGATACCGCTGCCAGCCCTTCTGTTGCTGCACAATTAAAGCCGCAGTTAGTCCATCAGCGAGCGAGCGCTTTACTGACAGCTCTGCAGATAATGAGTCATTTTCTACCTCAAAATCATCGAAGTTCAAACCAAAGTGACAAAGTTTTAATGTCACGCTTAAAAATAAAGGTGCCACTTTGCCGAAAAAACACTTCTGGTTCCCTAAGAAGCTTTCAGTGGATGTTCTTTAGAAACTTTTTATCAGTGCAGACCAACACACAGCCCACACCGCTTTTCACGGACCAGTGGGGGGGCGGGGGGTGTCACTCAGAGACGGGGACTCAAGCGCATGTTGACCTGAAAGGAGAACCATAATAAAATGGTTAAGATGTAAACAGAGTCATTCAGAGTGGTCTGGTGTGAAACGCTCGGTTCTAGAGAAATTTACCGAGTCAGAACTGTTCACAGTGGTGGTGATAGGAACCAGACGTCCACCTCTAAAAGCTCTCTCACAGAAAGTTCCTACATGAAATGGTTATGAATTCACTGCCTGATGACTGAGACACTGTTTTAGGATAGTTTAGAGAACTTAAACTCCATTCATGGTGGAGGGATACATGCAGGGCGCTGTGAGGCAAAACAGTCCCCAAAGAAAAGTCACTGGTAACACTTTATTTTGATGGTTCACTACAGATGGTCTGCAGATGTTCTTTAACTACCTTTAAACTGTATGTCTATTAAATGCAACTTAACTTAAAGTTAAGTGTGAAAGATTCTGTTAAACCTAATCTTAGACCTAAACATAACCCTAAAAACACAAACTACACAAAACCTATAACTGCTCTTAAACCTAACCCTTACCCCAATGGTGTCGATAATCACCTGAGTATCATCAGAAGGTTTGTTAATGATTTAATTATCTGTAGATAATCTACTGGGGACCATCAAAATAAAGTGTGACCAGCTTACTATTTCAGATTTTCCACTATTTTCCATCATCAACATTCCATATAGACTCAGAAGACTCGTGTAGGTTCACTGGTGGTTCTGGACAGTAAATAAAATGTCTATATTTGTGTTGTAGTCATGGCGACCCCTGGTTCCTATCACCACCACTGTAAAGACATCTGAACCATTTCACACCAAACCACTCTGAATCTCTCTGTTTTACATCTCAAAAACTTAATTTCTGGAGAATTACAAAAAATTAGTGGAATAACCCTTTAACTGACTCATGACTCGACTCAGACTCGAGTCTTAAGTCTCTTAAATGAATCTTAATGCGATAAACAAATAAAACCTTTTGTTTCTAACCTTACGTGTGATTTTGCCTTCCAGTTTTACTACAGTTGTGCAGTGTTGGGGTTTGAGGGCTTTGCATTATGGGTATTGTAGTGAACTTGTGTTATTAATTTGGCAACCGTAGTCACCGCCGCCATGCACAATTCTGTTCTGTTTATTTTTCCTGTTGGCACTTCAGTTGTTTTTTGTTAAATAAGTGAATTTTCTGCAATCGATGCCAAGAACAACACCGCTTCCCTTCCAGCAGATATTTATTTTGCTAATTTGTGATGCATAAACTTTATTGATTATTATGAAGTGCTACTTTAAAAACCTTAACTCATCTTAAAAAAATACAAACTGTTCATTCTATCTACACTCTTAAAAAGATGGTTCTTCAAAGGTTCTTAAGTAGAAACATTAAGAGCCGTTTGCATGATTAAATGGTTCTCCGCATGCTGGAATCGTTCTTCAGATTGATGGAGATTGTGTTGTAAATGGTTCTATGTAGCACCTAAAAGGGTTCGGCTATTGTTACAATGTCAAGCTTGCACATAATAGCAGAACCCTTTTTGGTGCTTCATAGAGCCACAGCACTGCTGTCGGAAGAAAACGTCATATCTCCAAAATGGTAACTTTACAGGAGAAGCAAAAAACATACCTTACTTTCAATGTAAGTCAATAGAACCAGAATTTTTTCCAAGTAATTTTGGGTCGTTTCTTTTGGTCCATTCATCATGAAATTTATACTCAATGTAAAGAACAACAAGCATTTTCTAATTATGTCAAAAACAGAAAAACGACAAAAATGGAGATACGAGGTTTTCCTCCGACAGCAGCATTAACAACACATTCTCCATCAATCTGAAGAACCGTTTCACCATGCAGAGAACCTATTAATCATGCTAATGGTTCTTCATGGTTCTATATAGAAACATTGTCCTACTTACACTAAAGAACCTTTGAAGAACCATCTCTTTCAATAGTGTACAGTAGCCATCTAGCCTGCCTGTTTCCTCCACAGTGTTTACTGTTTAGTTTGGACGTGAAGCTCATTGGACGAGTGGAAAAACTGTGCTGAAACTGCAGATTCTGCACTTTCAATCCAGACCGCATCTGTTTTAGTGAGTAGAAGATATTATATGATTTGAATCTGATGAAAAGTTATGGTTGTGTTTACAGTCTCAGTTTACAGACAGAGAGAGAGAGAGAGAGAGAGACAGAGAGAGAGAGCAGTAATGAAGATACACAGAGAGAGAGAGAGAGAGAGAGAGCAGTAATTAAGATACAGAAACAGAGAGACAGAGACACAGAGAGGGGGAGAGAGAGAGAGACAGAGACGGGGAGAGAGAGAGAAAGAGAGAGGTGGGGAGAGAGAGACAGACAGACAGAGAGAGACGGGGAGAGAGAGAGAAAGAGAGAGGCGGGGAGAGAGAGACAGGGAGAGAGAGAGAGAGAGAGAGGCGGGGAGAGAGACAGGGAGAGAGAGAGAGAGAGAGGCGGGGAGAGAGAGACAGACAGACAGAGAGAGGCAGGGAGAGAGAGACAGACAGAGAGAGACGGGGAGAGAGAGAAAAGGAAAATGAAACTGAGAAGGGTGAGAAAAAGATATTATATGATTTGAATCTGATGAAAAGTTACTGTTGTGTTTACAGTCTCAGTTTGTATAAATAAAAAAAAACATTTTTGTTGTTTTTTCTGTTTGTGAAAACAATCAGAAAGACGTCAACAAACCTGTCCATACAGAATGAAAATGTTCCTTACAGAACTGTTTAATTTCAGACAAGTAATTAATGCAGATTGAATGTCCAGCACAATTGCCATAACTCCAGATCTCTGAGGGCTGATAAAGCAGCTCTTCGTGTCTGATTTAAAGCCCACCTGCAGGACTCTATTATAGTGTATGTCTGACCGCCACACCCCAGAATCTGCACACAGGACAAACAGAGCCTTCACACATTCTTTAAACAGCAGAGACCCTCAGACTGGACGAGGTTCTGCAGCTCTCCAGCAGCTCCGGGTGTTAAAATGCATGAGAGCCAATTATAGCTGTGAAAACAGCAGGTCCATCTGAGAGAGCGCTGAACTCCACTGTAATACAATTAGAGCTGATAACCCAGCCCTGCACACACACAGAGACAGAGAGAGAGCAGTAATGAAGATACACAGAGAGAGAGAGCAGCAATGAAGATACACAGAGAGAGAGAGAGAGAGAGACACAGAGAGAGAGCAGTAATTAAGATACAGAGAAAGAGACACAGGGAGAGAGAGAGCAGTAATTAAGATACAGAGAAATAGAGAGACACAGAGAGGGGGAGAGAGAGAGAGACAGAGAGAAGGGGAGAGAGAGAAAAGGAAAACAAAACTGAGAAGTGTAAGAAAGGGAGAGAAGAGAAAGAAAAGAGAAAATGGAGAAAGAAAGTAAGAGAGAGAAAGAAGGAAGGGAGAGAGGGAGAGAATGAGAGAGAGACGGAAAGTGAGAAGGGAGAGAGAAGAGAAGGAAAAGAGAGAATAGAAACAGAGAAAGTGAGAAGGGAGAGAGAGAAGAGGAAGAGAGAGACAGAGAGAGGAGAGTGAGAGAGAAGTGAAGATGGTTCTGGTGTCTTACAGATGATCGTGTGTCTGATTATGAATGTTCTACATGTTTTACCTTCCATCACTTTCATTAGGCACGACTTTAAAAAGCTCTTATTATTACTATTATTTCAGACAGTATCACTGCCTCTCTCTCTCTCTCTCTCTCTCTCTCTCTTTCTTCCTCATGACTGATTTCTCAAGAATTAAAGCAAACGCACCAGTGCAGTCTTTAAAGAGCCCATATCCTTCATTTTCCTTTCCATTTATTTACTAATTTCTGCCTGAAGTGCACTTTCAAAGTGATGTTTTCATTCGGCAAAAACGGTCATAATTCATTTCTAGACGACCATTTTCCAACCACTGTTTATCCCTCGGAATGGTTCAGATGTCTTTACAGTGGTGGTGATAGGAACCAGGGGTCGCCATGACTACAACACAAATATAGACATTTTATTTACTATCCAGAACCACCAGTGAACCTACACGAGTCTTCTGAGTTTATATGGAATGTTGATGATGGAAAATAGTGGAAAATCTGAAATAATAAGTTTTCTTTGGGGACTATTTTGCCTCACAGTGCCCTGCATGTGTCCCTCCACCATGAATGGAGTTTAAGTTCTCTAAACTATCATAAAACAGTGTCTCAGTCATCAGGCAGTGAATTCATAACCATTTCATGTAGGAACTTTCTGTGAGGGAGCTTTTAGAGGTGGACGTCTGGTTCCTATCACCACCACTGTGAACAGTTCTGACTCTGTAAGTTTCTCTAAGCTCTTAAAAAAGATGCTTCTTCAAGGGTTCTTTAGTAGAGGCAATGGTTCTATTTAGAACGATGAGCCCTATATAGAACCAATGCCTGTACTAAAGATATACAGAACTGTATGCTATAGAACCATACACAACACGTTCTTCTTGTAAAGCAATTCTGTCCAGCACCAAAAAGGGTTCTGCTACTGTTACGATGTCAAGCTTGCACCAACAGAAGAACCCTTGTTGTTGCTACACCATGAAATGGTTTTAAAAAGAACCATTCCCTTCATTGAAGAACTCTTGAAGAACCATCTGTTTTAAGAGTTTGGAACACAGCGTTTCTCACCAAACCACTGTGCATGACTTTGTTTACATCTTAACCATTTCATTATACAGAAATTTTGAAAAATCAGTGGAATCCCCCTTTAAGAAATAAACCATAAGGGATGATGTGTCTCAGCTTCTTGAGATATAATCATTATAATAATCATAAGAGCAATAAAACTCGACTATACGCTGGAGCTCTAAGGCTTTTTGGAGGTAAAGTGAGGTCATGGCCTTCTGTCCACTGAGACTGGAGTATTAAAGTGGAGGAGCTCCTGAAGAAGAGTCTGGTGGTCTCCCAAAATAAAACCACGTGAGGCTGAGATTAATGAGCAGAAAGCTTCTTCCATTCCTGCTGGTTTATGAAGTGGGAGAGCAGAAGAAGAGAACCCGTCTGGCTGCAGCTACACTGAGCTCTGCTTATATAACCTTTCATCTTTTACATCCGCTAACTCATTCAGAGCCAAACGCTCTTCCTCCCTGCTTTATAACCCAAACCTGCCACCAACTCCAAACACGTTTCTGACCGGGGGGAACCGATCAGCTCAGGGTGTTTTCAGACACTGGACCGCTCGTTCTGCGAGTTCGGCGCGTTTGGTCGAGTGTGAAAGCTGTTTCCGAATCAGGGAGTGGAACAGAGAACTGGTTTGGGTTTGTTTTCAGCCAATAATGGCGTGGCACTGCGTGTGGGGCTGTGTGATTGGCTCATTTTGTAACCTGAATGCTTTGACTTATTGTGTCACCTCCCTTTTCAAGTCCCGTGATGGTGGGAGAGGACTGCTGTGGTCAGAAAGCGCTGCTCTTCACCGCTTGAGTGTTTGTATCCAAGGAAAATAATCAAAAGCTGCAAATGGAAGAAGCTGGTACCAATTGGCAAACCTGCACACAGAAAATCGATTCACAGCTCGGATGGAATTTCTGTGTGTGTGAAAGGAAACCAGCGATAATCAGCCCTTCCCCCAAAACGATCCCAGGATCGGTCCTGGGTGCGGACTCAAGTATACAGGATAAGTGTAAAAATGTCCATAAAAGCAGCTGTTTCTGACCTGTGGATCTCATACATCTCCAAAATTTACCATAATTGTTCTGGAAAACTTCAAGTTGTATGTGTCGTCAGCACAGCCGCAAAATCTGCTTACTGCGTTCGGTTTATCAAAGCTGCAGTTTGGTTTGAAACCGCCTGCTAACTGCACTAAGCTGGTTTGCAGGCCGCAGTCAAACAACGGAACCATCAACAAGTTCCAGACAGCAGTTCAGTGATGAACACATTGCACTGTGAATTAATTAATTAGTTATTCAGTTAGTTATTTTCCACCAAAGCATTCTACAGGGGCATAATTCTACTCAAAAACAGAACCTAATAAACAGTATCAGAAAAAGTTATCAGGTGAACTCCAGCAGACTGTTATAACAGAGTAACTGTTCTAATAGTGTTTAACTGAACTGATCTGAAATAGTGTTTTGTATTCTGTTGTAATAGTGTTACTGTGTTAGAAGGGTGTAATCATGTAATAGTGTTACTGTGTTAGAAGGGTGTAATCATGTTGTAATAGTGTAACTGTGTTAGAAGGGTGTAATCATGTTGTAATAGTGTTATTCTGTTGTTATAGCGTAATAGTGGAATTTGGTGATAACCGAATTATGTTGCATTTGTGCTGCAATATGTGAGTGTTATTCTCTTGTAATAATGCAACAGAGTTGTTCTGTGGGGCAGTGTTGTTCTGTAATAATAGTTTTTGTAGAGTTAAGTAGTAACAGTGTTGTTAAGTAGTAACAGTGTTGGTCTACAGTAACAGTTGTTCTGCTGTGTTATTCTGCTGTAACAGTGTTGCTCTGTTTTAACAGTCTTGTTCTGTAGTAATAGTGTTCAATAGTACTAGTGTTCTTAAGTAGTAACCGTGTTGTTCTATAGCAAGTGTTGTTCTGCTATAACATTGTTGTTAAGTAGTAACAGTGTTGTTCCATAGTAACAGTGTTGTTCTGCTGTAACAGTGTTCTGTAGTAATAGTGTTGTTTTGTTGTAACAGTGTTACTCTGTAGCAGTGTTGTTCTGTAGTAATAGTGTTTCTGTAGTATTAGTGCTGTTAAGTAGTAACAGTGTTGTTCTATAGTAACAGTGTTGTACTGCTGTAACAGTGTTGTACTGCTGTAACAGTGTTGTACTGCTGTAACAGTGTTGCTCTATTGTAACAGTGTTGTTCTGTAGCATTAGTGTTTAACTGTAGTACTAGAGATGTTAAGTAGTAACAGTGCTGTTCTATGGTAACAGTGTTGTACTGCTGTAACAGTGTTGTACTGCTGTAACAGTGTTGCTCTATTGTAACAGTGTTGTTCTGTAGCATTAGTGTTTAACTGTAGTACTAGAGATGTTAAGTAGTAACAGTGCTGTTCTATGGTAACAGTGTTGTACTGCTGTAACAGTGTTGTACTGCTGTAACAGTGTTGCTCTATTGTAACAGTGTTGTTCTGTAGCATTAGTGTTTAACTGTAGTAATAGTGTTGTTCTGATGTAACAGTGATCTGTTGTAACAGTGTTTTTCTGTAGTAATGCTGTCATGGTGTAACAGTGTTGTTCTCTAGTAATAGTGTTGTTCAGTGGCATTCTGTTGTAACAGTGTTGTTACTGTAATTCTGTTATAAAGAACCCCCCAAACAACACTTATGAGGCATTTCTACTAATTCATACCTGCTTTGAAGGGGAGCAACCACTCACATGCAGAACTGGCTGCTCAAACTGTAAATCAAATGCAATACATTTCATTTCTACCCATTTCTTCCCTCGTGTATGTATGAGGGACAGAACCACCCATGTGTACCACGCTGTGTCGTGCTCTACTGTTTTTGACAGAATGTGTGTCTGTAAATCAGTGTGGACGTGTATCTGGCTGCAGGTGAGCCTGTTACCTGTTTTCCGTCAATCGCCCCGCGCATCTCTTTGAAGGTAGCTTCAAACTCGCCTATGAAGTCATGCTTTCCGTTGGAGTCCCAGTCCCACACAGTGCACTGATGACACAAACAAACAGAACAGGAGACACAGAGTCAAACCAAAAACACCCGGACATTATTTAACCACAGCGCTAAATCAGCCAATACAGAACCGCTCAGATAAATCCAGAGGGTTCTGATTAACTGTGCTGGAGATTTTACGCTCCCACTTTACACCTTTAATAACTGTGTAGTTACACATTAACAATACTTGCAACAGCACTGTAACTGCACTGGTGATGTATTCGGGTATGTAATAAGGGCTGCACAGACTAGTCGACTTTACTGCTCGGTGAGAAAGAGAGAGAGAGAGACAGTGACAGAGAGAGAGAGAGAGACAGTGAGAGAGAGAGAGAGAGAGACAGTGAGAGAGAGAAAGGTTTACAGACAGTAGAAGACTAATGTGAATGGATAGAGGTCCCACATCACTGCAGCTGATCAATAAAACATTAGGCGACGTTAGAGGAATAATTAAAGTTTGATATTTATATACAATATTCAAAGCGGTGATGACAGACTGATACTGACGCTCTCATGGCCAGTTCACACAGCGCGTTTGAATTCTCTGGATATCTGCTTTCGTTCCTGATTAGCAGACTTTAAACTATCGGCGCGTTCTCGCTGGCGTACTAAAAATGTCCCGAGGGCTGCGTATCGGAAATATTTAATCCCTTCTAACTGAACTAACGCAGCACGCGAAGCATGACACATAATACTGAGTCATTAATATTAGTCATAATCATCATGCAGATAAATAATATTCATATTATTTAGCAGATCTGTTGGAGCTCTATAAGGTACAGCAAAAGTTTTTTTAAGTTTTCACATATTTGTTTTTCATTACTGATGTTCGTCTTCTTTTACATTTATTTTTTATTTTTACTTTTCGTTCACTCTACTTTACATTGTATAATATTTTCCTTAACTCTAGGAAAGCGAACCAAAACAACAAAAGGTTTTTTGTGCAAAATACTGTATGTTGCAAAATATCACTGTTGCTGGAAGAAAATCTTGTATCTTTAAAACAGTAACTTTACAGGAGAGTGAAAAAACATACTTTACTTTTAATGTAAGTCAATGGAACCAGACTTTTTTCCTGAGTAATTTTGGGCTGTTTCTTTTGGTCCGTTCATCATGATGTTTTCACACAATGTAAAGGGCAACAGGCATTTTCACATTATGTCAAAAACTGAAAAATGACAAACGGCAATGTATACACTCAACGTGCACTTTAATAGGAACACCTGTACTGCTACTCATTCATACAATTATCTAATCAGCCAATCGTGTGGCAGCAGTGCATGAAATCATGCCAACATGGGTAGCAGCCTCAGGTAATGTTCATATATAAACATCAACCATCAAAATGGAGAGAAAATGTGATCTCAGTGATTTTGACCATGACGTGATTGTTGGTGCCAGACTTGAGGTGGATGGGCTACAACAGCAGAAGACCATGTCAGGTGAATTACTTGATGCAATCATGTCAACATGGACCAGAATCTCAAAGGAATGTTTCCAACATCTTGTGGAATCCACGCCTCAAAGAACTGAGGCTGTTTTGAGGGCAAAGGGAGGCCAAACCCAGTATTAGTATAATGTACCTAATAAAGTGCTTTTAATAACTGGATTTAATATAGTCTGACAACAGTGTACAGAAATATAAGATATTAAAAAATATTATTTACAGATTTATCTTTGAATTTTACTGATAATTTAGTCTCTTACATTCATAAAAATGAAACCTGTTGCAACTCATTATTAGCCACATTAGCTGTGTTTGGGTGAACTAATGCTTGAGAGAAGCTTCCCAAAAAATGCTAATGATGCTAATATCTAATAGGTAATAGGGACCAGTGATGCTAATGAGACCAAATATCCCATTTATTACATTTTACAGTGATATATTCGCACACTCCCACTATCATGTCAGTGTCACTATGAGGAATGGGGGTAGACGGGAACTGAGGGGAACAGATGGACTACAGTCGGTCACAGTACAGCTACGAAGTGCACCTGTAGGTTTGTGTTTCTGATAAAAGTAGCTAATGAGTGTAGATACAAGGTAGGTGTTTCCAATAAACTGGCCACTCAGTGCACAACCAGCTCTATACAGGAGCAAAAGCTAGACAGATAAAGGAACAGCATGAAAGTAAAAAGCCAGCAGATCCAGTCTGAGCTGGAGGCTTCACTTTCAGTTCTGGGTACTGAGGAACCCAGTGGAGATACAGTGAGATCACACTGGTGGGTTTGTGCCCTGGAGCCAGACCTGACTAGCAGACATCTGCTCTTAACATCAGAACAACAGAGACAGCTGAATCACACAGAGAGCAGAGGAGAGGCTCCATATCATCTTAGATTTAGTGTGAGGGAGTGAGAGAGGGAGAGAGAGAGAGAGAGAGAGAGAGAGAGAGAGAGAGAGAGAGAGAGAGAGAGAGAGAGAGTGAAAAAATAAAATAAACCCTACAGAGCAAATTAATGACATAATTAGTAAATCAATTAAGCAAGATTACGCTCTGTGTAGGCAGCCATCATCGGTGATTATCCAGTTTACCGTCCTCATCAACATGATCATTAGAGAATTATTATGGGCTTCTTGAGCCCAGGAGACCAAGAATCTCTCCGTGGTCTGCACATCCAAACATCATGGCCTCTTCCTACAAAACATCTGAAGAACGCTCTGTTTCTCCAAACATCTAAACACTGCTTCACGGCTTGATCATTCAAACGCTGATCCACAGTCTGATCATCCAAATAAAGCTCCGATAATCTGAACGGTGCTCCACTGTCTCACCCAAATACTGCTTCATGGTCTGATCATCCAAATGCTGATCCATAGTCATCTAACTGCTGCTTCGTGGTCTGATCATCCAAACGCTGAGCCATGGTCTGATCATCCAAACGCAGCTCCATGGTCTGATCATCTGAATATTGCTCTATGGTCTGATCATCCAAACGCAGCTCCATGGTCTGAATATATTTAAATGCTGCTCCAATCATCCAAATGCTGCTCCTTGGTCTGATCATCTAAGTGCTGCTCCACGGTCTGATCGTCCAAATGCTGCCCCATGGTCTGATCATCCAAATGCTGCTCCATGGTCTGATCATCCACATGCTGCTCCATGGTCGCATCATCTAAACGCTGCTCCATGGTCTGATCATCCAAACGCTCCTCCAATCATCTAAAAGCTGCTCCATGGTCTGATCATCCAAATGCTGCTCCATGGTCCGATCATCCGAACGATGCCCCAATCATCTAAATGCTGCTCCTTGGTCTGAACATCCAAACGCTGCTCCACGGACTGATCATCTAAATGCTGCTCCATGGTCTGATCATTGAAAAGCTGCTACTTGGTCTGATCATCCAAATGCTGCTTCAAGGTCTGAACATCCAAGTACTGCTCTATGGTCTGGTTATCCAAACGCTGCTCCAGTCATCTAAATGCTGCTCCATGGTCTGATCATCCAAACGCTGCTCCACAGACTGATCATCCAAACAGTGCTCTACAGTCTGATCATCCAAATACTGCCTCATGGTCTGATCATCCAATTGCTGCTCCATGGTCTGATCATCCAAACGCTGCTCTGTCATCTTAAAGCTGCTCCATGTTCTGATCATCTAAATACTGCTCCATGTTCTGATAATCCCAATACTGTTCCGTGGTCTGATCATCCAAACACTGTTCCATGGTCTGATCATCCAAATGCTGCCCCATGGTCTGATCATCCAAATGCTGCCCCATGGTCTGATCATCCAAATACTGCTCCATGGTCTGATCATTCAAACGCTGATCCAATCATCCAAAGGCTGCTTCATGGTCTGATCATCTAAATGCTGCTCCATTTTTTCTTTTCAGTTTCTGGACTATTCCTGGGCGTCTTATATGAGCTACGCAGCTAATATCTGTTATTAATATCAGTTCTGAAGGACAGAAGCTCTTTCTCAGTGTCAGTAATGTAATATAGAGTCAGTCAATAGTGCATCATAATAAACTGCAGAGCTGCTCTTCTGCGAGTCTGTTCTAATATGAGCAGCACTAGTCAACACTTCAGTATCTAATTTAAGCGTCCACAGCTCTCCATCATCACTCCATCAACAGAAGAGACTCTCCATCTGTCCATCTTCCCGAGCCCCCTTAAGACACAGACTTTCGTTTTTTTTTTAAACGACCTGCTGCCATTCAGGCATGAGACTCTTCCCCTCGGTTCGAGTTCACTTTCTGACAGCGGTTTAAAGAGATGTGAGAGTTTAGTGTCTTCGTTCATTCACTGTGACCTCTTTCTCCCACTGAGTCTGCCCCATATTCCTCCTTTTAAGCAGCGCATGAATAATACAGCCACAGGAAGACCACTTTTCTTTCACGACAGCCCCCCAGCTCACAGCCTCATCAAAACCCCACTGAGGGGCCTTAAATGGCATCCAAGATGCTGTGTGTGTGTTTGCGCATGTTTTTGGACATTTGCAGGACTTGGAAGGAAATTCAGAGAAAAACAGGGCTGACCTGACTTTGTAAGACACATATGTTTATGTTTATATGTATGTATGTATATATACCATCACTGTTGTGTTAAAATTTCATGACGAATGGGCCAATAGAAATCGTCCAAAATGACTTGGAATAAAACATTGTTACATTCACTTTTATTATTAGTGTGAATGTTTTTTGTTCTCTTGTAAAATTAACAACTTTTGTTCTAACAGTAGCTGTATATCTCTTTGTTTCTACACTCGTTGTCCATTTTATCAGCTCCACTGACCATATGGTTTCACTTTGTAGTTCTACAGTTACAGACTGTAGTCCATCTGTTTCTCTGCATACTTTGTCACCCTGTTCTTCAGTGGTCAGGACCCCCATGGACCCTCACAGAGCAGGTACTATTTGGGTGGTGGATCATTCTCAGCACTGCAGTAACACTGACGTGGTGGTGGTGTGTTAGTGTATGTTGTGCTGGTACGAGTGGATCAGACACAGCAGTGTCGCTGGAGTTTTTAAACACTGTGTCCACTCACTGTCCACTCTATTAGACACTTGTATCTTCATTTTTGTCGTTTTTCAGTTTTTGACATAATTTGAATATGCCTGTTGCCCTTTACATTGTGTGTAAATTTCACGATGAATGGACTTAAAGAAACGACCCAAAACTACTTGAGAAACAAATCTGGTTCCATTGACTTACATTAAAAGTATAGTAGGTTTTTTCCTTCTCCTGTAAAGTTACCATTTTGGAGATACAAGATTTTCTTCCGACAACAGCGAATATAACAGCATTTGTGTGTGTGCGTGTGTGTAGGGGGGCGCGAAAGACCGCAGGTCACGTAGCAACGAGGTGTCGCCTGGCTAGTAGCGAACGAAAAAGGAAAAGAGAAAGACAGACGAACATTTGGAGATGAATGGACTTATTCATATTTATAATCACTCCAGTTGGTTTCCTGGTACGTTAAATCTGCAACGAGAGACTATCAAACACTAAAACGTTGCGAAGATGAAGTCGCTTCTCTTTCGAATTTTCCCGTTCCACCTTAAATGGTGCCGCAATTACATTCGGCGTCTAAGGCAGAATTTAAGGTGGAACCGGAAAGTTCAGCAAGAAGCTTGCGAATAAGAAGCGACTTCAGCCTCGTAAAACAGCCGAATGCTGAGAGACATTTTACAAGAAACTATTCAACTTCTGAGGAAAAGTTTTCTGGCGGAAATGGGAGGAAAGCAGCTGTAGCTAAAGCTCAAAGCAGAGCGAAGTAAATCTGCGCTCTCGTTTATATTGTTTAGTCTATACTGGGATATTAGCACACACACTGAGACATACTGGACATTAAATGTTGTGGCTCCCAAGGTGGTTTGACTTCGTTGAAAGGACAAAATGGCTCTTCTTATCATTTGGGTTGTGACTCCTGACCTAACCTGGCTTTAATGCAGAGGGAGCCGGTCGGATTTCTCACTCATCCGGTTGTGTTTTTGTTATGTGCCCCACAGACTGTCCGGGCGCTGCACTTACCCACTTCCAAGTTCCGCCTTTTGCGTTCCGTCAACATTACGTTATAAATGAAATATTTTGAAAATCGATTTTTGACGTTTGTGAATCGATTCAGAATCGTCCATGTCTGCATCGTGATGCATCTAAGAATCGAGTTTTTCCCGCACCCCTAATATATATATTTTGCCCAAATTCAAACAAACACCAATATATGACCCCATATCCTGAAAAGATATGAAAACAAGTGTGCTGGTGTCTGTATGTGTGTGTGTAAGAGAGAGAGAGAGAGAGAGAGAAGGAAAGAGAGCGGGGAGAGAGAGAGTGTGTATATGTGTGTGTGTGAGAGAGAGAGAGAGAGAGAGAGTGTGTATATGTGTGTGTGTGTGTGAGAGAGAGAGAGAGAGAGAGAGAAGGAAAGAGAGCGAGAGAGAGAGTGTGTGTATGTGTGTGTGAGAGAGAGAGAGAGAGAGAGAGAAGGAAAGAGAGCGAGAGAGAGAGAGTGTGTGTATGTGTGTGTGTGTGAGAGAGAGAGAGAGAGAAGGAAAGAGAGCGAGAGAGAGAGAGTGTGTGTATGTGTGGTGTGTGAGAGAGAGAGAGAGAGAGAGAGAGAGAGAGAGAGAGAGAAGGAAAGAGCGAGAGAAAGAGAGTGTGTGTATGTGTGTGTGTGTGAGAGAGAGAGAGAGAGAGAGAGAGAGAGAGAGAGAGAAGGAAAGAGAGCGAGAGAAAGAGAGTGTGTGTATGTGTGTGTGTGTGAAAGAGAGAGAGAGAGAGAGAGAGAGAGAGGAGAGAGGAGAGAGAGAGAGAGGAGAGAGAGAGAGAAGAGAGGCAGGTTCAATCAGGCTCGTCTGAATGGAGCTCCTGAACTCCGGTCAGCCTGAATTAACTGGGGATTGAGGCAATTAAAGTACAGCATGTTTGTGAGTCGTGTGGAGGAGCGTGTTGTTTCCTCCTGCCCTCATCCTCCTATTAACTCTGCAACGAGGAGAACAAACCAAAGCAGAGAAAAACACGACGTCCCGGGCTTCTCATTAGCACAGGCGCTAGCGTTAGCGTCACACAGCCTAATAGGGAAAGTTTGGCCGAGATGCTGACTTTGACAGTAAATAACTACTTAACTGACGAGGCTCCTAAATGTTTTCGTGACTCATAGAAGAATGTTTAATAATTCATCAGCGCTTGATAAACGAGCTTCATAGGAGGCGTAATGAGTAACTACTAAATAAGCGCGGCGCGTCGCTCCCGCTGCAATCAGTCAGTGAAAATGGCGAGGCGGCCGCACGGCTCGGTCATCAGCGCACAGCGGGCTTCCGGAAATCATCTCAAACGAGTTCCTGTTTCTTCAGCAGCACAGCGCTAAGGGGGGTTAGGATGACCAGTGATGAAATGAAGCAGGTTTGCCCACCAGTAAAACACTAAGATCTGTAATATACAGCAAAGTATGGCTGGACCCAAATATTCAGACATTTCCTACATTCCTCGCTAGTTACTTATGGTTGTGTGTGGAATCAAAGAGTATGGGCAAAAACTTTCTAGACAACAATAACCCTAAAAACAGCAATCGACACATCAACACAGCATTCTAGCTAAGATTCTGGTGATGCTCTTGGTGACGTAATGATGTTTGGTGACTTTATCCTCATCTGGGAGAGTAAATAATTTGCTAGACGGGATCGCCTCGCAAGGAGAACGTCTGTTGCCCATGACGAGAAATTTATGGGTGAAAATGTAGGGGTGGGAATGAACTCATGGGAACTTGTGGGAAATTTCAAATCCAACACTTTGGCAAGGCGGAGCTCACAGTAGGGAGCGACAGCGCGCTCATCAATGTTAGCATGGCTGAGAAGTCCCACCAAAACTCCAAATAAGCCTGTAAATCTGAGTCATGTAGAGAAAACATTATAAGCAGTAAAAATGAAGCTTTTGCAAGAGAAAAACAGTCCAGTTAGCTAAAGATGGTGTTTTGCTAGCTGGCTTGTTTTTCTTGTATTATTGAACATGCTGACATTAAAAGAGCATGAACTTCAGGAATTTGGGGGTTTGTTTTAGAGGCGTTGCTCCCTTGTTAGCAGCAGATTTTGCCACAATCAGCTCCAAAAATGTAATGTTTGTCCGCAGACATGTACTTGTTATGAGATCACATCTGGCCCTACAAGACAAGTGCTACCAAAGAAATCCCTGAGAACCAGCAGATCCTGCTGCTGCAAGTCAAAAGCAGGTGCCAAAAACCCACTGAACTGGACCAAGGGCCGCTTTTCCACTAACGAGCCAAATGGTTCTCAGGGCCGTACTGGGCCGTTCCGCACTGGCCTGGACTCTTGAGACTCAGCTGCTCTCATCTTCTTTATCCTCTAAACAGGGGGTTATTTGAGCATCTGTTACTGAAACAGCCTGAACTGTGGTGAGTTTCACCTGGAGCCGGATAACTACATTAGTGTTAGCGTCACCCAGCAGGGTTCAGCTCAAAGCACCACAGAACAATTCTGTTTTTCATCTTTGTCACTTCAACACCGGTCATTCGAATTTGTGCTTTTAGATACGAGTCTTTATCCTCCAAACGGGTGTTTTTATTCATCGGTTCACAAGAACCGAGCCTGTACTGCAGTGGGAGGCACCGTTCACTCGGGTTAGCTTTACCTGGCAGGCTACAGCTTAAACCACTACAGAACAGTTGGATTTCAGTTTTCTGTCACTCCACCATCAATCAGCTGACTTTGCTCTCGCTGTCGTACGTTTTTACCACCTATACTTGTGACAGCAGAGTTACCGAATCAAACCTGCACTGGGGGGTTTGGATCTCTTTAGCTAAGCTAGGAGGCTCCAGCTCCAGACACCAGAGAACAGGTTTAATTTCGGCTTTCTGTCCCTCTGACATCAGACACTCGACTTCACTTCCTCAGATTTGAGTCATAATCATATATTTGTGTCAGTAAAGCTTTTGTTAGTCAGAATCAAACCTGTTCTGTGGTGAGCAGAGCTGCTAGCTAAACTAACGCTAACCAGTTACTCTCTCCTGGTTATCAGCGTCGTTTAGTATTTAGAAATTGTGTTAGACTGAAGTTTGACATTTACAGAATGGTGGGTTTAAAATGTGCACTGCTTTCATTTATTTGCCGTCCGTGTGAGCAAACTGAGCTTATGGGATTGTTTTCAAGTTTGAAATAACGGTGGCACAGTAACGACAAAAAACATAGAACCAATGCCACCAAATGGTTCTGTGGCCCCGAGTACGGTTAACTAACCGTGCCAATAAAAATGAACCGTTCAGCCCTGGAGTGGAGGCCACAGTTTGTGTGCAGTGGAAAAATGAAAAATGCCCAATGTGTCCACTGCAGTCACAGAAAAGTGTGCAGAACTGAAGAGAACACTTTTTAAGACACCTCACTATTTCTGGCTCTCAGTTATGAACAAACTATTACGCCCCTGCAGGAAGGGACCGGCTCCGAGCCAGCCGAGCGTTAATCAGCCTCAATCCCGGCTGAGTGGGCTGAATGTGAGACGGTGAATCCACCGGCAAGCGAAAGAGAGGGACAGGAAGGGCTACACACCCACCAGATTCATTTCAGCACAAACGTGGGAGAGAGAGCGAGCGAGGAAACTAATTTAGAGAAAATCCCTTTTTTTAAGCTCGTCCGTTCACTGATGGGAAAAGACCTGCCACCTCATTTCGGCTCTGTGGAAGGTGAACAGTCAGGCCATCACACACCAGCGAGGCTCTCCTCACCCACAGCTGCTCTTACTTAGCGGAAGGCCTCGGATCTCCACAGAGCTCCTGCAGGACCTTCAGGACTTCATCGCTAGGCTCCTGCCAGCCAGTCGCCGTGGTAACCGTGTCTGACAGAGCAGCTCAGATGGAGAGGGGGTGGGTAGGTGGAAGGGTTTAGGTTTAATAAGCCGAGGCTATGGCAACCCAACATGCCCTGACAAACAGCAGCAAATCCAGAGTGGCGGTGAGTGTCTCGGCTATTTATGATTATATTTCAAAGGCTGTTCCTGTTCACACCTTCATAAAGACGTTCTATTAAAAACACGGGAAGCACCGCGGAGCTCAAAAGAGGCTTTTACAGGGAGCCTTTCAGCAGAGTTTGGAGAAGCCAGCAGAGAGCAGGAAGAGGAGGAGGAGGAGGAGAAGGAGGAGGGAGAACATCTCGTCTGATCTCTCTAAACGTTCACACACTCGCACACTCATCCAGCACGCTGGATAAATAAAGCTGTCTGTCTGTCCATCTATTTATCGGTCTGATCATCTGTCCATCTATCTGACTGTCTATCTGTGTTTATATACCTGTTGTCTGTCTATTTGTCTGTCTGTGTCTATATAACTGTCTGTCTGTATATCTGTACATCTGTTTTTATATCTGACTGTCTATCTGTCTATATATCTGTACTTCTGTCTATTTGTCTGTCTGTGTCTATACATCTGTCTGTCTTTGTATCTGTACATCTGTCTATGTATCTGTAAATCTCTCTATCAGTCTGACTGCCTATCTGTCTGTCTGTCTGTCTATATATCTGTATGTCTGTCGATCTATCTGACTGTCTACCTGTCTGTCTATTTATCTGTACATCTGTCTATCTGTCTGTGTCCATATATCTATCTATCTATCTATCTATCTATCTATCTATCTATCGGACTCTGTCTATCTGTCTGTCTGTTTATTTATCTGTCTGTCTGTCTGTCTATCTCTCCGTCTGTCACCCAGTCAAAAGTAAAGGCTCGCTGTGTGTCCAGTGGATTCTGTGCTGATTGGGAGATTCCCACAGTGCTCAGTGCGACGACGCAGCAGTGCTCTGATCAGGCACTCAGAGGAGAGAGAGAGAGAGAGAGAGAGAGAGAGAGAGAGAGACAGAGAGAGAGAGAGAGAGAGAGAGAGAGAGAGAGAGAGAGAGAGAGAGGTGTGAAAGGAGAGCAGCTGTCCTTTATCAGCCTGCTAACAGCTCACAAACAACACTGTCACTACGTCGGCTCCTACGCAGCACAGCTCTACTGACAGGACGCTGGCTGTTCAGGAGTGCTGTTTACAAACAACCACACACAGTACAGTAAACACAACACTGGTAAACATCTGCGCTCACTCAGTGTCGCAGCTGAAATAAGGTGTCTGTGTGTCAGAAATAACATCACTGAAACACAGGAAGGGTTCAGTTTTTTGTTTGGGTCTGTTATCTTGATGAAAATAAACATGTCCACCATCAGGCAAACAAACAAGAGTATTATATAAGTACAAAGCCACTACTCAAAAAAAAAAACTTAGGCAAAAAATGGATCTTCAAAGCTTAAATGAGAGCTGATTGGCAAAAAACAAACACTGCATTCCAGCATAAGAACCTCATCCCAACTGTGAAACATGGTGGTGGCAGTATCATGGTTTGGGGCTGCTTTGCTGCTATTGGACTTGCACAGCTTGTCATATTTGATGGAGCTATGAATTCTGGACCATATCAAGAAATTCTACAGGGGAATTTTAGACCATCCATCTGTGAACTGAAGCTCAACAGAAGGTGGGCCCTGCAGAAAGACAACAACCCTAAAAACACCAGTTGGTCTACAAAGAATGGTTAGTCAAAGTTCTCTTTATCTATTGTTATGAATTAAATGAAGATCTGATCAAATTTGGTAGCACTTTGCTTGAATGGTGTCTACATAACACATTCATAACATCTTACGTAATCACTTCATAACATGTTCATGAATGTTTCAATCAACAGTACACATGTTTTACATGATATTAATATGGACTAGTATGTCATTTTACTGAGATACAGATTTCAAAATAAAAGTCCTCATTTTCATTTTGAAAAAGTTTATTTTTGGACAGGCAAAATAAAAAGACCTCACTTTGGTCATTAAGTGCTTTGACAATTAGGCATGTTTCACGTATGTTTACGTTAATTATTTGTTTTATCTTAACCATTTGTTGCTTCACAAGTCATTTTACTACATGGACAGCAAATTACTCATAAATATGCTATGAACAATCGTTGGACAGAATCTTAGTGTGGTGGTGGGAAGAATTTTACAGGCCATAATACTCATCCATTCCCTGTAGATGCTGGACAGCCACATGAATGTAAGCGACTACTTTGCATTGCAATTTAAAGATCCAGATAACATGCATTTCAGTCTTTTTAGCTTCCATCACTTTTGAGGTCAAGACAAAACAGATATTTATCGGTCTTTGGGATAAAAGTGCCTCAAAGAATGTCAATTACATGGAATAACGAATGCACAATTATACTTGTGGTTTCTCCAATACAACAAGCAAGGAGGAACATCACTAACAGTGCCAACATTTAACCTCAAGAGGGTTAAACTTAGGATAAATAACGTTTTCTTCAACAATGTATAGTAAAGAATACTAGAGTGTAACATACAAATGCTTAAGAAGAAACAAATAATTAAAAAGAAGTTGAAAGTATAGGCAAAATGTGCCAAAGTGTCAAAGCACTAAATGTCCAAAGGGGTAAAAAAAAAAGGTCTTTTTAATTTTGGCTGCATTGGCCAGCAATGAGGTGTTTCACTGAAAATAACATTCAAAATATAATTATGTTAAAAAATGAGGGCTTTTATTTTGGAAAATGTCTCTCACAGTAGTCCACATTAATATCATGTAAAACACGAATGCTTTATAAATGTTAATTGAAACATTCATGAAGATGTTATGAAGTGATTATGTAAGATGTTATGAATGTGTTATGTAGACACCCTTCAAATAAAGTGCACATTTATGTAAAAATTCAAATTATAAATAATAAAGGGTTCACAAACTTTCTAGCAGCGCTATAAAGACAGGATCATTCAGAAACTGTTTCATTTGGTCTCGGAGGCCATGAGTTCAGCAGAAACACGTCAAAGTAAGTGTGGTGGCAAACCTGCTTCTACAGAGCTAAAATACCTGAGGAACAAGAAGGTCCAGTGTACTGGATGTTCGGAATGAGGTGGTTATACCACACGACTGCAGGACAACAGCTCTAATGCCAAACATGAGTCACATCGACAAAGCCTTTGTAAGCTCTCTCTCTCACCTCAATAATCAGTGAGTGATGTGCGCTCTCTCACCTTCAGTATCCTCTCATGGTCTCCGCTGCAGAGACAGTTCAGGGAGGTTTTGAAGGTTTTCCACACTGGGTTCAGGTTGTTCATCACAGTCTGTGGGCAGAAACAGAGGACACTGACCATTAGGGCTCCACCAATATGTCGTTTCACTTGTAAAAACAGCTGATATTGAGGTCTGCATCTCTCGGAAATCCTGCCTTAACCCTTAACACCTCTTTAGATGTTATAATAAGAAAAAAGACATTGAGGAATGTGATGCTATTACAACTCAACATACGTTTATAATAAAGTGGAATCCCAATTATTTTTTTAAACCTTTAAAAAGTATTGTAAAATTATGTCTCAGTCATCAGGCAGTGAATTCATAACCATTTCCTGTAGTAACTTTCTGTGAGGGAGCTTTTAGAGGAGGACATCTGGTTCCTATCACCACCACTGTGAACAATTCTGACTCTGTAAGTTTCTCTAGAACAGAGCGTTTCACACCAAACCACTCTGAACGACTCCAGCAGCACTGTTGTGTCTGATCCAGCAAAGCTATGAAGGTTGGATGGAGGAATGCCCACATGCACAAATTTACAGACCACAGTCCAACAGTCCAGACATTGTTTAGACTTAATCCTGGATTAAAATGCACTGTTGTCAAGCTACAGAAGAAGCCTGGCTTAAGACGAGAGGTTTTCAAACAGCTTTTCTCCATACACAGTTTAATGAAGCACTCCAATCAGCCTCTATCTGAAAAATAAGCCCCTGAAACAGATCATCAACGAGGAATCCCCACTGGCGGTGTACTCTATTCTGAGACCAGACTGTGAACGTGAGATCGCTCACCTCTGTCCTGTACACAAGCTGCTGGGTGCCGTCGTCATTCACTCTGTAGATTTCTAAAAACGGATCTGACTTGCTGAAAAAGTCCTGTAGGGAACACAAACATACAAGAAACATGTTTAATTCAAATACATTCGAAATACTTACAGCAAAAAAGGTTTGCCTTGTTTAAGTGACTGTATTTTACCAGCGGCGTCATAGAAATGTGGTCTGAAAACTCACTGTGTTCAGCCAGACCCTCCACGGTGAGGCACAGGGTAAGTACGTGAAAGGTGTGTGGTCTGGACATACACTACCATCCAAAACTGTCTGGATAGTCACTCTAATGTCACCCATAGCTGACACTCAGGCATTCAGCTTGTATCATCTCCACAGAAAAGCACTGCCCAATAGAATGGGACGCTCTAGAGAAGCCTCACATGAGCCTAAGGTCTCCACGCCCAATGCCAAGCGTGGTCTAAGGGGGTATAAAGCCCCCCAGCATTGGCATGTGGAGCAGTGGAACTGTGTCCTCTGGAGTGATGGAGCTCCATCCAGTATCTCTGGGACGAGTTGGAGTGATCCAGAACTGACCATTCAACATCAGCACCTGACCTCACCAATGCTCAATCAAATCCTAGTAAGGAGAGTAGAGGGGAGTAGAGGCTGTTACTGCAGCACAAGCTCACCATTAATATCAGTGGCGTAGGCGTAAACACATTTTTGGGCAGGCCTGTGAAAAAGCAGGTGGGCCGACTCGGTAGATGAATTTTCCAAGCAGTCATCATTACACTATTTCCAAACGCCTCCGCCCTGATACAAAACCTCAACCAGACTGTCAGGTCACATCAACCAGACTGCCCGACTGGTCACATAAACCCGACCAACACGTCCCTTCAATAACCAACAGCAGCGATTTTTGCATGACAAAGACGACACGAGTGTTCAGTTGAAATCTGACAGCTGAGACGTACAAAGACGAGGAAAAACGACACAGCAAACTTAAAAACCTAAACATGGTGCGCTGAAGTGTCGCCACGACGGCAAAATGTTTTCTGAAAACGCTGCTGAAAATGCAGGTTGAGAGCTACTTTGTTTTAGGTCATAATTTCACATTGATTTTATTTCCTGTACCTCTCTCTGTCTCTCTGCTTGTCCCGGTTTCTCGTTTACTTCTCAGTCCTCACTGTAAAAGCCAGAGATGGGAGGATCGTTCGGCGATGTATCGGCATCGGCCCATTTTCAGCCCAAATATGAGGTCGGCGATCAGCTGATATTTCTCTAACTTTAGGTTTACATTTTACATGCATAATCTGTGAATTACTCCCATAAACTCCCACAGTTATATACCACTGCTGTGGTGCATGTTAGCCTACAGTAACTTATGTCTGCTGCGTAGCTGAACAGCTGATCGCTCTGGATAGCGTTAGCGTAGCGTCTCGTACAGAGATAAACATATAAATCTAATCAAGCTATGGTCAAACCACAGCTGGGCATTGTGTAGTCTCGCTGCTGGAGGAGCTTGGAGTCCTAACGCTACTAACAAACATGACGGGAGCTGATAACGTGCAGAAGGCTTGATGCAATGGCGGATAGCAACAGCTGCTAAGCAGTGATTGGAGGGTTTTGGAGGTTTACCTTTTGTTAATACAATTTAATGCACTATAATCTCCCATTTCTGACCAAAATCTTTTCTCTGTGATGCAAGATAAAGAAATGAGATACGTCCCAAGATGTCCAACCGTGCAGTTAGCTACAGAGTGACTGACAGAGTATTAATGTGTGCTAATCTACTGTGAGCATCCTCTATGTATACAAGCACAGATCTACAGAAATATACTGCATTATGTTTCATTTTTTATGAAAAAAATAAAATAAGCTCAAATTCCCTCATTTTTCTATTTATTTTACACAATTAATACCACAGAAGAGAGTCAAACGGCGCTCTCGTCAGGCCCGCTACATCGTTTTAACTGAAGTATCGGCCCTGATGCCCTGAAACTAATCAATAATGCAGAACGGTGGGGAATATCCAGACAGATATCAAAATATAAAAAACAATTCCTTCTCTTTCAAGATCCTTTTATCAGAAATGTCGTTTCTGAGGATGTTCCAGTGCTGGAGTTTGGCTTCATGTTTTTTTGATGACTGCAGGTTTGAGCTGGAGCTCGGCGGTCCTGCTGGGACGAGTCTCTACTCAAACAGCGCCGAACACATCAGAGCTGCGCATTCACGCTGAGACTAAACCCGCCGGGCTGTAATCGCCCAGCCCACTCAGCACCACTCAGCACTGACCATTCAGAGAATCACTAAACATCACGTCTCACCAGGACATCATTTAGGGTCAGTTCAGAATAATGAATCAGAAATATTCTGAATACAGAACAGGAGGAGCTGGTTACACAGCGCAGCAACACAGACACTCAACACACCAGAGAGAGAGAGAGAGAGAGAGAGAGAGAGAGAGAGAGAGAGAGAGAGAGAGAGACAGACAGAGAGAGAGAGAGAGAGACAGAGAGAGAGAGAGAGAGAGAGAGAGAGAGAGAGACAGAGAGAGAGAGAGAGAGAGAGAGTGACAGAGAGAAAATAAAGAGAAAAAGAGAGAGATAGTGAGAGCTGGAATGACAGAGACAGAAAGAGAGAGAGAATATTTAGATAGAGAATAGAGATAGGAAAGCAAGAGTGTGTTAGAGAGAGAGAGACAAGAAAGAGTTAGACAGAGAGATAAGAAAGAGAGAGTGTTAGAAAGAGAGAGTTAGAAAGAGAGAGAGAAGAGTTGGAGTGTGTTAGAGAGAGAGAGAACAGGGCAGGTATAAAAAGTCCTGGCTGCCCAGAGACAAGAGGCTGTGTGGTCAGTGTCTGACAGGTGAGGTCGAGACAGAGACGCTTCTTCACTGTGAAAAATTCAAACCGATACGAGAAAATTACACAAACAGATTCAACAAATTAATCCAAATTTGAAAAATGTTCACAATTGGAGAAATAATGAATATTCCTTGGAGAGGGACTCACAGCCCCCCCACAGCCCCCCCGCTGCTAAATATGCAAGGACACCACCTGAGAGACAGTGGGTAACAACCACCCCATACCCCCACCCTCCTTACCCCACCCTCCATACCCCCACCCTCTTACCCCACCCTCCATACCCCCACTCTACTTACCCCACCCTCCATACCCCCCTCTACAACCCCACCCTCCATACCCCCACCTCTTACCCCACCCTCATACCCCCACTCTCTTACCCCACCCTCCATACCCCCACTCTACTAACCCCACCCTCCATACCCCCACCCTTCTTACCCCACCCTCCATATCCCCACTCTACTAACCCCACCCTCCATACCCCCACCCTCCATATCCCCACTCTACTTACCCCACCATCTATACCCCCACTCTACTTACCCCACCCTCCATACCCCCACTCTACTGACCCCACCCTACTTACCCCGGCTCTACTTACCCCACCCTCTATATCCTACTCTACTTACCCCACCCTCCATACCCCCCACTCTACTTACCCCACCCTCTATATCCCCACTCTACTTACCCCACCCTCCATACCCCCACTCTACTTAACCCCCACCCTCCATACCCCCACTCTACTAACCCCACCCTACTTACCCCGCTCTACTTACCCCACCCTCATATTCCTACTCTACTAACCCCACCCCCATACCCCGACTCTACTACCCCGCTCTACTTACCCCACCCTCTATATCCCCACTCTACTACCCCACCCTCCATACCCCCACCCTACTTACCCCGGCTCTACTTACCCCACCCTCTATATTCCCACTCTACTAACCCCACCCTCCATACCCCGACTCTACTTACCCCGGCTCTACTTACCCCACCCTCTATATCCCCACTCTACTAACCCCACCCTCCATACCCCCACTCTACTTACCCCGGCTCTACTTACC